>NC_135803.1:23589996-24189996 GCF_964213995.1 Mustelus asterias | reverse complement strand
TCGGGTGGGAATTTCTGGTCTTGCCCAAGCGAGGCCATAAAATCCTGCCCTATATCCCCTTTCCTTCATTGACACTGGGCTAAGTTCCTCGAACTCCCGCCCAACACAACGTGTGCGTCCTCACATTACGCAGACTGCAGCAGTTCAAGAAGGTGACTCACCACCACCTTTTCAAGGGCAATTAAGGAAGGGCAATAGAATCTTACCTCACCAGCGACACCCATGCCCTGTAAACAAATAAAGAAAATGATGTTCCAAAATGCTTGAAGTAGTTTTGAAGAGGACTTGTTGTCATGTGGGAAATTTGCTAAATTTACACACAGCAAGAGCCCACAAACATCAACACGATAAAGACTGGATCATCTATTTTAGTGATGTTGGCTAAAGGATAATTGTTAGTAAGGACATCAGGGAGAACACCTCTGTCCTTCTTTGAAATAATGCCAGAGGATCTTTTCAATCTGTGTGGGTGGCCAAATGGGGCCTGACTGTTGCATCTCATTTGAAAGAAGTTCAGTGGGCTTATTTGGAATCACAAGCTTTTGGAGCGTTGCTCCTTCCTCAGGTGAGTGGAGAGGTGGATTCACAAATATGGCATGTATAGGCAAAGACACAATTGCAAGATAATGGTTGGAATGCGAGTCTTTAAGGTAATCAAGTCTTTACAGGTACAGACAATGCAAGTGGAGAGAGGGATAATCACATCTTAAAGAGGTGTGAATTATCTCAAACCAGGACAGTTAATAGGATTTTGCAAGCCCAGGCCAAATGGTGGGGGTTACAGATAGTGTGACATGAACCCAAGATCTCAGTTGAGGCCGTCCTCATGCATGCGGAACTTGGCTATCAGTTTCTGCCTGTTGGATTTTAACCTGTGCCCACACCAGTCCAACGCCGGCATCTCCACATCATTTGAAAGAGTATCTCCAATATGAAGCAATCTGCCAATTAACAAATTACAACAGATTAAGATTTTAGCTCTATTGTTCCCCATGATTGAATGGAAATGGTGGAAATAAAATTGCTGCACTTTGAGCATCAAATTTTCAGGTAAGAAGCACGGTTTTTATCATTCAATATTTGAGGAAATTTACTTAGAAATATCTTAACTGATTATCTAAATCAGTGGGGTTTCATAACGTCAGTAAGGTGCGATAGGCCCCATCTACTTTCTTCTTTTCTATTGATGTGACTTGATACTGTGCTTCTCTTACCTTTCAGAAATATTGCACTAACTTGAATGTGAAACTCTAACTTGTTAACTGATAATTATCATTGAGAACCCATCCATGCTTTTGATCGCTGGATATCATATGAAATGTATTGCAGAAAGGACATTTGTTCAGTCCACAAAATGTTGCAGGTTTATCATGGAATTATAGAATCATAGAATGTTTTCGGTGCTGGAGGAGGCCATCTGGCCCATCGACTCCATGCTGGCTCTTGGTAAGAGTAACTCAGCTAGGCCCACTCTGCTTGTAGCTCTGCTAACTATTTCTCTTCAGGTGCTTATCCAATTCCCCTTTTAAAAAAGGTCACAATTATATCTGCCTCATCCCACTCCAAGGTACTGCACGCCAGAGCCCAGTGAACTCCTTTTCATTTCACAATATTCCAGGCCTTTGAAAGGAATAGGGAAGGAGGAGCTAAAACATTGTCTCAGGGGTGGGACAAAAGACGGTTGCGATGTTGGACTCTTGCTTAACAGGTTAAAGGATAAGAAAACTCGACAAGACCTTGGGATATTTATCCTGATCTTTTTATGACTAGTGGGTGGCACAGTGGCACTGTGGTTAGCACTGCTGCCTCAGAGCGCCAGGGACCTGGGTTCGATCCCCAGCTTGGGTCACTGTCTGTGCGGAGTTTGCACTTTCTCCTCGTGTCTGCGTGGGTTTCCTCCGAGTGCTCTGGTTTCCTCCCACAGTCCAAAGATGTGAGGGATAGGTGGATTGGCCATGCTAAATTGCCCCTTAGTGTCAGGGAGACTAGCTAGGTAAATGCGTGGGGTTGTGGGAATAGGACCTGTTGCCACATCCCACTCCAAGGTAATGCACACCAGGTCCCGATGGCCTCCTTCTGTACTGTAGGATTCTATGTGTTGCAGGAGCTTCAGTCTTCACTTAGTCAAGAAGAATTATAGACTATTGGGAGAACAATATCCATTTACACAGTGTCCGTTTATTACACTAACCAGGTGTGGTGCTCAGTGTAAGGTAGCCTGACTCTCAACCCATAAGTTTTGTCATGACCTGCTGTCATTGGATTAGAATCAAAAATGAAAGGAACGCGATTATTTAAACAAAGCTAAATGATTTTGTGAAGTGTCTACCATCCACCATGCAGATAGTTAACAATTTTCTCATGCCTAGTAAATCAAGTGTGTGAATTAATGTCCTTGTAACTGTTGTATGATAGTTTGATCAGTCTATTTTTCAAGGCATTTAATTTATTACTATCTGTATTCATTGAATCATAGAATCCCTACAGTGCAGAAGGAGGCCATTCAGCCCATCCAGTCTGCACCGACCACAATCCCACCCTGGCCTATCCCTGTAATGATATGGAGATGCTGGCGTTGGACTGGGGTAAACACAGTAAGAAGTTTAACAACACCAGGTTAAAGTCCAACAGGTTTATTTGGTAGCAAAAGCCACACAAGCTTTCGGAGCTCTAAGCCCCTTCTTCAGGTGAGTGGGAATTCTGTTCACAAACAGAGCATATAAAGACACAAACTCAATTTACATGAATAATGGTTGGAATGCGAATAATTACAACTAATCAAGTCTTTAAGAAACAAAACAATGTGAGTGGAGAGAGCATCAAGACAGGCTAAAAAGATGTGTATTGTCTCCAGACAAGACAGCCAGTGAAACTCTGCAGGTCTAGGCAACTGTGGGAGTTACAAATAGTGTGACATGAACCCAATATCCCGGTTGAGGCCGCCTTGTGTGTGCGGAACTTGGCTATCAGTTTCTGCTCAGCGACTCTGCGCTGTCGTATGTCGCGAAGGCCACCTTGGATATCAGAGGCCGAATGCCCGTGACCGCTGAAGTGCTCCCCAACAGGAAGAGAACAGTCTTGCCTGGTGATTGTCGAGCGGTGTTCATTCATCCGTTGTCGCAGCGTCTGCATAGTTTCCCCAATGTACCATGCCTCGGGACATCCTTTCTTGCAGCGTATCAGGTAGACAACGTTGGCCGAATTGCAAGAGTATGTACCGTGTACCTGGTGGATGGTGTTCTCACGTGAGATGATGGCATCTGTGTCGATGATACGGCACGTCTTGCAGAGGTTGCGGTGGCAGGGTTGTGTGGTGTCATGGTCACTGTTCTCCTGAAGGCTGGGTAGTTTGCTGCGGACAATGGTCTGTTTGAGGTTGTGCGGTTGTTTGAAGGCAAGAAGTGGGGGTGTGGGGATGGCCTTGGCGAGATGTTCGTCTTCATCAATGACATGTTGAAGGCTCCGGAGGAGATGCCGTAGCTTCTCCGCTCCGGCGAAGTACTGGACAACGAAGGGTACTCTGTCCACCGTGTCCCGTGTTTGTCTTCTGAGGAGGTCGGTGCGGTTTTTCGCTGTGGCGCGTTGGAACTGTTGATCATCACCTTCAACAACCAGTTCTTCATCCAGTCACCTTCAACAACCAGTTCTTCATCCAGACACACGGAACAGCCATGGGGACCAGATTCACACGTCAATATGCCAACATCTTCATGCACAGGTTCGAACAAGACTTCTTCACCGCACGGGACCTTCAACCAATGCTATACACTAGATACATCGATGACATTTTCTTCCTTTGGACTCATGGTGAACAATCACTGAAACAACTCTATGATGACATCAACAAGTTCCATCCCACCATCAGACTCACCATAGACTACTCTCCGGAATCGGTTGCATTCTTGGACACACGCATCTCCATTAAGGACGGTCACCTCAGCACCTCACTGTACCGCAAGCCCACGGATAACCTCACGATGCTCCATTTCTCCAGCTTCCACCCTAAACATGTTAAAGAAGCCATCCCCTACGGACAAGCCCTCCGTATACACAGGATCTGCTTGGATGAGGAGGATCGCAACAGACACCTCCAGATGCTGAAAGATGCCCTCATAAGAACAGGATATGGCGCTCGACTCATTGATCAACAGTTCCAACGCGCCACAGCGAAAAACCGCACCGACCTCCTCAGAAGACAAACACGGGACACAGTGGACAGAGTACCCTTCGTTGTCCAGTACTTCCCCGGAGCGGAGAAGCTACGGCATCCCCTCCGGAGCCTTCAACATGTCATTGATGAAGACGAACATCTCGCCAAGGCCATCCCCACACCCCCACTTCTTGCCTTCAAACAACCGCACAACCTCAAACAGACCATTGTCCGCAGCAAACTACCCAGCCTTCAGGAGAACTGTGACCATGACACCACACAACCCTGCCACAGCAACCTCTGCAAGACGTGCCGGATCATCGACACAGATGCCATCATCTCACGTGAGAACACCATCCACCAGGTACACGGTACATACTCTTGCAATTCGGCCAACGTTGTCTACCTGATACGCTGCAAGAAAGGATGTCCCGAGGCATGGTACATTGGGGAAACTATGCAGACGTGTGCGACAACGGATGAATGAACACCGCTCGACAATCACCAGGCAAGACTGTTCTCTTCCTGTTGGGGAGCACTTCAGCGGTCACGGGCATTCGGCCTCTGATATTCGGGTAAGCGTTCTCCAAGGCGGCCTTCGCGACACACGACAGCGCAGAGTCGCTGAGCAGAAACTGATAGCCAAGTTCCGCACACACGAGGACGGCCTCAACCGGGATATTGGGTTCATGTCACACTATTTGTAACCCCCACAGTTGCCTGGACCTGCAGAGTTTCACTGGCTGTCTTGTCTGGAGACAATACACATCTTTTTAGCCTGTCTTGATGCTCTCTCCACTCACATTGTTTCGTTTCTTAAAGACTTGATTAGTTGTAAGTATTCGCATTCCAACCATTATTCATGTAAATTGAGTCTGTGTCTTTATAAGCTCTGTTTGTGAACAGAATTCCCACTCACCTGAAGAAGGGGCTTAGAGCTCCGAAAGCTTGTGTGGCTTTTGCTACCAAATAAACCTGTTGGACTTTAACCTGGTGTTGTTAAACTTCTTACTGTGTCTATCCCTGTAACCCCACATATTTAGCCTACTAGTCCCCCTGACACTAAGGGGCAATTTAGCATGGCCAATCAACCTAACCCACACATCTTTAGACTGTGGGAGGAAACCGGAGCACCCGGAGGAAACCCACGCAGACACGGGGAGAACGTGCAAGCTCCACACAGTCAGAGACCCAAGGCTGGAATTGAACCCGGGTCCCTGGCACTCTGAGGCAGCAGTGCTAACCACTGTGCCACCGTGCCACCCTCTTATTCCCGTTCCTTCCTTTTTTCAGACATGGTTCCACCTATCAGTATGAGGGAGGTGATGTTCATTACAGAAAAGTGCATGTTCAAATGTGACAGTGTTCACATATTCAGGATGCTTTGGAAGAAATGAATCATTTTTGAAATGTAGTCATTATTATATATGCAAATAAAAAGCCAATTTGCACACAATGTGGTCTCACAAACAACAGTCTCATGAGGTGTTTTTATATCTCTTGGAACCTTGATATATAATCTTTTCGGAGAGATAGCACTCTCAACAATTCAGTTCAGAACAGACAATCCAGATTAAATGCTAACATATTGTTCCCCTTGATGGTCGCACAGCTTTGAACAGAAGATTATTTTAGTTGCAAAAAGATTAGAGCAGACAAACGTAGGTCCCTTGCAGTCCGAAACAGGAGAATTAATAATAGAGAACAAAAAGTGGCAGAACAATTAAACAACTACTTTAGTTCTGTCTTCACAGAGGAAGACACAAAAACTTCCCAGAAACGCTAGGGAAGCCTGGGTCTAGTGAGAAGTTTGAGTAAATTTCGGGGGAACTTAATGGGAAAAGGATAGCTTAGAGGTAATATCTGCACGAGGGTTAGATACCAGGTACTGGAGTAAGGGTAGCACAGGTACCATCTTTCTGGAGGGCGGGATCACAAATGAGTTCTGCTACAGAAAACGCGGATGGGGAGAGCGATGTGGCGGTTGACAGAAGGAAGCCGAAGGGTATGCACAATGAATTGCTTGGTGAGTGGGCAGGTCTGCTAAAATGTTTCTTTTATTCATTTATGAGATGTGGATGTTGCTGGCTAGACAAGCATTTATTGCCCATCCCTAATTGCCCTTGAGAAGGTGGTGGTGAGTTGCCTTCTTGAAGCGCTGCAGTCCATGTGGTGTAGGGCTGCTGAAATTCTGAACAAAATTTAAGTGACTCACTTCAAAAGTTGTGAAATGCTTTGGAATCTCTGAGGTACTTGTTTAGTTAATTTTATTACTGTCACAAGTCGGCTTACATTAACACTGCAATGAAGCTACTGTGAAAATCCCCTAGTCGCCACACTCCAGTGTCTGTTCGGGCACACTGAGGGAGAATTTAACGTGGCCAATTCACCTAACCAGCACGTCTTTGGAGTGTGTGACGAAACTGGAGTACCCGGAAGAAACCTACGCAAACATGGGGAGCAAGTGTAGGCTCCACAGACAGTCGCTCCCAAGCTGGGGATCGAACCTGGGTCCCTGGCGCTATGAGGCAGCAGTGCTAACCACTGTGCCGAAGACAAATTCTATCTTTCTGAACAATGGATACTGGGAGATAGATGCAGACTAATTCTGATTTTAGAATTTAGAATTGCAGGCTCCAGATAACACAGGACACAAAGGTTGGTCAAACATCATCTGACCACCCAAACTAGATTTCAAATGTTTAAAATATTCTTGCTCCCTCTCGCATTATCTAGAGTGTCCCTCTGTCACATAACTTCCCAGTAGAGGGACACACTATAGAGTTTTACTGAGAGAATTTTATTCATGGGAGGGACACGAATGTTATAGTCAAATTGAGGGATTTATAGGATACCATCTAACGCAAAAATAAAACATGTGCTTAATTAACTATGTACGCAAACATATTTTTGAATCATACCTTTCTCAGAGTCCATTTCTGATTAATAATCCTTCATAAATTTTAAGTATTTTAGCTTATGTTGTTGTGATCGATAATTGTACCATTTTCATGTAAGCCAAGAAATAACTCCAAGGCTATTGACAATATTCATGAAGAATATTCTGTCTATTAAAAATGAATTAAATGTAAGTACAAGACAGAATAATCTTGCATCAATATGTTAATGCAATATGTAAGCAATATCCATAAACTACATACTGACGAACCGCAGACAATTTCATGTCAACTGTATGGTCCCTCTCACAACTTTATGGTTCTAACAACAGTGGGTAATTGCTGTTGTTCTGTCATTGGTAAGAGTAATAGAGATCTTTAACAGAAGATTGTTTTTAAATTGCGCAGTTGCTGAGACATGTTTTACTCCTTGTGGCTTTTGTAATGGGCTGAATATCAGTGGGATGGCACAGTGGCACAATGGTTAGCACTGCTGCCCCACAGCGCCAGGGACCTGGGTTCGATTCCCCGCTTGGGTCACTGTCTGTGTGGAGTTTGTATGTTCTCCCCGTGTCTGCGTGGGTTTCCTCCGAGTACTCTGGTTTCCTCCCACAGACCGCAAGACATGCTGGTTAGGTGCATTGGCCATGCTAAATTCTCTCTCAGTGTATCCGAACAGGTGCCAGAGTGTGGCGACCAGGGGATTTTCACAGTAACTTCATTGCAGTGTTAATGTAAGCCTCCTTGTGGCTAATAAATAAACTTCTAATTTGAATATTGAGGCACTGACTGGGATGAGGTTAAACAGTTGACAGGGAATTAACAATTGAATATAAGGAAAGATTCATGAAAATATGAAAGAATAGAGTGGAGCATGTTGCAAGGCATTATGTCATCAACATTTTACATTGCTGGGTTATATCTTGCTTGTTTGTTTCATACACATCGAGACTCTTTACCTAAATATTATACTTCACAACTTAATGCATGTGAATAGTTCCGGTATTGAACACTGGAAGGAGCTGCTGTTCTACCTTTTATCTCACTGCAGCTGCCAATCTCGAATTTTAAAATTACATGGCTATTTCTTTCTCCTGAGTTACGGCAGAAGTAGATTGCTACCCTGATATAATATGGGGCTTTGGAGATCTTTTGTGATGGGATTTGGGTTGGGTGCGATGGAACATCCATCTATCCAGTAGCTGCAACCAACTGTTCATGGTTGAGACATCTGCATGCATCAGGCCAGCGCCTGTGCTTTTAAAGACATAACGAGGTCACCAGTTTCAGGAAACTCACCACGGCACCCGATCATATTGCGATTGTGCTGCCCTGAAGATGTTTCAATGAAGAAACCGTTATTTGATTGCAATCTAAAGAAAGGCCATAAGAACATAAGAAATGATACATGAGTAGGCCATTTGGCCCCTCAAGTATGTTCCACCAGTCATGACCCACTGAGAGAAATTCCTCCTTATCTCCATCTGAAATGGGAGATTCCTTATTCTAAACCCGTCTCCTAAATACTCTACCCTGAGGGAAACCATCCTTTCAGCATCATCCTGTCAAGTCCCCTCAGAATCTTATGTGTTTCAACAAGGTCCATCTTCTAAATTCCAGTAAGGATAGGCCCAACTTGCTCAACTTTTCCTCAGAAGACACCACCTTCATTTCAGGAATCAATCCAGTGAACTTTCTCCAAATTGCTCCAATTCAATTATATCCCTCCTTAAATATGAAGACCAAAATGTGCACAGTACTCTCAATGTTATCTCAATGCCTGTACCATTCTAGGGAATTCTGGAAGATTACAGCCAATGCATCCATAATCTCTGCCCGCACTTCTTTTAAATCTCTTAAGATGTGAGCATTTGGTCCAGGGGACTTATAAGATTTTGGTGCCATTAGTTTTCCTTAAACTTTCTCTCTAGTGATCGTGATTGTTTTAAATATCTTTTCCATTTGACCACTGATTTTCAATCATTATGAGGATTCTATTTGTGTCTTTTACTGTGAACACAGATGCAAAATACTTGTTCAAAATCTCTGTCATTACCCATTATTCATTCCTCAGTGTCATTCTTTAATTCATCTGTTCCTTTTTATATGCTTGTAAAAAATATTTACTATCTATTTATATATATTTGCTAGTTTGCTCTCATATTCTAATTTCACCCTATTAGTTATTTTTTTCAGTCATTCTTCGCTGGTATCCAAAATATTCTCAATATTCTGGTCAACCACGAATCTTCGCACAATTGTACATCTTTTCTTTCAGTTGGACACCATCCTTAACTTCCATAACTAGGGACAAATCACTGAATCTTCTCATAGTCTTTCTTTGTCAGTGTTGTTCAGAGTAACAAGGTATAGCCTTAAATGTCTGCCACTGCTAATCTACCAGATTACCTCTTAACCTATTTTGCCAGTCAACTTTATCCAATTCTTTCTTCATACCTTTAGCGTTGTAATCAATCTTGAATCCCCTCCTTACTCTCCTCCTTGAAGACCGTTCTGAAAACATATTTCTTTGACCAAACCTTTAATCATCCCTCCAAAATGTTTCCTTTTTCTGGTTGGATGCTTAATTTTGTCTGATCATGTTTCTGTGACTATCTTGGGGCATTTTTCTATGTTTCAGATGTTGTATAAATACAAACTGTTATTGTCAGGGATGGTTTTCTGATCAGTTGAGATGGAGACACTTGGGCCTTTTCAGTTTATCTGTTACTAACAGCCTTGCATTGAATTGGGCGGCACAACGACACAATGGTTAGTATTGCTGCCTTACGGCGCCAGGAACACGGGTTCGATTCCCAGCATGGGTCACTGTCACTGTGGAGTTTGCACATTCTCCCCGTGGGTTTCCTCCAGGTGCTCCGGTTTCCTCCCACAATCCAAAGATGTGCAGATTAGGTTGATTGGCCATGCTAAATTGCCCCTTAGTGTCCTGGGATGCATAGGTTAGAAGGATCAGTGGGGTAAACATGTGGGGTTATGGGGATAGGGCCTGGGTGGGATTGTTGTCGGTGCAGACTCGATGGGCTGAATGACCTCTTTCTGCACTGTAGGGATTCTATGATTCTATGAATGCTGAGGGATGCATAGATACCTCTCATGCCTAGTGGTGGTGTAGAAGCTGATAGCTTTTAAAAAGACATTCTGATGTTAATAGCTGAAAGAATGTGTCAGAAGACAAAACATGGGAAAGAGGTTCGCAACATCCCCCCCTTGTATTCATACAATAGAAGAGGGATAAGGGAAAGAAAGGTGTACAGGGAAAAGGTCACAGCAAAATAAGAATGATTATCTCCTGTGAGTCCAGGGTTCGAAATCAAACATCCAATGGTGTATTCCTTCAGAGAGGTTCACCAGCTGAAACTGATTTGGGATGGTGTACTTTTCCAGTAGTGTTGACCTCCAAGATGGGGGAAGCACATCGAGATAAATGTCTCAGAAGGCATGAATGAGCACACACATATTTCTATATATATGTGTGTCTTTGTTATCCTGGCTATTTTATAAAATAATTTTATAACTGGGCAAATGGCTGGACTGATAAATGCTGACTACATGATGAGAGTTCTGGAAGCTTTTGTGGCATTTCAAAAATGGACAAAGGCCAGCTCATCAAATTCCTGCAATGTAACATTCTCTATATTGTATAAACATTCCAGCCAAGCCAACACAAAGGGCTAGGAGACAGGACTTCTGCACTGGTCAGTACTGAACAGAGGCAGAGCTACTGGGACTCTGGCTTCAATGTTGTGCCAATGGTTCTACAGCCACCAGCTCAAAATACCCTGGGTTTTAACAGGAGGGCCTCGTTAGCTGAATAGCTTGTCTCAAAAATGTCCTGTCGCATAACTGAGACTTGAGCTGTTTGAAATGTTTTCATTACATGACTTTTGGTTTCTATCTTCAGTTGCTGTTTAACCTCAGAAGAGAACCAGGACTCCAGGCTAGCTGCTTGCCTCTATCTTCCATCAAAGCAGAGGCAGAAACAGAGCTATGTCCAGGTTTAAATTGTCTGGCCCTCACATACACTATTCCCTACTGGAACATCTGAACTTCTGTACCACTGCCGGTATAAGACTAGTTCATTTCTATATACTTCTCCCATCTTGGAATTCAACACTACTGGAAAATTCCATCATCCCATGTCAGTTTCAGCTGGCTAACCTCTCTGAAGGAATGCACATTGGATTTTTGATTCTGAACCCTGGACTCACATGAGACAAGCATCCTTATTTTGTTGTGGTTTTTGCCCTGTACCTCTTCCTTTCCCATATCTTTCTTTTATTGTATGGATGCAAGGGGGGAAGATGTTGCAAACCTCTTTCCAGCATTTTGTGTGTGTGTAACATCAATTAAGCCTGTCATTTTATCTTATCTAGAATTTGCTGTGGGATTATTAATAAAGCATTGGATCATTCCATAACTGATGAGCCAGGGACAATATGCCACCACTTATAAAGGGGGAAGTCAAAAATCAAAAACACCTTTCTGTTTATGGATAGATAGTGAGAGGAGAAATCAGGGGTGTTTAAATTAAACTCACATCAAGATTGCACATCAAGATTTCACATCTCAAGACATTTGCTGTAATAAATGATGAAAAACACTTATAACTAAACAATACATTTGTGAATATTCAATGCTTTAAACCACAGAATGGAATTCCCTCCTTCTTAGTCTGAGTGCACCTGAAAAAACATACCTCACAGGTATTCTTTACACTATCCTTCACATCGGCTTTCAGCTTTCCCAAAATCAATCCAAAATGATATTCACCTCCTGAGTGTTCTTATGTTTCCACAACCTATAACTTGCAATCGTAGAATTGTCTTTTACAGTGAGGTTTTCTTTTCCTGGACACTCCCCCTCTAGCCCAAGCTAGGTAAACCTCCCCAGCCTTTTTTAGCTCTCCATGAATTTGATCTTTTCAAATTGAGCTCGAGCGTCCACCCACAAAATTGCGCAGTGAACTCAAGAAACGTTTTTGGCCTCTAACTGCCCCCATTCTCCCAGATTGTGGAAGATTCAATCTGTGATATTCAGTGATGTTCTAAGAAAGCTTGTAACCTGATCTTTACTCTACATCCTTGCCCATGGCAATATGAATCACATCGACCTTATATCTAGGAAGAAATAGGGATTAGCTATCCTTGAGAGCCCAACTCTCAAGGATTTTGAAACTGATTGGAAAGTTTAAAGCTCAATTCTTTACAACTGGAAATTATCAACACTTTCTTGGGAATTTAGAGATTCATGGTCTCCATTGTTAACATACAGACTGCTGCTATTGTCTCCAAGCAAAAACACCTGGCACCTTTTTCCTGTTAAAACCCTCTAAGCCTTCCTTTGACCTCTGACAGTCAAACCACCCAGGCAGAATTCAGAACAGGTCACATGACCCTTTCATTTCACCTTAAATGGAAGACACAGTTCCAAAACATAATAATCTTACAAACCTCACAGTTGTAACAGTGGTAAGGCTGCAAATATTGGAATGATGTCAAACGTGCATGCTGAAAGATGGGCTGGAAATGTTGGAAGATTGTAAGATCTCCACTTGTTCTGAATGCAGCATGGTAGCACAGTGGTTAGCACTGCTGCTTCACAGCTCCAGGGTCCTGGGTTCGATTCCCAGCTCGGGTCACTGTCTGTGTGGAGTTTGCACATTCTCCTCGTGTCTGCGTGGGTTTCCTCCGGGTGCTCCGGTTTCCTCCCACAGTCCAAAGATGTGCGGGTTAGGTTGATTGGCCAGGTTTAAAAATTGCCCCTTAGAGTCCTGAGATGTGTAGGTTAGAGGGATTAGCAGGTAAATATGTGGGGGTAGGGCCTGGGTGGGATTGTGGTCGGTGCAGACTCGATGGGCCGAATGGCCTCCTTCTGCACTGTAGGGTTTCTATGATTATTATGTTGAAAAGACTGAGAAAATGTATGTCCATGTCTAAACTGCAATGATAGATTTGTTGGTGAACAGAAGGGAAATAGGTGGAGGACACAGCTACATGGATGCTCTGTGACTTTAATCTTTTATCTTCACTAAACAGGATATTCAGGAACTCTGGTCATTTGTCAACAAACTTACAGGAACTTAATTTACAAACAGAAATGTCAAGATAGCAAACTTTAAAACCACAATATATTCCATCATCAAACGCAGACTGCTACTTTAACAATCTGTAGGAAAGTAACCTTGACTGCTGGTGTAATCTGTAGTGAATGTAATTAACATTTTAACTTGCTCCCTTCATTTAAATTGCTATTTTCCTTTACTTTTGTGCATTGCCATAATACAATCCCACCCAGGCCCTATTCCCCGTAACCCCACGTATTTACCCTGCTCATCCCCTTGACACTAAGGCGCAATTTAGCAAGGCCAATCAACCTAACCCTCATATCTTTGGACTGTGGTAGGGAACCACAGCATCCAGAGGAAACCCACGCAGACACGGGAAGAACGTGCAAACTCCGCACAGACAGTGACCCAAGGCCGGAATTGAACCTGGGTCCCTGGCGGTGTGAGGCAGCAGTGCTAACCATCCTGCCAAAATAAACTGTTGCTGAGGAATTTTGTCGTCCTGCCCACCATGGAAATTGTAGCAGGTGGGGGCGGACCATTCAAAGGTCTGTCGACCTCGAGCGGGATTTTCTGGTCTTGGGGTGAGCGTGGACAGAATCCCGCCCTTGGTGTTTCTATGTGATTTTACTAAAATGTTGGGCAAAAATTTTATGACCCCTCCTGTCCTCCCCACCTTTCTCCTTCAGCTGCTGATATTTTACTGACTGATCCTAGTGTCGTTCCAACTCGCCTTTAATCCACAATCCATGCTACGTCTTATGGGGGACAGACTGCAGCCCTGGAGTGACCATTTTTCCTTGCGACACTGCTGGAGTGGAGAGTTGCCCGCTATCTGGCTGACTGGCAGCTCTCAGAGGTGGGACATCCTTTCAGATGGGGGCAGAAGCCATGACTTGGGTGGCACGGTGGCACAGTGGTTAGCACTGCTGCCTCACAGCGCCAAGGACCCAGTTTCAATTCGGGCCGTGGGTCACTGTCTGTGTGGAGTTTGCATGTTCTCCTTGTGTCTGCGTGGTTTTCCTCTGGGTGCTCTGGTTTCCTCCCACAGATGTGGAGATGCTGGCATTGGACTGGGGTAAGCACAGTAAGAAATCTCACAATACCAGGTTAAAGTCCAACAGGTTTATTTGGCAACACAAGGGTCTTGCCTGGGCTTGCAAAGTCTCACTAACTGTCCTGGCTGGAAACAATACACACTTCTGAAACTTGTGCTTGGCCCTCTCTCCACTCACATTGTCTGTACCTTTAAGAGTTGATTACCTGTAAAGACTCGCATTCCAACCATTATCTTGTAAATTGAGTTTGTGTCTACATATGCCCTGTTTGTGAACACAACTCCCACTCACCTGATGAAGGGGCAGTGCTCCAAAAGCTTGTGCTGCCAAATAAACCTGTTGGACTTTAACCTGGTGTTGTGAGACTTCTTACTTTCCTCCCCAGTCCAAAGATGTGCAGGTTAGGTTGATTGGCCATGCTAAATTGTGCCTTAGTGTCAGGGGGAAGAGCAGGGTAAATATGTGGGGTTACGGGGAATAGGGACTGGGTAGGATCGTGGTTGGTACAGACTTGATGGGCTGAATGTCCTCCTTATGCACTGTAGCGATTCAATGATTCTACAATAGGCAAGCCATGACATTCTAACCCTCTGAATATGGGCTCACCCCTGGCTTTTCAGCCTCTGCAAAATAGCCAGCCTTTATATTAGGACAGTTATTCTCATTATTAACAGTTGAGCAAAGGTTATTCATGTTTTGCTTCAAGACACACAAGACTATCCTTAAGCTTAAATTCTTTAATCTACAATTACAGGTGGACTGTGGATGAACGTGTTGGGTGACATTCCTTAATTGTGTTCTCATCTGATGTATGCACAAGAGCGCTTTCCAATATTGTTAGTGGCAGGAGTAAGAACACTAGCCGACCTGCCTCTCCTTAGCCCATTGAAGCAATCTTTAGTGGTCAGCTTTACATGAGGCAGCCAATGTTGATGATCAGCCTCAGAATAAAATGGAGCTCAATTTTCATCATCAACAATTTAACATCAAATATTTAATGCTAATGTCCATGCCAGAATTGTAGAGAAGATTAAAATTAATAGTTAGAAAATTGTGAACAGGCTGTTCCCTAAATTACTGGTATGTCCAGCAAGCTTGAGTGAACAGGAGACAAACAATTGAAATTGTAGAGAGCTTTTGACACAAAATAGGATCAGGATTGGATTGCAATTATAGGGCCCTAACAAAATATGACTGACATGATTGCTGGTATGACCAAATATTGCATGTCATGATGCCATCCATCTTAGTTTGAGGACCAAACTAATGCAAGAGTTATGACATCTCACTAACGACAGGCAAAAACAATCTTAATTCCATGCACAGATAGGAAAGTAATGAATAAGAGCTTATTCCCTTTAATTTTCTCTTCATAGTGGCAGCACGGTGGTTAGCACTGCTGTCTGACAGCGCCGGGGACCCGGGTTCAATTCCAGCCTTGGGTCACTGTCTGTGTGGAGTTTGCACATTCTCCCCGTGTCTGCGTGTGTTTTCTCCGGGTGCCCCAGTTCTCTCCCACAGTCCAAAGATGTGCAGGTTAGGCTCATTGACCATGCTAAATTGCCCCTTAGTGTCAGGGGTATTAACAGGGTAAAATGCATGGGTGGGATTGTTGTTAATGCAGGCTTGATAGGCCAAATGGCCTCCTTCTGCGCTGTAGGGATTCTATGATTCTATATTATTATGCTTTAACACCTAGATTGATTTTGAGAGGGTGTACAACAAATATGGGGGGAGAAAGAAGTGGGTCACATCAGGACAAGGTGTAAAAATATTTATTAAAGGTAATGTGGCCAATATTGAGGTCACTGCTCATAGCAGCGCGATGCGGACAGTAACCGTCTGAGAAAAGTTCTTATTACCAGATGTTGCAGGAGCACGAAGAATACTTGTAAATGTTTAACGCTGTTCTTTAGGGATTTGAAAGAATGCTTTCATACTGCTGTAACATAATACCATCTCACAGTCCCACAGGAAACCTGAGGTTCTCCAATTTACCTGGAATTCCTCCACTCATTTCTGGAAGGACGTCAGGCTGTGTGTTTTGCAGCAAGTTGCTACAATGCATTCACTGTTTTCACTTGCATCTGACATAGACTACTGATTACCTTGTATTCATAAACATGTCTGGAACAAAATGCAGTGACTTGGACTGAGTGTGTTATTGATCTGCTTTTAGAGCCACAGACATGCAATAATATACACACAAGGCGACGAGGGATTTGAGAGAGAATTAACTGTTTCAACACATCTAAAAACTTAGCGCAACTTAATCCCATTATAAGAAGATCTACAAGTTGACTCACAGCAGAATGGAATATAGGTGAGCCAACACTGAGAGGCTCAGAGTTGAATGCCTGAATTCACAATTACAGCAGGGATGTAGGGTGGGCAGCATTGAATCAGCTGCGAGTTACAACCCATCTTGTGGTTCCCTGATCATTAAAGTAAGCACAGTAAGAAGTCTCACAACACCAGGTTAAAGTCCAACAGGTTTATTTGGTAGCAAATACCATAAGCTTTCGGAGCACAGCTCCTTCGTCAAGCTCCTTGACGAAGGAGCTGTGCTCCGAAAGCTTATGGTATTTGCTACCAAATAAACCTGTTGGACTTTAACCTGGTGTTGTGAGACTTCTTACTGTGCCCACCCCAGTCCAACGCCGGCATCTCCACATAATTAAAGTAAGGCCATCTCATGCCCCCGTATGAGTAGAAAGTTCCAGCCAACGAATATGAATTTACCTCAAGTAGGTTAGCATAAAGAATAAATCGAGCCAGAATTTTTTTTTAACTCTTTTAATTCGTACTGTTTCACTTTTCTGTTCAAATTAAGGCGGATTTTTGGAAGTCCAGCGTGGAAATTCCCTCCTGCTGTCAATTCACAGAACATTCAGCATCAGCCCAACCATTCAGATCACCGCATGTTTACAGTAACAATAGTTTTGTACAGCTTGAAGGATGAGGTTAAAAATATGGCTTTGAGACTATAGAGGAACATTAATGAAAACCTTACGGTTAGTTAAAGGCAAAATACTGCAGATGCTGGAATCTGAAACGAAAACAGATTCTCAGCAGGACTGACAGCATCTGTCGAGAGAGAATAGAGCAAACATTTTGAGGCAGGATGACCCTTTGTCAGAGCTGGTTAGTGATGGTTTATAACCATTCGTGCCTGTCATGATTCTATGATTCTATGAAGTAGGCTCTGCAATTTGGCGGTTGAGGTGCCGTGAATTAATTGCAGGTTTAAGAGCTTTGTACAAGACTATGTCACGGCATCCAGGAAATGTATCGAAAACTGTCAATGAGACGAAAGAAAAATCAAGGCCCAGAGTTTCACTTCCGAGGTGTGTGGTGCGAGTCTGGAAGTTTTTTAGCTCACCACACCCACCTCAGGAAAAGTTCCCCCAAATCGTGGGAGGGGGCTATTTATGTCATTTCTTCTTTTCATCTTATTCATCCATTTTTATTTTTCCACTTCTGCAATCTCGCTCCCCATCTTGTCTTCCAAATTGTCCTCCCAGCCCCCCTTGCCTTGGGGGTTGTGGGGGGGGGGGTGCTGCCACATTCCTCAGGTTGCCCGTTAACAACCTGTACCTTTGTTCTTCCATTCACACATTCCGATCCCTTAATGGACGCTTTTAGCACCTTTCTCAGCCTTTATCCTCACCATTTACATTCCCTTTGTCCAATTACAGCCTCCCCCTCTCCCCCACAGTATAAATCTTGTCTGATTTTCTTTGCCTTCAGCTCTGATGAAGGGTCATCCTGACTTAAAGCATTGGCAGATTATTTTAAACTCTGACACATAGAGGAAGTCTACATTTTTACTTTTTAAAAGGCTAGGGATTTAAACAAACTTCCACAGCTTGTGTTTTTGTTAACTTTTCAGTGTCCCAGGCAACATTTTTAACTTTCAAAGAGCAGGGGATTGACAAAAATTCACAGCCTGACAGTACTATAGACCTTATCTACCCTTCAAGGACAATTGTGACTACTCTGAAAATTTATATCTCCCTGTGGTGAACCATCGTTGGTTCCCACTGGATAGTACTGAGCCAGGGTTTGGCCAGTACTACAAGGATGTACATATGTTACTGTGGGTTGTGCTACTTGTTGCTGTTGGGGTTAGGGTGGGGTTGTTACACCTTTGTACTGTAGTGTTGTGGTACATCCCAGTCGGGCTCCGCCTCCTGGGAGAGGTATAAAAGTCCCTGCTCTGGCCGGGACCCCTTCAGTCTGGAATAGTGTATATAATTACTGACTGCTTCATTACAGTAAATAAAAGCCTTTCATTTACCGAGCTTCTGGCCTCGTGTTTGAGAAGCGCATCAATTTTATTTACTGTTGTTAAACTCTCATCGAAGAAAAAAAAAAGAGAGTATGGAGCAGATCCTGAAGCCGGAACGCCTTACACTAGATCCACGTGCGGTGGGTGCTTCTAACACCTTCGACCACTGGCTGAAGTGCTTCGAAGACTACCTGGCAGCCTCCGCAGCGGTCACCACAGATGATGACAGACTCCGGGTCCTCCATGCGAGGGTAAGCGACACTGTCTACCTCGCGATCCGTGCGGCCACCTATTATACTAAGGCCCTCGAGCTTCTGAAGAAGCGTTATATCAAACCACCCAATGAAATACACGCTCGTTACCTCCTAGCCACTCGACGACGGCAGTCTGGCGAAACGATGGAGGAATATGCGAACGAGCTCCTACAGCTAGCCAGGGGCTGTAACTGCAAAGCTGTGTCGGCTGAGCAGAGCATGAACGACCTCGCCCGAGATGCGTTTGTGGCGGGAGTCGGATCGTCGTACATTCGACTTAAACTGTTGGAGAAGGGTAATCTTAATCTTACCCAGGCAATCGAGCTAGCGGAGATGCTCGAGACGGCCTCCAAAAGCTTAGTATTATATCCGGAGGACCATGTGGAGACAACGTGGCAGGAGCAGTCACCAATCCCTCCTCGTCCCTCGGGTTCGAAATGCTGCGTAATGGCGTGCTCACACTCGGGCCAGACGACGGCAGCAGCCCCGGGCGGCCCGCGGTGCTACTTCTGTGGGGGAGCGAAGCATACTCGGCAACAGTGTCCCGCTAAAGCTGTGTTGTGCACCGCATGCGGTAAGAAAGGGCACTATTCGAAAGTGTGCTGATCTAAACCTAGGAACGGCAGTGCGGCCTGCGATTCTTCAGAGCTCGGGTCTTCGTCGTCGAAGTCATCGAGGGGTTCGTCCACGTGCGAGGCCAGGACGACGCCATTACGGTCGACAGAGTCGGAGGTGTGTGACCACCAGGGGCCGCTGAGTTTGGCGCCATCACCCACGTGCGACTCATGGGAGCGGCCATGTTGGTCGACACTGACCGCGAACGACCAGCAGGGGTCCTCCTCATCGATTTCAGCTGCCTGCAGTGGCGCTCAGGAACCAACGGTGGCGTCGATCATCCTGGACCAGGCCAAGCCTCATAGACTTGACAAATCTATGATGAATATCCAGGTAAATAACCACGTGATTTATTGTCTGTTTGACAGCGGGAGCACTGAGAGCTTTATCCACCCAGACACTGTGAAGCGGTGTGGACTCCAGATTCAACCTGCCAAACAGACAATCTCTATGGCATCGAGGTCCCGGGCTGTCACCGTGCTAGGGAGTTGCGTGGTAACTTTGAAGGTGCAAGGCACAGTTTACGAGCGTTTCAAGCTCCTAGTGTTTCCGTATCTTTGCGCGCCAATACTTCTCGGACTAAACTTCATGGTCCACTTGAGGAGTGTAATCCTACAGTACGGTGGGCCACTCCCTTCACTGGCAGTGGGAAAACAGCAGCAGCCTCCAAATTGCCCAACGCGCCCCGCCTGTAGCCTCTCGACGCTGAAGATCACCACACCCCCCTTGTTCCAGAATCTTGTGCCAGGCTGCAAGCCCATCGTGACTAAAAGTAGGCGTTACAGCGCTGAGGATTGGATCTTCATTAGATCTGAGGTTCAGCGGCTCCTCAAAGAAAGGATCATACAACCCAGTCCGTGGAGAGCGCAGGTCATGGTGGTCAAGAGCGGGAACAAACCCCGGATGGTCATTGACTACAGTCAGACCATTAATCGATATACGCAGCTGGATGCGTATCCTCTCCCGTGCATATCTGATATGGTCAATCAGATTGCGCAGTACCGGGTGTTCTCCACCATAGACCTCAAGTCTGCCTACCACCAACTCCCCATTCGCCCAGAGGACCGACCGGATGGTCGCTTGTATCACTTTCTCAGGGTTCCCTTTGGTGTCACCAATGGGGTCTCGGTCTTCCAGCGTGCTATGGACCGAATGGTGGACCAGAACGGGCTGCGGGCTACCTTCCCGTGCCTGGATAATGTCACCATCTGCGGCCATGACCAGCAGGACCACGACACAAATCTCCTGAACTTCCTACGCACTGCATCTCATCTGAACTTGACCTACAACAGGGAGAAGTGTGTGTTTCGTACGCTCCGCTTAGCCATCCTAGGATACGTGGTGGAAAACGGGGTCATTGGCCCTGATCCAGACCGTATGCGCCCCCTTGCTGAACTTCCCTTGCCTGCTAGTTCAAAAGCACTGAGAAGATGCTTAGGCTTCTTCTCTTATTATGCGCAGTGGGTTCCCAATTACGCGGACAAAGCCCGTCCGCTCATTAAGTCCACGACTTTTCCCCTAACGCCAGAGGCCCGATTGGCCTTCGATAAATTGAAAGCCGACATCGCGAAAGCTACGATGCACGCTGTTGACGAGTCCATCCCCTTTCAGGTGGAGAGCGATGCATCTGATTTCGCCCTGGCCGCCACACTTAACCAGGGGGGCAGGCCCGTCGCATTTTTTTCCCGCACCCTCCAAGGCCCCGAAATTCGGCATTCAGCGGTGGAAAAGGAGGCCCAGGCCATTGTGGAGGCCGTCAGGCACTGGCGCCATTACTTGGCGGGAAAACGGTTCACCCTGATCACGGACCAGCGGTCCGTGGCGTTCATGTTTAACAACACGCAGAGGGGCAAGATCAAGAATGACAAGATCTTGCGGTGGAGAATTGAACTCTCCACCTATAACTACGACATCGTCTACCGTCCAGGGAAACTCAATGAGCCCTCGGATGCCCTCTCGCGTGGAACATGCGCCAGTATACAGGAGGACCGTTTGCAGGCCCTCCATAATGTCCTATGCCATCCTGGGGTCACTCGGCTCTACCACTTTATAAAAGCCCGAAACCTGCCTTACTCGGTGGAGGACGTCAGGTCAGTAACAAGAAGCTGTCGGGTTTGCGCGGAATGCAAACCGCACTTTTACCGACCTGACCGGGCACATTTAGTCAAGGCCACTCGTCCCTTCGAGAGACTGAGTGTCGATTTTAAGGGCCCCCTTCCCTCAACAGATCGGAATGTGTACTTCCTCAATATCATTGACGAGTACTCTCGGTTCCCTTTTGTTGTTCCCTGCTCTGATACATCTGCTGCCACGGTGATCAAGGCATTCCGTGATCTCTTTACCCTGTTCGGTACCCCGGCTACATCCATAGCGACAGGGGCTCGTCGTTCATGAGCGATGACTTGAGGCAATTCCTGCTCTCATACGGGATTGCCTCTAGTAGGACCACGAGCTACAACCCTAGGGGTAACGGACAGGTGGAACGCGAGAATGCTACAGTCTGGAAGGCTGTCTTACTGGCATTGAAGTCAAAAGGTCTTCCAGTCTCCCGTTGGCAAGAGGTGCTCCCTGATGCGCTCCATTCTATTCACTCCCTCCTGTGTATGGCAACCAATGCTACTCCCCACGAGAGGATGTTCTCATTCCCTCGGAAGTCTTCCTCGGGGACCTCATTACCGTCTTGGTTGACGTACTCAGGACCCGTCCTCCTGCGGCGACATGTAAGGGCCCGCAAGTCCAACCCGTTGGTCGAACAGGTCCATCTCCTCCACGCCAACCCTCAGTATGCCTATGTGGCATACCCTGACGGGCGAGAGGACACGGTCTCGATCCGAGACCTGGCGCCAGCAGGGGACGTAGCAACCCCCGTCGCTCCCATACCCCCTGTTACAAACCCTTTAACTCTTGTTTCTTCCCCGGACACGGCGCGGGCAGCATCGGGACCATTGCTTAACCCTTTTACTCCCGTGTACAGCTTGCCTGAGCCCAGAAGATGGTCGCCACTGCAGGGCGTGTCAGGATCCCATGGACTACCGTCACCTCAGGGTCTACCGGCCTGTGAGTCCGTGGAAGAACAGCCGGACGCCGCCTTGGGGAGAACGCCACCGCAAGTGCCTACTCCGGTGTCACCGCCGGTATTGAGGAGGTCACAACGACGGTGCGGTCCCCCTGACCATCTGAACTTATAGACTGATGACGCTTTATTCTGTTTTTGTACCCCGCCGGCCTTTGTTCTCAAAGGAGGGGTGAATGTGGTGAACCATCATTGGTTCCCACTGGATAGTACTGAGCCAGGGTTTGGCCAGTACTACAAGGATGTACATATGTTACTGTGGGTTGTGCTACTTGTTGCTGTTGGGGTTAGGGTGGGGTTGTTACACCTTTGTACTGTAGTGTTGTGGTACATCCCAGTCGGGCTCCACCTCCTGGGAGAGGTATAAAAGTCCCTGCTCTGGCCGGGACCCCTTCAGTCGGGGATAGTGTATATAATTACTGACTGCTTCATTACAGTAAATAAAAGCCTTTCATTTACCGAGCTTCTGGCCTCGTGTTTGAGAAGCGCATCACTCCCACACTGTGGGTTAAGGCTCTTGCTATGATCAAAATGAAGTCCGTTCGAATGCTACACTGAGTTCAAATGACCCTGCTAAGCTTGGGTTTCCCTCATGTGGGACTCATACCACATTACCCAACCTGCAGAAAGTACAATCTGTCAAAAATGGGGATGGGACCTCCGCATCTGGGTCTTGGCACCCTTTTTACAGGTTACACAGCCTCCATAATGCTGTGAAAATCTGCCAAGTGTCATGTTTTACTGATTGGCTCAAATATGGAGCTTAACCATGCTGATTTCTTGAGCAACAGATTAGGAAGGATCTCATTCAAATGACTAATTCAAATGCTGCAATTCAAATCAGCTAGGTCACTCAATTATTTTATTCAAAACGATTCTAGCCACCATTGAGGATTTTAAGTGGTTCTGAATTTTGGAGTGATGAGCATAAAATTAATACACAAGGGGTGAAAACAGAAGCTGAGTGAGTGCTGTGTTAGTAAGAGGCACCAGTTTTAAAGGTTGGTTTTAGCTTCTAATATTGGGGCCAATTGCTGATTGATCTGATTAAATTGCCTGAAGGCACTAAAACAGATATTCATATTCAGAACTCAAGTGTTGATTAGCAGAAAACTTTCTGGAGTGGTCCATGTAGCCTTTATGCACACAGTTACACGGAGAGTGTGGAGTCTATTGGTTAACAGACATCTGCATGTATCAGGATGACTCAGGGACCAAAGGAGAGGTGTCCTAGGTTCTCAGAGGCAGCGCTGGAGGTCCTGCTGATGGAATTGCTGTACCCACGGGGGTAAGTAATCACAGAATCCTACAGTGCTGAAGGAGGCCATTTGGCCCGTTGAGTCTGCACCGACTCTTTGACAGAGCTTCTTACCCAGGCCCTTTTCCCATAACCCCACATATTTACCTCGCTCAAGCCCCTACCCAGCTTATCTTTGGACTGTGGGAGGAAACTGGAGCACCCAGAGGAAGCCCACGTGGACACAGGGAGAATGAGCAAACTCCACAGTTACCCAAGGCCAGAACTGAACCCAGTCCTTGGCGCTATGAGGCAGCTGTGCTAGCCACTGTGTCACCGTGCCGCCCCACTGAGGCAACTAATTCAGCGGATGGGGGAGGAGATCGCTGCGGGGAACACAGCCAGGAGTACTTGCCCCAGCACAAAAATCCAGCGCTGCAAAACAAAAACATGATGTGAGTGGTCAAGGTAAGGTTCTATCTCACATGCACACTTCTCAATAACAGCACTGCCACCAGCATTGCATCCACACTGCATCCACCATCTAACTGTACAGTGAACTTCAAACAACTCACATTGCATCCTTCACAGGTACTACTCACACCACAGGTACATCTCACAGCTCTTCAGTCACGTGAGGTATCACACGTACAAACAAACTTGCCAATTCATACATTCACAATTGCCAGTCTTTCTGTTCCAGGGCAAGACAGCAGATAGCTGGCACCAGCACAACCTGACATGGTAGGGGGTGGGGAGTGGGGTTAGGCATGTTGGAGGATGATGGGGGTGCACAGTGACATATGAATCTCTGCGATGATTCTCTCTGGAGAGGTAGTTCTTGCGGAAATCAGGAGGGTGGGTGTGGTGGATGGGTGGAGGCAGACACTATAATGACAGGGAGAGCAGGGGACATATCACCTAAAGATATGTGGCCAATCCAGTTTATCCGCCACTAGTCCTGATCCCTAATCGTCAAAACCTGCCCTCACTCACAAACTCCTCATCCTTAATCCTCAAAACCTGCCCTCACTCACAAACTCCTCATCTTTAATCCTCAGAACATGCCCTCACTCACAAACTCGTCATCCTTAATCCTCAAAATTTACCCTTGCTCCCAAACTCTACATGGTCTCATCATACATTTCATCTTAGCGTGCTGCATACTAAGTTCCACCTCACCCTCAGAAGAACCAAAGGAGGAGGAAGAACTACCTTCCTCACACCACACCCTGAAAGGAAAAGCAGGAGGAGATGGGTGAGGAAGAAAATGAGGAAGGTATTGCGTCAAACTCTATCACTGTCACCACTCAAAGATTAACACAATGCATAAACTAAGGGCTAGAGTGGAACACATCCTCACACTGGCACACACTAGGCACTAATGGACAACAGCCATTCTGGCGGAAAGGGTGATCATTGGCGCCACCTTATTAATGAGCAATAGGGAGTAGGGTACACCAAGGTCACAAGCGAATTCTGCTGCTGAGGAGTCAGGTCGAGAGTCTCTCAGGGCAAAGCTTCAGAAGAGTGATTTGACAAATCAAGTGCTTGGTGCAATGGGCAGCCTGTATGAAGGCTTTTGGAGAGGTAGGTCAAGTCTACCCATTGGCCTGTGGAGCCTAACATCATGCTATATCTGATACCCAGCTCGCAGCTTCCACTGTGGTCACAACAGTTTCCATAGAGCATCAAACACGGAATGTCAAAGTGCTGCATTGGAAGCTCCCAAAGCTGTCATAGTGGCTCTAGGCTTGAAAAGGTCTTGCAGAGTATCTCAGCTTCCCTTAGATCTGTCCTCCAGGACACTGGGCTGGTTGAATTGTGGCCCTGAGGTAGTGACTTGGGAATTATGGAGCAGGAACTCACTGGCCGCTCTCTGGATGTCAGCATTGCTGTTCCCTCTCCCGGTCTTCTATCATTGCCCTTTCAGGTGCCCATCAGCCAGGTGGCTCAGACTGTTCAAGCTCATGCTGAGATGATGCCATCTGAGATGGAGCCATCATGGACCCACAGACTCTAAAGGGCGGTGCACAAGGATATCTGAACTGACCTCTTCTGATTCTCAGCAACACCCACCCTTTGGGCTGCTGTCACCGGGGTGGCACTTTGTAGAAATACCGGAGTGGGCAAGGGCACTAATTTTTTTTAAATACTTTTCCAATTCAATCAAATCAAGTCCAATTCAGAGTCTCAACAAGTTGAGACATTTCCGATCCAAGCTGACAAGACAGGGTATGCGACCCTTTACCCTGTCTTGGGCCTGATCTACATGAGCCAAGCTGATTGGAGGAGGCGCAGGTCTTCCTCCTCCAAGGCTTGATCTCATTTGCATCTTAGCCAAAAGGCCGAGATGCTGCTTTATAGGCATTGAGGATAAGCACCAATTGAATACCTGTAAGTGCTCTTGTCTGTGCCATATTTCCACTCCTTGGGCCACCCTGTTTTATGAGGATGGCAGTTAGAATTTGTGACCACCCCATTTCTGCTTCTGTTGGAGGTGGGCAGCAGATAAACCTTTTGCCATCATGTTTGTAGTGACGGACCAAGAATCTACTACTCTGCTGGCTGCGCCTTAATGTGCAGGCAGTCCCCACTCTTAAAGAAAGTCTGTTCCTCTTAAAGATAACGGCACTGAATATTTTTGCTGCAATTTAAAACTTGGAAAATGAAATACCAGCACAGGAGGAAGGTTCCAGTCTGATGGATATGACACTGGAGGTAAAGGTATCGAGGTGGGTAGGAGCAGAGGCATTCTGGCTCTGTCGAGGCCCTCAAGGACTATGCTAAAAATGGATTGGAATTAGATGAGGCCAATTCTTAAGGCCTGGACCTGAGAACTTGGCATCAGTACCACAAGATGCCTTTTGAACTGGTGCAGGTGGTCAAGGTCAGTGAATGAATCTTCACATGACACCCCAAAGCCCCTGCACCATCAACTTCTCACACTGTTCAATGTTCTACACCCCCATCACACACCCAGCAACACTGCCTATCACTCAGGACTCACTTGGCCATCATCCAGTCCTGGATAAGCTGCAGGTTCCTCCAATTCAACATTAGGAAGAACCAAAGCCATTGTTTCCAGTACTAGTTCTGTCCCCTCACAATCATTCCACCTCACTCCCCTTCTTTTGCCTTGTCTCATCCAGACACTTCTCAAGCTTGGCAGGAGAAGAGGTCAGTGCAGGAGATATTCTGGCCATGGCCGAAAAGGGGACCCCAGGGGAATTTGTAGCTGAAACATTAGGTACAAGTGCAGCAGTTCTTGTGTTTCGGACAGGGAGACCTGGAACAATGGCTAATAATCCTGCTGGTGTTTTAAATTGTGTAACATCCCTTTTGACCTCTTGTACTGATAGTATTTCTTCATTTTTAGCCACTTCAATGAAAAATGAGGCAAAGCATCTGAACAATATCTCTGCTATTATTTTGCTTTACTTTACTGATCCTATCGCTTTGAAAGGGTTAATAATCACACAAGTTTAAAACTCTCAGTCACACAGGGAAAGCTATTTTGAAACCATAAGTTTCAAAGACTATTTCCTCGGGTGGATGGAGCTATTACAAGGGGGCATAACTTATAGGGTTCATGGTGGGAGATATAGGAAGGACATCAGAGGTAGGTTCTTTATGCAGAGAATGGTTGGGGTGTGGAATGGACTGCCTGCAGTGATAGTGGAGTCAGACACTTTAGGAACATTTAAGCGGTTATTGGATAGGCACATGGAGCACACCAGGATGATAGGGAGTGGGATAGCTTGATCTCGGTTTCAGATAAAGCTCGGCACAACATTGTGGGCTGAAGGGCCTGTTCTGTGCTGTACTGTTCTATGTTCTATAAGTCTTGACTAAAGCAGACCCAGACAAGAGTCAATGACAATTTAATTGAACGATGTGCAGCTGCAGCTCATGTTTGCTCATTAGAGCAGGGAACAATGGAAAGGGAGGTTGGTGTACCGTTGGTCAGAGATGTAGCTATCATTTCTTGATGATGTAACATGCACATTATAATTGGATACTGTACCCTTACGTATGCATGATGTAACCTAATCAATAATAGTGAGTGGACAGAGATAACTTCTATACTTTTATTGGTATATGCTTATGCTAATTACTTGTATTCAAATTTGAAACTATAATTGCTTGTGTATTCCTGAATTCTGCCCTCTGGTCTAAATGGCTTAGTTGTAGCACTATAGTTGTCAATAAGTCATCTTGAGCCACTCCATGATTTTGTCTGGCTACTTGAGGGGAACCATAGTTTTAAATACAACAAGCAAAGTATTGTAAGGGGAAAAATGTAATCCTTACATTTTTCCCCTTACAATATCATGACAGCCCCATAACAGCTTGCTTAATTATCCCTTTCATATTTATGTGTCTGTAGAATATTGGCCTGAATGCTGCCTTCAAAGAGCTGGTAATCTCTGTGGCCCTGCTTTCCCCTTTCCTGGGGCTAATTTAAATTTGGCACCAAGTCAAGGGGATCTCCAAGCATCCAGCAACGGGGATGTCATCAAACAGGGCCAGCTATTCACCAGGAGCACATTGAAGTATTCTCACAGACAGCAAAACAGGAAGTTAAAAAGCACTGATTATACTTCACTTTTTAATTAAATTTTACAGACAGCAACATAAATGATTTGGATATACAAATTCTATTCAAGTAGAAGCTGAAACATAAATACTTCTGCATTTTCTTTTGTTATTTTGAAATAGGTGGAAATTTTTTATTGTAATGAAGAAATTTGATGTTCCACAATTATAAAATTGATTTTTCAGGGCCAGTTTGGTAAAAATTATGATCTTAGTAAATGGTTAACACCTGATTGCATCTTAGTTAACCAGATGGCACGGTGGCACAGTGGTTAGCACTGCTGCCTCACAGTGCCAGGGATCCGGGTTCAATTCTGGCCTTGGATCACTTTCTGTGTGGAGTTTACACGTTCTTCTCGTGTCTGCGTGGGTTTCCTCCAGGTGCTCCAGTTTCCTCCCACAGCCCAAAGGCATGTGGGTTAGGTTGATTGGCCATGCTAAATTGACCCTAGTGTCAGGGGGATTAGCAGGGTAAATACGAGGGGTTACGGGAATGGGCGGGATTGTGGTCGGTGCAGACTCGATGGGCTGAATGGCCTCCTTCTGCACTGTAGGGATTCTATTCTATGTAACTTTTACAAGGGTTTTCTTTTACAGCAAAAATAACATGATGAGGCAGGATCTTGACAGTTCAGTGATTCCTAATGGAATCCACTGCAGGATTCCATGGAGAAGTATATAACCATTCAGAGAACTTCTGGATTCCACATTTAACCGTGCATGTGCAGACTCCAGATTTGCTGTCCATGTCAGAGGAATAGGGGTGGTGAATGTTGCTGCAAAATCCGAGTCATTGTTTCGTTAAATATTCTTTCTATATTTTCATTTCATATTTCCTTTTTACCACTCTGAATGCCTTTTTAGCTTCTTTTATGATCTGATCATACTTACTTTGGTTGTTCTCTACTTTTATTGTTTTGGCATACATCTGTTGGTATACATATTTTATGTTTGCTATTTTCTCTTCGATTCAGTTTTGTGTTCACCTCTTCATTGTGCTGTAAAAAGATGCCCATCTATGTTCCTTGACTCCAATCTTTCGGCTTACTTTTATGGTGCATCAGAATGTAGAGGTTAGAAATTCCCTTGTATAGTGCAGCTGCAGGTGGCAGCCTAGAATCCTTACAGTGCAGAAGGAGGCCATTCGGCCCATTGAGTCTGCACCAACCCTCCGACAGAGCATCTTACCCCGGACTACCGCCCCACCCTATCCCGTAACCCTACGTATTTACCCGGCTAATTCCCTAACCTACACATCTTGGGACACCAAGGGGCAACTTACCATGGCCAACTCCCCCCCAACCTGCACGTCTTTCAGACTGTGAGAGGAAACCGGAGCACAGGAGGAAATCCACACAGATACGGGGAGAATGTGCAAACTCCACATAGATAGTCACCCAAGGCCGGAATTGAACCCAAGTCTCTGGAGCTGTGAGGCAGCAGTGCCAACCATCGTGGCACCGTGCGACCCATGGAGGCCTGGCGCTGCTGTTGAGGGGTGTCTTCGACCAACGTTCAATTCCTGCGCCGAGCTCTATGAGAGGCAGAGGCAGTCAGGAAGAAGGCACCAGCAGAGCACCTGCTGGGTCAGATACTACAATCATACATTTGCAGTACATGTACATGCTGCCTGCTACCATCTGAAAGTACAGTAAGAAGTTTAACAACACCAGGTTAAAGTCCAACAGGTTTATTTGGTAGCAAATACCATAAGCTTTCGGAGCTTGCTGCTCCTTTGTCAGATGGAGTGGTCTCTGTTCTCCAACAATGCACAGACACAGAAATCAAGTTACAGAATACTAATTAGAATGCAAATCTCTACAGCCAGCCAGGTCTTAAAAGGTACAGATAATGTGGTTGAAGGGAACATTAAACACAGGTTAAAGAGATGTGTATTGTCTCCAGACAGAACAGCTGGTGAGATTATGCAAGACCAGGGGCGAGCTGTGGGGGTTATCTGTACCTTTTAAGACCTGGCTGGCTGTAGAGATTTGCATTCTAATTAGTATTCTGTAACTTGATTTCTGTGTCTGTGCACTGTTGGAGAACAGAGACCACTCCATCTGACGAAGGAGCAGCAAGCTCCGAAAGCTTATGGTATTTGCTACCAAATAAACCTGTTGGACTTTAACCTGGTGTTGTTAAACTTCTTACTGTGCTTACCCCAGTCCAACGCCGGCATCTCCACATCATGACTACCATCTGAAAGGGCATGGGTATGCCACAACAAGCAAGCCTCGTGCCCAAAAATGGGGGCATCCAATTTCAACCTTCAGACTTTGACCATTTAGTACAAGTGCACGCACTCGTTGGCACACACCCACTAGGCCTGGATACCTCCCATCACAAGCAAGTCGGGCAAAGGAGGGAGATACACTGAAACACAGTCTGATGTGACACCAGTCCTCCATTTCTAATCTTTCCGTGAGGTTTAATCTTCAATTTCATCTCTTGTTACATCTGATAGGCTTTGCAAATCTTTAGTACACCATGAACTCATTTATTTATGCCCAAGGATATTATTTTGTCCCTCAGCAAAGATTTGTGTTCAATTGAATATAAGTGTAAGTTAGTTGAGTTCAAAGCCAGCCTTGACAGATTATTTTTCTGCATGCTTCCAGAGCCAGTGTACACACAAGCACACATCAGGATTTTCAGCTTCAGAAAATATTCCGCATTTCATCATGTCTGTTTAATGTTGATAAGATAAGTATTGACTGTTGCTATGGTAACAGATTGTGCAACAAGATAGACTGGTTTACTCCAGAAACAATTTATCCAGCCAATGCATGGACCAGGGATCATGTTGGACTTCGGCCTGAGATACAGAACAGGCAGTTGCGAGAGAGAAAGTGTAGGAAATTAAATGGTTATTAAGTAGATAAAAATAAATCTTCCATCTCCATGGACACCATTCACAACAAAAACATCAAAAGCGGTTGATCTGCAAAAAGCACAATACTGTCATTATACAAAGACTTTAGATTTGAAGTGTTACTGCCATATTAAAAGGGAATTAAAAGTGATTTAGGTGCCTATGACGGAGTCAGGGATTAGTTACTTCTTTCATCTTTTAAGCGGTTTGTGTGTGACTGATGAAGCTATTCTGTGAGCAAGGAGTATGTCGCACTTGTGCTTTGGATGGCTGGTATCACTTTGGGAACACAAGTATCTTGCAGATACCAAACCTATCAGCTAGCTTAGCATGTCCCAGTAAATAAGTGTTATGTATGAACTCATCCAACTCAACAAATTGTTTCAAGGCACTAACATAATGATGAATGATTTCAGTGCGTGCCTACACCCCGATAATTGTCTGCTCCATATTAGCCTTCACAATGGAAAATAACAGGTGTGTATTGTTCACAGGCTCGAAGCTGGTTGGTGAAACTGAGACCAAGATACCGAGCTTTTCTTTATCAAGTGGACTTATTGCTCTCTCCACCCCAGTGTCCCAGGGACCTCCTATTTCTACCCTTCAATCAAACAATAAGCAGTAAATCAGACAGAAATGATGGGGTGACAGCCCCCAATGGGACACTGTAACTAAAATAAAATGTCAAAGGAGACTTAACTGATTAAATTAAAGTAGCATTTCGGGGAGGGTGAGGCGGTGGGGAGAGGGGGGAGGGGGTGGGGGGTGGATGATGCACCCCAGCCCCCACAGTGCCTTCTGGGTCGCGGAAGGCCTGAAGCGTGCCGGTGGGCACCGCATGCTCACTCTCCAAGGCCACCCGGCCACCAACGTAGCTACGGTAGAGGGTCTGGCAGTCGGGTTGGATGATCCCCTTGACTTGGGGCGGCACGGTGGCACAGTGGTTAGCACTGCTGCCTCACAGCACCAGGGAGACGGGTTCGATTCCAGGCTTGGGTCACTGTCCGTGTGGGTTTTACATTCTCCCCGTGTCTGCGTGGGTTTCCTCCTGTTGCTCTGGTTTCCTCCCACAGTCCAAAGATGTGCGGGTTAGGTGGATTGGCCATGCTAAATTGCCCCTTAGTGTCTTAGTGGAGGCATTTCTACGGGGGGTCAGGAGGTGGGGAATACCACGGGGGGGTGGGGTGGTTAGTCATGTGGCGGGGAGAGGATATGGGTGAGTTCCCTGGGGTGGTTGGGGCTGTGGGGGAGTTCTGTGTGTGGATTGGCCAGCGTATTTACAATAGTTACACAGAAGTTGGAAGAAACTTTAATTCTTTTAACTTTTTCTGAGTAACTATTAACGTAACCCTTGTGGAATGATCTGAATTTAGTGATTTAAATCACTTTTTTGGATGGTTCACAGCGCTGCCCAATTGCCCAGAGGACGTTAGCATGGGTGGCAGGGTGGCACAGTGGTTAGCCCTGCTGCCTCACAGCGCCAGGGACCTGGGTTTGACTCCCAGCTTGGGTCACTGTCTGTGTGGAGTCTGCACATTCTCCCCGTGTCTGCGTGGGTTTCCTCCGGGTGCTCCAGTTTCCTCCCACAGTCTGAAAGACGTGCTGGTTAGGTGCATTGGCCATGCTAAATTCTCCTTCAGTGTACCCGAACAGGCGCCGGAGTGTGGCGACTAGGGGATTTTCACAGTAACTGCAGTGTTAATGTAAGCCTAATTGTGACACTAATATAATAAACAAAAACAATAAATAAATAAGTCTGGGTAATTACTGTGCAGACCCTTACCTGGGAACCTCCAGGAGGGATTCCCCAGCACATCATCGGGGTACCCCCCCAAATCTGACATGGAGACAGCAAGTTACAGTTCGGAATTGTCTTATTATATTGATACTGTGCGCAGATGTCTGGTCAATGTGTGTTTCTAATATCTTCTCGTGTCATTCCTCATTGGTTTCAATTGTTTCTATATTTTTGTAAAGTGATTTTCAACTTTTAATGCAAAAAATGATGATTTTTAAAATTGCTTTTGCCCCAGCTTACTGAAAACCACATTCTCACAGCATCTGTCTTTTGAACCAGATATCTGATCATATTCGGTTCTGACTTGTGGAAGTCCATTCGTCTTTCCTGATATACTGAGCTAAACGTTAAGAATGCCTCCTTTATAGGTAATGGCAGCAATCCCATGAATATGTGTTATCACCTTTTGTACAATTCCTTCCTCGTTGAATAATGCATTCAACTTGCTACCTATTTCCAAAAAAAGGAAAGGACACTGATGAATTTCAGTGGCTGCTACCACATGAAGCAATGTTGTCTGTTTTTAATTAAAATCAGAGCTGTTTTCAATTAAGGTCTGTGATGCCCACTTATGTGTGTAAGGACTTCTGGGTAAAATGGATATCTGTTAGCCTGTAACCATTTTCTCAATTCTAATATATAATTCCCTAATTATCTATATTTTACCCAAGTATTTGTGTCTGTTCATCATAGGGGAACCCAACTTATTTAAACCTTCAGTTTAAAGAGCAGCCATTCACCAGTACTCTGGTTCCTATCAGTCAGTCAAATTTCCATCCCTGTTGCTTTTATTCCATGGGATTCAACTTTTGCCAGCAAGCCAGTCATGTGGCACTTTATCAAACACCTTTTGGAAATCCATGTTCACTACACCAACTGCATTATCCTCATCAACCCTCTCGGTTACCTCACCAAAAAATTAAATTCAATTTAGATCAATGTGATTTGCCTTTGACAAATCTATACTGGCTTTCCTTAATGAATCCACACTTGTCCAAATATTTTCATTCTGTTAAAGTCTAAAGTAAGTATACCCAACAACCATTGTGCCTTGTGATAGAAGGAAGAATGTGCATCGCAACATTGAAAGAACTCTCTGCTGCTCTTCAAATAGTGACATGAAACTATTTGTTCCCGTACAAAACTTGCATATTCCTTCTAAAGGATGAAACTGCTGCTTTATTTGGGAGTGATATAGGGAAAACACAATAAACAAGATTATAATCACTCAGGCACTAATTGAAGGACTAGCCACATTTCCAATGGCAATAAGATTTAATCTCCCTCTCTCTTTTATAGACAGTTGAAAAAAATGATGGTTGCTATGATGAGAGTGATTTAATAAAGGTTTATTATGAGAGTATTTTTTTTTACAATCTGCAGTAACAAGAGTTTGTTGAAATGGCACGTATCTAATAATAGGATTTATTATAATGAGGTCCAACTGCATATAATTGCATTATAAAACATATCCCCAACTTATTCTATTTTAATTTTCTTGATTCTAAATGGTCCCCTGGGATCGCTACTTTGGGACTGATTTGCATTTCTGTGTCCTCTCATATTTCAATTCATCTTCTTACAAGTCGTTCCCTGATGAGGACACTCAACCCCTTTTGTTTGTATTGTACAACAAGTAATATTTCCCCTTTCCCTTTGTGCATTTCTGAACTCTGTGCTTTTCAAAAAATGATCAGTGATCTGCAGCTGAGGAAGCTGACTCTGTAATGTAAGTGGATTGATCGCTGCAGACCCCAAAATAGTCTCCAGTGCATTGGAGCAGAATATCAAAGTTTGCTGTTATCGATGGGGTTTTTTTAAAGCCAGATGGTGGTGTCAGCTTATGAATATTGACAAAGAAGCTGTATTTGAACATTCATGAGGCTTCGTCTGATGCATATTTATTCCCATTACTCACAATGACCTTTCAAAGCAAATGTTGACCAAAAACTGCACGAGCGTAAAAACATTTAAAAATGTAAAATGCTTTAGTACGTGACTTTATAACAATATAAGATATTAATTCCTTTTGGGGATTGGGGGCGGTGCATTAAACAAGATACAGATATCACATATGGACACATTAAATAGGGTACAGAGGTCACCTGCGTACACTTTTAAGCAAATCCCTGCCTCTGTGTTGCCTGCTGCTTGCTATATTTCCAGGGCTGAAGGAACTGCAATATCTTTGATTTAAACATTGGAAAGATGGAAGCCATGAGCTTCAGCACCCCACCCCCACATCACCCTCCCCATTCCCTGCCAACCACAAACTCCACATCCAGCCTTGGCCACTTCTCAGCTTGAAGCTGATTATTCACAACACTGAAGTATATTTATTAGTCACAAGTAAGGCTTACATTAACACTGCAATGAAGTTACTGTGAAATTCCCCTAGTCCCCTAATTAAAACATGCTGCTGTGCAGAGGGACCTGGGGGTCCTTGTGCATGAGACGCAAAAACCCAGTCTGCAGGTGCAACAGGTGATCAAGAAGGCAAATGGGATGTTGGTCTATATCGCAAGGGGGATAGAATATAAAAGCAGAGATGTCTTGCTGCATCTGTACAGGGCATTGGTGCGGCCGCAGCTGGAATACTGTGTGCAGTTTTGGTCCCCTTATTTGCGGAAGGATATATTGGCCTTGGAGGGAGTGCAGAGAAGGTTCACCAGGTTGATACCAGAGATGAGGGGTGTTGATTATGAGGAGAGACTGAGCAGATTGGGTTTGTATTCGTTGGAATTTAGAAGGCTGAGGGGGGATCTTATAGAGACCTATAAGATAATGAAGGGGCTGGATAGGGTAGAGATGGAGAGATTCTTTCCACTTAGAAAGGAAACTAGAACTAGAGGGCACAGCCTCAAAATAAAGGGGGTCAGTTTAGGACAGAGTTGAGGAGGAACTTATTCTCTCAGAGGGTGGTGAATCTCTGGAATTCTCTGCCCACTGAAGTGGTGGAGGCTACCTCGTCGAATATGTTTAAATCACGGATAGATGGATTCCTGATCGGTAAGGGAATTAGGGGTTATAGGGATCAGGCGGGTAAGTGGAACTGATCCACTTCAGATCAGCCATGATCTTATTGAATGGCGGGGCAGGCTCGAGGGGCGAGATGGCCTACTCCTGCTCCTATTTCTTATGTTCTTATGTTCTTATGTCACCACAGTCCGGTGCCCGTTCGGGTCAAATGCAACTAACCAGCACGTCTTTCAGAATGTGGGAGGAAACCGGAGCACGCGGAGGAAACCCACGCCGACACGGGGAGAACGTATAAACTCCACACAGACAGTGACCCAAGCCGGGAATCGAACCTGGGTTCCTGCCACTGTGAAGCAGCAGAGCTAACCACTGTGCTACCACGCCGCCCCCAAGACCCCTGGCCATCTTAGCTGAGGTGGGTTGACCATCCCACCCCATTTTCTATCCATCACGCGGACCATCTACTCGCATCTCCATGACATTACTTACCTCCACTGCACCTCAGGCCACCTGTTACTGAATGCCCCACTCAAGCCTTTTTCATCCCACACAAGACTGTTCCATTGCTCTGCCGATAGGCTTCTCATCCTCCATTTCCCATTAAAATTCAGCTCATCCAAACCTCTGCTGCCCATATCCTAACATCACAAAGTTGGACTCATCCATCATTAACTTACATTAGCTCTCAGTCCCTCAACACCTCCAACTTGAATTCTCATCCTAGTGTTCATATGCCACCATTGTCTGCTGACATTTCTGTGAGACATTTTTGACTGGATGTTTGAATGGCTTGCCGTATTTAAAGTCCCACTGAACCAGGGCCCTAACATTCTGCCCTTTGAGACTTTTTCAGTATTTCAGGCACAATATAAATGTAAGTTGTTGTTGTAGATTCCATGGTTTTTGCCATGGACCCGGTAGTATTCATAGAATTCGTACAGTGCAGAAGGAGGCTATTTGGCCCATCGAGTCTGCAATGCTGTCTGACAGAGTATATTACCCAGCCTCTCTCTTCGCCCTATGCCATAACCCCATACATATACCATGGCTAATCCATCTAACCTACTGATCTTCAGACACTAAGGGACAATTCAGCATGGCCAATCCACCTAATCTGCATAACTTTGGAGTGTGGGAGGAAACTGGAGCACCCAGAGAAAGCCCACGCAGACATGGGGAGAATGTGCAAACTACACAGGCAATCATCCAAGGCTGGAATTGAACCCGGGTCCCTTGCTTGTGAGGCAGCAGTGCTAACCACTGTGCCACCATATTGGTGACCAATACATCAAGAGAGCTGAGGCAAATCAGCCTCCATGAGATGTGTACCGACTCACCGCCCGATAAGTAACCTTCCCTTCCAAAGAGGATTTTATTTTTCAATAAAGCTTTTGTGTTTCATGTATCTGCTCTCTGTTCCTACTGATCAATTTGCTAATTTTTTATAGAACTGAAGTAAGAGTAATAGGTATGTAGTTGCCTGTGGTTCTTTCGTGCCACCCTTTTTGAACCCGATTTTTATCGAATTCAAATGTCACCATCTGCCATGGCAGGATTTGAACCTGGGTCCCCAGAGCATTACAGTGGGCCTCTGGATTCCTAGGCCAGCAACAGTACCACTACGCCACTGCCTCCCCATGGGTGGGATGTGAGGATGTGTAGTATTGCTCTTATCTTTCTTTGTAAATATTTTTGGGAGGTAAGGAGTCAGAGCATTTTTGCCATCTTGTGCTCACCTTCTGTTTCAAATCCATGTACATATTTTAACGTTCTCTCATCTTCTCTGACAATCTCCTTGCCATTGTAATGCTGGAAGAATTACTGTTATGGATTGCCTCTGTGGCTGGGCTTTTTCTAAGGATCTGTTTGCCCCTCTGATCATCCTTTTGAAAATTTTTTGCATGATCCTATATCTGCCCCACTGAACCTCTTTCCAGTTTTGCAGAGGTAATGTTATTTTAATATTAATTTGTTTGGTAATCTATTTATGGGGTCGTGTTTGCTTAATCTCATTTTGCTGAGATTAGATGTGTATTTGTCCAACATGCCGAGCATCATTCTTTAAAAGACTGTACTGATAAGTTGATACAGGTTCTCTTCTGATCGATTTGCTTTAACTGTTTCCTCAGTTCTATTAAACGTAAACATAGAAACATAAAAAATAAAAGTAGAAGTAGGCCATTTGGCCCTTCGAGCCTGCTCCGCCATTCATTTCGATCATGACTGATCATCAAATTCAATATCCTGATCTCTCCCTTCCTCCATATCCCTTGATCCCTTTGGCCCCAAGAGCTATGTCTAATTTCTTTTTGAAATCACACAACATTTTGGCCTCACCTACTTTCTGTGGTAGTGAATTCCACACATTCACCACCCTTTGAATAAAGAAATTTCTCCTCACCTCAGTTCTAAAAGGTTTACCCCTTATCCTCAAACTATGACCCCTAAACTCTGGACTCCCTCACCATTGGGAACATTCTATCTGAATCTACCCTGTTTAATCCTGTTAGAATTTTATAAGTTTTTATGAGATCCCCTCTCATTCTTCTAAGCTCCAATGAATATAATCCTAACCGATTTAGTCTCTCCTCATATGACAGACCTGCCATCCTAGGAATCTAAATGTAATCATTTTAAAAGTTAAAAATTCACCTTCTGCTGTTTGATATCCACAGGTATTATGAGGGGCAAATGAATGTGTTCCCACTTGCGCTCTCCCCTTTTCCTGTGAACAAGGGAATGTGACCCAGAGCATTTGCAAATGATGGCAAGGCAGATGAAATATTCTGGTTTCAGTTAACAAGTAGCCGGAGGTCAGGGTTAACAATTGTCATCAACAACAGGTCCCAGGGAAACCAGTGTGATGACAAAACACACAGGGAGATAACAAGAGTATGTTCAGACAGCAATGTTACAATCATTGGTGACTTCTACCCAACATGTTCTTCATTAGGAGCGAATGCAGGGAAACAAAGCCAGTGAATGAAGCACAAAGCAGGGTTTTGGAAATGTTATAATTTAATTAAAAATATCACAATAATGACATTTTCACAGATGTATATCTGATGTCACCACATATTAAAATCGTATGATGGCAGAATAATGGAGCACAGAACGAGGTCATTCGGCCCATTTGGTCTATGCTGATGCTTGAAAAAGTTATCCAATCATTCCCATTCCCCCAGTTTTGTGCCGTAACATAACAAATATTTCCTTTCAAATTCCAATCCAATTCCCTTTTGAAACTACACATTGAATCTGCCTTGACCACTGTTTCCAATATTCAGAGACTGCATTCCAGATCAGAACAACTCACAGCTTGAATACATTTTGCTTCATTTTGCCCCTGGTTCTTTTGCCAATTATCCTTCAATCAGTATCCTCTTGTTGCCAATCCTCCAGTCAGTGGAATGTTCCAGCTGAATGTGTAAGATAAAATAAATATATATATAAACATGTACTATATTAACATATATATTTAGCTTACTCTTATTTTTCTTGGGTAGAAAGAAATAAGGAAAAATATGCATTCTCCAAAGTAGGTCAATGAGAAAGGATTAAAGAAAAACAAACTGTCCAAAGTATAGAGGAGGTGGTGAGTTCTGGAAGGCACAGGAATTTGTTTATTCAGGTTAGAAGAAGCATGATAGAAACAAAGAGGACCTAAGTGATGAATAAATCTAGAAACATTAAGCATAACAGAATAAAATTCCCACTTCTGTATTTTTAGTTTGTGCAGCGGTCATTGAAGCTGAAAGTTCACCAACGTTAAAACATTGGCTGGAATTTTCCCATCTTTTGGCTGTGTTGTTTGGGGTGGGAAAGGCGTTGGTTAGGCAGCCAGCGGCAGTGGCCAGCTTTTGTGCCGTATTTTTAGCCACTTTGAAAGATATATATTTTTGCACGGGTTTCACACCCTAGCAGGCAGACTCTGATTCTCCCGCCCCATCAGCTGAGTGCTTCAATGCCGCAGCGCTCCCCATCACTTGTTCAAAGTCCACCAATGAGAATGGCGGTGAAGAAGTCTGCCCCAAGATTCAGTGAGACATCTTTTGGCAGAATGTTGGAAGGCATGGAAGGGTGGCAGCACATTCTGTACCCAGGGACGGGGAGGAGATCCTGAACAAGGTCACCAAACCTACATGGGAGGTTGTGACTGTGCTGGTAAACACCAGCACCATTCAGAGGCAGGAGCCATCCAGCGCAGGCTGAGGATGAATGATCTCTGTTTAGCCAGGATAAATCACACTTCTCATCTTTTGATTTGATTTGATTTATTATTGTCACATGTATTAGTATACGGTGAAAAGTATTGTTTCTTGCGCACTATACAAACAAAGCATACCGTTCATCGAGAAGTGAATGAGAGGGTGCAGAATGTAGTGTTACAGTCATAGCTAGGGTACAGAGAAAGATCAACTTAATGCAAAGTAAGTCCATTCAAAAGTCTGATGGCAGCAGGGAAGAAGCTGTTCTTGAGTCAGTTGGTCTGTGACCTCAGACTTTTGTATCTTTTCCCCAACGGAAGAAGGTGGAAGAAAGAATGTCCGGGGTGCGTTGGGTCCTTAATTGTGCTGGCTGCTTTTCCGAGGCAGCGGGAAGTATAGACAGAGACAAGGGATGGGAGGCTGGTTTGAGTGATGGATTGGGCTACATTCACGGCAGCACTAATCACAAGCACTGATAACATTCCCTTTTGCTTGCAGGCACATCACAGGAGGCGCCCAGAATCTCCACCAGCCAGACACAGGAGTCTATCCCAGACACCAGCTATTCTCAGATGTGGAGTTAGAAGAGGTGTCACAGTTTTCACTCCCACCTCCACCAGCACAGAGACACACACCTCAGTGGGATTTAGTGTTGGAGAGGCCTTGGGATCACAAATTGGTGAGTACCACATTCTGTCTGATCCACAGCAGGGTGAGGTTGGGATGACCCAGGGAGCTGCTGGAGGCTAGGAATCTGCTGTGTCCCAGCCAGATGAGGAGCCTCTGGACTCAGTCACGCCTCAGTTGCTGGAGCTGCAAAGATAAAGTTGGGAGAATCAGGAAAGGATGTCAGCTACACTGTGGGACTGAAAAGCTGAATGGAGGAGTATTACATCTACTGTTTAGAGGAGATTGTGTCCGCACCCCAAAACAGCCAGGTCAACACCTTGGTGCAACACCTCTGTCCTGCACTGGTGGAGGGCATGAACTCCATGGTGCATTGCATGCACTCCACGGTTCAGGATGTGTGCACCATGGCACAGGGCAGGAATTCCATGGTGCAAAGGAGAAACTCCATGTGTTCAGGCACTTGTGGGCATCCACAAATGCCAACACCAGAGGACCGCTGGGCTTCTGGACCTCACTCCAGCTGCCCCTCTATCCCAAGGACTAAGCCAGCTGCCCTCAAGCACCTAAAGGGAGGAGGAGAAGCTTGAGTGAAACCCGGGGCCTTCCACCCAGGAGGTTCCGGGAGTGTCCAGTCCGTCTGACCACCCTCTTCCTGTGATCGAATCAACTCCAGCCCCTCATGCTGACGAGAGTGACAGCACCACACAGCAGCAGCCCGAAAGCAGGCCAAGGTCCTCCAGGTCTCGGTCCGCCAAGGTCATCACAGACAGGCATGGCAGACGGTAGGCTGCCTCCACCTCTGCTGCGGATCCTGGAGACACACCAAGATGTAGCGGTAGGGTGAGAAAAGTTAAGAAAATCTAGCTGTACAGCATTGGCATGGGTGTTAGGCACTCGTGAATCGCAAACCACTATGTAAGTTACCAACCACCTATGTAAATTGAAATAAATCCCACTTATAGCAACCTCTCTGTGGCTCCCTGATCTCATAATATGTCTTCACCTTTGTGCCATTGAGATAACTGTGTTCATGTTCCTTTGAAAAGCTGGCTTCTCACTCTAGAGCCTCCTCCATCTGCTCTCTGCCAGGCTGCCAGCTCATCAGTTGGCATGCCATCAGTGACAGAACACATCAGTCATGCCAGTTTCTCTTTGCTAATGAGGACATCCCCCAGAACGTTTCGGGCTACCAATCAACCCAGTCATTGTGAAAGTCCGATGTCGGTCCATGGATCCCAGCACCTAAACCCCTAAGGAAAGTGTGCCTCTGTCTCTGGTGACTCTGAACCTCAGGGGCACACCCACCTAAAGAGGAACGTAGATCAGGAGGGCTGAAGCTGTCTGTGTTACATTGCCCTTAAAAGACCCTGGTCACTGAGAGTGAGCGAGCTGCCTTCAGCCAGACAGGAGTCAGACATTCACAGAAGCTCTTTGAGGGAAAATACACTATCCCCACTTCAAGTCATCATCATCCTCCTGCAATACTGGGACCATGGGCAACCCCGTAATCAGAGCTATTTCAGAGTGGGTGTGTACTGCCAGCAGCCAAACAGGAAGGAACATCAGCATGATGGGACATTATCACCGGCCCTAATCCACCCCACTCAGGGAATGAGCAGCTTTGAGCATGTTCTGATCTCTCCTGTCCCTTTCAGTCATCACCGCTGCCTGATGGTTATCCTCTGCTCCCTCCAGGACCTCCTCTTCCTCACCCACTTCGATATCCTCTTCATCAGAGGAGACGTGGCTTCACAGGCAGCTTCTCACCCTGTTGCAGCGCCAGGCTGTGCATGATGTGGAGATGCCAACGTTGAACTGGGGTGGACACAGTAAGAAGTCTTACAACACCAGGTTAAAGTCCAACAGGTTTATTTGGAATCACAAGCTTTCGGAGCATTGCTCCTTCATCAGGCGAGTGGACCACTCACCTGATGAAGGAGCAGCGCTCCGAAAGCTCGTGATTCCAAGTAAACCTGTTGGATTTTAACCTGGTGTTGCGAGACTTGTTACAGGTTGTGCATCGCACAACTCACAGCAATAATGCGCAACACCCTCTGCAGACCATACCACAGGGCTCCACCCTGCCCGTTCTAGGCACCAGAAATGCATCTTCACCATTCCAATGGTTTGCTCCACCAAAACGCGAGTATCAGCATGAGCCTCGTTATTATCTGATCTCTACTGCACCCTGTGGCCTCTGCACAGGCGTCATCACACTGTGCTAGCCATCACATTGTGGAGCTTTCCCTTACAGTGTCCTGCAATGGGCAAGACCCCACACCAGCCTCTCCCCACTCACCCTGACCGAGTGAGCAACGCTTTGGAAAGCCTCCTATCTCCTGAGCTCTCATGTAAGGTGCAGGCATCCGTCCCTGGGGTAACTGTAAGGCCCTGATTGCTACACCGTCAAGGGGGCAAGGGGATTGGCCCTGTAAGGACACCACAGCATCCACACTTGATGGAGCAGGGTGCTCTGCTGAGCCTTTTAGTCTTTGCCCATTTTCGGGAAGGCTGTATGTGCTCATCCTCTTGGTGAATGGTGAAAGGGAACGTTGGCAAATATAGAATGAGGAATTCAGCGTGCAAAGGGTTAACTGCCGACTGGTAATCACAGGGGTACTCGCCGACATCAGGGCTGAGTTAGTGGGTATAACTGACTTATCTGTTAAAGTTAAGGACTAGAACTGTGGGTCAATGATCTGTCAGGGTTTAATTTGTCCCTCAGTTTATTTGTTTTAGTTGAATTGATTATTTGATTTACCCAAAATAGGAATGATCTGGCAGGCAATGGTGAGCTCATTGATGTCACGGCTCTTGATTAGAGTTAACATGCTTAGTCATGAACTCACGGGCACCCACCCTGAGCTATGGATCCTGAAAGACTGGCCTACTGGCCACCCACCCAGCCCACCAACCCAGGCTTGTCATCCCAGTTCCAGGGCCCTCGGGAAGGCCAAGGCCCATCTGCCGAGGATTTCTACCTCAGGGTGGGTGAGCTTTAAAAGTGTCTTCCTTCTCCACTCATCAGTGAATCCTCCCCCACTTCAGGAGCAGACTATTTCCTATTCTCCAAGAGAGGTCAATGCCCCTATTTCCCATCCAGTCCCATCAGCCTCCCGGTCCCTGCATGGTTAAGAGCTTTGGACTCAGCTTCCACCTCTCCTCACCCCCCCACCCGACTTCAGTGCTTGTGCCTTCCCCACCATCAACGGAAACTTGAGCCCCGCTGTGCGATACCCCCCTCCCCCCCCCCCCCACCAACCCCCTCTGACTGCCCTGCCCCCCTCCGTGTGGGGGGAGTTTAGAATAGGGAGACCCGCTAATGAGATTTAAATGCATGCAAAATGGAGTTCCTGACCTCTCATGGTGGGAACATCATTCTGGTACTGGTGGGCAGCAAGGACTATTGCTCCGGGAAGTCTTGCCGGCACTAATCCTGTTTTTGGCTTCTTGCAATATTTTGCCCTCCCATTGCCATTTACACCCAGGACAAGTGGACACGCAAAATCCTGGCCCAGGCTTTTCAGAAATATTCTGAAACATTTTGAATTTACCTTCATTTGTCTTCTCTGGCCCAACTTTCTTAATATACACAGAACAGTTAGGGTTCAGCCTCTCAATGACATATACACTTAAGTGAAATCCTTCCTTCAGCACCTCCTTCTTAGGCTATAAAGCCTAAACTATTGTGGTCTTTCTTTGTGCTCACTCCCATTGGAGCCAGCCTTGTTGATCTTTTCTGTATCTTGCCTTCAATCCACCTATAGAAATGAGGTGATGGATCAGCCTGACCTCCTGTTTGATGGTTGCTGAAGTGGAGGCAGTGCTGCATGAGATGATTCTGTGGCTTCTCCACAGCATCAACCCTGATAACTCAGCATTGAACTCATCTGCAAGGACGTGGTACTTAGCTTTCAGTCACAGCTGAATATGTTAACCCTGAGCTGCAGAGCAGTTACTGGTGTCTCCGATAAGCTAGATCCTGTACCATTCTCCATGACTATGCAAGCTTGATGCATTGCTGTCCACAGGTTTATTATAGGTGCATTCTGGCTGGGTCAGCATTTATTGCCCTCCATTTTCAGAGGGCATTTAAGAGTCAATCACATTGCTGTACATAGAAAATAGGAGCAGAAGTAGGCAAATTCAGCCCTTCGAGCCTGCTCCGCCATTGAATCAGATCACGGCTGATCTCTCCCTGGTCTCAAATCCACCTCCCCACCTGTTCCTCATATGTATCCCTTATCCCTTTTTTAATTAGAAATTTATCTATCTCCTTCTTGAAACCATTCAATGAGTCAGACTCCACTGCGCTACGGGGCAGCAAGTTCCACAAATTCACCACCCTCTGCGAGAGGTAGTTCCTCCTCATCTCAATTTTACATCTATCGCCTCTCAACCGATACCTGTGACTATACCTGTAGGCCCACATGTAGGCCAGACTAGGTCGGGGATGACAGATTTCCTTCCCTCCAGGACATTATTGATGGATTCAATGATAGTTGGAATTGTTTTATGGTCGTCATTAGACTTTTAATTTCAGATTTCTATGGAATTCAAATTTCACCATCTGCCGTGTTGAGATTCAAATCCAGGTCCCCAGAACATTACCCTAGATCTCTGAATTCTACTGCATCCAGTGACAATACCATTACCCCAGTACCTCTACCTGATGTAATGCTTAACTTCAGACAATGCCACGGAAAAAATAAGATAATGGGAATAATTTTCTGGTTTTTTTTCGAAGTGCTGGTTCTGTTGAGAAAATCAGCATGCAGCTCCCCAACTGCTTCGCTGACTTTTCACGCCAGACACTGCAGCACTCCGAGAAAAGAATACTGCAGACAGTGTCACGCTGGTGGGGCAGGGTGGGGCCTGATAGAGCCAGCAATGCCTGATCCTAAAAAGAGTGATCCGATCTGCGCTAAAATAATAATTGCGCCCCACCCCCACACACGGACAAGGGGAACCACCACACAAGCACCAGGGAACCCCGCCCCATGGATAAGGGGAAACAGCCCAGTGTACCACATGCACTGGGGCAAGTCCCCCCATGGATCAGCAGAAACCCCTCCTCCCACATGCATCAGGGCAACATCCCCTCCTCACAGATAAGGGGAACCCCTCCTCCCCCACATCCCTCCACATCCCCCCACACACACACCAAGGAACCTCTCCCTCGCACAGGCACTGGGGAACCTGCCCCCAACAGGCAACAGGGCAACCTCCCCACACACACAAAAGGAACCACACTCTCCCACTGGTATTCCCAAGAGGGCCCATCCCTGGAACTGCCCCTGTCCATGCCAGGTTGGCAGTGTTCCCTGCCTGGGCATGTCCCTCTCCCCCAGGTGGGGGAGGGGGGGGGGGGGGGGGGGAGGGGGGAGGGGGTAATTGTAAAGTGGGAGGAGAATATGATGGGGAAGCCCGATAATTATATTTGAACTTATTTAAATAGGAGTATAGAAATGAGGTTCTTGGGAACTTTGTTACCTCACTGGTAGATCGGAAAATAAGTGTGATTTTGCGTCCACGTCGCTGTTTGTGTTCATGGCTAAAGCAGGCGCATAATCATCGCCAATGTGATGGAATGGCTTCCAAGGAAGTATTCTGTCTGATCATTCATAATATCATAGAATCCTACAGTGCAGAAGGAGGCCATTCGGCCCATCGAGTCTGCAATGACCACAATTCCACCCAGGCCCTATCCCCGTAACCCCACATATTTATCCTGCTAATCCTCCTGACACTAGGGTCAATTTAGCATGGCCCATCAACCTAACCCGCACATCTTTGGACTGTGGGAAGAAACCGGAGTACCCGGAGGAAACCCACGCAGACACGGGGAGAATGTGCAAACTCCACACAGATAGTGACCCAAGGCCGGAATTGAACTCGGGTCCCTGGCGCTGTATGGCAGCAGTGGTAACCACTGTGCCACCGTGCCATCCCGTCAGTGGACATAATTAGAAGATTCTGGCTGCAGTCTACTCCTTTTGTTGCAGTAGTATTTCTAGTACCTTCTGAAATTCCTTCACCACTTTGTCTAGAAAGTGAAAATGATGTATAAGTTCGAGGTCCCATTTTCTGCCTCGCTTTCTCAAGCATTTTTTGACCTATGTCAAATTCTGACTGATATAGATGCTCGTATTCTGGAAGTGCCGAACAACATGTGTGCCCAGGCTGTGCAACGAGACTTTCTGAACCTTTCTAACCTTGACGCTACATCTTAGTGTATCCCCAGGATCCACAGGAGGCAGCCTGCTGGCTGTCACACCCTGATGTCTGAGATTACCTTGGTCTGCGTCCTCTGGAGGGCCAGGACCTGGAGGGCCCTGGCCAGCTTTCAGGGGGCTGCTGTGTGGTGATGGCAGCCTGCTCGAACTGTGGGGATGGAGCTGATTCGGTCACAGGAAGAGAGGAGTTGGAAGCACTGGACTCTCTTCAAGAGTCTCCTGGGTGGAAGGACCTGGGCTGTGTACCAGCATTTCCTCTTCCCTCTGGGTCCTTGAGGGTCCCTGGCTTCTGACTCGGGATAGAGGGACAGCTGGAGTGAACATAGAACATAGAACATAGAACAGTACAGCACAGTACAGGCCCTTCGGCCCTCGATGTTGTGCCGAGCTTAGTCCGAAACCAAGATCAAGCTATCCCACTCCCTATCATTCTGGTGTGCTCCATGTGCCTATCCAATAACCGCTTGAAAGTTCCTAAAGTGTCCGACTCCACTATCACAGCAAGCAGTCCATTCCACACCCCAACCACTCTCTGAGTAAAGAACCTACCTCGGACATCCCTCCTATATCTCCCACCATGAACCTTATAGTTATGCCCCCTAGTAACAGCTACATCCAGCCGAGGAAATGGTCTCTGAACGTCCACTCTATCTATCCCCCTCATCATCTTATAAACCATCTTAACTCGCCTCTCATCCCCTCCGATCTAAAGAGAAAAGCCCGAGCTCCCTCAACCTTTCCTCATAAGACCTACCCTCCAAACCAGGCAGCATCCTGGTAAATCTCCTCTGCACTCTCTCCAATGCTTCCACATCCTTCTTATAGTGAGGTGACCAGAACTGCACACAATATTCCAAATGTGGTCTCACCAAGGTCCTGTACAGTTGCAGCATAACCCCATGGCTCTTAAACTCAAACCCCCTGTTAATAAATGCTAACACACTATAGGCCTTTTTCACTGCTCTATCCACTTGAGTGGCAACCTTCAGAGATCGGTGGATATGAACCCCAAGATCTCTCTGTTCCTCCACATTCCTCAGAACCCTGCCGTTGACCTTGTAATCCGCATTCAAATTTGTCCTACCAAAATGAATCACCTTGCACTTATCAGGGTTATCACTTATCAGAGTGAGGTTGAGAAGCCTGCAGTCCTTTGACACTGGCACAAGTGGATACCCACAACTGCCTGCACCGTGGAGTTCATACCCGCCATCAATGCTGAAGTCCTGCACCAAGTCTCCACTGCAGAAGATACCCTCACAGTGTTGACATGGCTGCCACGGAGTGCCAACATGATCTCCTCAGAGAGAAGATGGGAGATCTCCAGTCAGCCGTTCAGTTTGAGGAGTGAAGCTGACATCCCTTCCTGATATTCCCAACTTTATTTTTTGAGCTCTAGCAGCTGAGCATGCCCGCGTCCAGAGGCTCCTCAACTGCCTGGGGCTCAGCAGAGTCCTGACTTCCGACAGTCCTCTGAGTTCCGGCTTCCTGGACCATCCCTGCCTCTCTCTGTTGTGGATCAGACAGAGTGAGGCGCTCACCAATTTGTGACCCCAAGGTCTCTCCAATACTAAATCTCACTGAGGAGTGTGTCTCTGTGCTGGTGGAGGATGGGGGTGAAAGCTGTGACACCTCTTCTAACTCCACATTGGAGGATTCATCCGCTGTCTGAGGTGGTGCCTCATGCCTGATTGGTGGAGGCACTGGGCTGCACCCCTGAAGCAAAGGGAGGTGTTATTAGTGTTTTGCATAAGGATAGAAGAGACAAGACTCACATTAGGTTGGTGAGATGGATGATAGTCTGCTGGGTCCTCACTTGTTTTATTGGTGCCTACCTCACCCTTGGCACAGGAGTGGTCCTCTACCTCCTCCACCAACTGGAGGGCTCTCTCCTCAAAGGGTGAGAGGATTGTTAACTCGGGCAGCCCTCCGCCCATCTGTGATCTCTCCTGCCAACTGTGATCCAGCTTGTCCTGCAAGAGAAGAGATGGGGAGAAAGTAATCCGGCTGTGTGCCAGGTCAGATAGTAAGGATGCCTGTCCTGTGTGGTTGGTGAGTGGGAGCAGGGAGGTGATGAGGAGACAAACACATGGTATTGCAGGTAATGTTTTGAAATGGATAGAAAGCTGGTTAGCAGATAAGAAGCACAGAGTTGGCATAAATGAATTTTTTTCTGATTGGCTGTCAGAGACTAGCGGGATTCTGCAAGGATTGGTGCTAGGACCCCAACTGTTTACATTATATATTAATGATTTGGAAGAGGGAACTGAATGTATTATATCCAAATTTGCAGATGCTCCAAGGTTGGGTGGGAGGGTGAACCGTGAGGAGGATGCAGAGATGCTTCAGCATGATTTGGACAGGCTGTGTGTGGGCATCTGCATGGCAGATGCAGTATAATGTGGATAAATGTGAGGTTATTCACTTTGGTAGGAATAATAGGAAGACAGATTATTACTTGAATGGGTGTAAATTGAGAGAGGTGGATACTCAACGAGATCTTGGGTCCTCGTGCATCAGTCACTGAAAGTAAGCATGTCGGTACAGCAGGCAGTAAAGACAGCAAATGGTATGTTGGGCTTCATAGCGAGAGGATTTGAGTTTAGCGAGAGGGATGTTTTGCTGCAATTGTATAGGGCATGGCTGAGGCCACACCTGGAGTATTGTGTGCAGTTTTGGTGTCCTAACCTGAGGAAGGATGTCCTTGCTATTGAGGGAGTACAGCAAAGGTTTACCAGACTGATTTCTAGGATGGCAGGTCTGTCATATGAGGAGAGACTAAGTGGGTTAGGATTATATTCACTGGAGTTTAGAAGAGTGAGAAGGGATCTCATAGAAACTTATAAAATTTAACAGGGTTAGACAGGGTAGATTCAGAAAGAATGTTCCCAATAGTGCAGGAGTCCAGATCTAGAGGTCATAGTTTGAGGATAAGGGGGGAACTTTTTAGAACTGAGGTGAGGAGAAATTTCTTCACCCAGAGGGTGGTGAATGTGTGGAATTCACGACCGCAGAAAGTAGTTGAGGCCAAAACGTTATCTGCTTTCAAGTAGAAATTAGATATAGCTCTTGGAGTAAAAGGAATCAAGGGATAATGGGGGGGGAAGGTGGGATCAGGATATTGAATTCGATGATCAGCCATGATAATAATGAATGGTGGAGCAGACTCGAAGGGCCGAATGGCCCACTTCTGCTTCTAGTTTCTGTGTTTCTATGAGTCGCAGGAGTGATGATGAAGTGTGTGGGAGAGTGAGTGCTGGTGTCCCCTGAGATGGCAGTGAGTGAGCTCCCTGTGGATGTCTGAGTGGGTGACTGAGTGGGTGAGCGGAAAGTGATGAGAAGAGTGATTTACCCTGGCTGAACAGAAGAGACCATTCATCCTTTTCTGGCACTGGATTCCAGTCCTCCTCTGTAAGGAGCTGGCGCTCAGCAGCGCTGCCACTGTGGGTTTGGTGACCTTGCTGGAAGGTCTCCTCGTTGCCTGTGGATGCAGATGTGGTGCCTCTGCTCCATGACATCTGGTGTGGGCTTCCTCCATACACCTTGGACATGCTTCCTTGCAGCCGTTCTGCAAGGAACGGCTGCTCGGTGGACTTGGGACAGCGTTTAAATAGAGCTCCCCACTGATTGGAGCACTCAGCTGAGGGTGGGACAGATGAATCTGATTCCGCCTGCCATGAAGGTGGCATGAAACCCGTGAATGTTTTTTTCTAAAGTGCTGAAATTATGGCGGGAAAACCTGCCAATGCAGCTGGTGGGCTACACTCCGCTTTTCCCACCCTGAGTTGACACTTCGTAAAAAATTCTACCCCAGGTTTGAAATTCCACCTGGAAACCCAACAATAGAAATAAAAAACATCAGAATTATTCAAAAGATAATTAAAGGTACAGGAGAGGGTTAGTCATAGAGTTATGCAGTACAGAAGAGACCCTTTGGCCCATCGAGTCTGTACCGACAAAACTACACTAAATCTACACTAATCCCATTTTCCAGCTCTTGGCCCATAGCCTTGAATGTTAAGACATTTCAAGCACTCAGCCATTTTAAAGGTTGTGAGGTTTTCCGCCTCTCCTACTCTCCCAGGCAGCGCATTCCAGGCTTCCACCACCCTCTGGGTAAAAAACGTTTTCCTCAATTTCCCTCTAAACCTCCTGCTCATCTTTTTGGGCAGCACGGTGGCACAGTGGTTAGCACTGCTGCCTTACAGCGCCAGAGACCCGGGTTCGATTCCTGGTTTGGGTCACTGTCTGTGCGGAGTCTGCATGTTCTCCCCGTGTCTGCATGGGTTTCCTCTGGTTTCCTCCCACAGTCCAAAAGATGTGCTGGTTGGGCTCATTGGCCATGCTAAATTCTCCGAACAGGTGCTGGAGTGTGGCAACTAGGGGATTTTCACAGTAACTTCATTGCAGTGTTAATGTAAGCCTACTTGTGACACAAATAAATAAACTTTAAACTAAAATTATGTCCCCTCATTATTAACACTTCAACTAAGGAGAAACAACCACTTCTTATCCACCCTGTCCATGCCCCTCATAATCTTGTACACCTCGATCGGGTCACCTCTCAGTCTTCTCTGTTCTAAAGAAGACAATCTGAGTTTATCCAGCCTCCGTCCCAGGCAACATCCTGGTGAATCTCCTCTGTACCCTCTCCAGTGCAATCACATCCTTCAGATGCTATCGTTAATAGACGGGTGAGATTTAATTAGCCAAATGGCCCTTTCTCATTTTCAGTTTATCACTGGTATCTAGTTTTAATGTATATAATATTCAGTGGATGTTATAGATTACTGAACCTGGACTGTAAAATGATTTAATGTCTGAAATTCTTTGTTTGAAATCTGAAACTGAATCAGGTGCAATTCAGAACCTCTTTAGACCAATACTGGAAGTTGTAACCTAACTAATCCTTAATATATATGCTCCCATTTTCAATCTCTCACCAGTTATCCTCTTTGGCTTTTCATCCTGTTCTATTGCCTGTTATTGCTGCTGCAGAACTGGGTAATGTTGCTTGATGCAGAGACTAAAAGCAATGGTTAACTCCAGTCAATCAACTATAGACTGTCAGCCTGTCCGATCCAGTTAATGCCACTTCATTGGATTCTGCCAGACATATCGATATGTGCTGAAAACGCGTTGGCTTACGGGAACACAAAGTGTTCATCAGGCCCGTGCCTTTGTGCTAGAGGTTGTGTAATGGCTTTGTCAGGTAATCTGAAATATAGAAACATAGAAACATAGAAACCCTACAGTGCAGAAGGAGGCCATTCGGCCCATCGAGTCTGCACCGACCACAATCCCACCCAGGCCCTACCCCCACATATTTTACCCACTAATCCCTCGAACTACACATCTCAGGGACAATTTTTAACCTGGCCAATCAACCTAACCCGCACATCTTTGGGCAGAATATAGGGCAGAACCTTCCAGTTCTGCCAGTAATGGGAATCAAGGTGGATGGAGGCACTTAATTCGGGGAGAGGTAAAAAACCTGTTCCCTGGTGGCAGGATAGACCGCCTGAATTTTGTTTCCCTAGATTTTCAAGGTGGGTTAAAGGTGGGTCAGACTTCCTGACGAACAATATCGGGAGCTCCATTTGCTCGGTGGCACAGTGGTTAGCTCTGCTGCTTCACAGCACCAGAGACCCAGCTTCAATTCTAGCCTTGGGTCACTGTCTGTGTGGAGTTTGCACGTTTGCCCCGTGTCTGCGTGGGTTTCCTCCGGATGCTGCAGTTTCCTCCTACAGTCCAAAGATGTGCAGTTCGGTTGATAGGCCATGATAAATTTCCCCTTAGTGTCAGGGGGATTAGTAGGATAAATATTGGTGCTACGGGGATAGGGCCTGGGTGGTCGGTGCAGGCTTGATGGGCCAAATGGCCTCTTTCTGCACTGTAGGGATTCTATGATTCTGTGATGCATATATTAGCATCTCATGCATGCTCATTAAAAGACCACTATGCTGGAACTAATTAAGTTCCCTGCCAGTGAGAATTTAGAACATCAATTTTTATGACTGTACAAAAGTGGCATGCACCCCATGAGCTTCACCTCCTCCACCACGTTGGAGTCCATAGATTCTGCTTTCGCCTTTTTGGGGACCTCACAAAACTTCACTCATATTGAGAGCTGGTAGTAAACAATACGCCAAGGCTGGCTAAGTGGGGAAGCAGGGGAGGGAATGTCTGAGGAAGTGGCAGGGGAGAGGGCACTGGGGGGAGGCTTCAGGGTACTGATGGTAGGAGGGAACAGTCGCCGTCAGATTGGGGGAGGGGTTGCAGTAGGATGGTAGGTCCAGGCTGTGAATCTAGGAGGTGAAGTTCTCATGGGAGGTGTCAGAGAGGGATACTACACAGGTGGCTGGGAGAACGGGAAGGGGCAGTGTCAGGGTGGGCATGAAGACAGTAACAGGTGTCAGTCGCCTCTGAGGAGAGGAAAGGCATGTGAAGATGGATTGTGAGGAATTCCAGGGTATTGAGGGGAGGTTCAGGAGCGACAGCAGGAAGAGGAATGGTGATATTGGGTGGGTTCAGGGTGATGGGGGGAAGTTGGTGGGTGACAGGGGGAGGAGGGTGCTGGAGGGAGTCTGGACTGTGACACGCACCATTTCTCAAATCTGACCTGGACCACTTAGTCTGTCAGCAAGATTCTCCAAGGTTGGAGGAGTGTCTTCCAGGATGGGTGGAGTTCAAGGTCAGCGCAAGTGGCCAACAAATGGACACATTAATAATCATGAGGCATCTGGATGTTACCCCTGCTCACTTGTGTTCTCAGGAATAAACCTGCTGTAATACAGCCTTCACCATAGAGTCACAGGGCTCCTAACACCGTAATCCCAGCAAAGTGTGGAACTGTTGTTCATTCTGTGTTATACGGAGAAAATTCTCAGCCTTGAGCCTGCGCAGCTAAAGGCGTGTCTGCCAACAGGGGAGAAATGAAAACCGAGAATGCAGAAGAGCCCAGAAATTGAGAGAAATTAGAGGCTTGTAGGACTAGAAGAGGTGGCAGAGCTGGGGAGATGTGAGGCTATGGAGGGATTGGAAAATAATATATATGTATGCACACAGATGTACATTCAGACTCACATATACCTTTATACATACATGTTTACATCCATGGCAAATTCAATGTTCGCATTAATTTCGAGAGGATTAGAATACAAGAGCAGGGATGTACAGCTGAGGTTGTATAAAGCTTAGGTCAGACCCCATTTGGAATATTATGAGCAATTTTGGGCCCCATACCTAAGGAAGGATATGCTGGCCTTGGAGGGGGTCCAGAGGAGGTTCACAAGAATGATCCCAGGAATGAAGGGTTTGTCATATATAAGGAGTGGTTGAGGAGTCTGGGTCTATACTTGATGTAGTTTAGAAGGATGAAGGGGGAATCTAATTGAAACTTACAGAATATTGAGAGGCCTAAATAGAGTGGACGTGGAGAAGATGTTTCCACTAGTGGGAGAGACTGGAACTCGAGGGCACAACCTCAGAGTGAAGGGACGCATCTTTAAAACTGAGATGAGGAGGAATTTCCTCAGCCAGAGGGTGGTGAATCTGTGGAACTCATTGCCACAGAAGGCTGTGGAGGCCAGGTCATTGAGTGTATTTAAGACAGAGATAGATAGGTTCTTGATCAATAAGGGGATCAAGGGTTACGGGGAGAAGGCAAGGGAATGGGGATGAGAATCATATCAGCCATGATTGAATGGCAGAGCGGACTCGGTGGGTCGAATCCACTTCTGCTTCTACATTTTATGGTCTTACTTGTGACTACTTCACAATACTTGTAGGCAGACATATGAAAAGACTAACAGTATAGATCCACATACAATTATACACACATGTATCAGTACGCACACATTTTTTCCTGTGTAACCCCACATGCATGTTTTAGACATACATGTATTCACATGTACATGACAAAGGGGAGATGGTGGCATGATGTTAATGTCACTGGACTAGTAATCCAGAGCTGCAGGCTAATCCTCTGGGGACATGAGTTCAAATCCCAACATGGCAACTTGATTTAAACATTCAATTAATAACTCTGGAATTGAAAGCTAGGCTCAGTCATGGAGACCATGACAACGATTATTGATTGTTGCAAAAACCCATCTGGTTCACTAATGCCCTTTAGCGAACGTAATCTGCCAGTCTGGCCTACATGTGACTCCAGGCCCACAACAATGTGGTTGACACTCAACTACTCTCTGAAATGGCCTCGCAAGCCACTCAACACAAGGGGCAATTAGGGATGGGCAACAAATGCTGGCCTTGCCAGTGACACCCACATCCCATGAAAGAAAACATAAAGAAAAGCAAGGTTGGATGTGCGTGGGTGATAAAAGTTTACACTTGCATGTAAGCTAATAAATATACCTACATTTATCATATCACTGAATCTTGTTTTTGAAGCAGTCTGAACAGACTGCAAACTCACTGAGAGTTGTGCTTAATAAGATGAGTCCCTAGTGAAACAGCAATTGTGCCCCAATTTCTACGACTGTCAGACGGTTCCTATCTTGCAAGGAGTCACTTGAGTAATGAGTACCTTAGACTATCGCACTGTTAGTCCTGACCTAATTAAAATACAAGGAACATTAAAGATATTCTGGCACACAGCCTTTAAAAGGAGGTGACTTCTAAAAATCTGACCTACAAATTATTTAAGAGTTATATACTTAAGCTTTCCGAAAGCATGTGACAGAACCGTGAAGTAGGTCAGAATGAAGTACTCCGCTTTTAGCAGGTCATGGGTTCAGGAGAATTCGGAATGCCACATTATTTCTGCCTTAGAAAACATTTGAATATCAAAGCTGACTTTTTTCCCCTTTTGACGATCATATTAATGCAATTGACTCAATTTTCATTTACCTAAAAATTTCAGCTACAGCAGATGTAACATATTCCAGGGTAGACAGGGCTGTAGGTGAATCAACTGCAAGATCGTTAAGATTGCTTTCAGATTCCTCTATAACCTCATTCCATTTCTTGCTTCGTGACCTCCTCCTCCAGCCATTTAATTCTTCAGGCATTTTCTGTTCATCAAACACGAGGTTACTCTCTCCTCTCAATTATTCTACTTATGTACCTTATTTCACCTTGATACTTCCTTCTTGTCCTTCAAAAACCTACTTAAAATCCTTCTCTTTCACCATGTCTTCCATTCCCTTAACATCTCTTCATCTTTTTACTTTACCCCCATGTGTCCTACAACATTAAGCAGTCAGAAGCAATTTTCTGTGCACGGTAGCACAGTGGTTAGCACTGCTGCCTCACAGTGCCAGGGACCCAGGTTCAATTCCCAGCTTGGGTCACAGTCTGTGCGGAGTCTGAACATTCTCCATGTGCCTGCCTGGGTTTCATCCAGGTGCTCTGGTTTCCTCCCACAGTCCGAAAGGTGTGCTGATTAGGCGATTTGGCCGTGCTAAGTTCTCCCTCAGCGTACCCAAACAGGTGCCGGAGTGTGGTGACTGGGAGATTTTCACAGTGACCTCAATGCAGTGTTAATGTAAGTTTACTTGTGACACTAATAAGATAAATAAAATTTTAAACTAAACAGTGTACCTCTCTACTGAAGAATGTACTGAGGTGACTTCTCGAGTTTGGATACAGAAGACAATATGAGACAATATATTTTCTGAATTACATAAAGTTTATTAAAGAACCAAACATGCGATTCATTTTGATGGTAATGTGATTGCAACATTGATAGTTAAAGGAAAAGAAAGTATGATCTTGTTTCTAATAGAGAATCCAAGTCTTATTAATTTTACACAGCGATATTGAAGATTTCCATCAATATTTCAAGTAGAATTTATCTTAAATCCCCAGATAGAAAGCTACCAAGTCTAGCAAGATACCTCTATCCCAATTTGGTGGGGGATCTATCATTACTACACTACAGCAGTTATGTCTTTACCTTGAGAGATGCTAGAGTGAATCAAATTAATCTACAAGTCCTACTGTGCGGAGTATGCACTTTGGAAGGAGGAATGGAGGCATAGACTATTTTCTAAATGGGAAAATGCTTAGGAAATCAGAAACACAAAGGGACTTGGAAGTCATTGTTCAAGATTCTCATAAGGTTAACGTGCAGGTTCAGTCGGCAGTTAGGAAGGCAAATGCAATGTTAGCATTCATGTCAAGAGGGCTAGAATACAAGAGCAGGGATGTAATTCTGAGGCTGTATAAGGCTCTCGTCAGACCCCATTTGGAGTATTGTGAGCAGTTTTGGGCCCCATATCTAAGGAAGGATGTGCTGGCCTTGGAAAGGGCAGTAAGAAGTCTCACAACACCAGGTTAAAGTCCAACAGGTTTATTTGGTAGCAAATACCATAAGCTTTCGGAGCAGTGCTCCAAAAGCTTATGGTATTTGCTACCAAATAAACCTGTTGGACTTTAACCTGGTGTTGTGAGACTTCTTACTGTGCTTACCCCAGTCCAACGCCGGCATCTCCACATCTTGGAAAGGGTCCAGAGGAGGTTCACAAAAATGACCCCCTGGAATGAAGAGCTTGTCGAATGAGGAATGGTTGAGGACTCTGGGGTCTGTACTCATTGGAGTTTAGAAGGATGAGGGGGGATCTTATTGAAACTTACAGGATACTGTGAGGCCCGGATGGAGTGAACGTGGAGAGGATGTTTCCACTAATAGGAAAAACTAGAACCAGAGGGCACAACCTCAGGCTAAAGGGACGATTCTTTAAAACAGAGATGAGGAGGAATTTTTTCAGCCAGAGGGTGGTGAATCTGTGGAACTCTTTGCTGCAGAAGGCTGTGGAGGCCAGGTCATTGAGTGTCTTTAAGACAGAGATAGATCAGTTCTTGATTAATAAGGGGATCAGGTGTTATGGGGAAAAGGCAGGAGAATGGGAATGAGAAAAAAAAATCAGCCATGATTGAATGGCAGAGCAGACTTGATGGGCCGAGTGGCCTAATTCTGCTCCTATGTCTTATGGTCTAATGGTCTTATGTGTCAATATTTATACATAGAAAAACTACAGCACAAACAGGCCCTTTGGCCCACAAGTTGTGCCGAACACATCCCTACCTTCGAGACCTACCTATAACCCTCCATCCTATTACGCTCCATGTACTCATCCAGGAGTCTCTTAAAAGACCCTATTGAGTTTGCCTCCACCACCACTGACGACAGCCGATTCCACTCGCCCACCACCCTCTGTGTGAAAAACTTACCCCTAACATCTCCCCTGTACCTACCCCCCAGCACCCTAAACCTGTGTCCTCTCGTAGCAGACATTTCCACCCTGAGAAAAAGCCTCTGAGAGTCCACCCGATCGATGCCTCTCAACATCTTATACACCTCTATTAGGTCTCCTCTCATCCTTCGTCTCTCCAAGCAGAAAAGACCGAGCTCCCTCAGCCTATCCTCATAAGGCATGCCACTCAATCCAGGCAACATCCTTGTAAATCTCCTCTGCACCCTTTCAATCTTTATCACATCCTTCCTATAGTGAGGCGACCAGAACTGAGCACAGTACTCCAAGTGGGGTCTGACGAGGGTCTTATATAGCTGCATCATTAACCCCGGACTCCTAAACTCAATCCCTCGATTGATAAAGGCCAGCACACCATACGCCTTCTTAACCACCTCCTCCACCTGCGGGGCCAATTTCAGAGTCCTATGGACCCGGACCCCAAGGTCCTTCTGATCCTCTACAGTACTAAGAGTCTTTCCCTTTATATTGTACTCCTTCATCCCATTTGACCTACCAAAATGGACCACGACGCATTTATCTGGGTTGAAGTCCATCTGCCACTTGTCTGCCCAGTCTTGCATCCTATCTATGTCCCTCTGTAACTTCTGACATCCCTCCAGACTATCTACAACCCCACCAACCTTCGTGTCATCGGCAAACTTACCAACCCATCCCTCCACTTCCTCATCCAGGTCATTTATGAAAATGACAAACGGCAAGGGTCCCAGAACAGATCCCTGGGGCACACCACTGGTGACCGACTTCCATTTAGAAAAAGACCCATCTATACTCACTCTGCCTCCTTTGGGCAAGCCAGTTCTGGATCCACCGGGCAGCAGCCCCTTGGATCCCATGCCCTCCCACTTTTTCTAAAAGCCTTGCATGGGGGACCTTATCGAACGCCTTGCTAAAATCCATATAAACCACATCTACCGCCTTCCCTTCGTCAATGTGTTTAGTCACATTTTCGAAGAACTCCACCAGGCTCGTAAGGCACGATCTGCCCTTGACAAAGCCATGCTGAGTATTCTTGAGCATACTAAACTTCTCTAAATGCTCATATATCCTGTCCCTCAGGATCTTCTCCATCAGTTTACCAACCACTGAGGTTAGACTCACCGGTCGGTAATTACCTGGGCTTTCCCAATTCCCCTTCTTGAAAATAGGAACCACATCCGCAATCCTCCAATCCTCCGGCACCTCTCCCGTCTCCATCGACAACGCAAAGATCATCGCCAAAGGCTCTGCAATCTCTTCCCTCGCCTCACACAGTAACCTGGGGTACATCCCATCCAGACCCGGCGACTTATCTATCTTGATGCCATTCAAAGATTCCAGCACAACCTCTTTCTTAAAGTCCACATACTCAATCCTTTCAGTCCACCGCACGCCCGCAGTACATCCACCCAGGTCCTTCTCCTCTGTGAAAACCGAGGCAAAATACTCATTGAGCACCTCTGCCATTTCTTCTGGTTCCGTACAGACTTTCCCGCCTTCACCTTTTATCGGCCCTATTCCGTCACGTCTCATCCTTTTACTCTTCACATATTTATAGAACGCCTTAGGGTTCTCCTTAATCCTACCTGCCAGGGCCTTCTCGTGACCCCTTCTGGCTCTCCTATTTCCTTCTTTAGTCCCTTCCTACGAGCCGTATACTCTTCTAAATCCCTATCTTCGCCAAGCTCTCTGAGCCTTTTGTACGCTTTCCTTTTCTTCCTTTTCTTCCCCCACAGTTTTCATGCACCACGGTTCCTTTAACCGACCAACACCTCCCTGTCTGCTCGGAACGTTGTCCTGTAGAACTCTAGACAGACATTCCTTGAAAAACTGCCACCTCTCTTCAGTCCATTTCCCCGAGAATACCTCCTTCCAATTTACTCCTCTAATTTGCTGTCTAATGTCTTCATATTTCCCCTTACTCCATATAAACACTTTCCTAGCTTGCCTGATCTTCTCTTTTTCCAATGCAAGCCTAAAGGAGATAGAGTTATGATCGCTATCCCCAAGATGCTCTCCCACTGAGAGATCTGACACCTGTCCAGGTTCATTGGTCAGTATCAGATCAAGTACAGCCTCTCCTCTTGTAGGCTTGTCCACATGCTGTGTCAGGAAACCCTCCTGAACACACCTAACGAACTCTTCCCCATCCAATCCCCTTACCCTAGGGATATTCCAATCTATGTTTGGGAAATTAAAGTCTCCCATCACAACAACTCTGCTATTACTGCATCTCTCCAGGATCTGTTTCCCTATCTGCTCCTCCACCTCCCTGTTACTATTGGGCAGCCTATAGAAAACTCCCAGCAAAGTGACCGGCCCCTTCCCACTCTGAACTTCCACCCACAGAGACTCGGTGGACAATCCCTCCACAGCATACACCTTCTCTACAGCTGTGACACTATACAATAAAAGAACTGGACCAACAAGAAGCATGTTGAGCACTTATGCTGGACAGCATCCTTTGTTTTTGTCAATATCCTTTATTTTAGTCAGCACCTTGAAAGCAAACAGGATACTGAGAGGTGCATGGTGGCACAGCTGGCACAGTGGTTAGCACTGCTACCTCACAGCTCCAGGGGCCTGGATTCGATTCCTGGCTTGGGTCACTGTCTGTGTGGAGCTTGCACATTCTCTTTGTGTCTGCATGGGTTTCCTCCGGGTGCTCCCACAGTCCATAGATGGTTGGTTGGCCTCGCTAAATTGCCCCTTAGTGTCCTGGGATGCATAGGTTAGAGGCTTAGCTGGGTAAATATGTGGGGTGACGGGGATATGGTCTGGGTGGGATTGTTGTCAGTGCAGACTCAATAGACTGAATGGCCTCCTTCTGCACTGTCGGGACTCTATGATATCTTGGCCACTACACTCAGTTTACAGGATTCAGTTCACAAGTTTTTAAAGTTATCTATTGTTAGATTGCAGTACTTTACAATTTACCAGTGCTTTGTTGAGATGATGTAGAGACCAATTCCTGCTTTTGCAGGACTGCCTTGCGTTAGAGGATATACCATATTCAATGTCACAGGATGTTGCTGTCATTGAACACACAATTGTGTCCAGGCCTATTCATAACCTTTATTAACTTTTGAACCTTTGTTCAGCAGATGAATTCTGTTTTTCATTTTTAATCCCTACTTCAGAGGAGAATCACTCTTTTCAAACTAATAACTCCCTATTTTTAGCTGGCTTCTCTTATAACCCCATATTTATAGCTGCAATCCTCCACAGGCTGACAAACAAAGTACAGGAACTGAAAGGAATGGACTGAGTGAATGATAGGCTGAAGATTGCGTGACTTGCACACAAGTTCAGAGGAAACAGGGCAATTAGGAATAACTGGCTGAAAATTAAGGGACTCAAAGCTGTATCAATGTAACTTGTTCTTTCTTACATGTACATTTTTTCAATGTAGAAGTGAGAGTACCTTAAAGCAGGAGCAGAAATTGAACTTCAGAGCATAAGAAAGGTTGTGGTACAATAAGAAATCACAGCAAAGGTAGGCTATTTGGCCCCTCGAGACTGCTTCATCATTCAATATGATCATGACTGATCTGATTGTGGCCTGAACTCCACTTTTCTGCCTGCTCCTTCCTCCATATTCCTTGGCTTCAATCAAAATCTGCCTAACCCTGCCTTGGATATATTCAATGACCCAGCCCCCTCAGCTCTCTGTGGTAGAGATTTCCAAAGATTAATGATGTTTTGAGAGAAGAAATTCCTTCTTGCCTCCATCCTAAATGGGAGATCCCTTATTTTGAAGCTCTATCCCTTTGTTTGAGATTTCCCCACGAGAGGAAACATCCTCTCAGCATTTGCTCTATCAAGCTCCCGCAGAATCCTATATGCTTCAATAACAACCTCTCTTTGACCTAAACTACAATGAGTACAGTAAGCTTACTATTGACTCAGTTAACATTGTTCCATTTGGCAGTTTAATGTGATGAGGTTCACTGTAACATTTGTCAAAAGCTTCCTATTCAGTGGCCTACATGCACACGTGACCTGGTCCCAATACTTCGCCCTTGCCCTCTGTCCCAATGTCTGTCTTCCAACCCACTCCCATTCCCACCCTCCATTCTCACCTTTAAAGTTCCCAGTGTCCATTGCTGTCACAGAAATTTCTTCTGCTGTTACCTATATCAGCAGATGTTTGCCACCAGATGGAGAATGGACAACCTGAAACCAGGTTTTTTTTGTACATTTATTTTCATTTATTGTATATTGTATTTCTTTCACATTTTTAAATTTATTTTATTTCAAAGGTCATTTCATTTATGAATACCGGCATTTAACACTAATGTGTTCTTTTCTGCTGAGAACAGTCCTTAAGTTTAGGCTTATTAGTGTCATAAGTAGGCTTACATTAACACTGAAATGAAGTTACTGTGAAAATTCTCTCGTCACCACACTCCGGCGCCTGTTCAGGTACACTGAGGGAGAATTTAGCATCGCCAATGCGCCTAACCAGCACGTCTTTCGGACTGTGAGAGGAAACTGGAGCACCCGGAAGAAACCCATGCAGACACAGGGAGAACATGCAGATTCCACAAGACAGTGACCCAAGCCAGAAATCGAATCTGGATCCCTGGCAGTGTGAGGCAGTAGTGCTAACCAGTGTGTCAAGTTAGGTACTTTACAGTGGTAAAGTGCCTAATGATACAGTATTTCTTTTATATTTAGATATTTATTTCATTTTGTAAGTTATTCCAGTTAGGAATTTGCAGTGCTGCACCAGTATGGTACAGTATTTCAATGTGTGCATTGTTTTTTCTGGGTAAGAAATGTCCAATGGAACCTAACTCATGTTTTAACATTGATTCCAATGGGAAACTATGATTCACTTAAAGTCACCCCACTTAAAGTTGTGATTTTCAGGAATGCAACTTCAACTTTAAGTGAGGTCATGTTGCATAGGCTCAAGCTGCTCAATCTTTCCTCATAAGACAATCCCTTACCTTGAATCATGCTAATGAACCTTCTCTGAATGGCCTCAAATACAAGTATATCTCTCCTTAAGTAAGAAGACTAAAATTGTATACAGTACTCTGGGTGTGGTCTCACAGCCTATACAGGTGTAGTGAGACATCTGTACTTTTATATTTCATCCCTCTTGCAATAGAGACTAACATTCCATTTGCCTTCCTAATTAATTGCTGTTCCTGCATGACATTTGTTTGTGAATCATGTACAAGCATACCCACATCATTTTGTACCTCAGGTTTCTGCATTCCCACTCCATTAAAATAATGTTCTGCTTTTCTATTCTTTGCACCAAAATGGACAACCTCACTTTTTCCCACATTGTACTCCATCTGCTAAATTTTTGCTCACTATCTATATTCCTATATTCCATCGCAGACTTTTGTGCCCTCCTTGCAACTTGCTTTCCTACCTAGCTGTGTAGCAAATTTAGCTACAATATGCTTGGCTCTTCCTTTCACCTAAGTTATTAATATAGACAATAAATAGTTGAGGCCCCTGCGCTAATCCCTGTGGCACTCTATCAGTTACGTTTCGCCAACCTGAAAATGATCTCTACTTCTTGAGAGTTATGATGTGGAAATGCCGGCGTTGGACTGGGGTAAACACAGTAAGAGTTTTAACAACACCAGGTTAAAGTCCAACAGGTTTATTTGGTAGCAAATGCCATTAGCTTTCGGAGCGCTGCTCTTTCGTCAGATAGAGTGGATATCTGACGAAGGAGCAGCGCTCCGAAAGCTAGTGGAATTTGTTCCCAAATAAACCTGTTGGACTTTAACCTGGTGTTGTTAAAACTCTTGAGAGTTAGTCAATCCTCAGTCCATATTAAGATTTTATTCCCAAAAGCTTACTTTTGAGGGTTTTTTTCAGAGACTACGTAATGCCAAAACTTCAGCTAATACAAAGACTCATGAAGCCAGTGTCCCAGTTAAAGACATATCTTTATTTGACCAACAATCAAAGGGAGAGATTAGCATTGGGCAGTCTAATGCCTTACTAGAATAGAAGGCCTTGAACAGTCCAATATCACTTTGAGGTAACAATACATCCGTCAAAACAATTATACATTCCTCGAGTTTGCTTTTCCTGTCTTCCAGGTAGTTATGAACCAGTCATCGTTAGTACAAATCAACCTTTGTTAACAGTTGTCATATACCTTAGCCAATTACATTCTACCCTCTGACATCATGGAATTTCTTTGGTCCGTAGAATCTGGATGCTTCTTCCCCCTGTTGCTTTGCAACCCCAGATGCTTAGCTAGAAAAGTCAAAGTTACTGTTCCCACCAACTCTCATTTACGTCAACGATCGAACCCAGACAGCTGAAATTCTCACGTCAGAGAAGAGCTGTCTTATCAGGACAACTTGAACAGTCCTATTCATAAAGTGGCTTTGGGGATCACGCTGTTTATAATTTTTGCTGATAAAACTATGCACATTCTGTGGTTTCATTGTTCCAAAGAATGTGGTTTGTCTGCTAAGTCTTCATCTCATGATGCCTCGCAGCAGCCTGCCTTTGGCTAACGTATATAATTACTTAGAAAATACAGTTAAAATACATTTTAAAATCCAAAATACATGTTTAAATCAGAAATACTTGTTCAAATCTCATACTTATTTAAATCTCTTGCTGTGTTCATACTGTCTTCATGCGGACAGCTTCCCTGTTAGACTGTGAGTCTGATCTGAGGCCATTTCACTCAGTGTTGGTAGTTTTATTAATGTCTTAAATCCTTGATTATTTGAAATTTCTCTAACCTACTATGAATTTTTCCAACACTTATCTTACATAGTAAGGTTTTATGTGACATTTTGCCAAATGCTTTTTGAAAAGCCAAATACCATTACATCCACTGGCCCCCTTTTATCCAGTAAGGAGTCTAACAACACAAGGTTAAAGTCCAACAGGTTTATTTGGTAGCAAACGCCACTAGCTTTCGGAGCGCTGCTCCTTTGTCAGATGGAGTGGAAATCTGCCTTTTATCCACCATGCTTGTTGTAGTTTTTTAAATTCATTCATGGGACATGGGCATCGGTGGCTGGGCCAGCATTTATTGCCCATCCCTAGTTGCCTGAGGGCAGCTGAGAGTCAACCACACATTGCTGTGGCTCTGGAGTCACATGTAGGCCAGACCAGGTAAGGATGGCAGATTTCCTTCCTTAGAGGACATTAGTGAACCAGATGGATTTTTCTGATAGTTGACAATGGTCATCATTAGATTCTTTATTCCAGATATTTTTTATTGAATTCAAATTCCACCACCTGCCATAGCAGGATTCAAACACAGGTCCCCAGAACATTAGCTGAGTTTCTGGATTAAAAGTAAAGTTTATTTATTAGTCACAAGTAGGCTTACATTAACACTGCAAAGAAGTTACTGTGAAAATCCCTTAGTCACCACACTTCAGCACCTGTTTGGGTACACCAAGGGAGAATTTAGCACAGCCAATGCACCTACCCAGCACGTCTTTCGGACTGTGGGAGGAAACTGGAGGAAATCCATGCAGACACAGGAAGAACGTACAAACTCCACACAGACAGTGACCCAAGCCGGGAATCGAACCCGGGTCCCTGGCGCTGTGAGGCAGCAGTGCTAACCACTGTGCCACCGTGCCGCCCGTAATAGTTTAGTGACAATACCACTAGGCCATCACCTCCCCAAAATAGTTAATACCTATTATGTTAATTTCTAGAATGCATCATCAGTGCAGCTGAGGGAAGAAGGTTCCAATGGAGTCCTGCTAAGGTCTGTCTCTGTAAATTGTGGAAATAGTCAATAAATGTCCATTCATTTGCTACAACATGGTTTCCAGCTCTCTTCCATTGAAGACACCCAGAGCCCAGTCATGATATCAATACACTTGTTGCATCCACAAATAACTCAAATACGTTTGTCAAACATGGTTTCCCTTTCATAAAATCATGTTAACTGTGCTTGATTGTATAATAGTTTTCAAAATTTCCTGCCCCTACTGCCTTCATAATGGATTCCAGCATTGTCCCAATGACAGAAGTTTGGCTAAACATTGTTTCCTGCTTCCTGTCTTTCCCCTTTCTGGAACATTGACATTGCAGTTGTGCTGTGACCTTTTGAGAATCTATGGAATATTGGATGGTTACTATGCGGTATCTCTGCAGCCACTTCTGTTAACAGTCTAAGATGCAGGTCATCAGGCCTAGGGGACTTGTCAACTTTTAGTCTCATTACTTTTCTTTCTTTGGACTGGCTGGATCAGTAGCGGTGGATCAGTCAACGCAATGAGCCAAAAATATGGCCTCTTCTACCTTCTACCTCTTGTGCGGACCACTGTAAACCAATAGCACTATAGTTTCTTTATTTATCTTCCTGCAGATGTCAGGCCTACCATCTGCAACACAACAGGAAAGTACATAGGATATAACAACAAATTGTATTTATATAGCACCTTTAAATGTTTAAAAGTCCCAAGGTTCACTGGGCACTGTCAAAATAAAATTGATACAGATCTCGCAAAGGTGTTGGAACAAGCAACCAAAATCTTGGTCAAATAGGCAGGTTTTAAGGAATGCCGGTAAGGAGGCGTCGTACAGTGCCGAAGAGATTTGATTTATTATTGTCGTATGTATTAGTATACAGTGAAAAGTACTGTTTCTTGCAAGCTGTACAGACAAAGCATACTGTTCATAGAGAAGGAAAGGAGAGAGTGCAGAATGTAGTGTTACGAGGCCAGAATGAGATGAATGCAGACACCTTAGAGGGTTATGGGGCTGGAGGAGATTATTGATTTAGGAAGGGGCAAGTTGGAGAGGTTTGAAAACAGGAATTAGAACTTTGAAATTAAATTATTGCTTGATTGGGAGTGTTGATGGGTGAATGACACTTGGTGGGTGTAAGAAGATGGACAAAACAAGATTTCTGGATGACCCCAAATTTACAGAACGTAGAAGCTAGCAGGAGAATGTTGAAACAGTCAAGCCTAGATGTAGCGAAGGCACGGAGGAGGGTTGATTTAGAATTATTGATTCAGAAGTCCAAGCCAAGCTGAGAACACATTCCCTGAAATGAACAAATATTAAAATGGTAATCTCGTAAATGGGGATTGACACTAAAGATCTGGGTGGCTAATGACAGAGAACAGAGAGATAAAGGTAAAGCAGCTGAAAAGTTCCAGAGTAGCAGAAAGTGACTGCAATTTGAGAGAGAGAAAACTAACGTCAGCAACAATCCTGACTAGAAAGCAGAGCCACAGAAATCCATGACAAGTAATGATTACTGCGTGCCAGAAACAATAATCGAGTATCAGGAATTGGTGCATCTGTGCTGCACCAGGCTGTGGAGTTAAGTCAGCAATAATCATTTACGGTTTGCCTCAGCAGTGGTATTGCAAACTTTAGCCACTGGGCAATGCAGATGTTGCCTTGCACAGGGCAAATATGCAGAAAATAGGAAAACTCCGATTAAAGGGCTTTTGTTTGGCCAGGTGTATTAAGAGTTATGGAACCAAGACAGATGGGGCTCAGAGACAGATCAGCCGTGATCTATCTAATTGAATGGTACAACAGGACTGAGGGGCAGAATGGCTTCCCCCGTTACTTATTCTGGATGGATGGTCTCCAATATGTTTCTATGATTGGGTTTTGTTTGTGTAAGTGTAATTTCAATGTTGCACCAGTAGGTAGCAGCCTACTGCTAAAAACATTACTTGCTGACAAAAATCATAGACAGGTACCACCTTACAACCACCGGCTCTTTGTTTTGATGAGACACATTATAACTTGAATGCACTCTCTCCACCATGGGAAAATGTGGAAATAAATTGTTAAGATGCATCGGGCTTCAGCAAATCCTAATTTGTGTCTGCCATTTGTTCTATTTTTCACAAAGTAATCAATTTGGGAATTGACTCGAAGCTCTGAGCCCTGTCCAGTGTTTTGCGGTGTAAATATACAGTATTATACAATGCAACCTCTCATACCTTTCACACAACTATCTGGGATTGATAGAGTGAGAGATATGAATGACAGCTGCAGCTGGAGAAGCAACGCGATAACCCGAGACTTCCGCTGCGAAGGAATCCACCCATTTCCACAGCACTGGGGCATATTCAGCCTCCCATCCACTAACAACGTCTGCACTTCCCGTTACCTCGGCAGAGCAGCCTGCATAATCAAGGACGCACCCCGGACATTCTCTCTTCCACCTTCTTCCATCAGGAAGAAGAATACAAAACTCTGAGGTCATGTACCAACCGACTCAAGAACAGCTTCTTCCCTGCTGCCATCAGACTTTTGAATGGACCTACCTCGCATTAAGTCGGTCTTTCTCTACACCCTAGTTATGACTGTAACACTACATTCTGCACTCTCTCCTTTCCTTCTCTATGAACGGTGTGCTTTGTATAGCGTGTAAGAAACAATACTTCTCACTGTATACTAATCTCCCTGCTGCCATCAGAATAGACCTACCTTATATTAAGTTGATCTTTCCCTACACCCTAGCTATGACTGTAACACTACATTCTGCACAGTCTCCTTTCCTTTTCTAAGAACGGTATGCTCTGTATAGCATGCAAGAAACAATACTTCTCACTGTATACTAATACATGTGACAATAATAAATTAAATCAAATCAAGAACATCTTCCCTGCTGCCATCAGAATAGACCTACCTTATATTAAGTTGATTTTTCTCCACACCCTAGCTATGACTGTAACACTACATTCTGCACACTTTCCTTTCTCTATGAACGGTATGCTTTGACTATAGTTTGCAAGAACCAATACTTTCACTCTGCCAATACATGTGACAATAATCAATCAAATCAAATCAAATCAAAATCAAATATGTGCAGGAGTTGCTTTCTTGACTGGAATAGTCCTCAATCCTGCTAATCAGTGAGACAATCTGCTGTCAGTTCAAGCAGTCAACATTTGTTTAAAAATTACACTTGATTGTGAAAAGCCAACAGGCTAGAGGAGTGCAAGTTCCACTTCTGCTTGTAAAACTGCTCTTCTGAGCAATTATGCACCTCAAAGTCTTTGGGGAAGGTACTTTAGGTTGATGATAATTTTAGCAGCAGGAAGAAAATTGCACTTGTAGGTGAGAAAAAATACACAGGAATCCAAAGTGGAATTAACTCCTAATGCCGCACAACATACTCCACTATGATTGCTATGTACTCATTAAACTGAGACCACTCAGCACAGCATTTTGGCATCAAAGTAATCATGTTGGGAGGAACTTCTAAAGGGAGACAGATACCAAGTCCATATCGCATGTTTAATGGCATCATCATGCACTGGACATGCTCATGTCGTATGACTTGTTACAACTGATCCCTGGATGAGGTCCCCCAGTTTGTTAAAGTCCTGAACAGGAACATTAATTTTGTTATACCCCTGCGTCAGGAAGAATCAACTGGCTCCTCTTCTTGCAACTCTCCCCATGCCCCAGGTTGGTCACAATAAGGTTAATTTAAAAGGGATCTCTTTCCCTGTGGGTATCCTTTTCCCAGTCCAAATTTATTTAATTTTTAGAAGGCGCCAACTTAACCAGGCGCCTGTTAAAAGAAGGAGTAAGTTTATTGGTTAATGAAACCCGAGAACAGTCATAAAAATGCAACATGCACACACTGATCAGAAGTGAAAGATTAAGTCCAGATAATGGAAAAAATATACACAAATCTGTCTTTGGCTTATCCGTGAGATATTGGTATGTTGCAGCCATTAAGTTGGGTGAGTCCAGTGGAGTTGATTCCGGCAGGCTAGCAGTTAGTTTGGATGGACTGGATTCTGCAGGGTAGCTGAAGAGGTTGCCCAATTTCCTTTCGATGGTGGCTTCTGCTGAGCTTTCCTCCAGTGATAGAGAGAGAGAACCTATATCTACTTGTCATTTGCTGGGGTGACTGGGCTGTCTATTTTGTCTCTGTGTCATTCACACACTTACACACCAGCACTCTAATACATGCAGATCAGCTCTGTCGCTAGCTTTATAACCCATTTCCCTGTGTGTTCCTGGAAGGGAATAAACAAACATATCCTTTACCCAGAGTCCATTTTCTTTCAAAGAACAAAGAACAATACAGCACAGGAACAGGCCCTTCGGCCCTCCAAGCCCGCGCCGCTCCCCGGTCCAGGATTGAATCCTGAATCCAGGATCCCCGCCCAATTTTCCAGCCTATCTACATACCAATATCCTATCCACCGAGCTGTCCCTCACAGCTACGATGCTTTGTTCATTACAACCTATTAACTTACCCCCACCCCCCCATTCCAGACCATGTGATCTCCAGGGAGAGGCGAAAACCCAGAGTGAAAAACCCCAGGGCCAATATGGGGAAAAAAAAATCTGGGAAATTCCTCTCCGACCCCCTGAGGCGATCGAAACGAGTCCAGGAGATCACAATGGCCCCGATCGGAAAATGCTTCCCAACCCTAGTCATTTCCACTTCCACGAACACCATATGAATTCCCTGCCCCCGAGACAGGTTCCCAACTATCCGCAGTCTCACTCTGTACTGGCACCAGCAAGATGATCGTAGAATGAAGCCTTGAAACGAGAAACCAGGAACAATTAGCCCGCGCCGCTCCCTGGTCCAAACTAGACCACTCTTTTGTATCCCTCCATTCCCACTCCGTTCATATAGCTGTCTAGATAAGTCTTAAACGTTCCCAGTGTGTCCGCCTCCACCACCTTGCCCGGCAACACATTCCAGGCCCCCACGACCCTCTGTGTGAAATATGTCCTTCTGATATCTGTGTTAAACCTCCCCCCCTTCACCTTGAACCTATGACCCCTCGTGAACGTCACCACCGACCCGGGGAAAAGCTTCCCACCGTTCACCCTATCTATGCCTTTCATAATTTTATACACCTCTATTAAGTCTCCCCTCATCCTCCGTCTTTCCAAGGAGAACAACCCCAGTTTCCCCAATCTCTCCTCATAACCAAGCCCCTCCATACCAGGCAACATCCTGGTAAACCTCCTCTGTACTCTCTCCAAAGCCTCCACGTCCTTCTGGTAGTGTGGCGACCAGAACTGGACGCAGTATTCCAAATGCGGCCGAACCAACGTTCTATACATCTGCAACATCAGACCCCAACTTTTATACTCTATGCCCCGTCCTATAAAGGCAAGCATGCCATATGCCTTCTTCACCACCTTCTCCACCTGTGACGTCACCTTCAAAGATCTGTGGACTTGCACACCCAGGTCCCTCTGCGTCTCTACACCCTTTATGGTTCTTCCATTTATCGTGTAGCTCCTCCCTACATTATTCCCACCAAAATGCATCACTTCGCATTTATTCAACTCAGACCATTTCCACATTCTGAGAAATAACCCAACAGGAGATAGCTTTTGGATGTCTGCTGAGTTGGGGCGAATTTTATTGTTCCGCCCACCACGGGATTTGGAGCGAACGAGGGGCAGACCGTGGAAAGGTCCGTTGGCCTCGGGCGAGTTTTCCGGTTTCGGGGTGAGCGCGGTCGTAAACTTCCGCCATTGTCTCCGCAATCACAGGAAATTAAAGTTCAGTCTCTCGCATTTCATCTCTTTTCAGTGTGTCTGAAGTAGGCCTTCACACCTTTTAGGTGCAACATTCCATTCTCTCAGGAACAGTCGGTCAAGCATAATCCACACAGGAATTTCCCACCGTTAGCCCTCTTTTGCTTGTATTTCTTTATGTCTTCCCTAAACAAACCAATTTGTCTGTAAGTAATTTGTGGCGGTAATCCATTGTTGTGACAGAGTACATCACACAGCCTCTCCCTTCATTAAAAAAATGTCTTTTTCTACAAATTATTTCTAGTTACACTAATTGTATAACTTCAAATGCAAACAAATTTCTGTGAATATGCACAGTTGGGAAAATAACTGAATTTTGTTCTCTCTTTAAGGTATATCTATAAATGTGCCCGACACAAATAGTGTTGTCAACTCTGGCTGACATATTCCAGGAGATATCAACGCAAAGTGTCATCATGGAAAGCTGGTGATGTGGCACCAGCGGGTTCTAAAGTAGCATGAAAAAGGAAAACAAACCAACTTTAGAAAACAGAACAAATTTGCAGCCAGGATTAGAGGAAAAAAAGATTTTCTCATCCTTAAGGGGCTGGATGCAGGATCTGATGCCCTGGTTCCAAATAGGGATACTTAAAGTTGCTAAAACTGAAGAGAGTTTTTGTCTCTCTCCATCTCTATGTTTCTAATGAAATGAAGTGATCTGAACCCCTTTCTCTCCCCGATAGCACGCGGACTAACAGTTGGTGCATAATTCCTCAATGTAATCCACACCCCGCCAATCCCATTGCAGCCTGCTAAAATCTCAGCCAATTGGAGTCTTCCTGCCATCTTGCGGTAGCTGATTGGGCAGTTCGAATGTGATGTCACCACTTGATTCATGATGGGAGTTAGAGTTGCTTCCCATTCTTGATGGTCGCTGATGATGGGTCATGGAACAGAGTTGTTTAAAATATCATTTTAAAATCTCCTGAATTGCTTTCTTTGACCATTAGGAGATTGATGTTGATTCTGGGAGACTCCTGCCATTTCTCAAGGGTTACCATTTATAAAACTTACTAGTTACAAGTTTTCCTGATCTTCATGTAGCTTTTGGTGGAGGCCAAAAGCTACATGAGTTTGGACTCTCTGACTTCAGTTCAGGACTCACCAATGATTTCATAGAAGCATTTCATAGAACTCCTACAATGCAGAAGGAGGCCATTCAGCCCATCGAGTCTGCACCAACTCTCTCTGACAGAGTATATTACCTGGGCCCTTTCCCCCAGCCTATCCCTGTAACCGCACACATTTACCATGGCTAATCCATCTAACCTACACATCTTGAGACACTCAGGGGCAATTTAGTATGGGGCCAATGTGCCTAATTTGCATATTTTAGCCTGTGGGAGGAACCTGGAGCACCCGGAGGAAACCCACACAGACATAGAAACTAGAAGCAGGAGTAGGCCATTTGGCTGTCCACGCCTGCTCCACCGTTCATTTTGATGATGGCTGATCATCGAATTCAATATCCTGATTTCCCCCTTCCTCCCATATCCCTTGGTCCCTTTAGCCCCAAGAGCTATATCTAATTTCTTCTTGAAAGCAGACAACATTTTGGCCTCTATTTCTTTCTGTGATAGTGAATTCCACACATTCACCATCCTCTGGGTGAAGAAATTCCTCCTCACCTCAGATCTAAAAGGTTTACCCCTTATTCTCAAACTATGACCCCCAGTTCTGAAATCCCCACCATTGGGAACATTCTTTCTGAATCTACCCTGTCTAACCCTGTTAGAATTTTATAAATTTCTATGAGATCCACTCTCACTCTTCTAAACTCCAATAAATATAATCCTAACCCACTTAGTCTCTCCTCATATGACAGACCTGCCATCCCAGAAATCAGCCTGGTAAACCTTTGCTGTACTCCCTCTATAGCAAGGACATCCTTCGTCAGATAAGGACACCAAAACTGCACACAATACTCCAGGTGTGGCCTCACCAATGCCCTATACAATTGCAGCAAAACATCCCTATCCCTACACTCAAATCCTCTCGCTATGAAGGCCATCATGCCATTTGCCTTCTTTACTGCCTGCCGTACCTGTGTGCTTACCTGATGCACGAGGATGCTAAGGTCTCGTTGAGTATCCACCTCTCTCAATTTGCACCCATTCAAGTAATAATCTGTCTTCCTATTATTGCTACCAAAGTGGATAACCTCACATTTATCCACATTATACTGCATCTGCCATGCAGATGCCCACATATTCAACCTGTCCAAATCACGCTGAAGTATCTCTGCATCCTCCTCATAGTTCACCCTCCCACCCAACTTTGTACCATCTGCAATTTTGGAGATAATACATTCAGTTCGCTCTTCCGAATCATTAATATATAATGTGAACAGTTGGGGTCCTAGCACAGATCCCTGCAGAACCCCACTAGTCACTGACTGCCAATCAGAAACAGACCCATTTATGACAACTCTTTGCTTCCTATCTGCTAACCAGCTTTCTATCCATCTCAAGACTTTACCTGCAATCCCATGTGCTTTAACTTTACATAGTAGTCTGTTATGTGAGACCTTGTCGAAAGCTTTCTGAAAGTCTAAATAAACCACATCCACCGGTTCTCTTAGGTCAACACTACTAGTTGCATCCTCAAAAAATTCCAATAGATTCACCAAGCATGATTTCCCTTTTGTAAATCCATACTAACTTTGTCTGATTATACCACTGCCTACCAAATGCCGAGTTATGAAATCCTTGATAATAGACTCTAGCAACTTCTCCAGGCTCACTGGTCTATAGTTCCCTGATTTCTCCCTACCTCCCTTTTTGAATAGCATGGGAAGAACATGCAAATTCCACACAGGCAGTCACTCAAAGCCAGAATTGAACCCGGGTCCCTGGCACTGTGAGGCAGCAGTGCTAATCACTATGTCACCGTGCCGCCCTTGATCTTGTTTTCTTTTTCTGACCCCAAAATCTGAATTGGTTCGCATAAGCTCGTGATCAAGTAGATCATGTTTTGGATCTTGCCACATGGGACAATGTGATCTACCTGAACGCTTCTCAACTTTTCCACCAATACTCAATATCTTTTAGCACCACAAATTTCTTTGACAATTTCCATGTCCCATTTGTGTGATTTGTGAGTGGGGCTAAGGACACAAACCTGTTCATTTCTCCAGAAATCATTTTCTCTTTTGCTTGTGTTAGACTGACATTTCTAACTGAATTGTTTGCATTAAACTTTGACAGTCAAATTTGGTCAAACTGAACTCAAACTTTTTTTAACCTTCCCTTCATTAAAAGCACTGTAGCGATATACCCTATGGTGAAGTGTCGAGTTGTTTTATACTTCAACAGAAAATTAGCTCATCTTTATTTCATGCTGAAACCTGAACATCAATGCAAAATAGGGCAGCACGGTGGCACAGTGGTTAGCACTGCTGCCTCACAGCGCCAGGGACCCGGGTTCGATTCCCGGCTTGGGTCACTGTCTGTGCGGAGTCGGCACGTTTTCCCCATGTCTGTGTGATGTTCCTCCGGTTTCCTCCCACAGTCCAAAAGACGTGCTGGTTAGGTGGATTGGCCATGCTAAATTCTCCCTCAGTGTACCCGCACAGGCATCGGAGTGTGGCAACTAGGGGATTTTCACAGTAACTTCATTGCAGTGTTAATGTAAGCCTACTTGTGACACTAATAAATAAACTGAAACAGTTATTCGTCGAGTGCTTCCTTGATTATTCTCACACATCTTTCTGTTGCTACATTTGATGCCATATGATAGTGAGGAGTGAGGGTATGATTGATAACATTTTGTTATATGGAATTCGTAACAGTGCACAATGAAACCGAGGTCCTTTACCTGAGACTAACTCCTCAGCTAAATCATGATGAGCAAAAATGAATTGTAACTTGCCAATTGTCCTTTCAGCATGTTGGTTTTAACCTATAGCTTTACACTGGTCCACTAAGGGTAACCAAGAAATAATCATTTTTCTTTCCGCAAAACTCTTTCTCCACTCTTTGACCATGGTTCGGTTATAAAGTAGTTTTAGGCAGCTTCTGCAATTTTGGCAAATGATACTTTTGTTAACCAGTTTGATTCCAGATCACCATCTAGACCAGGCCAGTTAAACACAACCTCTGTCTATGGATTTCATGCAAGCTGTACCGGTGTGCTCAGTATGAAGTTCTGCCAGGATCTTTTCTCTTAAAGAAATGGGTGCCACAACACTGTGACTCCATTTCATGCAGACCTGTTCACTTGACAACTAATGTCGTCAATTGTGGAAAGGTTTCAGTTCCTCGTCTGTCCCACTGTCACACTCTCTCCAACCATTCGAAGTCAGACTCCATCTTAGATCCATCTTAGTTTCAGCTGCAATTGCAATGGCAGCGATATGGAAATCCTCGTCCACAACTCTTATTGTAAAGTGTAAAGACCCAGGCCAGAAACTCCAAGGTGTTTTATGAAGATAGTCTAGACCCTAAGCTTTTACATTTGAATTTGGCACGAATGAGTATAAGGTCTTTCATTCCAGGTATGATTCAAGTGACCCACTTGGAAGTTTTTATCAAACAACATTTATCTAAGAATACAGTTAAAATATAATAAAAAGAATTAACATAACTTTTAACAATTACAACATTCAAACACAGTATAATTCTTAACAGCTAGCTATCTATGATGTTCCAAGTCAATAAATCCCACAAACATACACCCCTTCCAAGACTTGGCACAAAAAGCAAGTATACTCACGTGATGCTGGATTTTCAGCTTTTTAACACCTGCTGCAAATTGGTTTTTTGCACATTGGATTAAATCTCTGAGGCTTCCCAATCCTGGAACTTCAGCAATTCTCTGGAGGGAGAGAGACAGAGACACTGCTTTGTCTCAGGTCCAACAGCATCTGAGAAGAGTGAAGTTAAAACCTTGGACTTTTCTGTGGAAACAAAACTGCACGCAGCCATCACCTGACCTGTCAGTCGTCCCAAATCAAGCTTCACTCAGCAATCCCCGAAGGATCCTAAAATGCAGGACACAGCATTAGTCCAGATTAAAAATAAACATAATGTCCATTATATTGCTTCAGTAACAATTAGAGGACGCCGGTTACAGACAAAATGGTGCCAATAAAATGCTTGGACTTGCTTGAAAAACCTTCAGACAAACATGATTAAAATACATTTCTTAAAGTCACAGTGCCATCACAAAAGAATGCATCCCACAGCCTATATTTGAGTCTTCATGTGGCAACCATGAAAGTGCATCAGCTATAACAGTCTCCTTTGAACTACTTTGAATATTCATTGTTGCAGTCATACTGTGAGAGAAGTATACCCCACCGCTGCATTCTCGATGCTGTCACTGTCAGTAATGCAGACTTCATTCCCGGGATATCTACTAATGATCTGTAATGGGGTGCAGTTTCTACCCAACAAAAACTGATGAAACATTTTTGCTGGAATTCTCCCACCCTGCCCGCCACTGCAATTGTAGCGGGGTTGGTGGGGGGCGGGGTTGTGGACAATGCAAAGGCCCATTGACAGTCAGGCGGGGTTTTCCGGCTTTTAGACCAGCGCAGCCAGAGAATTGCACCCTTTGATTCTGAAAATGATTTCAAATGCTTCCTTTTCCAGCTGCTTGTAGATTCATTCATTCTTGAGCTGTGTATGTGATGCAAATGCTGTGGACCTCTCTTGACCATCGTGCATGAGGTGACTGATTAATCCAGCACCATTGTTTGATGCAGCACACGCGACCTGCAGGCCATGATTTATGTTGCAAAGAACGGGTTATATATCACTGGGCAAGCTTTGCTTACATACATCATAAACATCTTGTACTTTAAACCATTCCCATTGCACAATTTTGTTCAACAACTCATGTTTTGGAGCTAACACTGTTGCAAACTCAGGCAGAAGCTGATTTTCACAGTGACTTCACTGCAGTGTTAATGTAAGCCTACTTGTGACTAATAAATAAATGATAAAACTTTATATTGAAGCGTGAGTAGAAAAGATCGAGTGAGCGATTTTCGGGCTTTGCTGTGCCTGATGCAGATTGCGTTAATTTGGGAAATTGCCTAAAAAGGGGTTCCGAGCCCATCACCAAACGGTTTGCAATCATCCCGGTTTTTTTCTATGGGTGTAAATTGGGTCTTGCCCAGAAAGAGCGAGAGGCTGGTTAGTATATCTCAAGTAGCATTTAAATAGTGTTCGCCTGTTCAACACCGGATTCTCCCAGCTCCCGGGATCTTCTGATGCTCGGGCACAGCAAGAAGCTGGCGAGAATCACTAGTGGTCTCCACTAGTGGAAACCAGGCCTGATGGCCATGCTTGGGGACGCAGAGGCCATTGAAGCTACCAAGTGCTTGGGGACATGGCTAGGCAGTGCCCATATGGCAGTGCCCACTCTGCACACTGGCAGTACACACCTGGCACACTGGCAGTACACACCTGGCACACTGGCAGTGCCAGTTGGGCACTGCCAGGTGGGCACTGCCATTGTACCAGAGGTGGTGCTAAAGGGGTGGGGCCTAGGAGGTGGGACCTGAGTTGGGGTCATACAGGGGAGGGGGTGCTATGACGGCGGGGCTATTCAGTGGGGCTATGAAGCGGGAACATGAAGGGGTGGGCAAGAAGGGGGGCATGTCGGGGGTCCTGAATGGGCACTTAGTGGGAGGGCCTCAATGGCCTGATGCTGGCGATCCGTGCAAACACGGGGATGGGGAAACATGCCGCCAATGAGGGGGGGAGGTCCTGATATCCGTGAGGAGAGGGAGGGGTCTCCCAGTGCATTGTGAGATTGGGGGACCCTTTCAAAGTGGCACCAAATCGCTTTGCAGCTATGTTCAATGGTGTGTTTAGGCCCCACCCCTCCCAGAGTGCACAACTCACCACTCTCCCAAAAAACAACTAAGTGTGGGACGATTGCAGTCTGGTACGCTCCGGTTTTCTCACTGTTATGACACTTCTTCATTTTTTGGGGGAATATTCTGCCCCTGATCTCAGTCACGTCAGCCGGAATTCTCCAGCCGTTCGCGCGCTGCCAGCGAGAACGGAGAATTTGGCGCTCAGCCAAATCTCCATTCACTGCAGCGGGACTGGCGAATCTCAGCTGCAGGTGACACGCTCGACCTTGGGGACACGGCTGGGCATTGCCCACATGGCAGTGCCCACTCTACACACTGGCAGTGCTCACCTGGCACTCAGCCTAACAGCACACTTGCTCCTTTTCAGCTTCAGATTGTGATCACTGAGCCTTTATTGCACTTCATCTAACACTCGGAGAGTCATTTTCCCTGTTGGGATCACAGTCAAGACATCACCCTGGTTGCACAAGCAATGTGGAACTGCGTGCAAAATTTATTTTACAGGCACAATGACTCAAAACAGGTAACCTCAGGACTGAGGCTGTGCTGGATTTTGGATCTTGGTCAGGAGATTCGGACCCTGGGCAGTTCAGACCAAAGCCAGGTCGGGTGGGTCGCTTGGAGCATGGGAATAGACCAACACATAAGTGGCAAAACGGATAACTAGTCCAGTGCCACCCTGCACCAATGGAGTGCCTAGGCAAATTGTCCAAGTAAGTTATTTTTTACTTCACTCAATTAAGATTGATGCATGGCCCATTCTAAAAATGTCTGGTTTGGCAAGCTGGATTTAAGACACTGTAATGTACTGTAGCTGGGGAGAATTTTGGAGAAGACTTCATACCAGAGGTTGCTTTGTGTCGGAGTATAACCTTATCGCCGAAATCTTCCTTCCTCGTTCGGGTCTGGGATTTTCTGGTGCCGCTCAGAGTGAATGGAGATCTGTCTGGAATGCCAAATTTTTCCTTCTCGCTCACAATGGCTCCCACCATGGATGAGACCAGAGAATCCTGCCCTATGTGTTACCATGAGATACTTGGCCCACATTGAGCTATGCGTAAACATGGGACAAATAGGGTGGCACGGTGGCACAGTGGTTACCACTGCTGCCTCACAGCGCCAGGTACCCGGTTCAATTCTGGCCTTGGGTCACTGTCTGCGAGGAGTTTGCATGTTCTCCCCGTGTCTGCGTGGGTTTCCTTCGGCTGCTCTGGTTTCCTCCCACAGTCCAAAGATGTGTGGGTTACGTTAATTGACCATATTAAATTGCCCCTGAGTGTTAGGGGGATTAGCAGGGTAAATACATGGGGTTACGAGGTTAGGACCTGGGTGGGATTGTACAGAGAAGGTTTACCAGGATGTTGCCTGGTATGGAGGGTCTTAGCTAGGAGGAGAGATTGGATAAACTGGGGTTGTTCTCCCTGGAAAGACAGAGAATGAGTGGCGACCTAATAGAGGTGTCTAAAATTATGAAGGGCATAGATAGAGTGAACAGTGGTGACGAACACAAGGGGTCACAGGTTCAAGGTGAGGGGGGCAAGGTTCAACACAGATGTCAGGGGGACGTATTTTACACAGAGGGTGGTGGAGGCCTGGAATGCACTGCCAAGCAAGGTGATTGAGGCGGACACGCTGGGATCGTTTAAGACTTATCTAGATAACCAGATGAACAGACTGGGGATAGAGGGATACAAAAGAATGGTCTAGTGGGCACATGAGCGGCGCAGGCTTGGAGGGCCGAAGGGCCTGTTCCTGTGCTGTATTGGTCTTTGTTCTTTGTTGTCAGCGCAGTCTTGATGGGCTGAATGGCATCCTTCTGTGCTATGGCAATTCAATGATTCTATGAAATCAAACATTGTGAATATCTTGGATCCCACTAACTTTGCCTCCAAATGTTGAGGGGCTGGCGGTAGATTCTCCTCATTGTCAACTGCCTGATTGATTGTATCTTTATACTCACTGCATAGTCTCATGGATTGTTCTAACAACCTTTCCTCTCCTGTGGCTCAGGACGACCACGACCTCCCCTTTCACTCTCCCACCACCCAGGTGTCCACTACCCCACATATCTCTCCCACAACCACAGCTTCCTCACCTTCCCTGTCACCGCTGCCACCTCCCCTTAATGCAGCATGGAATGCTGATGGTCCAGTGAAAAAAACAGAAAGCTAGGAGGAAAACGTCAGATCGACATTTTGAATGAATAAAATAAAAGTAATTTACATGTGAGAAAGAGATTGGGATGAAAATTGCAACAGTGGCATCGTTCCAGAGTTCTGAATGAGCAAGAAATGGGCTGAGAGACTGGAATAGATTTTCCTTCTTTGCCTCTTCCATTATGTTCCTGATCTGTTAGAATGTTTCATATATTGCTGTTAATCAGCTGCTAAATGATCCAGTAGATGAATCTGTCATTTATTGTTCCCTGCTAGCTCTGAAATTCATTACCTTCATCCTTCCCCCATTTACTCTTGGTCCTCTGTCACATTCATGTCAATGTGGCAGAGGACCGACGCAGGCTTCACCGTATCTCTGCAGGAGTAACAGGACAATAATACAGTGACGGCACGGTGACACAGTGGTTAGCACTGCTGCCTCACAGCGCCAGGGACCCGGGTTCGATTCCTGGCTTGGGTCACTGTCTGTGCGGAGTCTGCACATTCTTCCCATGTCTGCGTGGATTCCCTCTGGGTCAAGGGACCTAACTAGATCACAAAAGGCTGAGCAAAATTTGAAAAACAAAAGACCAAAAGAGGTTCTGGGTTATGGTTTGAGGACAGTAAGAAGTCTTACAACACCAGGTTAAACTCCAACAAGTTTATATGGAATCACGAGCTTTCGGAGCGCTGCTCCTTCATCAGGTGAGCGGAGAATTGGGTTCACAAACTACGGCATATATAGTCAGAGACGCAATTGCAAGATAATAGTTGGAATGCGAGTCTTTACAGATAATCAAGTCTTTACGGGTACTTGTAGAAACTTGGCGGGCAAGTCTTCCAAAAGTGATGAATTGGCGGGAAAACTGTTCCAGATCGTGACAGTTCTGACAGGTCAGCTTCTCACCTGAATCTCCGCACTCTGTGCACTGCAGAAGGCCCAGTCGTGAATCTCATTAAAAACCCAGTGGGGGGGGCCTATTCGCACCGGAGTTTGACAGTTCTGGAGCTCTGCGCATGCGCAGTGGCCCCAAACTGTCAAACTCCCATTTGCTGGCCAGCCTGATCACTGGCCAGCCCAGGACCCCCAGAGTGCTCCGCCTCCAGCCCCCTCCATGACCCGATTGCGGCCCCTACAACAATTCCCAGGCCAGCCCTGTCCCGGAGCGCCCCAATGCCCAGGCCCCAACCCCCAGCAGTGGTGATCCACCCACCCCCTCACCCTGGCAGACCGCTCCCCACGCAGACCCCCCCCCCACCCCGGGGTCAGACCCCCTCTGAGGCAGCCCCCCCCCCGGCAGACCACCCTCCCTAGCCCACCCCAATAGCTGCCCTGCCTCCATCCCAGACTGATCCTGTCTGCAGAGTGGCAGCAGGACCCCCCCTGCCCATCCTCACCAATTGCACCTAGGCCCTGCCCACAATAGACCCCATCCCCCTTGGCACTGCCCGATGCCCGATGGGCAGTGCCAAGATGCCCCCTGGGCATGGGCACTTTGCCCCTTTGGCAGTGCCAGGGGGCACAAGCTGGTACTTCCAGGGTGCCCATACCCAGGGGGCACCACCCCCCCACCACCCGACCCCCTGGGGGGCCCCGATTTCCCCGCTTCATTCCGGCGGGGTCTCCCGCTAGCTCCCCAAACGTGTGGAGCTCGTCTGAATCCCGCCGGAATGTAGTACTCCTGGCGGGGTGGGAGATTCAATTGGGACTTGAAAGGTCCTGGTAATTAGCAAATCTACAAATTTAAAATAGATTTTAAAAAGATTTAAATCACTTCCCTGCCTTCCCGCCGGTTTCCAGCGTGGTCTGACTGGCGACTGTTCGCCAGCTCTGGGAGATGCGCATGCGTTCCCCACGCATGCACAAATCCCCGTTCAAGGCTGCAGACGCGCGTCTCCCGGCCGGATCCTCCAGAAAAGTGGCGGGCGTGGATGGGTGAATCGCGGCCTTGATGTCTGTGTCGATATGCAGACCCTCTTGGAGATCCTCTTCACTTTGAGCCAGCGGCTTGCGGTGTCAGTGGTAGCCATGATGTGAAGATACGTCTCCACACTATGGTTTGGGGAGATTGTGGGTTTGGAATTAAGGAGATTGTGAGCTGAGGTTGAGGACACTGTGGGTCAAATCAAGGTCAGGGTGGATCTTGAAGGGGATGGGCTCAAGAATTTACGCATCTCGATATTGAGCTTAAATATTATTGAGATTGAAATAAATCAATTTTCAAACCATAGGATTTCATGCCCTTTTCTTTTTCAAGGGATTCTTAAAGCTAGACAGTGTAGTATGTCTGATAATTGACTTCTCTTACTATTTAAACAAAATCATAAACAACCTGAAGAGAGTCGCAGACTTTAGCCCATCTGATATGGATGCATTTAAATCAGGAATTAGGCACATGGCTTCTCCAAGCCTCTTTACACCACTGGCCTCAAAAGGAGGAAGATGTCTCTTTCTAACTAAGTGAAAATACTGAATTGCGTTTTGTATACTTCCTATATGGTCTCCCTGTTGAGTCTAACATTTCCTGATGTTTCATAACCATTCAAGTGTGTGAGCCAATTGCCATATAGTAATGAGAGGCTGTGTGACTTTTCACATCATATTGTTACTACTTCTCATTGCTTTTCCCGAGCCATAGTTTTATTGTAAACAATATTTGATGTACGCTTCATTGTTATGTATTGCTATTTTTTTGTGCACCATTCTCCTTCTCTTACATTGAACCCTGCTGGGATGAAATCCCATGGTTTGAAAATTTATGTATTTCAATCTCAATAATATTTAAGTTCAATATCGAGATGTGTAAATTCTTCAAGTACTAACTGAAATATCTTTACAGCTCAATGCTTTTGTCCATGATATTCATCCTTCTCTAATGTTATCAGTGTCACTGAGGGAGGAAAAGACAAACCTTTCGAGAACATGATTTAAACCAGTTCTGTTCTGTCTTTGTGAGAATTTGAAGTAACATAAAAAGGATATTGATTTTTCTTTTACAAGGAGAGAGATCCTGCATCAGGGCGAAGATTGAATGAGTCAGGGCGGATTCTGGGTCAGGGGGGAGATTGTGGGCGGGGGGTGGTGATTGAGGATTGGGGGAGATTGTGGGTCAAGGAGGTTGTTGTCCAGGAAAGGTTGTGGGTTGGGGGGGGGTGATGTGTGAATTGGGGGAGGCTAATTTCAGGCTGTTTGGGCAGAACAAAGGTTAAAGTGGGACTGGGTAAAAGTGCAGCCCATGGTATGATGTAGAGGGTCACATGATGGTGTTTAGTAAAGTTTGAAAGGAATCAGCATGGAGACAGCAGCCATGGCTGCTGTCTTATGAGGAGACTGGGTCTGTATTCCCTAGATTTTTAAAGCTTGCATAATTCTTACAGGGTGCAACAGGGTGGGTGTAGGTAAGTATGGATATGTATATCATCATGGGCTACCAATGAAAGCTTTATGTTCAACCAAACAAGCTTCCAGACCCCTTAGTGAGACTCCATGTTGGCAGTAAAGGATGGTGCCCCTAATCCCAGAGAGGCTGGAGAAGGAACACAGACACTGCAAGAGGTGCATCAGAACTGAAGACACAGTGGAGACCACCTAGAAAGAAGTTCCAATACAGACATGGGGGCTGCAGGACTCCACGTGGGCACATGGAGATTCACTGCCAGACCTGATCGAACGCAGAGTCTAGGGATCTAACTGGATCACAAAAGGCTGAGCAAAATTTGAAAGAAGAAAGGCCAAACGTGTAGTGGAAGAATTCACTGAGCAAATGAAGAAAATAATCTGAGTGAGTGCAGAGTCAGGGGCCTGGCCAGATCATAGCAAGGGTGAGCAAAATGCTGTCAAAAGGCAGAGATTACCTTTTAAAATAGGCAGCAATCAGGGTAAGTACAAGCATACCAGAATGCATCAGGAGGAAAGCTCCAAAACAATCAGTCCACAGCCGACATTATAACAAGTGATGGCCAAGAGCGACTGAATGAATGAAATATTTTTTAAAACAGCTGACAAAGCTGAAAATCACATTCCATTTGATTCCCGGGCTTTAGGAAGCCAGCAGCTGGCCCAGACAACTTGTTTTGAAGATTTCCTACAGAGCCTAGTTGAAAGATTCGGACCAGTGAAAAGAGAAAGGGAAGCTGCTATAATACTGTCTTAACAAGTTACTCACCTGTTTGGAAAATGGCTATGGATAGAAGATTAAAAGTCCCAGGTGGAAGAGTCAATTACTAGGGGACACAGGTTTAAGGTGCGAGGGGCAAGGTTTAAAGGAGATGTACGAGGCAAGTTTATAACACAGAGGGTGGTGGGTGCCTGGAACTTGTTGCCGGGGGAGGTAGTGGAAGCGGATACGATAGTGACTTTAAGGGGCGTCTTGATAAATACATGAATAGGATGGGGATAGAGGGATATGGTCCCCGGAAGGGTAGGGGGTTTTAGTTAAGTCGGACAGCATGGTCGGTGCAGGCTTGGGGGGTCGAAGGGCCTGTTCCTGTGCTGTAATTTTCCTTGTTCTTTCTTCTTTGTTCAATCTGAGCTCATGGGAAAGCCAAACCAGACACAAAATTGGGCGTCATGAGAAAAAAATATTGAGATTACAGGAATGCGTCATGATTAAGTAAGAAATCAGAAAAAGTAGAAGTTAATATGTTTTTATACTTGTTAGGAACATGGAAAAAGGGTAGGCCATTCAGCCCAACGAACCTGCTCAATTTGATCATGGCTGATCATGTACCTGAAAGCCACTTTCCCGCACTATCTCCATATGTCTTAATGTCAATAGGCTCCAGAATTCTATAGATTTATGTCTTGAACATGCTCAATGACTGAACTTCCACAGATTCCAAAGGCTCACCAGCTTCTGAGTGAAGACATTCCTCCTCATCTCAATCGTAAATGGACCATTCCTTATCCTGAGATAATGGTTTTAGACTCACCAGCCAGGAAAAACATCTTACCTGCACCCACCCTGTTGCACCATGTAAGAATTGTGTAAGCTTCTAAAGTCGAGGGAATACAGACCCAGTCTCCTCATAAGACAATCCCACCATCCCAGGGATTAATCTGGTGAACCTCCATTGCACTCCTTCTATAGTAAATATATTCTTCCTTAGATAAGGGGACCAAACTGTACATATGATTCCAGGTAAGGGCTCACAAAGACTCTCTACAACTGCAGCAAGATATCCTTACTCCTGTATTCAAATCCCCTCGAATACAGATCCGAATACAGATGTTGGCCTCCATCATACTATACAATGGTATGACGGAGGCCAACATACCATTTGTCTTCCTAATTGTTTGCTGCACCTGCATGCTAGCTTTAAGTGACACATGAGCAAGTCACCTAGATCCCTTTGGACACCAACACTTCCCAATCTCTTACCATTTAAAAAATACTCAGTGTTTTTGTTTTTCCCACTAATGTGAATAATTTCATTTATTCACATTATATTCCATGTTCCAACCCATTCACTTAGCCTGTCGAAAACCTCTTGAAGCCTCCTTGCACCCACCTCACAACTTAGATTCTCACCTAGGTTGGTGTCATCAGCAAATTTGGAAATATTACAATTTGTTCCCATTTCAAAATCATTGACGAAGGGTCATCCTGACTCAAAACATTGGCTCTACTCTCTCTCCACAGATGTGTCGGACCTGATGAGATTTTCCAGCATTTCCTATTTTTGATTCAAAATCATTTGTGTTGGTTGTGGACAGCTGTGGGCCTCGGATCCTCATGGTACCCCATTAGTAACATCATGCCATCCTGAGAATTAGGGGGGGGGGCGGCATGGTGGCACAGAGGTGGCACTGCTGCCTCACAGCGCCAAGAACCCGGGTTCAATTCCGGCCTCAGGTCACTGTCTGTGGAGTTTGCACGTTCTCCCCGTGTCTGTGCGGGGTTCCTCCGGATGCTCCGGTTTCCTTCCACAGTCAAAAGATGTGCGGGTTAGGTTGATTGGCCATGCTTAAATTGACCCTAGTGTCAGGGGATTAGCAGAGTAAATATGTGGGGTTACGGGAATAGGACCTGGGTGGGATTGTGGTCAGTGCAGACTCAATGGGTCGAATGGCCTCCTTCTGCACTGTAGGAATTCTATGATTCTATGATTCTACCTGTTTATCCTGACTCCCTGCTATCTGTCTGATAACCAATTCTCTATCATTACTCATATGTTTACCCCAATCCCATGTGCTCTAATTTTATTTACTCATCTGTGTGTGGGACCTTATCTGAAAAACCAAACGCAGCACATCTACTGGTTCTCCATTATCTCTGCTACAAGTAATATCCTCAAAAAAACAACTTTGTCAAACATGATTTCCCTTTCATAAATCCATATTGACTCTTTCCAATTTTTCCATTCCTTTTTAAGTATCCAGTTATCATATCATTAATAATAAGTTCTAATATTTTCCCTAATACCGATGTCAAGCTAACTGATATGTAGTTCTCCATTCTCCCACTTTCTCCCTACTGAAATAGTGGGGTTGCATTTGCTACTTTCCAGAATTCAAAATGTTTTGAAAGATAACCACCAATTCATTCACTTCCATCTCCTTCAACACTCCGGAATGAAGCTGGCCTGGGGAATTTATCAACCTTCAATCCAGTTAACTTTTCAAGTCCTACCTCTTTACCAATGCAGGGCGGGAATTTACAGTCTCGCTCAGACGAGACAGGAAATTCCTGCCCAATGTCAACAGAGATTTCCGTTGTCGGACCCTCACTCGCACCAATTCTGTGATTTGATTTGATTTATTATTGTCAGATGTATTAACATACATTGAAAAGTATTGTTTCTTGCGCTCTATAAAGACAAAACACACCATTGATAGAGAAGGAAAGGAGAGAGTGCAGGATGTAGTGTTCCAGTCATAGCTAGGGTGTAGAGAAAGATCGACTTAATGCAAGGTAAGTCCATTCAAAAGTCAAACAGCAGCAGGGAAGAAGCTGTTTTTGAGTTGGTTGGTACGTGACCTCAGACTTTTGTATCTTTTTCCCGACGGAAGAAGGTGGAAGAGAGAATGTCCGGGGTGCGTGGGGTCCTTAATTATGCTGGCTGCTTTGCCGAGGCAGCGGGAAGTGAAGACAGAGTCAACGGATGGGAGGCTGGTTTGCGTGATGGATTGGGCTACATTCATGGTTGGTGGGGTGGTAGAATTCCAGCCACTAACTTCTTTTAGTTACACAGGAAAATGTTCATCTCAAAGCTGTTGGAAAAACTCAATCAGATGTACTGCCAGGCACAACAGCAAACAGAAAAGTTAAAAGAAATGTACCGAGAACCATCGAGATGTTAAAAACTGAAATGGCTGGAATGAAAGCCAAGAAGCTAGAATACGAAGAAACATAATTAACACTTGCAAGGGAAAGTAGAAGTTCTCACAAAGGAGGATGAACAGTCTTAGGAACAACGAGCAAAAGTAAAATGAAAGAATATGAGCTTGAAGGATAGCGCGCAAGAATTTGGCTCTGCTAAGGATAACCTGTTCCGTGTAGAGAAGCAACCTTCAGGTACAGAAGATGAGTTTACTAATGAAAAATTAGAACTGGATCAACTTCAAATATCAGATGTGTCTGTTAATTATTTGTGAAAAATGCTTGGCACAGGAAAGGGAATTATTGATTATTCAGAATAGTTGGTTGAATGCAGAATTAAAAACCAAAACTGATGAAGTATTGGAACTTCATAATGGAGGAGAACAATGAAGCCTTTTGAGAAGATGATTGATATCAGCTCTCTTCACATTATTGTTCCGTCCTTGTGAGAATTTGAAGAGACACAAAAAGAGATTGATATTTTTATAAGGGGTGAGATCCTGTATCGGGTGAAGATTGTGGGTTTGGGGAAATTTGGGGTTGGGGGAGATTCGTGGCTAGGGGAGACAGTGGGTTGGAAGGTGATTGTGGGTTGAGGGAATCTGAAGGCCAGAGGATGGTGTGGGTTGGGGGAGGGATTGTGGATTGAGGGAGGTTATGGGTAGCGGGGAGGTCATTGACACGGTGTTCTTGTATTGCAGGTTGGGTGGGGATGGGGGATCCTGATTGCAGAGAGGGAGGCTGATTATGGGGCAAGTAGCAAGTCCACTTGAGGAGCTGAGGGAAGCATTCCTCCTCTTGCTCACCCCCTCCTCCACCTCCTCTTCTCTCTTTTCCACCTTTTCCCCTTCTCATGCCCACTTCCTCCCAGTCCTCCACCTCCTCCTCCTCGTTTCCTCCTTCCCACCCCATCCTCCTCTCCTCTCCCCCTCCTTCTCTTCCTCCCCTACTCTCCTCCTTCTCCTCACCCCTCCATCCCCTCCTTCTCCTCGTCCTGGTCCACAACCAGCTCTAAAAAAGCACTTACCTGATTGATCTCCTTCCTTTCACTTCTGATTTAGAATCATAGAATCCTGCAGTGCAGAAGGAGGCCATTTAGCCCATCCAGTCTGCACTGACCACAATCCCATCTAGGCCCTATCCCCACAACCCCATGCATTTAACCTGATAGATCCCCTGACACTAAGGGGCAATTTTGCATGGCCAATCCACCTAACCCGCACATCTTTGGACTGTGGGAGGAAACCGGAGCACCCGGAGGAAACCCACGCAGACACGGGGAGAACGTGCAGACTCCACGCTTGCTGCCAGCTTTCCCCTGTTTGCAGGTTCAATCAAATAGTCTCTTAAAATTTGAGCGTCACAACCTCATCACAGCATCTCAGTCGCTAACCTGCTTCATTAAAGCTGGTGATTTGCCCAGGCCACCTGCACAACAAGCAAAATTCCACATACTCAAGGTGAGTTTCAGATTTTTAAAAAATGACCTTCCCTGCATCATGAGAGTCCCCCACCTCCTGTATTCTATCTGTGGGTTAGAATGCTGTTTGGATTCATTATTTGTAACCAAAGCTCCATCCCTTTGTAAGTTTATTGCTGACTGTAAGTGTAGCTAATCCAATGCAATGTAATATGTATCCATTCAAATTAAATCAATTTAACAAGCTTTTATAAGGCACTTGACCCCTATAACTGGGTATGATTTTGTTTCTGCTGGTGCTAAGTGCAGGAAAAGCACATTAAAATGCAAGCTATATTTAAGGAAACAGGGAAAGTGAAACATTCATTGGAAGAGAGAAACCGAGGGTTCAGGTATTGCTATATTCCACTGGTGGATGTAGAAATGGTAAAAAAAAAATCAACAAAGATCGAAAGGGTTGCAGAAAGTGCTTTGCTGACTTCAGAGTTTGATTCAGCTGGAATTGGCCTTTGGTTAACGAAGGATAGACAGGAGTGAAGTACTGACGCCGTGGGCGCAATCTTACTGGTCATTCACGCTCCGTTGCTGTTGAAAGTGAGGACAGAGAACTTGGTGCTCAACCAAATCTCCATTTGCAGCAGCGGGTCTGGAAAATCCCGCTGACGTGAACAACTGGAAAATTCTCCCCCGTAAGTGTACAGCAGACTCCCAGCAGGGCACCTGCCATTAAGAAGGAAACCCTGGTGTTACAGAAGGCTCACAGATATAACACTAAAAGAGGCAACTTAAAGTGGCAGAAGTGTCCCGAGGCTTGGGTCAGAGGTTCACCTCTGAAGGCCCTCACACCCAAACCTGTCCAAATTTTGCAGCACTGGCTCTTGAAAAGTAACATTAATTAAATACAATTGCTTCATCTATGCCGAATAAGTTGTGTTTAACAGCAAGTTCTACTGAAAGGAACATGTGGCCCTGAATTTTTTTGGACTTTCTGCGCTGTATAAATGGGGCATCTGGCAATGCAGCAGCAGAGAATACTCAGGAGCAATCGCCGGAATTCTACCACCCGTCTGCCACGGAATCGGAGCGGGCGAGGAGCGGAAAATGGAAATGTCTGTTGTCCTCGGGCAGGATTTTCCGGTCTCGCTCGAGCAAGCCCGTAAAATCCTGCCCAACGTCTCCTCCATCAGCCTCCCCAACTCCTTCCTCTGCTGATGTGAGGCAGCTGCTGCCAAAATGAGCACTCCACTTGCAAGACACAGTCCCGCTGCTATTTAAAAGGACTAAAACGGACTAAACATCAAAGTGATTTACAGAGTTTACTCATACTGCTGTTATTTAAGGTGAAATAATCATTAGCTGACTTACATTAGTCAATAGTTTTGGCTGATAAGTAGCACTTTAGGCTTCGCATGTTAATGCCATCCGTAAGTTTCAATGGAGCAAATCAGTTTATGGACCTAAATGTAGGGCAACATTCAACAGACAAGATGATTCAACCCAAAGCTCTTTAAGATAAATACTCCCAAAGCCTGCCGGGAGTAACAGCAGGAAGAGCCCAGAGGGGAAATGAATGACAGCTCTGCAACCTCATGCAAGATTCTGTTTGTATTATTTATTTATTCCTGTTGGTGCTGCAGGTTCGAATTAACAAGACTGTTACCTACAACTGACAAACCCACCTCCAGTTCTGTAGCAGGGTATGTTTTGTTACATTTGCCTGAAACATTCAGCTCCATGCTCAGCATTGTGCGAGGGAGGATCAGCATTACGCACGCTAATTCCTTCTGCTTTTCAAATTCTCTTTAAATCAACTCAGATTAATTTGGCGGCGCAGCTCTGACATTTGAATGCTTAATGTTTTAATACAGTTCTGGAGGCTAGGATGATTCATCAAGACCTTGGAAAAATTAAGCTCCTCCTCCACATTGACTGCAGTGTGGGTTCACTTGCTCAACTGTGGAGCAAAAATCTGGAGAGGTGCTGGGTTCCCAAACACAGCCAACCAGGATTTGTGACAAACAGTACTTTATTCACAAGCTGATGCACATCAATTTAGACACGAGGCTTGAAGCTCAGTAAATGAAGGCTTTTATTTACTATTAATGAAGCTACCAGAACTTATGTACACTATCCCAGACTGAAGGGGTCTCGGCCAGAGCAGGGACTCTTATACCTCTCCCAGGAGGCGGAGCCCGACTGGGATGTGCCACAGCACTATCATACAAAGGTGTAACAACCCCACCCTAACCCCAACAGCAACAATAGCACAATCCAACAGTAACATATGTACATCCTTGTAGTCCTGGCCAGCCCCTGGCTCAGCGCTATCCAGTGGGAACCAACGATGGTTCACCACATTCACCCCTCCTTTGAAAACAAAGGCCGGCGGGGTACAAAAACCAGAATAAAATGTCAGCAGTCTATAAGTTCAGACGGTCAGGGGGACCGCACCGTCGTTGTGACCTCCTCAATACCGGCGGTGACACCGGAGTAGGCACTCGCGGTGGCGTTCTCCCCAAAACGGCGTCCAGCTGTTCTTCCACGGACTCACAGGCCGGTTGACCCTGAGGTGACGGTAGTCCAGGGGATCCTGACACGCCCTGCGGTGGCGACCATCTTCTGGGCTCAGGCAAGCTGTACATGGGAGTAAAATGGTTAAGCAATGGTCCCGATGCTGCCCGCGCCGTGTCCGGGGAAGAAATGAGAGATAATGGGTTTGTTACTGGGGGTATGGGAGCGACAGGAGTTGCTACGTCCCCTGCTGGCGCCAGGTCTCGGATCGAGACCGTGCCCTCTCGCCCGTCAGGGTATGCCACATAGGCATACTGAGGGTTGGCGTGGAGGAGATGGACCTGTTCGACCAAGGGGTCGGACTTGTGGGCCCTTACATGTCGCCGCAGGAGGACGGGTCCTGAGTACGTCAACCAAGACGGTAAAGAGATCCCCGAGGAAGACTTCTGAGGGAATGAATACATCCTCTCATGGGGAGTAGCATTGGTTGCCATACACAGGAGGGAGCGAATAGAGTGGAGCGCATCAGGGAGCACCTCTTGCCAACGGGAGACTGGAAGACCTTTGGACTTCAACGCCAGTAAGACAGCCTTCCAGACTGTAGCATTCTCGCGTTCCACCTGTCCATTACCCCATGGGTTGTAACTCGTGGTCCTACTAGAGGCAATCCCGTATGAGAGCAGGAATTGCCTCAAGTCATCGCTCATGAACGACGAGCCCCTGTCGCTATAGATGTAGCTGGGGTACCCGAAAAGGGTAAAGAGATCACGGAATGCCTTGATCACCGTGGCAGCGGATGTATCAGAGCAGGGGACAACAAAAGGGAACCGAGAGTACTCATCAATGATATTTAGAAAGTACACGTTCCGATCTGTTGAGGGAAGGGGGCCCTTAAAATCAACACTCAGTCTCTCGAAGGGACGAGTGGCCTTGACTAAATGTGCCCAGTCAGGTCGGTAAAAGTGCGGTTTGCATTCCGCGCAAATCCGACAGCTCCTTGTTACCGACCTGACGTCCTCCACCGAGTAAGGCAGGTTGCGGGCTTTTACAAAGTGTTAGAGCCGAGTGACCCCAGGATGGCACAGATCATTATGGAGGGCGTGCAAACGGTCCTCCTGAATACTAGCGCATGTTCCGCGCGAGAGGGCATCCGAGGGCTCATTGAGTTTCCCTGGACAATACATGATATCGTAGTTATAGGTGGAGAGTTCAATTCTCCACCGCAAGATCTTGTCATTCTTGATCTTGCCCCTCTGCGTGTTGTTAAACATGAACGCCACGGACTGCTGGTCCATGATCAGGGTGAACCGTTTTCCCGCCAAGTAATGGCGCCAGTGTCTGACGGCCTCCACAATGGCCTGGGCCTCCTTTTCCACCGCTGAATGCCGAATTTCGGGGCCTTGGAGGGTGCGGGAAAAAAATGCGACGGGCCTGCCCGCCTGGTTAAGTGTGGCGGCCAGGGCGAAATCAGATGCATCGCTTTCCACCTGAAAGGGGATGGACTCGTCTACCGCATGCATCGTAGCTTTCGCGATGTCGTCTTTCAATTTCTCGAAGGCCAATTGGGCCTCTGGCGTTAGGGGAAAAGTCGTGGACTTAATAAGCGGACGGGCTTTGTCCACGTAGTTGGGAACCCACTGCGCATAATAAGAGAAGAAGCCTAGGCATCTTCTCAGTGCTTTTGCACTAGCAGGCAAGGGAAGTTCAGAAAGGGGGCGCATACGGTCTGGATCAGGGCCAATGACCCAGTTTTCCACCACGTATCCTAGGATGGCTAAACGGCGCGTACGAAACACACACTTCTCCCTGTTGTAGGTCAAGTTCAGGCGAGATGCAGTGCGTAAGAAGTTCAGGAGGTTTGTGTCGTGGTCCTGCTGGTCATGGCCGCAGATGGTGACATTATCCAGGTACGGGAAGGTAGCCCGCAGCCCGTTCTGGTCCACCATTCGGTCCATAGCACGCTGGAAAACCGAGACCCCATTGGTGACACCAAAGGGAACCCTGAGAAAATGATACAAGCGACCATCCGCCTCAAAAGCCGTGTATTGTCGGTCCTCTGGGCGAATGGGGTGTTGGTGGTAGGCGGACGTGAGGTCTATGGTGGAGAACACCCGGTACTGCGCAATCTGATTGACCATATCAGATATGCGCGGGAGAGGATACGCATCCAGCTGCGTATATCGGTTAATGGTCTGACTGTAGTCAATGACCATCCGGGATTTGTTCCCGCTCTTGACCACCACAACCTGTGCATCCACGGACTAACACTGGGTTGTATGATCCCTTCTTTGAGGAGCCGCTGAACCTCAGATCTAATGAAGATCCGATCCTCAGCGCTGTATCGCCTACTTTTAGTCGCGATGGGCTTGCAGCCTGGTACCAGATTCTGAAACAAGGAGGGAGTGGTGATCTTTAGCGTCGAGAGGTTGCAGGCGGGGCGCGTTGGGCAATTTGGTGGCTGCTGCTGTTTTCCCACTGCCAGTGAAGGGAGTGCCCACCGTACTGTAGGATTACGCTCCTCAAGTGGACCATGAAGTTTAGTCTGAGAAGTATTGGCGCGCAAAGATACGGCAACACAAGGAGCTTGAAGCGCTCGTAAACTGTGCCTTGTACTTTCAAGGTTACCACGCAACTCCCTAGCACGGCAACAGACCGGGACCTTGATGCCACAGAGATTGTCTGTTTGGCAGGTTGAATCTGGAGTCCACACCTCTTCACAGTGTCTGGGTGGATAAAGCAATCAGTGCTCCCGCTGTCAAACAGACAATAAAGCACATGATTGTTTACCTGGATATTCATCATTGAACGATCGAGTCTATGAGGCTTGGCCTGGTCCAGGATGATCAACGCCACCGTTGGTTCATGAGCGCCACTGCAGGCAGCTGAAATCGATGCGGAGGACCCCTGCTGGTCGTTCGTGGTCAGTGTCGACCAACATGGCTGCCCCCATGAATCGCACGTGGGTGAGGGCGCCAAACTCCGCGACCCCTGGTGGTCATACTCCTCCGACTCCGTCGACCGTAATGGCGTCGTCCTGGCCTCGCACGTGGACGAACCCCGCGACGACTTCAACGATGATGATGATCCAAGCTCCGAAGAATCGCAGGCCGCACTGCCGTTCCTGGGTTTTGATCGGCACACCTTTGCATAATGCCCTTTTTTACCGCATGCGGTGCACAATACAGCTTTAGCAGGACACTTTTGCCGGGTATGTTTTGCTCCTCCACAGAAGTAGCACCGCGGGCCGCACGGGGCTGCAGCCGTCGTCTGGCCCGAATGGGAGCACGCCATTACACAGCATTTTGAACCCAAGGGGCGAGGAGGGATTTGTGACTGCTCCTGCCACGTTGTCTCCACGTGGTCCTCTGGATATAAGACTAAGCTCTTTGAAGCCGACTCGAGCATCTCTGCTAACTCGATGGCCTGGGTAAGATTAAGGTTTCCCTTCTCCAACAGTTTAAGTCGAATGTACGACGATCCGACCCCGGCCACAAATGCATCTCGGGTGAGGTCGTACATGCTCTGCTCAGCCGACACAGCTTTGCAGTCACAGTCAGAGCTTCCAACGGCTCTCTGACTCAGAACGGTGGTGGGGAGGCGGGGAGGGGGGGTGGAAGGCAGAGGCAGAAGGCGGAGGCAGAAGGCGGAGGCAGGCCAGATCATTCTCTGGTGGGGGGGGAGGGAGGAGGGCAGATCGTTGTCTGGTTGGGGGGGGGGGGATGTGAGGCCAGATCATTCTCTGGGATGGGGGTGGGGGGAGGGAAGTGAGGCCAGATCATTCTCTGGTTTGGAGGGGGGGGAGGAGGGAGGTGGGTCAGATGTATCTCTGGTGGGGGTGATGGGGGAGGTCCACTGCCACTCTGTGGGCGATCAGTGGGGGGAAGGGGGCAGGGGGCAGGGGGTCGTGATCAGTTTGGGTCACGGGGGGATGGGTGAATAAGGTGGACAGTTATGTTGTGGGGGTGGGGTGAAGTCTGTGGGGGCCATTGCTCCCGCTTTTCGCCCCCGGGCCACTTTCTCCGCTTTTTGCAGCCCAGGAACGATGTGACACGGGCGCGATTTTTCAAATTTTTTTCTCACTGCGCAGGCGCAGTTCAAAGCTCTGATGGTTTCGGATGCGCTAAGCCCTGCCCACAGTGCGATTCAGACCCGTGATTTTTTTTCGAGCTGAGTGCGTATGAGGGCGCCTGAAAGCAGATTTCCAAGTCAGATCTGAATTGGGCCCAGATTCAGCACTTAGAATGAAAATGGTAAAATCAGGCCCTCTGTGTGCGTTTTGATTAATTACCACAGAGAGAGAGGCCAATGAATATGTGTGTTGTGTTTGTGAGAGAGGGGGGTGAGTGTGTGCATGTGTGAAAGGGAGCGAGGTGAGTGTGTCTGTTCTGAGAATCAGCTTTCCAGCATTATACCTCCAATTAAAAATGACAAAAGGTAAGACTTCAATTTTTTTTAATAGGAGAACTTTTTAATTATTACCAAATTACCCACTCCTAAACTGGGGACTACTTCCAGGGGTTAATGTTCAGGGGTCTTGGGGGGTGGCTTGGTTAGGGGTTAATATGAGGGGACATATAGCTGTTGAATGTATTTGTGACTGTGATCTTCCTAATTTCTGATCTCTACATAGATATAGCTAGAAAATACTTGTTTACATTTGATTTTTGTGTAATTTTCCCGATTAGCGCGACCTGCGTCTGGTGCAACAGAGTCCGGAAATCTGTTCCTCTCTCCACCGACGCTGCCAGACCCGCTGAGCTTTTCCAGCTTCTTCTGTCTATTATTTAAAATTTCATCCGTCCCTTCTAACAGAAAGGTAAGATACTGCAGAGGATGAAAATTCAAAATAAGAACAGAAAATGGCTGAGGCACTCAGCAATTCCGGCAGCATCAGTGGAGGGAGAAGTAAATTTAATGCGTGAAATCTTCCTGGCCCAGCAGAGACGGGTTTGGAGATGAGGGTCAGGAGCCAAATCTGAAGACAGTACATTGGGTCAGCTCTGCAGCCTGCTCCCCGCTCTGGGGCTCCTGCCCGAGCTGGGATCAATGGGGTAGTGGCTACCTGCCTGGCAGAGATGGGTACCCCAGTCGGGCCACGTAAAGGACAAATTGGGGACAAGATGCTGCCACCGCCAGGATCTTTCTGGGGACCCGCTGAGGCCCAGGTTTGGCCGGTTCCTGGAGGCAGCCTCCCTGCAGCAGACTGGAAGGTCGTGATGCCTCCATTAAGTCTCTCCATCGTGGAGTCATGGGGATCAAAGGCCCAGCTTGGATCTGTTGGAGCAATCAATCAGAGGAGTTTCTCCTCCACAATGGTGGCCTTCTTGTTGCAGCCATTCTCCACTTTAAATTTCCTTAAGACAGTGCCTCCATCTCAAAGAGAAGCTGCATGATGGGCGGCGTGGTGACACAGTGGTTAGCACTGCTGCCTCACAGCGCTCGGGACCTGGGTTCAATTCCCAGCTTAGGTCACTGTCTGTGCAGAGTTTGCACTTTCTCCCCGTGTCCGTGTGGGTTTCCTTCAGGTACTCTGGTTTCCTCCCACAGTCCGAAAGACATGCAGGTTAGGTGCATTGGCCATGCTAAATTCCTGCTCAGTGTACCCGAACAGGGGCTGGAGTGTGGCAACTAGGGGATTTTCACAGTAACTTCACTGCAGCGTGAGGTTACTTGTGGCACTAATAAATAAATCTTTAACTTTAAAACTTTTATCTTTAGCAGCACCAACCCCTGCCCACTGTGCCACTGTGCCGCATCTTCAGCAAGTTGCTTGTGCGTGGCCTGTTTGTTCCCACTGTGGTTGGTTCCACGTTCTGCATTGTTGCATAAAGGGTATAAAGGGCAACCGCTCAAATGGACATCATCGCCTGCGAAGTGATTTGTGATGCCCTGAGGATGGGGCGGCACAGTGGTTAGCACCGCTGCCTCACAGCGCCAGGGACCCAGGTTCAATTCCGGCATCAGGTGACTGTCTGTGTGGAGTTTGCATGTTCTCCCTGTGTGTGCATGGGTTTCCTCCAGGTGCTCCGGTTTCCTCCCATAGTCCAAAAGTTTGTGGATTAGGTTGATTGGCCATGTTGAATTGTCCCTTAGTGTCAGGGGGACTGGGTGGGATTGTTGTCGCTGCAGGTTCGATGGGCCAAATGGCCTCCTGCACTATAGGGATTCCTTGATTGTATAATTGTAGGTTCACCAAGATGTGAACTCGTCGTGAGGATCCCACACCGCCCCCCCGCTCCCCCCTCAATCCCCCACTAAAAGGTTTAAAGGTGAGGGTATCCACCGGGGGAGAGGGACATGGACAGGCAGCACTCTGGAAATATCCTGTGGCACTGGCCCTTGGAACAGGTTGGGCGGCACGGTGGCACAGTGGTTAGCACTGCTGTCACACAGCGCCAGGGACCCGGGTTCAATTCCCGGCTCGGGTCACTGTCTGAGTGGAGTCTGCACGTTCTCCCCGTGTCTGCGTGAGTTTCCTCCGGGTGCTCCCGTTTCCTCCCACAGTCCAAAGATTTGCGGGTTAGGTTGATTGGCCATGCTAAATTGCTCCTTAGTGTCAGGGGATAGGGCCTGGATGGGATCACTGTCGGGCTTGATGAAGGGATTCAATGATTCTATGTGAAAGGTGCTTGATAAACGCAAGCTCTTTCTTTATTTTCTCAGGATCCAGGGATGTAACTTAATAAGAAATGCACTGTTATCTCTGCCTACTGATGAGATACAGAAACGTTTCATCATGAACGATGAGCTTCCTGCAGGATTCCAGAAGCTCTTTAATGTGTTAATCTGTTGTGCTCTATTTTCCCTGTTAAATTTTTTTGCTTGTTCAGTATAAATTTTTGTAACCATGGTAAACAAGTGTAGAGCCAATGAGACTAATTACCTCAATATCCAACTGTGCTCCAGCGCTTTGGGTGAGAAAAGTCCTTCAAAATGTTTTGATCTTTCTATCGCCTGATTTTGAGATTTACTGTCAATCTAAAAACAGAATAAAGTCTAACTATTCGAATGTTTTGATGATGGATTTTATTTGTTCTTTCCACACAGACAGCTTCCCCAACAGAGGAGGTTTGAGCAGTAAAAATGCCACGTTAATGGCCTGAACTGGAATTATTAATAGTTAGTTTACACGTTTGTTGTTGCTCGTTGCATCAGAATTAATGTCATGTTTAAAGGTCTTTCTTTTGTGGTTCACAAGTTACATATAAAAATGAAAGGCCATCAAAGTTCCTGGTGCATGTGGAATCCTTTGATTTACTAGCACCACTGAGGATCGTAACCATATTCATGACCACGATTAACAGTAACCAGAACTCACAAAGGAAATGCTTTTTCCACAACGAGAGTTTAGGCTTTGGAATGCACTGCCTGATAGGACAGTGTCAGTGTCAGGGTGCCAGGGAACAGTAAAAGGGCAGTGTAGGGTGCCAGGGACAGTGCCAGAAGCAGTGTAGGGGCAGTGAATGGCAGTGAAGGGTGCCAGGGATCAGCGAAGGGGCAATGTAGGGTGCCAGGGTAGTGCAAGAACAATGTCAGGGTGCCAGGGAGTGTCAGAATGCCAGGGAACAGTGAAGGGGCAGTGCAGGATGCCAGGGGTAATGCCAGGGGCAATGCTAGGTGCCACAGGCAGGGTACCAGGGGTGGAGATGCCGGTGTTGGACTGGGGTGGGCACAGTAAGAAGTCTCACAGCACCAGGTTAAAGTCCAACAAGTTTACTTGGAATCACAAGCTTTCAGAGCACTTCTCCTTCCTCAGGTGAATGATTCTCAGTGTATCTCCGTGTATGTGGGATGGGGGGAGTTCTTTGCCTCTTGTTGGAGATGCCAACATCACATGAGCCCCACACTGTGTCAGCACCTCTGAAGAGATGGCCGCATAACGAGCGATGGAGCAGCGGAGAGTTTAAGGTTTTCTAACCTTTAACAGCAAAAAAATGGCAAAGGCTGATTTCTTCAGCTGGCAGAGAGTCGCCATTACATGGGGATCTCATGGAGGTTAATGTTTCCACTCAGACTGATTACAGCTCCATTGTGTCCCTCCCATGCTGGCTGCGTTTCCTTTGGCAATACTTGCACTGCAGACACGGACTGCTGGCCACCCTGGCAATGGTGGGCACCAAATCAATTCCATCCCTCCTCAAGCCGCCGGCCAACCCTTATTAGATGGTGAGTTCTTAATTGGGACCTGCTGGAAGATTGAACCGGAAGGCATGCTGCCTTTAGTCACAACCCGAAAATGGTCCAGACGGCTGAAAATATTCAAAGGCTGGGAAAGTCTGCCCTATATTCTAAGTCTGGTATAATATGGATTAGATGCAGAGTGAAGCTGCTCCTTCACTGACCATCAAACATCCCCAGGTTAAATGCAGCATAATGAGGTACAACAAAATCCTCTGTCTACTCAGACTCAACAACATGTGATTGCTAGAGTCTTCCAACAGCAACCCCAAATACTCCTCCTGCATGACTTGTTGCCTTTCGTACAACCAGGATAGAGTTGCCTCCTCAGTCCCAGCCAGTGCTAATTTGCTGATCTCTTTGTATTGAGGGACCATAATTTGATTAACCACATGTTGTGACTAACCAAATTAATTTCAAATTTCAGATGTCAGAGAGGTAATTGCCATTGCATCTGACTGAACTGAATTTGAAGTGAGGTCTCAGGATGTTAGACATAGTTTTCAGTTCTATCTCAATTCTTAGTCTTATCTCAGTTCTAAGTTCTCTCTCAGTTCTCAGTTATTTCTCAGTTCTATCTCAGTTCCAACTCGGTTCTCAGTTCTTTTTCGGTACTATCTCAGTTCTAATTCAGTTCTAAGTTCTATCTTAGTTCTCAGTTTTTTCTCAGTTCTAGCTCAGTTCTAACTCAGCTCTATCTCAGTTCTATCTCAGTTCTCAGTTCTTTTTTGGTACTATCTCAGTTCTAATTCAGTTCTAAGTTCTATCTTAGTTCTCAGAGGGTGGTGACAGTCGGGAATGTGCCGCCTGGGAGGATGGTAGGGGCGAGTTGCCTCACATCCTTTAAAAATTAGCACTTGGCACACCAAAACATTCAAGGCTATTACCAAGTACTGGTAAATGGGATTAGACGGGAGATAAGGTGTCTCTCGCGTGTCGGTGCAGACTCGATGGGCTGAAGGGTTACTTCTGCACTGTATGATTCTATGAACCAGAACAATATGAATAAGTAACTAAAATTCCATTTATGAGCAAAGTTGATTAAGTCTGTGTCTGCAATTTTTACAAGTTCCGCTGCATTCTGAAATTTGTTTGAACAAATCCTAAGCTTTCAGGGAAAAAAACCAGGATCTTGGGTTCATGTCACACTATCTGTAACCCCCATGACTTGCCCTGGGCTTGCAAAATCTCACTAATTGTCCTGGCTGGAGACAATTCACACCTCTTTAACCTGTGCTTAACCCTCTCTCCACTCACATTGTCCATACCTGTAAAGACTTGATTACCTGTTAAGACTCGCAATCCAACCATTATCTTGTAATTGAGCTTGCGTCTATATATGCCTTGTTTGTGAACCCAACTCTTCACTCACCTGATGAAAGGGCAGCGTTCCGAAAGCTCATGCTGCCAAATAAACGTGTTGGACTTTAACCTGGGCTTGTGAGACTTCTTACCATTGGAAAAAATGCATTAAATCGAACTGGACAAAACGTTGTCAGAATTATCCCCCCTCAATTTTCAGGTAGTCCTTTGCTTAAATTGACCAACAGTTTGAAATCAGTATCTTCCGAATTCACAAAATGTTCATAGCCATCCCAGAGGGGATGCGACTACTTTAATGAAAACCTCCTGCTGTCTATTGTTCCATAACCTCCCATAAACTGCTATGAATGTATCTTGAAGGCATGTTGCTGATGACTTCAGACAGGGGCTTTGATTCCAATTCAGGTTGCACAAACATAGTTAAGTACTACCTGCGGGGCAGGTTTGGATGGGTTTAACCTTTATATTTTCACCTTTCAGTCTCTGGATGCCAGCCAAGATGACATAAGGGGCATTGAATGTCTGCTCTCCCCAGTAGCTATAAAGCACAGGCCAGATGCAACGATGTCACCTTTTACCAGAATGTAGCGAGGATGATGTGCCACCTCCCAGGCAGTGAAATAAGAGTAATGTTCCTCAACAACAGAAAATGATCGATAATGTTTGCCAGAGGATTTGTTTACAAATTGACAACTGAAAGAAGCCTCATATATCCGAGGTTTGTGACTATGTTAAAGGGGTGTTTTAGTTTGTATCTAAATCAGCAGGATTTCCATTATTCTCTTAATGTTTAAGGGAATAGGATAAATTCCCTTTATGCTTGCTTTGCTCTATTCCAAATTACTTTGTAAGGAGAATTACATCTCAGTCTGCAACATCAATAAAAGCACTTTATGATATTCCTTCTCACTCAGACACACTGATCAATCTTTTTCCCTCCAAGCTTCTCCCTAAGATAAGCCATTGGCCACAAAATTGATCTCCATAGTGCCACTGGGGTTGGCCCTTCAGAAGCTGGGGCAGTGGAAAATAATGAATGCAACGCACCTGTGTATGACCTGTGTAGCATCCAATGGACTGCATTGGGTCCGAATCCCGCCATGGCAGGTGGTGAAATTTGAATTAAATAAAAACCTGGAATTAAAAGTCTAACAATAACCATGAAACCATTGTCAATTGTCGCCAAAACCCATCTGGTTCACTAATGTCCTTTAGGGAAGGAAATCTGCCGTCCTTACTTGGTCTGGCCTGCATGTGACTCCAGAGTCACAGCAATGTGGTTCACTCTTAAATGTCCTCAGAGATGGGCAATAAATGCTGGCCCAGTCAGCGATGCCCATCTCCCATGAAAGAATTAAATAAAAGCATGGGTGGCAGCAGTCTGAGCTGGTTGTCTGATGGGCAACAGCAAGGACACTGACAGGGTGGTAGTGATGGAAACACAAACATTGTCACCTTGAAAGAGAGCAGCAGGTTCATGCAGCATGGTTTCCCTGGAAACCCCCAGGGTGGTGCCTCCACTGGAGGACAGAATGGTGGACTGCTGTGAAAGTCTCAATGCCCCTTGGAGCACTGAGATCCAAAGCCACGATGGCCATTGTCTGAGCCAGCATTGCACCAAGGAGAGATCTCATGACCCCTGTCTGAGATGGCACTGCAGCACGAGGACATTGGGTACCCAGCACCTGTGCTGCACTGGAATCTAAGACAGTGACCACCAGATGTTGCATCACGGTTGAGTTTGTTAGTACCGCCATAGGGTTGGCTATCGCTTCCATTCTAGAAATAATGGTCTCCAGGTTCTGTGCAAAGCCCTGTGCCACAATGGAGTTGGACTCCTCCATAATGTATACCACCCTCTAAGGCATCCATAGTGCCAGCACCTGAGCTGGTAACAGTGTCAGATAAAGTGATGGCGCTGCTTCATCAGACATCTGCTGTACCTCCCATCCATCTGCGTGCGGCTGTAGTGGGCAGACAGGTGGCTGTTTTGGGGTAACCGAAATCATCAATGCAGACTGGAGTGAGGGAAATTCAATGCGTGGAAAGGAAGAGGTCCAAGTACACGTCGCCTGCAGGTTGCACTGTGGGCCAGATGGCAGGATAAAGCTGAGGTGAGAGTTGAGAAGGAGCATAAGGCAGGAACATGCCACCATCCTGAATGTTCCCAATAATGCCTGATGCAGTAGAATATAACAGAACCATCCTCACCATGAACAACACCATCTCCTCCGTCAGGCTCAGTTGCCTATCCCCCTCTGGCTTTTACTCTCCACTCTCCTGCTACAGACCACCTTGTTCTCTGAGACAGAAGGATGAATGTCTGTGAGTCTGTTCCACAATAGTTGGGTGATATGCCTCAGGCATTGCCTTGAGAGCTTCCTGCCCCCCCCCCCCCCCCCCCCCCCCCCCGGTGGAGACATTGCCCCCCCCCCCCCGTGGAGACATTGCCACACACCTTTCCATCTGAACAAACGTCACCGACCGGACCTGAACCTTAATGTGAGAAGTCCAGTGGTTTGCCTTATCTTGTGCCCAAACTCTATCATGATAGGTGCAATCAAGAAAATGCTGCCTCTCAGGCAAACATAGAACATAGAACAGTACAGCACAGAACAGGCCCTTCGGCCCACGATGTTGTGCCGAGCTTTATCTGAAACCAAGATCAAGCTATCCCACTCCCTATCATCCTGGTGTGCTCCATGTGCCTATCCAATAACCGCTTAAATGTTCCTAAAGTGTCTGACTCCACTATCACTGCAGGCAGTCCATTCCACACCCCAACCACTCTCTGCGTAAAGAACCTACCTCTGATATCCTTCCTATATCTCCCACCACGAACCCTATAGTTATATCCCCTTGTAATAGCTCCATCCACCTGAGGAAATAGTCTTTGAACGTTCACTCTATCTATCCCCTTCATCATTTTATAAACCTCTATTAAGTCTCCCCTCAGCCTCCTTCGCTCCAGAGAGAACAGCCCTAGCTCCCTCAACCTTTCCTCATAAGACCTACCCTCCAAACCAGGCAGCATCCTGGTAAATCGCCTCTGCACTCTTTCCAGCGCTTCCACATCCTTCTTATAGTGAGGTGACCAGAACTGCACACAATATTCCAAATGTGGTCTCACCAAGGTCCTGTACAGTTGCAGCATAACGCCACGGCTCTTAAACTCCAACCCCCTGTTAATAAAAGCTAACAGACTATAGGCCTTCTTCACAGCTCTATCCACTTGAGTGGCAACCTTTAGAGATCTGTGGATATGGACCCCAAGATCTCTCTGTTCCTCCACAGTCTTCAGAACCCTACCTTTGACCCTGTAATCCACATTTAAATTAGTCCTACCAAAATGAATCACCTCACATTTATCAGGGTTAAACTCCATTTGCCATTTTTCAGCCCAGCTTTGCATCCTATCTATGTCTCTTTGCAGCCTACAACAGCCCTCCACCTCATCCACTACTCCACCAATCTTGGTGTCATCAGCAAATTTACTGATCCACCCTTCAGCCCCCTCCTCTAAATCATTAATAAAAATCACAAAGAGCAGAGGACCAAGCACTGATCCCTGTGGCACTCCGCTAGCAACCTGCCAAATAGTGATTATGGAATCTGCAAGCCTTTGGAAATACAGGCATGAGTGACATGTCCAGTTTGTTTTAAGTTTATTTATTAATGTCACAAGTCAACTTACATTAACACTGCAATGAAGCTACGGTGAGAATCCCCTAGTCGCCACACTCCGGCGCCTGTTCGGGTACACTGAGGGAGAATTTAGCATGGCCAATGCACCTTTCAAACTGTGGGAGGAAACCGGAGCACCCGGAGGAAACCCACGTCGACACGGAGAGAACGTGCAGACTCCACACAGACAGTGACCCGAGCCGTGAATTGACCCGGATGCCTGGCACTGTGAGGCAGCAGTGCTAACCACTGTACCACCGTGAACCCAGTCTGCCAGAAACTGTTTTCCCTTACTCCACAAACCGTCCCACTGAGGGACACAAAGCCTTTTCTCAACTCTTCATTACTAGCTAGTTCCCACATGTCACTATTTATTTTTCTTAACTATATCGTGAGCAAATCACATTCAAAAGCCAAATATATCCAAATGCTGAAATATAATTGGCCCTCGGTGTTTCAGATAAAAGATGCAGGACCTGTACTTCATCACTGGCATTGTTGTCACTGTTTGCTTGTTTTTAGTGAACACTGCTTCTTGTTCTGTTCCCCAATCCCACTGTACATCCTTGGCCGTGAGCTGGCGTAATGGCTCACACTCTGAGGACAGCTTGGTCACCGCATCACTGCTGCAGTTCTCACCTTATCAGGATCTGGGTGAAGATAATTTGCTGTCAGTGACCTCTCTCACATGACTTCTCTCACACTGGGGAGAGGCCATTCACTGGCTCTGATTGTGGGAAGAGATTCACTCATTCATCCAACCTGCTGACAGACCAGCGAGTTCCCAATGGACAGAGGTCGTTCTCCTGCTCTAAGTGTGGCAAGTGATTCATTAATTACAATTGCAATTCTTTCTTTCTGAAGCTCTACAGGCTCTTCTGTGAGCTTTCTCTGATTCTGATCATGGTCAACAATAGTTTCTTCCATTGCATCTCCACATCCATACTCTAGCAGGTCATCCACTTTGACTTCCAGTGCAGGAAGGTCACTCACTATCCTACGCTGTCTGCATTGAAATTCTTCTGGAGCCGAGGAAATGCCGGCAAGTGCAACCATCTGTATCTCCCAAATGGTGTCCAGAACATAGAAACATTTTATCCAGCCTCACTTGCCAGTAATCATATTCCGCACCTAGGACAGTAAAGATCTTTGCCATGGCAAGTTCTGACAAAATTCCTTTGATGGTTGGCCTGGGGCAGTGAGATCGCTTCCGCGCTTTATTTAGATCCTTTGGGTCTAAACCCACTCTCAGCGTTCCACTTTTTTCACTGCGACCATGCTGCTAATCCAGTCTGTAGGAGCTGCCGGTCTCCTCCAGATTTCTCCTTTCTTTTCCAGCTTTTCTATCTTGTTTTCTCAGCTGGATGTGAGGGCAGCTGGAAGTCTTCTCGGCAGGTGCTGAATTGGTCTTACACTCTCATCTACTTCGAGATGATATTCACCTGGTAGACATCTAAACCCCTGGGAACACATCTTTATACTCCTCCAGAGCTCAGTGTTCAATGGTTTAGTGTGCTGCAACATGTTGTGAATCTCTTTTGGTACCTTTAGAGTTACCAGTCTAACTTTAGACTTGTTCCACCTGAGGTGAGTGACTTTTTCTACTGGAGCTCTGGATCTTCATTCTTGCGATTGCATTGGGTTCTCGGATTAATTTGTCCTCTCAGTATGCGTATTGTGCCATCATACAGCCTCAATTTTACTCATATGGGCTTCATTTTTGGATCACCTTGTTGAGCCACTTCGCACAGGCCTGTGAAGGTCATGAGGTACCAGTGTCTATCTAACAATTCATGTTCACTTGATGCTGTCCTTCATCATTGTAACAGTCACAAACCATTTACCATCTCCCAGACTTGACAGAACCAACCTGCTGTGTCAGAATCTTCGGCTGATATCTCTCCAGTGGCTACCATAGGCTTGTTTTGCTTCTTTCTTGCCAAACACTTGTGTGAAAAATCAGTCAGGTCCTTGCAGTTGGAACGCTGCTTTCCCCATGTTGGACACATTTTCCTTTCTTCTGTGTAATGTCCTCCGCAGTATTTGCATCCTGCCCTTTGTCCATGATCTTTCTGTTCCTTCAGCCTGGAATGTCTATCAGCATAAAGCAAAGCCTGATCTGTTCTGCCATGAATATGCTCTAGCTGATGGTTTACAATCTCTGTGTTTCTGTTGGGGTCTACCTCTTTCTTGGAAGTAACTTTCTCCTCCCTCAATAGATTACCTCTCACTGCAGGATCTCTTATGCCTAAGACAATCCTATCTTCAAAGAGATCATCTTTTAATTACCCAAATTCATAGATTCTGCAAGCTGCATTACTGCATTCACATTCTGAACAATAGATTACTTTTCACCTTGATCCACAATGTTAAATACATTTTGTTCATAAGTTACATTCACTTGGAGTTCAAAGCTTGACTCCAAGGCTTTCAGGGTTTTTGCTGTCTGTTTTTTAACTGTTCTTCAGAGAGTGGAATAAAATTTGTAAGTCTCTCCCCAAAACGGTTAACAGTGTGTTTTCCTGGCTCTGGCTTGTTAATTAAATCTGTTGGAATCTCATAATTTTATCATTGTAAGTGGAAAAACAGCCAGTTCTACCACATATCACCTTTTAGTTCGAAAGGAGCCAGGAGAGGAAAATTAACAACCATTTAGTCTCACCCACTGATTTGCTTGCTTCTTTTGTTTGCTTTTCCTTGTCAGTGGCTTTTTGCTGCTTTGGACATTTCAGTGTTTCTCTTTCAGTAGCTGTGGCCTCCCTCCAGCTTTTCAAAACAACTTCAGCGCCACTCTTGACACCATGTTGCGAGCTCAAAGAGGGTCTGGTGGACTGAAGTGCATTTGTTTCAATGTGAGAAGTGTAACAGGTAAGGCAAATGAACCTAGAGCTTGGATTAGTACTGGGAACTACGATGTTGTTGTTATTACAGAGACTTGGTTAAGGGAAGGACAGGATTGGCAGCTTAACATTCCAGGATACAGATGCTTCAGGCGGGATAGAGGGGGATGTAAAAGGGGTGGGGGAATTGCACTACTGGTTAAGGAGAATATCACAGCTGTACTGCGGGAGGACACCTCAGAGGGCTCATACAGCGAGGCAATATGGGTAGAGCTCAGGAATAGGAATGGTGTAGTCATAGTGTTGGGGGTTTACTATAGGCCACCCAACAGCCAGCGGGAGATAGAGGAACAGTTATGTAGGCAGATTTTGGCAAGGTGTAAAGGTAACAGGGTTGTTGTGGTGGGAGACTTTAACTTCCCTTATATTGACTGGGACTCGCTTAGTGCAAGGGGCGTGGATGCGACAGAGTTTGTAAGGAGCATCCAGGAGGGCTTCTTGAAACAGTATGTAGATAGTCCAACTAGGGAAGGGGCCATACTGGACCTGATATTAAGGAATGAGCCCGGCCAGGCGGTCAACATTTCAGTGGGGGAGCAGTTTGGGAACAGTGACCACAATTCAGTAAGCTTTAAGATACTGATGGATAAAGAAAAGTGTAGTCCTCAAGTGAAGGTGTTAAACTGGGGGAAGGCTAGTTACAACAATATTAGGCAGGAACTGAAGATTGTTGATTGGGGGCAGATGTTTGAGGGCAAATCAACATCTGGCATGTGGGAGGCTTTCAAGTGTAAGTTGATAGGGATTCAGGACTGGCACATTCCTGTAAGGATGAAGGATAAGTATGGCAAGTTTTGGGAACCTTGGATAACGAGAGATATTGTGAGCTTAGTCAAAGAGAAAAAGGAAGCATTCATCAAAGCTAGGAAGCTGGGAACACACGAAGCAAGTGTGGAATACAAGGAAAGTAGAAAGAAACTTAAGCAAGGAGTAAGGAGGGCTGAAAGGGATCACAAAAAATCATTGGCCAGCAGGATTAAGGAAAATCCCAAGGCTTTTTATACAAATATAAAGAGCAAGAGGGTAGCCAGGGAGAGGGTTGGCCCACTCAAGGACGGGGGAGGGAATCTATGCGTGGAGCCAGAGGAAATGGGCAAGGTATGAAATGAGTACTTTGCGTCAGTATTCACCAAAGAGAAGGACTTGGTGGATGATGAATCTGGGAAAGGGTTGCAGACAGTTTGAGTCATGTTGAGATCAAAAAGGAGGAGGTATTAGGGTTCTTGAGAAATATTATGATAGACAAGTCCCCAGGGCCTGATGGGATATACCCCAAAATACTGTGAGAGGCAAGGGAGGAAATTGTTGGGCATTGAGAGAAATTTTTGCATCCTCACGGCTACAGGGGAGGTCCCAGAGGATTGGAGAATAGCCAATGTTGTTCCTTTATTTAAGAAGGGTAGCAAGAATAATCCAGGTAATTACAGGTTGGTGAGCCTTACGTCAGTTGTAGGGAAATTATTGGAGAGGATTCTTCGAGACAGGATTTACTCCCACTTGGAAATAAGTGGACGTATTAGCGAGAGACAACATGGTTTTGTGAAGGGGAGGTCATGTCTCACTAACTTGATCGAATTTTTTGAGGAAGTGACGAAGATGATTGATGAGGAAAGGGCAATAGATGTTGTCTACGTGGACTTCAGTAAGACCTTTGACAAGGTCCCTCATGGCAGACTGGTGCAGAAGGTGAAGCTGCATGGGATCAGAGGTGAGCTGGCAAGGGGGATACAGAACTGGCTCGGTCATAGAAGACAGAGGGTAGCAGTGGAAGGGTGTGTTTCTTAATGGAGGGCTGTGACAAGTGGCGTTCCTCAGGGATCAGTGTTGGGACCGTTGTTGTTTGCAATATATATAAATGATTTGGAGGAAAATGTAAATGGTTTGATTAGTAAGTTTGCGGATGGCACAAAGGTTGGTGGATTTGTGGATAGCGATGAGGACCATCAGAGGATACAGCAGGATATAGATCGGTTGGAGGCTTGGGCAGAGAGATGGCAGATGGAGTTTAATCCGGACAAATGTGAGGTAAAGCATTTTGGAAGGTCTAATACAGATAGGTGACAGAACCCTTAGGATTATTGATAGGCTGAGGGATCTGGGTGTACAGATAAACAGGTCATTGAAAGTGGCAATGCAGGTGGAGAAGGTAGTCAAGAAGGCATACGGCATGCTTGCCTTCATCGGCTGGGGCATTGAGTTTAAAAATTGACAAGTCATGTTGCAAATTTATAGAACCTTAGTTCGGCCGCACTTGGAATATAGTGTTCGATTCTGGTCGCCACACTACCAGAAGGATGTGGAGGCTTTGGAGAGGGTACAGAAAAGATTTCCCAAGGCGTTGCCTGGTATGGAGGGCACTAGCTATGAGTAGAGGTTGGAGAAACTTGGTTTGTTCTCACTGGTTCACCGGAGGTTGAGGGGTGACCTGATAGAAGTCTACAAGATTATGAGGGGCAATGGACAGAGTGGATAGTCAGAAGCTTTTTCCCAGAGTGGAAGAGTCAATTACTGGGGGGCACAGGTTTAAGGTGCAAGGGGCAAGGTTTAAAGGAGATGTACGAGGCAGATTTTTTACACAGAGGGTGGTGGGTGCCTGGAACTCGCTGCCGGGGAAGGTAGTGGAAGCAGATACGATAGTGAGTTTTAAGGGGCATCTGGACAAATACATGAATAGGATGGGAATGGAGGGATATGATCCCTGGAAGAGTAGGGGGTTTTAATTCAGTCGGGCAGCATAGTCGTGCAGGCTTGGAGGGCCAAAGGGCCTGTTCCTGTGCTGTAGTTTTCTTTGTTCTTCGTTCTCTTTGTTTTTAGGACAATCATTCCAGTACAGTGACTATATTCGAACTGAATGTAACATTCAGGGGGTTGCTTGGCCATGCTAAATTGTCCCTTAATGTCCCAAAACGTCCAGGTTAGGGGAATCAGCGGGGTAAATTTGTGGAGTGGCGGGGATAAGCTCAGGGTAAAATGCTCTGTTGGAGAGTCAGTGCAGACTTGATGGGCCTGTAAGGATTCTATGAATATGGCTATGACAGTGCTCACATGACCATGGCAAGCCTGGTAGGGCCTTAGTGCTACATTACATTTCAATCTAATATAATAAGGCTGGGTGACACATTTTATTGCCTGGGCCTATTAGCTCAACTGAGGCGAAGGTTTGTTGGATCAGGAGATAAGGAACTTTCTGCATTCTGGATCTAGTATGCCTGTCCTCAATAATCAACTCCCCCTCCCTCCAACAATCCGTCCGATCTCCCCCCTGTTCACAACGCCTCAAAGATTTAGGACGACGCAATGGTTAGCACTGTTGCCTCACAGCTCCAGGGACCTGGATTCAATTCCCGGCTTGGGTCACTGTCTGTGTGGAGTTTACACATTCTCCACGTGTCTGCGTGGGTTTCCTCCAGGTGCTCCAGTTTCCTCCCACACAGCAAAGATGTGCTGGTTAGGTTGATTGGCCATGCTAAATTGCCCTTTAATGTCCTGGGATTTGTGAGTTAGAGGGAATGGTGGGGTAAATGTGTGGGGTTGGGGAATCGGGCCTGGGGTGGGATTGTTGTTGGTGCAGACTCGATGAGCCGAATGGCCTCCTTCTGCACTGTAGGGTTCCTATCTCTGACCATTCCTCCACCAGGACTCTATCTCTTCCATTCAAGATCTCTGACCTCTCCCCCTTGAGGCCCTAACCATTCCTATTGAGGTCTCTGACCTCTCTTCCCTCTTTAGGCCTCCAATCAAACCTAGATCTATGATTCCACCAAGCCGCCCCCCCCCCCCCCCACCGCCCTCCATTCCTGGATTTGGACCCTCCCTTTTGTCAAGGCCTTCCAGGTTCTTCAATCTCTGCTGGACCTCTCCCTGCCCAGCTGGAAGCTGAACCTGCCAGTCAGACTAGCTTCCTGTTCAGGAACGTGTAGGTGACTGGACTGACCTCATACGCACACCCCACCATAAACCCTGCAACATGTAGGGAAACCCTGATATTCAGACTCCCATGGTCTGCTACTGCCTCTCCGCTAACCCACCCCACCTGCAATGCCCCCAGTCCCCAGACCTCACCACCCACCCACACGTCCTTCTCAGCTCTTTTTTTAATTCATTTGTGGGACATGGGCATCGCTGGCTGGCCAGCATTTATTGCCCATCCCTAGTTGCCCTTGGAGGGCAGTTGAGAGTCAACCACATTGCTGTGGCTCTGAAGTCACATGTAGGCCAGACCAGATAAGGACGGCAGATTTCCTTCCCGAAAGGACATTAGTGAACCAGATGGGTTTTTCCGACAATCGGCAATGGTCATCAGTAGATTCTTAATTCCAGATTTTTTTTATTGAATTCAAATTTCACCAGCTGCCGTGGCGGGATTTGAACCCGGGTCCCCAGAACATTAGCTGAGTTTCTGGATTAATAGTCTAGCGATAATACCACTAGGCCATCGTCAAAAGAAAGAAAATAATATTTGAATTTAGATTTTTGTTTATTGATACTACCACTGTCTCCTTCATAAACGAGTACAGGTTTTTGTGGCAGCAAGGTACGTCTCTACAAAAGCCTTTGCCAGTGTTACTTTCCGCTACCATTTTTACAGGAGCCCTGAGTTGCGAATCTGTAAGTAAATGACATATTGTCATTTGATTTCCAAGCTGCAGTACAACTTCCCAAGCTGCCTCTCTTTGGCAGATGGAATAAGCGCATGAGTCCATCCCCATGGTAACTGCAGCTGTGCCAGGCAACCAGTACTCTGCTGATTAAAAAAAGACTGCAAAAAAAAAACCCCAAGTTGTGTAGTGATCAGCGACTGGGATCGCTATTAGCCCAGATAAGCGACAGGGAAAGCAAAGGCGAGACGCAGGAGCTATAAATACAGCGAGAGAGAGTGGGTAATTTTGACTTTGATGGAAGTAAATATCAGGAGAGATGTAAAAAGGGCCAGTGATGCGTTACCACCCACTTTCCACTGTGGCACAAAGTGAAAATTACCCCCAGAGAGTGAGATAAACACTCACGCAGAAAACAATAAGACAGCGACTGTGAAAATAACACACACGAAGAGACAGGCAAAAGAGAGTGAGAGAAACACAAAAAAAGGAACAGGCACATAGAGATTTTTTTCATAAAGGATGGTGTGTTGTTTTTCATTCATTTCAAGCGATGAAAAAATAATGAGAAATTTCATTTGAATCAATAGCTCCAGTTGAAGAGGTTCACAAGTTGTAATGGGCTGAATGGCGCCCCTGTGTTCTGTAACTTCTATAATTCAGTGTAAAAATGGAGAGCAGGATTAACGTGGCGGCACGGTGGCACAGTGGTTAGTACTGCTGCCTCACAGCACCAGGGACCAGGGTTCAATTCCGGCCTTGGGTCACTGTCTGTGTGGAGTTTGCACATTCTCTCCGTGCGTTTCCTCCGGGTGCTCCGATTTCCTCCCGCAGTCCAAAGATATGTGGGTTAGGTTAATTGGCCATGCTAAATTGACCCTAGTGCCAGAGGATTAACAGAGTAAGTATGTGGAGTTACGGGAATAGGGCCTGGCGTGGGATTGTGGTCGGTGCAGACTTGATGGGCCAAATGGCCTCCTTCTGCACTGTAGGGATTCTATGATTCTAACTGTACATGGTTTTACATGCCTCAACACATTGAGCTTCTAATTTCCTGGGCACCACTGAACAAAAGAGCAACTCGCAGGAATGATCTTGTTGATGCATTGTCTGTTCGTTATATTGCATCTGGGATGGTGATCTCTGAGATAGGCTTTCTTCTGTAACTGAATAAACATATTCACTTTGCTTTTTTAATAATCCATGCTTCCGGTATCCGGATCCATTGAATATATTTGCTAGGACGACTGCAAAGGTGTGGAAATATAAGCTTAGTTGGAACAGACAGTGATGGTTTTTTTGCATAATCGTTTCTGTAACCTCAGGTCGGCACAGGAACCCTTTTATATTTCACCACGGACACAATATAGCTCTTGTGATCCAAGCTGCTAACTCAAAATATTAAAATAGATATATTTAGAATAACAAACATATATAAATGAGAAAGAACCTGGGGATGCAGCGTTAATCCAGAAAGTATATCTTCATGTTTGCTTCAGCCCATTTATTACACAAATATTAGTCACTAAGAGAGACCCTTATGTTTATCCCCTTGCCTGTTATACTAAATAGGGCTGCACAAAAGCCAGCATGTTCCTCTGAGGATTGGAGCTCCGTGTAAAGGCAGCACTAGCAGCACACTAAACACAGACAGAAACACTGTTGGTCTGGAAGGAAATGTGTTTGTTTCTTTCTTGATCTTGAATCTTAAACCTTAATTCAAAAATCTAAGTTTTTAAAATAGAATTCACATTATCATCAATTATCAGTCCTCTCTCGTAGGCTTTACTGGGGTTCCAATTGTGTTTTTTCCTCCCACTAACCCTGATCTTTTGTTTACAATCTCTCCATCCTGTTCCTCCAGCAGTGATACAAGGCATTCTGGGGATTGTTACCATGCTAATGCACAAGGTGTAGAAAATGGCATTGTTTCAAAATACAAGTCCTCATGAAAAGGAATATGAGAATCTGAAGCTACAAGTATTATTAAAATCAGTGTAGGCAATAAAATGTTGCCACCTACATTTGTCTTGTTTAGGAGTGAAATGGAATGGGTGAGTGCTCGACTATATAATTTATCTCATGGCATAAACTGCTTTGCATTTTCCATTCATTGCTAGTATTCAATTTTCTTCCTTGTTCACATTGCCAGATCATACAAAGTTACACGCTGTCTGAGGTAATAGTTAAAAAAGTGGGGATATAAAGTATGTGGAGCTGACTATATCATGAACTTATGGGCTCGTAATTCTGCTGTGTCCCTGCAGCGTTGGCCCAGAGTGGTAGAGAGGAACCATTACCTTCATGTGTGCATTGTATCTGGCCTCGATCATCCTTCACACAAGTGACATTTCATTTGAGTAGTCAGCTAGAGCTCAAAGTATTTCACTTCTGAGTCAGAAGATTGTAGATATGAGCCCTGGGCCAGACCCCTGAGCACATTTAAGCTAACACTTCTATGCAGTGCTGAGGGAGTGCTGCATTGTCAGAGATGCTGCCTTTCAAATGGTACATGAAACATAACTTAAACTTGCCCATCCTATCTAAGAGGATCCAATAGCACTATTTGAAGAAAACAGTTCTCCCAGTGATTAGTCAATATTTATCCCTTCACCAACATCACCAGAACAGATTATCTACTCTTGCTATTTATGGGATCTTGCTCTGCGCATCTTGATTTGATTTGATTTGATTTATTATTGTCACATATGTTAATATACAGTGAAAAGTATTGTTTCTTGCGCGCTATACAGACAAAGCAAACTATTCATAGAGAAGGAAAGGAGAGAGTGCAGAATGTAGTGTTACAGTCATAGCTAGGGTGTAGAGAAAGATCAGCTTAATGCGAGGTAGGTCCATTCAAAAGTCTGACAGCAGCAGGGAAGAAGCTGTTCTTGAGTCAGTTGGTACGTGACCTCAGACTTTTGTATCTTTTTCCCGACGGAAGAAGGTGGAAGAGAGAATGTCCGGGGTGCGTGGGGTCCTTAATTGTGCTGGCTGCTTTGCCAAGGCAGTGGGAAGTGTAGACAGAGTCAACGGATGGGAGGCTGGTTTGCATGATGGATTGGGCTACATTCACGACCTTTTGTAGTTTCTTGCAGTCTTGGGCAGAGCAGGAGCCATACCAAGCTGTGATACAACCAGAAAGAATGCTTTCTGTGGTGCATCTGTAAAAGTTGACGAGAGTCGTAGCTGACCTGCCAAACTTTCTTAGTCTTCTGAGAAAGTAGAGGTGTTGGTGGGCTTTCTTGACGATAATGTCAGTATGGGGGGACCAGGACAGATTGATGGTGATCTGGGCACCTAAAAATCTGAAGCTCTCGACCATTTCTACTTCGTCCCAGTTGATGTAGACAGGGGCATGTTCTCCACTATGCTTCCTGAAGTCGATGACAATCTCCCTCATTTTGTTGACATTGAGGGAGAGATTATTGTTGTTGCACCAGATTCACCAGATCACCAGATTCTCTGTCTCATTCCTGCACTCTGTCTCATCATTGTTTGAGATCCGACCCACTATGGTGCCGTCATCAGCAAACTTGAAAATTGAGTTGGATGGGAATTTGGCCACACAGTCATAGGTGTAAAAGGACTACAGTAGGGGGCTGAGAACGCAGTTTTGTGGGGCACCGGTGCTGAGGATGATCATGGAGGACGTGTTGTTGCCTATCCTTACTGATTGTAGTCTGTGTCTTTCCGACATTAGAACAGTGACTACACTTCATGTGAACTTCATTGACTGTAAAGTTATTTCTTTCCCCTGATTTGCCGGCTGTGCTGTATGAGAATACCAATGTGCCAGAACAGCACTAGCAAGGTATTCTAGTGATAGGATGAGAAATGTCTGTAACACCATGGTGTCCACATCAGCTTTCCTATCTATTGTAATGATAGTGTGAAAAATGCCATCAATGTTCTTGGAAAAGGATGTATTTGTATTTATTTGTCGGTATGTACATGTGATGACCCCCAGGACTTACATGGGAAATCCCTGATTGACCTCCCTGTAGGACTCGTTCCCAGGTGATTGGTAATTACCTTACCAGGCGTAACTGATATTCCGAGCCCTTTATAAAGCAGGCCCCTGAGTGGGTCCATTATTGTAATGTCCAGGTTGGGACATGTATGTATTAACCATAGGCTTGTAGCTTTGCTTTACTTTAACTTTGTGCAATAAGATACTGTTACTTTACAGCTGACTCTTGGAGTTATTACAGTACACTTGTAGAATTAATTGAAAAATTAATGGAGAGAATCAAGAGCTGTGTACCTGTGATTGTATGTGCCTCAGAACATTTGGACCACAGCATTGTGATGCAACTCCATGTGTGTTCCTGCTCTGGTGGAATGTTGGGATTCAAAATGGCCTCATAAAACCTGATCATGCACATGGATTACCTATCTGCTATAAAATATATTCTCGCAAAATGAAAACAATAACCGTTTATCCGTAACAAAAACAGAAAACTGTGGAAATACTCAACAGGTCAGGCAGCATCTATGGGGAGTGAAATGGAGATAGCATCTAGAGGAGGGTAGAACAATTTGAAGGAGGGTAGTCCTGGAAGAGAAGTGGGAGCGAGTTAAACATTAAACCAGCTGCAAAGTGGGGATGCACAAGGATCAGTGCTGATCAGCCACTGTTAACTGAATTTCTAACTCTGATTCGGATTTAGGAATGTGTAACTCAAATATGCAGATGATGCCAAACTAGTTATAACTGAGGAATAATGCAACATAATACAAGAAGGGATAGAAAACTTGCAGACAGGGCGGTTAAGTGCCAAATGAACTTTAACATAGATAAATGAGAGCTGATGTTCTTTGGGCGGAAAACCAGAAATACCACAGACACCTTAGGAAATGGAAAAACTGAATAAGGTCGATAAGCAAAGGAATCTATAGGCATAAGAATGACCAGCACCACAGGTCAGCAAAGCAATTAAAATGCTAATAAAGCATTGGAATTTATTGCTATGGGGTTAGAATTTAAAAATAAGGAAGTTATGTTAAATTTCTATGGGTGGCATGGTGGCAGAGTGGTTAGCACAGGTGCCATACAGCGCCAAGGACCCGCCCTCAATTCCGCCCTCGTGTGACCATCTGTGTGGAGTTTGTACATTCTCCCTGTGTCTGCCTGGGTTTCCTCCAGGTTCTCCAGTTTCCTCCCACACTCCAAAAAATTGCAGCTCAGGTGGATTGGCCGTGCTAAATTGCCCCTAATGTTCTTGGGGAGAAAGATCAACTTAATACAAGGTAAGTCCATTCAAAAGTTTGACGGCAGCAGGGAAGAAGCTATTTTTGAGTTGATTGGTATTTGATCTCAGACTTCTGTATTTTTTTCCCAACAGAAGAAGGTGGAAGAGAGAACGTCTGGGGTGCATGGGGTCCTTAATTATGCTGGCTGCTTTGCCGAGGCAGCAGGAAGTGTGACAGAGTCAATGGATGGGAGGCTGGTTTGCGAGATGGATTGAGCTACATTTATAACCTTTTATTGTTTCTTGCAGTCTTGGGCAGAGCAGCAGCCATACCAAGCTGTGATACAACCAGAAAGAATGCTTTCCATGGTGCACCTGTAGAAGTTGGTGAGAGCCGTAGTGGACATGCCAAATTTCCTTAGCCTCCTTTTATACTCATGTCAGATGTTTATGTTAAACTCACTTCATAATAAACCCTATTGCATAATGTGTGAATGGAGGGATATCTTTTGTAACTATTATTTCACTGTATGAAAGCAAATGAAGCTTCGGAAGTTGTGAAGTACCATGAGAACTCTACATGGAGTAGGAATACTTTTTATAAGCTTCAAAACCATGCAAGGATATGCTTTCCGATGAACACAGAGGCCTAGGACATAAAAAGGAAATCTCAGTTCAGTCTCAGCATCTTTTCATCTACGAAAGATGATGGACCTGCTGCAAACTAATCCAGATGGGGTGGTTTCATGTGGTGCACTTTTCTGATGACTGCAAGAGGCAGGTTCTGTCAGAAGTGCAGCACATGAAGCTGCAAAGTGTCATTGTGGGTTTTTTGTTGACAGTATTAGTGCTTTTTTTTATTCAACCGTGGGACATGGGCTGTAAAAGTTAGTTTGGCTGGTCAGCATTTATTGCCCATCCCTTGTTGCCCTTGAGAAGGTGGTGGTGAGCTGCCTTCTTGAATCGCTGCAGTCCACGTGCTGTGGGTTGACCCACAATGCCGTTAGGGAGGGAATTCCAGGATTTTCACCCAGCGACTGTGAAGGAACGATGATATATTTCCGAGTCAGGATAGTGAGTGGCTTAGAAGGGAACTTGCAGGTGGCATTCCCATGTACCTGCTGCCCTTGTCCTTCTAGATGGAAGTAGTCATGGGTTTGGAAGGTGGTGTCGAAGGATTTTCAGTGAATTGCTGCAGTGCATCTTGTAGATAGTACACACTGCTGCTACTGAGCGTCAGTGGTGAAGGAAGTGGATGCTTGTGGATGTGGTGCCAATCAAGCGGGCTGCCTTGCCCTGGTTGGTTGCCAAGCAACTGTAGTGATTGTGGTGGTGCAAGCCAGACACACAAAAGGTGTCACATCATAACATTCAGGGCTATGGGCCAAGTGCTGGCAGATGGGATTAGGTGGGAGTTCAGGTGTTTCTAATGTGTCAGTGTGGACTTGATGGACCGAATGGCCTCTTCTGCATTGTATGATTCTATGATTCTATGATTTTCCTCTATCATCGGTGTGTAAAATCTATGACATTGAGATAAATATAGTATTGCAGATGCAAAGCATGATTCTATATTTAATAAGATCGAAAATTGTATTTGTGCCTGCAAGACATGAGGAAAAATTTCTGCTTGACTTCAGCAATTAACCTTTCCTCTATTTTCAAATGTACAATGGTGATGTATCCCAACATCAGAGAATAATACTCGGCTGCCCACGACAAGATGCTGGCCTCAAAACAATGCGTGTTCAGTCAGAACGTTAATGGTCTCCATGCTACCACTGATCGGTCCAAAGTGCTCAGCCGCAAGGAGGATATTACCATCATAAAGCCTAAGGCATTGTTTTCATGGAATTGCCAATAGGATGAATTCGATGTCAGATGATGCATCCAATGATTTTCTTGCAAGCTTTAGATGCAACCTCTAACAACAAAGCAGAGAACAAGAACTATCAGACAAAAGTGGAGCACTTGAAGCTTCTTAAGTGCAGTTAATGTTGCAAAAGTGTATCATGATGCAGGACGATGTGAGGCTAGAAGGCATGCTATGAAAATAAAAAGAGACGAGTGTGAACTTACAAGAAGCGTAATCATGCAATAATGATCCTGTCATTCTGCTGTTGACTACAGTCTATAATCAATCCTGATCAAAAGGATTCTTGGAACTACTGTTAATGACTGAAAAATCAACTCATCTCCATCAAATTCTCGAGGATATTGTCAGGGGAAAGCGCTGCACTAAGTTGGCATCTAACCCAACAGACTGTAGCTTGGATCCATCTGCACGGAACTTGCAGAGGGTTCTATACAAAGAGCTCTTGATGAAACGGTCTGATGGAAGAATGGGCTTCATTCTGTATCACTGAGCTAATGGTGCAGCAAGCAGCATGAACAGTATTTACGTCAAATTTCTAACAGCTGCTCTAGATGGAGGAGGATAGAGAAGTGATCTAATATACCAATACCAGGAGCTATTCCCTTGAAGCTGGGCTAAAAGATTCTGTACGAAGTGAGCATATCCTGAGTGTTCCAGAGCACAATTGACTTCTGGTCAGAATGAATCACAAGTAAGCCTGTAAATTGCTGAGGGATTTTGCTGGCAAAAGCTTGTAAGTTGCTTTTTGTTGAGTAGGTTGTTGAGTTTCACATTAGATGCTTTGGAAACTGATTGAGTAATCAGAAAGGAACATTCTGGATGTTACTTTTATGAAGAATGTGCAATATTGGGCTCAGGAAAAACACATTGGTGCTACTTCCATCGACTTTTCTAAAGCATTTGGTCTAAAATCTGAAGTTTATTCATCAGTTACAAGTAGGCTTACATTAACACCGCAATGAAGTTACTGTGAAAATCCCCAAGTCTCCACACTCTGGCACCTGTTCGGGTGAACTGAGGGAGAATTTAGCATGGCCAATTCACCTCACCTGCACATCTTTGGAGTGTGGGAGGAAACCGGAGCACCCAGAGGAAACCCACACAGACACGAGGAGAATGTGCAAACTCCACACAGACAGTGACCCAAGTCGGGAATTGAATCCGGGTCCTTGGAATGGTAAGGCAGCAGTGCTAACCACTGTGCCACCATGCCGCCCTATTACAGCTTACAGCTGTACAGATCCTATGAAGGAGCTAGAAACTATTGGCAAATATGGCCAAATAATTGATTTTGTCCAGGATGTGTACGCGAGCCTAAAGATTTCAGTCAACATTGAAGGATAGAAACATAGAAACCCTACAGTGCAGAAGGAGGCCATTCGGCCCATCGAGTCTGCACCGACCACAATCCCACCCAGGCCCTACCCCCACACACCTTACCCGCTAATCCCTCTAACCTACACATCCCAGGACTCTAAGGGGCAATTTTTTAACCTGGCCCATCAACCTAACCCGCACATCTTTGGACTGTGGGAGGAAACCGGAGCACCCGGAGGAAACCCACGCAGACACGAGGAGAATGCGCAAACTCCACACAGACAGTGACCCGAGCCAGGAATCGAACCCGGGACCCTGGAACTGTGAAGCAGCAGTGCTAACCACTGTGCTACCGTGATTGGACACTCACTGAGTGTATGTAGGAGAGATCAGATACAGTTGACCCTGTTATCTATCCAATACAATGTTTTCACCAATGAGATGTTGGATATTATTATAAGGGATGGCCTCAGGAATTAAACTGTTGTTGCAAACCTAGTATAGGACTCTTTAAATGCATTTCTGTAACGATCGCACCCCAGCCGCCCAGAAGTCCATTTGATATTAGAAGTTAATGACTGACATAAACAATGGGACATGACAAAGACTAATAAATAAAGGGTCAGTTTTAAAAATAGGCCCAATAATCCACATTATTGTGGGCAGAGGCCTGATACGTACAATATACCCAATGCACCTAATGCATCCAAATGCATCTAGCCAGTGGAATATTCAGTATGTCCTCCCTCTTCCATCCAACAAAAATGTCAGATCAAGGCCTGATCATAATGTCGCTGGAACACTTCAGCATTGCACCACTGTACCCAATTGGCCTTGAAGAGGAGATCTAAAGAAAAACCCTGAGATAAAAGCAAAATACTGTGGTTGCTGGAATTTGAAACAAAGAAAGAAAATGTTGGAAAATCTCAGCAGGTCTGACAGCATCTGTGGAGGGAGAATAGAGCCAACATTTCGAGTCTGGATGACCCTTCATCGGAGCCTTTTTTTGTCAAGTGGTATCATCAAAACAGATGCGGCGAAGGCGAAGGTACTAAGAGAATGAGATGGAGTCCCATTCTGACTCGAAACACTGGTTCTATTCTCTCTCTACAGATGCTGTCAGACCTGCTGAGATTTTCCAGCATTTTCTGATTTTGCTAAAAAAAATCCCATTGTCTTGTTCCCCACATCATCCTTGAGGTCCCTACCATTTCTGTCACCCCCTCACCTCGTTCCACCTTTGACATACTATTTTGGGCTGATTTCCCATCCCAAAATATCCCATTGGTTCTCTGTGGGGAAGCCAGTGGCACTTAATCTGCTGCAGGTGCCTAGAAGTTTGGTTCTCACCATCCCCAGAGAATGGCATGTCAGTTATATAAATGAGAGATAGGTTAGCTCAGATTATCTGAACAGTTATACAGCTCAGTGGGAGCTGACTTAGCAGCACAATAATTAACTGCAAAGGTTCTCAAAACCAAACCTGACCAGGAAACCAGCAGGATGCTTTATGGGTGGAAATCTGGGATAACAAGTCTCCGCTTCTCTTTCTATTCAGTCACGACCACGTCATGCCCATTATTTGGGCAGAACTGATCAAAACTCTCCACTATGATATCTGTGAAGGGATCATGGGGAGGCGATAGACTAGTGGTATTACCGCTCGTCAATTAATCCAGAAACTCAGCTATGTTCTGGGGACTTGGGTTCGAATCCCACCATGGGAGATGGTGGAGTTTGAATTCAATTTAATAAAATCTGGAATTAAGAATCTACTGATGACCATGAAACCATTATTGATTGTTGGAAAAACCTATCTGGTTCACAAATGTCCTTTAGGGAAGGAAATCTGCCATCCTTGCCTGGTCTGGCCTACATGTGACTCCAGATCAATGTGATTGATTCTCAACTGCCCACTGAAATGTAGAACAGCTCGGGATGGGTGATAAATGCTGGCCAGCAGGTGACACCCATGTCCCATGAATGAATTTTTTAAAATCTGCATTGGAGTGACCTAACATGTCTACATCCATTATACTTGAGTTAATTATTATTGTATGTACTGGTTGTGGCATCCCACTCAAGCTTATAATCCTTTGAGCTCACAGAATTACCTTTTCCCAGAAAGAGAATGCTTTTAAGCAGCAGCCTAGATAGGTAGGGGAAAGATTAAGCACCGTGAATTACAAATGTCAACTCTTTATAGATTGATCTGCTCTAGTCCCATCTGAAAAATCTTCATAATAGAATCACAAAGAGATGGTGAGGATAATAATTCAGCGATTGTAAATGCCCAGGTACTTTAGGAATCTTATGCATAACCATCCTCTACAAAGACATGCTGTGCTATCAATGAACGTTCAGTGCTCTCCTTTTATCAGTTACTTTTCAACCCATTAAAGAATGATCCTAGACAAGACAGTTGTATCTTCTGACAGATACCCTTACCACTAAACTGTATTGATTTTTGCTAATCTTTCTATTCAGGAATTCCTGGCTAGTTTTTGCACTGTATTCTAGGTTGGCATGCTGTGCTGTGTGCTGTGGGTTGACCCACAATGCCGTGAGGGAGGGAATTCCAGGATTTTGATCCAGTGACTGCGGAGGAAGAGCAATATATTTCCAAGTCAGGATGGTGAGTGGCTTGGAGGGGAACTTGCAGGTGGTGGTGTTCCCGTGTATCTGCTGCCCTTGTCCTTCTAGATGGAACTGGTCGTGGGTTTGGAAGGTGCTGTCTAAGGATCTTTGGTGAATTGATGCAGTGCATCTTGCATATGATACACACTGTTGCTACTGAGCGTTGGTGGTGGAGGGAGTGGATGTTTGTAGATGTGGTGCCTATCAAGCAGGCTGCTTTGTCCTGGATGGTGTCAAGCTTCTGGAGTGTTGTTAGAGCAGCACCTATCCAGGCAAGTGGGGAGTAGTCCATCACACTCCTGACTTGTGCCCTGTAGGTGGTGGACAGGCTTTGGGGAGTCAGGAGGTGAGTTGCTCGCCACAGTATTCCTAACTTCTGACCTAATCTTGTTGCCACTGTGTTTATGTGATGAGTTCAGTTGAGTTCCTGATCAATGGTAGCCCCAAGGATGTTAACAGTGATTCAGTGATGATGACACCATTGAATGTCAAGGGGCAGTGGTTAGAGTATCTCTTATTGGTGATGGTCATTGCCTGGCATTTGTGTGGCACAAATGTTACTTGCCACTTGTCAGTCCAAGCCTGGATATTGTCCAGATCTTGTTGCATTCGAACATGGACTGCTTCAGTATTTGAGGAGTCACGAATGGTGCTGAACATTGTGCAATCATTTGCGAACATCCCCACTTCTGACCTTATAAAGAATAAAAAACAAAGAAAATTACAGCACAGGAACAGGTCCTTCGACCTGCAAGCCTACACCGAACATGCAGCCCGACTGAACTAAAACCCCATACCCTTCCAGGGACCATATCCCTCCATTCCCATCCTATTAATGTATTTGTCAAAATGCCCCTTAAAAGTCACTATTGTATCCGCTTCCACTACTTCCCCCGGCAATGTGTTCCAGGCACCCACCACCCTCTGTATAACAAACTTGCCTCATACATCTTTAAACCTTGCCCCTCGCACCTTAAACCTATGCCCCCGAGTAATTGACTCTTCCACCCTGGGAAAAAGCTTCTGACTATCCACTCTGTCCATGCCCCTCATAATCTTGTAGACTTCTATCAGGTCGCCACTCAATCTCTGTCGTTCCAGTGAGAACAAACCAAGTTTCTCTAACCTCTCCTCATAGCTAATGCCCTCCATACCAGGCAACATTCTGGTAAATCTTTTCTGTACTCTCTCCAAAGCCTCCACATCCTTCTGGTCATGTGGCGACCAGAATTGAACACTGTATTCCAAGTGCGGCCTAACTAAGGTTCTATAAAGCTGCAACATGACTTGCCAATTTTTAGACTCAATGCCCCGGCCGATGAAGGCAAGCATGCCGTATGTCTTCTTGACTACCTTCTCCACCTGCGTTGCCACTTTCAGTGACCTGTGTACCTGTACACCCAGATCCCTGAGCCTATCAATACTCTTAAGGTTCTACCATTTACTGTATATTTCCTATCTGTATTAGACCTTCCAAAATGCATTACCTCACATTTGTCCGGATGAAGCTCTATCTGCCATGTATCCGCCCAAATCTCCAACCAATCTATATCCTGCTGTATCCTCTGATGGTCTTCATCGCTATCCGCAAATCCACCAACCTTTGTGTCGCCCGCAAACATACTAATCAAACCAGCTATATTTTCCTCCAAATCATTTATACATATTACAAACAGCAAAGGTCCCAGCACTGATCCCTGAGGAACGCCACTTGTCACAGCCCTCCATTCAGAAATGCACCCCTCCACTGCTACCCTCTGTCTTCTATGACCGAGCCAGTTCTGTATCCACCTTGCCAGCTCACCTCTGATTCTGTACAACTTCACCTTCTGCACCAGTCTGCCATGAGGGAACTAGTCAAAGGCCTTACTGAAGCCCATGTAGACAACATCCACTGCCCCACCCTCATCAATCATCTTTGTCACTTCCTCAAAAAACTCGATCAAGTTAGTGAGGCACGATCTCCCGTTCACAAAACCATGTTGCCTCTTGCTAATATGTCCACTTATTTCCAAGTGGGAGTAAATCTTGTCTCGAAGAATCCTCTCCAATAATTTCCCTACCACTGACGTAAGGCTCACCAGCCTGTAAATACCTGGATTATTCTTGCTACCCTTCTTAAATAAAGGAACAACATTGGCTATTCTCCAATCCTCTGGAAGTTCCCCTGTAAGAAGTTTAACAACACCAGGTTAAAGTCCAACAGGTTGACTTTAACCTGGTGTTGTTAAACTTCTTACTGTGTTTACCCCAGTCCAACGCCGGCATCTCCACATCACAGTTCCCCTGTAGCCAGTGAGGATGCAAAGATTTCTCTCAAGGCCCCAGCAATTTCCTCCCTTGCCTCTCTCAGTATTCTGGGGACTGGCCCTGGGGACTTGTCTAGCTTAATGTTTCTCAAAAACCCCAATATCTCTTCCTTTTTGATCTCAACATGACTCAAACTATCTACACATCCTTTCCCAGACTCATTATCCACCAAGTCCTTCTCTTTGGTGAATACTGATGCAAAGTACTCATTTAATACTTCGCCCATTTCCTCTGGCTCCGCACATAGATTCCCTCCCCCGTCCTTGAGTGGGCCAACCCTCTCCCTGGCTACCCTCTTGCTCTGTATATTTGTATAAAAAGCCTTGGGATTTTCCTTAATCCTGCTGGCCAATGATTTTTCATGACCCCTTTTAGCCCTCCTTACTCCTTGTTCAAGTTTTTTTCTACTTTCCTTGTATTCCACACTTGCTTCGTGTGTTCCCAGCCTCCTAACCTTGACACTGCTTCCTTTTTCTCTTTGACTAGGCTCACAATATCTCTCGTTATCCAAAGTTCCCAAAACTTGCCATACTTATCCTTATCCTTATAGGAATGTGCTAGTCCTGAATCCCTATCAACGTACACTTGAAAGCCTCCCACATGCCAGATGTTGATTTGCCCTCAAACATCTGCCCCCAATCTACATTCTTCAGTTCCTGCCTAATATTGTTGTAATTAGCCTTTCCCCAATTTAGCACCTTAACTTGAGGACTACACTTATCTTTATCCATCAGTACCTTATGACGGAGGAAAGGTCATTGATGAAGCAGCCGAAGATAGTTGGGCCTAGGACACTACCCTTAGGGACTCCTGCAGAGATGTCCTGGAGTTGAGATGACTGACCCTCCACAACCACAGCCATCTTCCTATGTACCAGATATGACTCCAACCAACGGAGAGTTTGCCCCCGATACCCATTGATTCCAGTTTATTAGAAGGAGATCAGGAAAACTGGTCTCTAACAGTAGATGCCTGCATAGCTGAGGCGTCCCAATGCAGCTGTGACACACGGTCACATGGTGCAAACCCTAGTCCCTTCTTCCACTGGATTCAACATCCTTTCACCCTCTGTTCCAGGCTTTCCCATCTCTCCATTGCCCCAAAACAAGGTGATGTTAGTTGGAAAGCCAATATAATCCCGGCCAATGTAAGTTTCACTGGAGGAGGTTTGCAGGTGATCGGGAAACCCTTGTGGAGCTGTGGGATTATTGATTAAAATATTCAATGAGGCATTTGATTCTGCTTTTAATCTAATCCTGTCTATTACTGGCCAGAGGGCCAGTTTTCCGAGCTGCCTGAACTTCACCAGGGTCAGCAAAGTGAGAGCACAGCGGAGAGACGTATAGTGCAATGAAACTGCCAGGCTCCAAATAGTTTAAATAGTGAAACTGCATCTCGCATTCTCACACTGTCTACAGAACATCCTGTGTTCACAGCACTGGATCTGAGAGCCAGAATTCCCAATTTCACAGTTGACTTCCAGCTTTTTGGAACTTGACTCACCCGAGCTTCACATTGAGCTTTTTTCCCTGTTGTCAGCCTCGTGGCACGGTGGCACAGTGGTTAGCACTGCTGCCTCACAGCTCCAGGGACCCGGGTTCAATTCCGGCCTCGGGTCACTGTCTGTGTGGAGTTTGCGCGTTCTCCCTGTAACTACGTGGGTTTCCTCCGGGTGCTCCGGTTTCCTCCCACAGTCCAAGGATGTGCGAGTTAGGTGCATTGGCCATGCTAAATTGACCCTTAGTGTTCCGGGATGCGTAGGTTACAGGGGTTAGTGGGGTAAATATGCGGGATTACGGGGATAGGGCCTGGGTGGGACGGTTGTCGGTGCAGACTCGATGGGCTGAATGGCCTCCTTCTGCACTGTAGGGATTCTTTCTATGGTTCAGCAGCATGGGAACAACTACAGCTCAGACATTTGATGAGGAACAAGAAGAGAAGCTACAACAACACCAGCAGAACCAAAGAACCACCCCCACAGCTGCTGCAGCATCCTCTCCTCAGCCACCAGCCCCTCCATTGGGCAGAGTGAATGGGCTCAGGATGGGCTCCAGGAAGTCAATATCTCCAAGACAGCAGCTGTAGGCATAGAATCAGCCCTCAAACATGTGTAAGGAGCAGTGACTCAAGGAAACACAGGCTTTCATTGCATATCATTACTGACAACTGCAGCCTCTTGGACCAAGGTCTCCTTCCCTGTGGCTGCCAAAGCGTCTGTTACTGGAGGCCAACTCCCTCAATCAGCCCCAGGCCTCTGTCACTCCCTAATGTTGTGCACTCTCAGAGCGCAAGAAATGGGTTGTGTGAAATAGAGGGAAGGACATCTTTTATAATAACTTCATAAGTTTATTAGATATAGGAGCAGAATTAGGCCATTCGGCCCCTTGAGTCCACTCTACCATTCGATCATGGCTGATATGCTCCTCATCCCCATTTTCCTGCCTTTTCCCCATAACACTTCAACCCATTACCAATTAAAAATCTGTCTAACTCCACCTTAAATTTACTCACTGTCCCAGCATCCACCACACTTTGGGGTAGGGAATTCCACAGATTCACTGTTGATAAATCATTAATTGTTGGTGATGACTGTATGAGGCATGAGTGTGAGATGGCACAAAGATGAGGTTGAGTGTGAGTGTTGGCTGTTCAGCGACGTGAGGAGGTGCCTGGAGAGAGAAAAAATAGTGGAGCTGCAATGTGTGTTGGGAAGTCAGAATGTGGAGCTGAGGGCCTGCAGGTGTTGTGTCACTCACCTTTCCTGCTCTCCTGAGGTCCTTGATCTGCCTGGGCACTCTCTCCATGTTGAAGGAACTATAATCCTGCTGCTCCCTTCCTCAGCCTCTGCTGTGCATGCCTACTTGGCCTATGAGAATGACTTTTCCTCCCATCCTTGGAAAAGCACACCTCAGCCTCTCAGATCTTACAGCAAGACACCTCAAAGCAAGAGTGAAAGACTCATGGTGCTACCTTCCCCGGTCTCCTGTCCATTCCTGTAGATGCTCCAGTTTAGCAATCCACATTCAGTTCAGTGTTTCTGATTGATGCTGGAGTCCCTTTAATTAGAAATTCTTCCTTTGACAAATTTGGTGAATCATATCCTACCCATCCTTTCTGATTGGTTAGGTAACCTGGAAGTGGGTGTTCATGCTGTGACTCAGTTAAAGCCCCACAACAACGTTCCCGCCTTGCTGCACGTCCCGCCATTTTAGCTGGAATTATCATTTGAAATTCTCCCCCATTGTCTTTGGTTACTGCTACTGTCCACCATTTCCATCTTTGGTAACTGTCTTAAGCTGAATAAAACCATTCACAACCTTTGTGTTGTGTTTGACATTGAGTTGCGTTTCCAACCTACACCATCACCAAGGCTTTTTACATTCACTTCTGTAGCACTGCTAGGCTCTGACTTTCCCTCAACTCGTCCTCTGCTGAAACCCTCCTCTGTGTCTTTATTACCTCCGGGTTTAATTATTCCAATGGCCTTTCATCTTCCCCTCAAATAAACCTCTGCTCATCCATAAATCTGCTTCCCATTTCTTAACTCACTCCAAATCTCTTTCACCCATCACTCTTTGCACTCGCTGGATTTCACTGGCTCTTCCTTTGACAACACATCAATTTTAAAAACCTCACCTACAATTCACAATCCCGCAAAGGTTCACCGTTCATCGAGGTTACAGCACAGAAGGAGACATTTTGACACAAGGTTTTCCTCCAGAATAACTTAGCTAGTCCATTGCTTTTGTACTCTATGGGCAGATTTTTCCCCTCCCGCCTGCCACGGGTATCGTAGCAGGTGGGATACGGACCACTCAAATGTCCATTGACTTCAAGCAGGATTTTCCAGCTTTGGGGTGAGTGCAGCCAGAAAATCCCACCCTATGGCCCTGATTTTACCAGAACGGCCGCCCTGAAATCGGGGCAGGTGAGGCTCGCAAAACGGCATTCCCCATTGGCCTTGGGTGCGATCTTACGAGCCGGTAAAATCAGGGCCTATATGTCTCTATAAAGCCCAGGATCCCACTTGCCTTAACAACTGCTTTCTCAACTTAGCCTGCCACCTTCAATGATTTCTGCATTTATACTCCTCGGTCCCTGTGCTTGTGCATCCCTTTTAGAAGTACATCCTTTCCTTTATATCTTCTCTCCTCGTTCTGTTTCCCATTTTTCTGCATTAAATTTCATCCACCACATGTCTGCCTATTCCACCCAGCCTGGCTATGTTCTCATGAGCTCGATCTCAATCCTCCTCACAGTTCACAATACTTCCAAGTTATGTGCAGTCTGTAAATTTGCTGTGTTGCCTCCTCCAACCCTCTGGGGCTTCTGTGCTCCTCCAATTCTGCACAATCTTGATTTGAATCATTCCATTGCATGGTGAGTGTGCTTTCCCTGTCTTGGTCCTAAATTCAGGTATTCCCTCCCTAAACGTTTCCTCCTCTCTCCTTCTCCTCTATTAAGATGCTCCTGAAAACCTGATCAAGCTTTTGGTCATCTTTCTTGACTTCACTTCCTGTGGCTTGGTGGCAGGAAATGTCAAAGATGTTTATCCCACTCTCATTATATATATTATATATTATAATTATATATATAATATAATTATATGCATATAATATTATATATTATATATATATCATCTATATTATATATCATACCTTGAGATGTCTCACTGAATTAAATGCACCATATAAATGTAAGATGTTCTTGTTTTAGAATCTTTGTGGCCAGCTTCACACTCGCGTATTCTTGGCTAGTTTTGTATTTTGTCTTATTGCTGCTTTGTTCCATTTTACTTGGGGAGAAAAGTGTGTCCCATGGCTTGAGCGGCATGCTTTCCATCAGCCCGTTAGCTTGTACAGAACTCAACAGGTTTCCTGCTGTTTTGCTGAGATTTTAGGAGTCATTTGGGGTGACATTGGTTTTGGGCAATGGTACAAAATAGGCAGTAGCGGATCGCAGCTGCTTCACACCATTAAAGTCAATGGAAAATTAACTCAGCCAGAGTGTAAAATGGGCTGTTAATTAGCTACTGCCCACTTCATGCCACTGCCCAAGACCAATTTTATCTTCAATGAGGAATTTCATGGCGTCTCCTTGATTTTGTAGAACTCCTAAAAAGTGCAGCCTGTGAAGCATAGAGGTAGATGGTTCCTGGCACAAAAGCAGGGTTATGTGGATCTGCATCTGACTTTACGAAATCTTGCTTCTGGATGGGCGGCATAGTGGCACAGTGGTTGGCACTGTTACCTCACAGCGCCAGGGACCCGAATTCAATTCCGGCCTCGGGTCACTGTCTGTGTGGAGTTTGCACGTTCTCCCCGTGTCTGCGTAAGTTTCCTTCAAGTGCTCCGGTTTCCTCCCAAAGTTGTGCGGGTTAGGTTGATTGGCCATGATAAATTGCCCCTCAGTATCAGGGAGATTAACAGAGTAAATATGTGGACTTACTGGGATAGGGCCTGGGTGGGATTGTTGCTGGTGCAGGTTTGATGGGCCAAATGGCCTCCTTCTGCACTGTAGGGATTCTATGATCTATTTTATGGTCCTACGATACATGTTGGCAGACTGCCAGCGTGTAGTGGCAAGATTTCGTAAAGTCACATGCAGACCCTCGTACTCACTCTCAGGAACAGTTCCGATGCGGATCAATTAGGAGAAGTACAATATTAATATATCTAATAGTGAAAAGCCATGTTTGTTGATCAATAAAGGGTGTTTACTTCAGATAACTGAGTTTATAATGTCAATATCAATTCAATATGTGGGAGGTATATGCAGGAATTGCTGGTACAGGAGAAACTCTCAGCTGAGAAGCATATCAATTCTCCTTCACTCATATAGATGTTTGTGTATTTGGTGATTTGAGTGCTGCAGAACTATGGAAATGGCCGATGAAGACCACAAAGCTGTTATAATGAGAGGAATTAAATAGATTGCAATGTTGAGCTGATAGCTACAGAGGTTGTGTGGTTCAGTAAATGGAATTCATAATCTTCTGAGTTCTACAATCTCCCGTTCTCTAACGATATGAGCTCCCCATTCCCTCATGATCCCTGCATTGTCTCATACTGCAGTGTTTTCTCAAACTCCCTCCTCTCATCCTGTTATTCATTTTGCTCTTTTCCACTACTCTGAAATGATTCCCCCAAGAGTCTTTGTGCCCATTACATGTATTTTGGAAATTATTTCTCAGGGTTGCTTTGTGAACCTTGTGCTTTCCACTTGCAGGCTGTGGAGTCTGACTGTTTTCAAGAACTGAGTATGCTTTCCAATATGCTGGAACTGTTTGAGGGAAAATACAAGGGAGCAGTGGAAACAAAAATAATTATTTGTTGATCTTTGAGAGTCAAAAAGATTATTTCAAGGTTTAATGCGTCTAATGTATAACATTTGATAAAATTCTGTGCTCTAAATCTTCAGTTTAAGTTTTTTTACTATTGTCAGAAGTAGGCTTAATTAACACTGCAATGAAGTTACTCTGAAAATCCCCTGGTTGCCACACTCCAGCGCCTGTTTGAGTACACTGAAGGAGAATTTAGTATGGCCAATGCACCTAACAAACACATTTTTCGGACTGTGGGAGGAAACCAGAGCAGCCGGGGGAAACCCACACGCAGATACGGGGAGAACATGCAGACACTGCACAGACAGTGACCCAAGCCAGGAATCGAACGGGGTTCCTGATGCTGTGAGTCAGCAGTGCTAAACACTGTGCCACCATGCTCACAGTGTGGCACGGTGGCATGGTGGCACAATGATTAGCACTGCTGCCTCACAGTGCCAGGGACCCGTGTTCAATTCCCGGCTTGGGTCACTGTCTGTGTGGAGTCTGCACATTCTCCCCCTGCCTGCGTGGATTTCCTCCGGGGGCTCCGGTTTCCTCCCACAGTCTAAAGATGTGCGGGTTAGGCGGATTGGCCATGCTAAATTGCCCCTTAGTATAAGGGGGACGAGCAGGGTAAATACATGGGGTTGTGGGGATGGGGCCTGGGTGGGATTGTGGTCAGTGCAGACTCGATGGGCCAAATGGCCTTCTTCTGCACTGTAGGATTCTATATGTATACTCATAGTAGCTTTAGAATGGACAAATATAATTCTATTTTTGAATGGATATTTTAATTTTTAAAACTCCAATATTGTATTGTTTGGGTTAAAAAGTGGATTTTCACTGAAGAAGTTATCTGTTATTGTTTAACTCATGTCGGCTTCAATAAAAATATGGCAGATAATAATCTCAGTAAGACAATGGCTGGAAAATTTGAAATGTTCTTTCTTCCTGGATGAAGAAACAACACCGCCTCTGGAAAGGTAAATCTCTCCTCACGCTTTAAAGGTCAAAAGCCCTGATCCGTGAACCCAATAGCGTTGATGTGACGTTTACATGAAATATAATAACAGGGTTTATTTACAAGAAAGTGTCCTCTATTAATAGAAAATGAATGCAGATTTGAATGAATTATTCATACACTGCAGTGTAACCTAGAGTCACACTGAGGGAACGGAAAGCAACTCTCTCGTGCTTATTCTTTCCAAACTGGCATTGTGGTCTTTAATTAAAGTGACAAGCATTCGGACGTATCAATCGGATTAAAAATAATAGCCATCGCTGAGGATTGCGTAATCACCTACATCAGCACTGGAGTTCTAACTGTCGGGTAGAGTGTGGGTGGCTTGTTACTGGATCAACAGAGCTGTCTGTGGTACTTGAGCCAGCTGTACTGCCATATGGATCTGGAGCAAATGATTGTCTGAGGGGTGTGCTCACTATTCTGCCATGCCAACCTCGGCACAAGTGTAAAAGAGTGTTGGGGTAACACACTTAACAGAAAGAAAACGCACGAATGTTGCGGCGCATCATTTCCTGTCTATCTGTGCAGGAAAGTGAGAGGAATCTGGAGAATAACAAGGAGAAGACAGATAGAAAGACAGGGAACAGATGCAGGGCAGTCGCATGAAGACAAGTCTTCATATCCCTTTTATTTTAACAAATGCATCGCTGCATTTCCTCGACACAGTGCTGACAATAATATTTTATGCTCTTAAGGCTCAAGACGCACCCTCAAAGAACTGTGGGTGGAATTTTCCCGTCCCGCCCGCCTTGGGAACTGTAGCGAGCGGGACGCGGACCATGCCGAGGTCCATTGACCTTGGGTGGGATTTTCCAGCCTCGGGGCGAGGGCGGCCGGAAAATCCCGCCTCGTGTCTCCAAACGTCCCCGTGTTCTCTATCCGCAGAGCTGAGAGAATTCATGTTGTTCTTAAGTCAGCAAGAAGGCACATGATAATTATTATTACAACACTGAGCATCAGACTGATTGTGGCAGAAGTCCCCAGGCAAAACAAAATGCGAGAGGCTGCCAACTGTTTTCTCCATTTAAAATGCGTACAGTAAATTAAGTCGAATGGTTTCAGCTATGCTGAAAGTTGTCCCACTTAGATTCTGAATGATTGTCTAGGGAACTTTGGGGGCAGGTGGGAGGGGGGGGGGGGGGAAGCACATTTCGATTACAGGACTAATGAAGGACTGTAGCTCATTTCACTTTGCGGCAGCTTACAATTGAAATACTAAGCCTGCTTTAAATAGTTTTCATCTTGCTGAGAGCTTAGACTGAGGGTTTTTTTAATCCGGTGTAATTTATGTCGAGGTGGGGGTGGCGCTGTCAGAGCAAAAAAAAACGAGGCAGTTTCTAAAATTATTTCCAGTATTGTTTCACGGCACTGAGATCGGGCTGATGGATCTGGCGGTTTAACTGCAAATTCGACGCCCTGCACTTAAAGATATTTCACAGCCGTTTGACGGTGTGAATGTGAGTCATTGCCGAGCGGGGAAGATTTATCTCCTCTCTCCCCCTCCCCACCCAAAACATTTCAGTGTTATCATTCGGAATTTGCTTCCTTTTTTTTAAACCAGAAGCGGCAATAATTTATTGTTTGACCCAATAAGCATAAACAGAAGGGTCTCTGCCGCATATCACTGAAGACCAAGCCGACTAGACGTGGTGAACTATCAGATCAAGGCAAAAGTTAATCCTTTTGTGCTTCCATCTTGGCAACTATCCAAAGATTTACATGTTAGCTGAGGGTTAGTGCTGAACACATCAGAGATATTACAATCTGTCCCATCAACCCGGAGTCTCTCAGTTCTCCAATTTGAGATCTACAAAGTAATGTCACAGATGTAACAATCTTTTTCTTTTGCAAATTGACTGTTGTAGGCAGCACTGGATTACCCACAGAATGATTCATGGTTGAGATATTATCATTCTTTTCCTGGCTCAATTTTGGGTCAATTTAATCACTTCCAGTTCAACCAGCTAGAAATTTACAGACTGATTCGATTATTGCTCTTCCATTCTTCCAGCGCTGAAGTAAAAATGTGAACAGTTCTGAAATAAATATTCTCGCAGTGACGGAGGCTGCACAATATTTCATCTCCCCCTCAAAGCTCAGTATGTTCAAAGAGATGATATTGCCCAGTGAAGTCTCTAATGGGAAGAATCTATTGCTAGGAGACAAGATAATTTTATGTATACAGGTTATATTAAGAGGAATCTCATGAAACAAAATAAACAGTGCAAATGCATAATCTAAGATAGACCTGCAATCTACTAGGTGCGTGGCACAGTGGCACAATGGCTAGCACTGCTGCCTCACAGCGCCGGGAACCTGGATTTAATTCCCACCTTGGGTCTCTGTCTGTGCGGAGTCTACACGTTCTCCCTGTGTCTGCGTGGGTTTCCTCCGGGTACTCTGGTTTCCTCCCACAGACCGAAAGATGTGCTGGTTAGGTGCATTGGCCATGCTAAATCCTCCCTTAGTGAACCCGAACAACAGGCGTCAGAGTGTGGCAACTAGTGGATTTTCACAGTAACTTCACTGCAGTGTTAATGTAAGCCTACTTGTGACACTAATAAATAAACTTTAAACTTTATTTTGTTTCAGCTGCATTCGACTAGTAGTTAGCTATGCGTTGCTCAGACACAGCCCCACAATCCATCCCCCTCTCCCCCTACCGCACCAATCGTAACACCAGGCTTGACGGCAGTACAGGGGACAGATATAGTAAGTTTGCTATTGGCTTTGCCATTTTATTTAGCCCTAAAGAGTGTAGAGATTGGCAGGGACACCAAGGCTGGTATATTTACAAATGTTCTACCATAACCATTTCAACATTTAAAGAAATGTGAAGCAAATATCCCCCCCAATCATTGTCATGTTGATATTTCTTCTAAGTATATTTGTGTAAAGTTTGGAGCAGGTTGCATTTTTAAACAGTCTGACTGATGGCTGTATGTTAACATCTGCTTGTATTTTATTTGTTTAACATTCAAGTTGGTTTCTTTTTAGTACAGCCAATAACAACTGATAAGCCATTCCTATGAGATCCAGAGACTACTGAAGGGGTCCTACATACCTATGATTTGATTTGATTTGATTTGATTTATCATTGTCACATGTATTAGTATACAGTGAAAAGTATTGTTTCTTGTGTGCTATGCAGACAAAGCATACCGTTCATAGAGAAGGAAATGAGAGTGAAGAATGTACTTTTACAATCATAGCTAGGTGTAGAGAAAGATCAACTTAATATGAGGTAGGTCCATTCAAAAGTCGAATGACAGCAGTGAAGAAGCTGTTCTTGAGTCAGTTGGTACGTGACCTCAGACTTTTGTATCATTTTTCCGTTGGAAGAAGGTGGAATAAGGTATGTCCGGGGTGCTTGGGGTCCTTGGTTATGCTGGCTGCTTTTCTGAGGCAGCGGGAAGTGTAAACAGAGTCAATGGATGGGAAACTGGCTTGAGTGATGGACTGGGCTACGTTCAAAATCCTTTGTAGTTTCTTGCAGTCTTGGGCAGAGCAAGAGCCATACCAAGCTGTGATACAACCAGAAAGAATGCTTTCTATGGGCATCTGTAAAAGTTGGTGAGAGACCTGGCAGACATGCCAAATTTCCTTAGCCTCCTGGGAAAGTAGAGGCGTTGGTGAGCTTTCTTAAGTATAGCGTCGGCATGGGGGGACCAGGACAGGTTGTTGATGATCTGGACACCTAGAAACTTGAAGATCTCGATCATTTCCACTTTACCTCCATTGATATAGACAGGGGCATGTCCTCCACTACGCTTCCTGAAGTTGATGACTATCTCCTTCATTTTACTGACATTGAGGGAGAGATTATTGTCATCGCACCAATTCACCAGATTTTCTATCTCTTTCCTGTATTCCGTCTCATCATTGTTTGCGATCCAATCCCACTATGGTGCTGTCATCAGCAAACTCAAAAACCGAGTTGGAGGGGAATTCGGCCACACTGACATAGGTGTATAAGGAATATAGTAAGGGGCTGAGGAGACCGCCTTGTGGGACACCGGTGTTGAGGATGATCGTGGAGGAGACGTTGTTGCCTATCCTTACTGATTGCGGTCTGTGGATTAGGAAGTCTAGGATCCAGTCACAGAAGGAGCCAAGCCCTAGGTCACAGAGTTTGGAGATGAGTTTTGTTGGGATAATGGTGTTGAAGGCTGAGCTGTAGTCAATAAATAGGAGTCTGATATTGGTGATGTTTGTAGCATTAATTGTAGTATAAGGCACCTCATTTTAAAATAGTATTTGTGATGGGAGGGGTTTGTTATAGGAGTATCGGAGTGAATGGCTTAAACTGTATTGCAATGGTTGAAACTCCTTTCGAAGATTTACATAATAAGGGCAATTTGCAAATCAAATTGTTTTAACTCTATGTGCAGCTTTTCAAGGTCAATTTGAGAAGAGCAACAAATGCTGGCCTCGCCATCGACACTCACATCCTCGTGAAATAATTAAAAGAAGTAATAGGGCATCTTGGCTTGGATGGCTGTCTTCTCATTTTCAGCAGGAAGTTAAAACGATGGTAATGGTTTTCATAGTGTCAGGAAAACAGCAATTACGGGTCATTATTGGTTGGCATATCCAATTTATAGCAGCCTGCGACAGTTCCTGAGAAGTGAAATGGGACGCTCATTAAACGGTTTCCAGTTCCCATGCAAAAAGAAATGAGCCAAATAACTTGGCAAATCCAGCAAATGAATAGCAATATGCTATCTGCTTCTATCATGGCTTCCACAGTCCGGTGAGGAGGAACAGAACGAATCAGTGGTTAAAGAAAATCTGGCTATCACTCATTTCCAGTTAAGGAAAGCTTCAATAAGATAAAATGCATCATGCATCAGTCTGAATGATAGCTAGTCGCATTGATGGAACTATCATGTCAATCTGCATTGTTTGAAAGGTTACATATACATATGTATGACAATTGCAAAATAAAATATATTGTCTGCTATGGAACAAGTTGTCCTCTCTCTATTACACAAGCATCCACTACTATTATCTGCTGCCTCGCTGTTAATTAAACAGATAAATAACAGAAGGGGCAAAGACAGAATTAGTTAAACAAATTTACTCATCAACCTTTTTAAAAGTTTGCTAATATATATTATGTTGTCTTTCCTTTATTCCCATAACACCATTTGAATATTTTCCTTACAACTAAATCTGCTTAATCCCCTTTTCACTGAAGTTGCCTTAGGTGTCTATTTATCTGAGATTAAACAACTCATATGCTTACTGTCACATCCACGCTTATTAACAACCTTCCAATCTATTTTTCTGGTGCAATCTAAATACGTTACATTCATGTGATGTTCATCCTTAGGCTTTGGAAAATGTCACTTCTGCATCCACCATCTCTCTCCACAGACAATTGTCAAGCTACAGTACCGTGTTCCCCAAGCCCTTTCTGTTTGTGCTGAACACTTGCATTCAATTCTACACGGCCACGTAACTGTTCGTTGACTTTACTCCATTACTTTATTTTGATACATATATTCCATGATCAACCGCAGGAGCCATAGATAAACCCTGAAACTAGTTGCATTGCACAGTTGTGTGTATAATAACCAAAAGCTGAAGAGTGATACTCATGGGCGGCACGGTTAGCATGTTCTCCTCGTGTCTGTGTGGGTTTCCTCCGGGTGTCCCAACATCCTCCAACTGTCCGAAAGAAGTGCTGGTTAGGTGTTTTGGCCATGCTAAATTCTCCCTCAGCGTATCCGAACAGGCACCGGAGTGTGGCGACTAGGGGATTCTCGCAGTAACTTTATTGTAGCATTAATGTAAGCCTACTTGTGACACTAATAAATAAACTTAAGCAATGTCAAGTTTTATTTAATAATTGTGTCATGGTATTGTTTACAGAGGGAATATAGGTCATCTGTTTTAATGTCTCATTGGAAAGAGATGGAGCTCTCTCAGCACTGCACTGGAGCAGCAGGGTGGATTCTATTCTGCTCAGGTCTCTGGGGCAGGACTTGAACCTACAACCGTCTGACTCTGAGGCAAGAATGCTTACCTGTTGAAAAAATCCTGCTCTGACAAAGGGTCATCCAGACTTGAAACGTTGGCTCTTATATCTCTCCACAGATGCTATCAGACCTGCTGAGATTTTCCAGCATTTTCTGTTTTTGTTTATCCAATAATGTTCCTGTAATACGCCTTGGGACACATTACGATGTTAAAGGTGATGTTAGTACAGGTTGTTGTTGTAGTTCCAATCAAATATTAAGAAACTGGTTCCGTTATCTGCTCTAGTTAACCTTGACATTGAAATACATCAGGAGAATTTAGGGGAGACGTTCAAAGATAGTTTTTAAGGAGCGTCTTAAAGGAGAGGTTTAGAAAGAGAATTCCAGAACTTAGGTTCTCAGCAGCTGAAGGTACAATGGTTTGTTCTGGGATGGCCCTTCTATCCTGGACTCTAAATGTGGGACTTGGTTAGAAAACCGACATAGTCGTACTCTAGTACCTGCTTAATACTTGTTTATTAGTACAACATCTATTCAAGTTCCAGAGTGGCCATGTTGTTCCAAGGCAGGATTCCAGCCTCTTGGACGGCACGGTGGCACAATGGTTAGCACTGCTGCCTCGCAGCGCCAGGGACCCGGGTTCGATTCCCGACTTGGGTCACTGTCTGTGCGGAGTCTGCATGTTCTCCCCGTGTCTGCGTGGGTTTACTCCGGGTGCTCCGGTTTCCTCCCACTGTCTGAAAGACGTGCTGGTTAGGTGCATTGGCCATGCTAAATTCTCCCTCAGTGTACCCGAACGGGCGCTGGAGTGTGGCGACTTGGGGATTTTCAAAGTAACTTCATTGCAGTGTTAATGTAAGCCTACTTGTGACACTATTAAATAAACTTCAAAACTTTCTCTGAGAGAGGGAGAGAGAGAGTCTAACACACAACTAACTGATATCTGTGGTACATCATACATGAGCATATCCTATCTTGTTAACCTTTATACTTTACCTGCCCCAAGTATACTATATTACTTTTAACAACAGCATGAAATTATATATTTAACTATTTGCCTTGCATTTCTGTAACTCCTTTCTGACAATTGCAGGTTCTACCCAACTCCAATCTTTACTATTCCACCTGCGGCCGCCCCCGCTCCCCCCACCATCAAGTCACAGTCCTGGGGGATTCAGACTCCAGGGGTGGGTTTTTCCAGCCGCGTTCAACCCCAAAACTGGAAAATCCCACCAGAGATTAACAGACCTTTGCTTGGACAGCCCCCTACGATTCTCATGGTGGGCAGGACGGGAAAACTCCCTCTCCCTATCTCAGCCCTTAGGGAAGGCGTCTTGAAGATATGAGTGCTTTCTTTGCGTGCTAGGGCATCATCACCTGCAGAATAGGACAATAATTTAGCAGTATTGCTGGGAAGCAAAGTTGTAAATTTCAAAATGATGGAACTGCAAGAACAATAAAAGTCTTTTCAATGAAAGACTTCTCCAAGACAGAAGACTGAAGAGAATCAACCGTTAGATCCTCTGGGACTGGAACTCAGGACACTCTGAGGAACTTATTGCTCCCTTATTGCAGACAAGGAAAAACCTTCAGAAGACGAATGACTTTCAACCCCGGGGAAGACTGTCACAGCTTTGCAACCCACTGCTGTGTCAAAGACTGAATAGGCATTGAAGATCCACAATTTCAATGAACTTAAACAATGGAGTTCAAAAACAACCAAATTTCTGTAATACTGTCAAGAAAAGAAGAGGTGATTTTCTAATAATATTTCAGAAGGACTGTCCACTTTCTGTAGGCTCTGATAAGAGAGCCACAATTCTCCCTGTGTGAGGCAGTTCCACCATGGGCAATATGAAGAATTGCTGACAATATGGAGACAAGACGGTCTCATCTTCTGTAATGAGGTTAATTTCCTATAGACAATTAACTCGGGGACAAGATTGCTGTGCAGGATTCTGCAGCTTCAGAAGTGCTAGAAATTTCATGGGCGGCGCAGTGGCACAGTGGTTAGCACTGCTGCCAAACTGCGCCAAGGTCCTTGGTTCGATTCCCGGCTTGGGTCACTGTCTGTGTGGAGTTTGCACATTCTCCCTGTATCTGCGTGGGTTTCCTCCGCGTGCTCCAGTTTCCTCCCACACTCCAAAGATGTGCGGGTTAGGTGGATTGGTCGTGCTGAATTGCCCCTTAGTGTCAGGGAGGCTAGCTAAGGTAAATGCATGGAGTTATGGGGATAGGGATTGGGTGGGATTGTGGAGGTGCAGACTCGATGGGCCGAATGGCCTCCTTCTGCACTGTATGATTCTATGATTCTATGAAATTCTACCGCAGTTTCTGTGCCGAGCTTCAGCTCCGCAGGAAAGAAGATTTTCAGCTGGGGCTAAAGAATGGGTGTCAATTGACTTTCACCCCTGGTAGATACCAGTTCTTTAGCAGTGTGATCCTCTATGGACTCTGACATGGATTCAGGCGAGGCACCTTCTCTGAAAGATAGTTTGTTATGGACAAGAGGAGATGGGCTCGGCAATATGTTGGTCACATCAGTGAAACTAAGACCTGCCCAGCAACTAGAAACACAGCTGACTTCTCTAAAAAGACAACAGAGACTTTGTAAGGTACATCTGCCAATTGGAAAGCGGAAACATCCTCCAGGACCTCAATCTCCAAGAGATTACTCAGAACCGCAGGAGATTCTTCCTCATCACTCATAGAAATACTCAATTCAGGTCCAGCAAGTTTTCGTGGAGATGGTCACCTATCTGCTGCAGTGCTTTCTGTGTCCACCATCTCTGACCTTACTTCATGAAGAACTGACCGATTCATAACTTCAGTTTCCACCCAGCGTCGAGTGGATGGTATTTCTGTGAAAGAAAGTAACTTACTGTTGATTGTATAAACTTCCTCAGTGCCTGAAGGCTGTAATTCCACCACTTTAAATAAAAGGTTGAAGATTGATGTTTGAAAAATACTGGGTCATTCAAATGATGAACATCACCTGATTTGTCGAGCATTTTTAGATGTACGCCAACATTGCCACTCAAAAGGGATGCACATTGATTGTGAGGAACATAGAGAGAGTCAACAACCTGTAACCTCTTTAATTAAGAGGAGCAATAATCCTGCCTTTGATTAGAGGGTCTATGCCACTGGACCAGGTAACTTGATATCTGATGGATGAAGGATCATTGGTTGAGGCAAGTTAAGGCCTTCTGCTAATATGTCAACAGCAACTTCAGCATCAATTTTAAAAGTAGCAACAATGTCTTGAACTTGCACTATAATTGACTATTATCCTGGAATCTTGTGTGGCAAAGCTATGATATAATTTATGAATTGCAATGTAGATTAACTTCCCAGTAACTTCATTGCAGTGTTAACGATAGCCTATTTGTGACACCAATAAATAAACTTTAAATATGTGTTTTGTGTTGGCTGTTGATCATTGAGGAGCAAGGTGCATTGAGGTCAAGGTGACAACGTGTTGGTCAGTGACAGAGGGAAATTAAGGAGTATGAGACTATTGGGGTTGAGGCTAGTTTTTCACATACAGCTGGAGAGAAAGCGGTCGTCTACTTTGCAAGCTCCCTTTCTCTTCTCATATCTTCCTCTTCCTTCTACTAACAGCCTATCTTGTTTCTGTGTAGCTCAGTTCATCTTCCCCTGTCATGGATGGCGTACAAACTAGTTATTCAATTTTAACAAGAAGGTCAACTACTGCATCCTTGTCTGGGAACAGCTAGTTTGTACACAATCCCTGAATTCAGCAAAATGTACTTCAGCCACACCACTCGCTGTAATCTTTCGAAACTTAAAAAAACTCTGGGAAGCACCAGAGCAGCCAGAAGAAATCAACCAGCAACTGATCTGTAAACAGTTGTGCATCCCTTTTAAGTAATACAGGTGAGGATTTTTTCCTGCTGCTTAATATATGTTGAGCTGTGTAAGGTTAAGCGAGGATGTCAGCTTGAGAAGAGATCTTCAGAATGGCAGTTCTAACATCAAATCAGTGCTGCATTGTAGATTGACATGTGGGTAGATCTTCCTACACTGCATATTTCTGGTGGACATTCAATGTATGCGTGCTAACCCCTCTAACAAGATGTGATACACTTTTCATTGGAAGTGTGTGTGCATTGTCGATGCCATTTTGGAATCCTAAGGCACTTGTAGCACTCAGAAAATGGGTGCTACTGAATCCTATTTTGTGCCCAGATTGCACAGAAAAGAAAAACAGTCAATAGTCCTCTTATTCCCTTATTGTAATTAGTGCTGTAATTATTTTATTCCCACAGATATCTAAAGATGGCTGATTGCAGTCTTTTAAAAGTAGATACAACTCCAACATATTCACTCATACCATTTCATCCCGTTGCGAAACTTCTTCAATTTAAAGGTTCCAGCATTTGCAATTTGATTTCCTCATCTTGGCAATTTGAGGTTCTCAGTCAGGGTGTTAAAGATTATTTTCACATTTTGAAGAACCAAAGTTTGGATGCTGTCTGCTATAATCTTTCTCAGTCTGAACAAATCACACTTCCAATTGGAATTGGAGAAAAACTCCCCGCGGGCAAAGTAACAGTTTATGGTGATTCACACAGATGGGAGAATAGTAGAAATGAGAGGATTAACTGGAGCACACCAATAACTCCAGGTTGATCATTGTTATACTTTTTTAGCAAAGTATGTAAAGGCAGTGCCTCCTCAGATGATTCAAGCCAGATTCACTGTTGTATCATGAAAAATAGTTATGAATGATTCTCCAGTCACATCATTTATAATCTACAGCGCCAGTCAATCTGAATGTCTATACTTATACAACCCAGGTCACAGCGAGCACACTTGTGTTACATCGTTCTTCAAAGATCGAAATGTCAGGTGTGGCAGTTGAACCAACATCACCAACTATGACCTCAATTCATCCTCATCAGTCTCCTCATATGTTTAACTCATTAATCCATTTGATTTTCAAATACAAATTTTTCTATGGTCGTTGTTCCTCTAAACTTTCCCAATCAGTTCCTCTTTAATTTTTTTTATTCATTCATGGGCACGGACTGGCCAGCATTTAGTGCCCATCCCTAGTTGCCCTTGAGGTTAGTTGAGAATCAACCATATTGCTGTGGCTCTGGAGAAACATGTAGGCCAGACCAGGTAAGGACGGCAGATTTCCTTCCCTAAAGGACATTCGTGAACAGGATGGGTTTTTCTGACAAGCGACAGTGGTCACCAGTAGATTCTTAATTTCAGATATTATTGAATTCAAACTCCACTATCTGCCATGGTGGGATTCGAACCCAGGTTCCCAGAACATTAGTAGATTAATAGTCTAGCGATAATACCACTAGGCCATCGCCTCCCCTCTTCCTTCCCCTCCCCATGTGCTCACAGTGTTGAAATCAGGATTAATCGTATGACTAAACACAACACAGGAAGATAAAGATAATGATGATCGTTTATAAGATTGGTGGGGCTGCAGTTTTGAATATCCCATTAAAGAAAAAGCAATAGAAATGATGCAAGTAGATTTACTACAAAGATCCGTGAAGATAGCAATATAATGAGACTCAAATGGAGAGGAAAGATACAGTGAGGGTGCGGCCAAAGGAGTTAGAGAAAGATTGATGGCTGCACAGTCAAAGGCAGGTGCCGTGGTCTATCGGCAGGTTCAAGCTGAATGATATCAAGAGCCGATGTTTTGTCAGTTCTGGTTCAAAATCATCTTTAGACTCAAATCGCAGCAAATCATGTTTGTTCCTTGAAAATATGTTGCTAGTAACAACCTGAGCTTTCAATAGCCCAAGCTACTCAGGTAAGTCAAATAAGAGGGAATAGAAATATGTGCTGCAGAGTGGCTAACATTGGTAGAAAGAAATTTTTGATTGAGTGCAGACTACAGAAGTGCTTGACCAGTGTGGCTGGAAGCAGAGATGTAAAGCTGCAGTGAACCAACAACTGACCAGCAGCTGCCCCATGGCAGCTAAGTGTAGCTAAAAATAATCCCAGATTGAAAACAAATTGAAAAACTACCCAGTGAACAGCATTGACCTAGTCACCATTCACAGCAGCTTGGGAGTTGAGTTACATTTGCTTGGGCACTGTATGAGAGAATATTATTAATTTTAATATTTTGGGGGTCTATTGTGTTATTCTGTGAAGCAGGTTTGTGGGTCTGTCTGTGAATGAAAATACATTAAGTTGGGGACTGAATTTCTAACAGGGTTTGAGACATAAAAGGCATGTAGGTGTTAAATGGCATACATTTACAGTGGGTATGACCAAGTGAATTTTCTTTAAGTAAACAAGCAGTGGGCAGAAATTTGCATGAGGAGATAAGGTAAAGGTTTGGATTTTCAACTGTTAAATTTCAAAGGAGAGGAGAAGGTTTTACAATTTGGAAAAGGTTGTAAATAAATAAGGAAAGGTTATTAACTTGTATTTGACCTGAAAGTGGAGGCAATCGGGATAAAATAAAGCATACATATGTGAGGAAAGTTAAGTTCAAAGGCTGCTAAAGACAATGGAAATGAAGGTGAAGGAGAAAAAGGGTATTAAAGGAGAGATGTTGAGCTGTGTTGGGTGGTGGTTTTGTGAGATCTCTTAGATTACAGCTTTGAGTAGGGAAAAGGCAAAAATTAAAGGAGCCATTCCAGAAAAGTGGCTGTTTTTCAGAAAGCAGGGTTTTGTTTATGAAGTTTTGTGAATTTCGATAGCAGAGTTGAAGCGATTTTGAGAAAACATGTGATATACCTTTCCTAGAGCAATAGTGGAGTTGCCTTGTGCTACTATTATTGGAATTTTGTAGTTAAACATCTTTAAGGGAGTGTTGTCCAGAGGGTGCTTATTATGTGTGCCTCGTCAAATGAGGTTCATTTGAGGGACGTTCTGTGAAGCAAATTTTAACTGCGCAACTGTAATCTTGTGTGTTTACATTTTCTTTTATTTTCTTAATAAATGTTCTAATTTCATGTTTAAAATGCCAAAATATGTTACTGGAATTTGTGAATTCGGAGTTCAGTAGACTATTTTACTAATTGGAATACAAAATAAAAGGTTGTGATATGTGAGCCAGGTTTCCCTTTGGGATTTGGTTTGTGATTAACTTCTGCTGAGTCATAATAGTACTTACTCTTATTTGGTAGCTATTATCCACTCCATATTTGGGAGGTGTACGTGGCAGACTGGGAAGTAGAGAGATTTTCAAATCTGTTCAAAATTAACCTATAGCTCACAATCTACTGCCTTTCTGAAGAGAATATCAACATAATCAAGGCAAGGTTGGAATATGTTGACCAGTGATTTTCTATTTCACCAGCAATCACAACTGCCAAATTAGATCAATTTTGTGCATGTCTGGCTGTTTGTGCTCCCCCGGTTTTAATTGTTATACAACTGGCAACCAATTCCTCACCTTCCTCGGCCCTAAACTATGGAATCCACACCTCTCTACCTCTCGTTCCACTTTTAAAACACTCCTTAAAGCCTACCCCTTCCTGTTCTAATATTACTTTACGTGGCTCAGTGTAAATTTTTGTTTGATGATGTGTGAGGGACATGGGATATTTTACTATATTCATGATGCTTTTTTATATTTATCATGGGATATGGGCATTGCTGGCTGGAATTGGTTGCCAGTTGTAGAACAATAAAAACCGGGGGAGCACAAATAGCCAGACATGCACAAAATTGATCTAATTTGGCAGTTGTGATTGCCCATCCCTAGTTGCCCTTGGAGGGCAGTTGAGAGTCAACCACATTGCTGTAGCTCTGGAGTCACATGTGAGGCCAGACCAGGTAAGGACAGCAGATTTCCTTCCCTGAAGGACATTAGTGAAATACAAGCCAATGCGTTAAGCAGATGGAACAACTGGAGGTATGTGTGTATCATTTTCAGTCCCATTCCACAACTATTAACATCTCCCAACTTCCCCACCATCCCAATCCACCCCTCAGTGGAGCTGCAAAGAGATCTTCATTACTTTGGTACAACCGTTATTGCATCAGGACATGTTGGCTCACTGGCCCTCACTGGCTTCCTGAGGGAGTCCTATCTCTTCTTTAGTACAGGCACGGTCCTCTCTTCCTGGCTATCCTGGCTGCCTGGCTTTATACAGGCTGAGGACTCAAATGTCTGAAATTCCACCTCTGGCCTGGGACTGCTCCCAATTGCTGTGGGCATTCTTGCCCTGTAACATGACAGAAGGATTGATTGGCATCCCAATGGTTGCATGGGCAGTTCAGCAGCATGCATGCCCATGGCAGCTACTAAGCCCTTGCCAGTAAGTGATTCAGAAGCAGGATGCCCTGCAACTGATACAACGATGAGAGTATGGAGTGGCTGGCACATACTCAGTGCAGATGTCTCACCTTCTGATGAGTGCTGCAATTCAATCTCTGGTCTGACATCCCTGTGCACTCGTACACTTAGACTGCCTGATGCCCCTATCAGTGCCTGTTTGCAGTGAGTGGATGGTGCACTTAACCTCGTGAAGAGCAGATCAGACAAAGTGCAGGCTGCAAAAGTGAGACACTGGGAGTTGAGTTAAGTGTCGGAGTTTATTGAGAATAAATGTTAATGTTTTGCCTTTTTAAAATCTAACAAACTGCCTGTAATTGGAAGGATAGACATTTAAGTTTCTTTCAGGACCAAAGAAAGTTTTTTTAAAAACAAGCACTTCTATTCTCTTGTATTCAAGAGGCGGCTGGATATAGCACTTGGGGCGAATGGGATCAAAGGTTATGGGGAAAAAGCAGGATTAGGCTATTGAATTGGATGATCAGCCATGATCATAATGAATGGCAGAGCAGGCTCGAAGGGCCAAATGGCCTCCTCCTGCTTCTATCTTCTAGTTTCTATGTTTCTAGTGTTGCAACTCATAGGGGCCGGCTAATTAAGTAAACTGGTTAAATCATTCAACATCCTCTAACACTGCTGGGCATTTCTGTGCCATAGAAACTAGAAGCAGGAGTAGGCATTCGGCCCTTCGAGCCTGCTCCGCCATTCATTATGATCATGGTTGATCATCAAATTCAATATCCTGATCCCCCCTTCCTCCCATATCCCTTGATCCCTATAGCCGGGCTCCCTGGGTATTATTCTTGGCTACAACCTCTGTCTAGGCCACTATGGTCAGACAGGAGGACCTCCCGCTGTTATTCCGGGGAAACCTCCTGCCTTTCCTGGATGGGCTGGAGGAGAGTTTCCAGGGAGGCTTTGCTGAACTGTGGGACCGTGCACTGCTTTCTTCTCTGGGATATTAAAGGACAGTCAGGTTGAAGCTTCTGACCGGAGTGAATGGCTGCCTCGATGCCAGTCCTTCAACCGCATATGACAACGGCAGAGACCGCGACGTGCTGTCTGTCCCCACCACGAAGTTCACCATGCTCCACAAAGACGCATATGTAATGAGCTGAACAGCACAAGATTGAAGAAAGTTGGCATGTCAGCTACGACTCTCACCAACTTTTACAGATGCTCTATAGAAAGCATTCTTTCTGGTTGTATCACAGCTTGGTATGGCTCCTGCTCTGCCCACGACCACAAGAAACTTCAAAGGGTTCTGAATGAAGCTCAGTCCATCACGCAAAGCAGCCTCACATCCATTGACTCCGTCTACACTTCCCACTGCCTCGGAAAAGCAGCCAGCACATTCAAGGTCCCCACGCACCCCGGACATACTCTCTTCCACCTTCTTCCATCGGGAAAATGATACAGAAGTCTGAGAACACGTACTAGCTGACTCAAGGACAGCTTCTTCCCTGCTGCCATCAGACTTTTGAATGGTCCTATCATATATCAAGCTGATCTTTCTCAACGCCCTACCTATGATTGTAACACTATATTCTGCACCCTATCCCTTCCTTCTCCCTTATGTACTCCATGGACAGTATGTTTTGCCTGTATAGCATGCAAGAAACAATACTTTTCACTGTATCGCAATACATGTGACAAAATTAAATCAAATCAAAGATTGTATGTGGTCAGCCCTGCTTCCCCCTCCCCAAGCAAGAATCATTTCCATTTCCGCACCCGCCACCAAACTTAGACTCCAGAATGGAAGGTTTTACCCTCCCTCTTGAACAGCAGTTCAGTCAACAGAACAGTTCAGTCGGGCAGCATGGTCGGTGCAGGCTTGCAGGGCCGAAGGGCCTGTTCCTGTGCTGCAATTTTCTTTGTTCTTTCTTTGTTCTGTTAGCACTGTGGCCATACCTACACTACATGAAAACACTGCAGCGGTTCAAGAAGGCAGCTCACCACTACAAGGACAGCCAGAGATGAGCAATAAATGCTGGCCTTGCTAGAAATGTTCACATCCCATGAAGGATGAAAAGAAATGCCAGCAGCAGGATGTTTAACGCTCTGCTTTCCTTGATGTGAATCCTTCTGAGGATTAACACAGGGGAAACGGCCTCAGTGAAAAAAAAAACAAGAACCAAATGGTGAAATATTGATATAAATTTCAAGGCGCAGAATTGTACTGCCTCGCCTACAAGTACATGAATGTTAAAGGCATCAAACGAGCTGCTTTCAATTGTGCAGCTGGTGGGGGCAGGGAAAAAAAATATTTAGGTTTTGATCAGAGGAACTCGCGATTTGAGAGGGGCTCCTCCCATCCATCAGTGAATTGATTCTCACTGTTCCTGTCACGCGAGGATAAAGGTGATTCCTGGGCAGGTTGCTGCTGGCATGAAAATGATGAGTCCTCCAAGTGTATGCCGAACATAGACAAGAGGATGAGTGAGCAATGATAAGGATAATGATCAAGGAACAGCACCCAAGAAAAGCATTGAAATTGCAGCTTTGTCTCCTGTGAAAAAAGGTGATCAAAACTGGCACAGGCTGGCTCATTGATCAGTTGCAGGTTATTCTCCAGGGACTGAAAGAAATGGGCAAATATTAAAACAACTTGAGTGTCCCAATGTGTTGCAAAATAGCACAGATTATTAAGATGGTCATGAATATTTATTCCTACCTCCTGCATCTTCAATGTACTTGAAGTATGAATGATGTTAAACATTGAGATACTTGCATCTGTTGTCTTTAGATCGTTTCGAATTTTATAATTACAAACAAATATTGATGAAACGGCAGTCAAGGTGAGTGATTGCTGGATTGCCAAGACATGGCTAAAGAAAACTCAAATTTGGGAATGAAACATTGCATGGTGTAACTTATTTAGACAAAAGAGAGAGAGGACAAAAGGGAAGTGGAGACTGTGTTTGTTCAGGATAACATAATGGTGGTAAAGGAAAAAGGTGCAGCAATCAGGACGACAAAAATAGAGCCTGGAATTCTCTGGAAGTTTAACGGACAGGTTGCGGAGAATGTGAAACATCATCGATGGTCGGGGGGGAATTTCCGGCTCTTAGACCAGCGTGGCCGGAGAATTCCGCCCAGAATTTGTGGCCAGAATTTCACCTTCCATAGGCGGGCACATGCCTCACCTGTGTGTGAAATCACACAAAAAGACGCTGGACGCCCGTCCCAATGTCATCGTGTACCCGTGCAATATTTTGGTTGGTGGCATACACAAAGCCCAGCTGCCGACAATAAAGGAGGAAATTTAGCCCATTAAGATGCCAATTGAACGCAATTTAATGTTGCCCGTCGGCTTTTAGAGTTGGCAAGCGAACCGATTAGCCAGGCAGCCACTGCGTTTTATCGGCAACTTTGATCCAAGGTGGGATAAGACCATAAGATATAGGAGCCATTTGGCCCATCGATGAACTGTCAGGGCTGAAAGAAAATTTACAAAGGTGTTGAGGTTTGTGCTTGAATGTGCTGCCCTGATGCTCTTTGCAGCATTTTTCCAATGCAATTTATCTTTTTACAAGTCCTAGGCTCCCTGAGACAACCACAGCGGCTGTTTCCCCAAAGGGAGCAGGTTCGAATCGCCAGCGTGCCCCCTCCCCTTTCTCTGCACTCTCCCTCCCCGGCAGTGTTGAGCCTTTCCCAGTGCGTGTTACACACTGGCTGCCCATTAATTCACCAGCCAGCATGAAATTGTATTCCAGGGCCGCTCAAGGCTGGGAGCATACTTTATACCCGTGTCTGTGCCCAACAAGTGCACGTGCCCAGTGGGTGAAACATTCAGGCCTACGTATATCGAGATAAAAGGTAATAAAGGATCAATCACATTATCAGGTGTAATCTACAGACAATCTAACAGTAGAATGGAGGTGGAGGAAGAAATATACAGATGAATTAGGGAGTTTGTGAAAATCATACAGGGGGTGATCTTAGCTTCTCACTCTGCTGGTTGATGGGCGGGGTGAGCTGTTCAGATTGTGAGAGAGCCGGAAAATCAGGTTTGCGCCCAATTTCTCACCTCTCGCGATCTTACCAGTACCGGATATCGAGTGAGATCAGCCTCGCACCCAAAAAGGGCACGAGGCTGATTGTAATGTTAAAGTCTAGGTAAAATAGAATTTAAATATTACAAGTGAGCCAAGGACACAATCTTCCAGGCTCACTTGCCTTCCAGCCTCGCCAGTGAAGGTCCTCACTAGTGAGGGTCATGTATGGTCTCCACCAACGGGGACCAGATGTGATAGCCCCACCAGTAGGAATGGAGGCCATTGAGGCCCCTTTGGGATGGTCCCAGACTGGCAATGCCAGCCTGGCACCCTGGCACTGCCCACCAGGGACCTGGCACCCCATCGGTCAATGCCAAGGGAAGGCAGGGCTTACTCGGAGGGGACAGGCCTGAAGGGGCAGGGCCTAAGGGGAGGGGGCAGGGTGCTGCGCACTCGGCAACTGGTGATCAGCCAGTCCATGCCGTGGGGGGTGCGCTGCAGGGGATGGTATCTGACAGTCTGTCTACAGCGGGGAGTGGTCAGCTGCAGAGCTAGCTATCGCTGGGGGAGGCAGTGACAGATATCTCTGTTCTTTGCTGTTGCACAAAACAGAGAGATCTGCACATGCGCAGTGGCTCCCTCTGCTGTGATCTGCTGGCTCTCGGGTGATCAGGCCTTCCCCCTGCTGGCAGGAAACAGATCTTGCTTCATTTTTTCCTCAGAGTGTGGTAAGATTCGATTTTTAACTTGTCCAAAAAATCGATGTGATTTTCTCCCGTTTTCAGGCTCATTTGGCACTTAGCTTATTTTTTTGGGAAGATCACCCCAGAACAATAACCATGTGGGATTCAAACTACCCCAATATTAATTGGTTTGAAGAGGTAGCTAAAGGAGATTAGGGAATGGAGGGCTTACATTGTGGACAGAACTCCTTTCTAACCCAATATGTAAAAATCCCAACAAGGGAAAACTAGATTAATAGATTGGAAACCAGTTGATTTTGAAATGTTGAAAATAGAACTTGGGAAAGCAAAATGGATAACGACATTGGCAAACAGTGACATAGAACAGCAATAGGGAACATTGTCAAGGGTGTTCATTAAAGTGCGGAGAATTATATATTCTGCTATAAGGTAGCAACAAAATAAATATTAATGAGATTCCATTGAAGAATAAAGACATAAAGGAACAATTGAGGGTTAAGAAATACGCATATGTTAAGATTGCATGATCAGTCAGAATACAAGGAGATAAATAAAAAAAAAACAATCATGAAGGCAAAGAGAAACAATGAAACTGAATTATCAAAGAACTTAAGACAAAATGGTAACTCATTTTACAAGTACATCAATTAAGAAACGAAAACTGGGACAGGAATAGAACCATTGGGGATAGACAGGATAATACCACAACCAACAACAGAGAGATGGCAGAAATATTAAATACTTATTCCTCTTTGGTATTTACTAGGTGCCTTTGATTAATGAGATGAGCAATGGGATAATTGACTTTACAATAAAAAAGGTAATTTATTGAATAAACTAAACAAACTCCAACAGGATAAACCCCTGGCCCAGCTGGATTGCATTCATAGATTTTAAAGGAATCTAGGGAAAAAATATCAGAGAGAATACAACACATATTTAATATTTTTTTGGAAAAGGTATAGTGCCAAGGGCTGGCAGATAGCTAACGTAATTCCTATATTTTAGATGGGGACAGAACATGCCCAGGAAACTACGGACGACATCAGTTGAGGAAAAATAATGGAATCACTCAGGAAAGAGAGGATCGAAGAACATCGAGAAAATAAATATAATGAATAGTCAATACCGATTTCAAAGAAGGAAACCCTTGCTTAGCCAACATTTTTTTTCGAAGATAAAGTTTTTTTAAAGTTTATTTATTAGTGTCACAAGTCGGCTTACAATTGACACTGCAATGAAGTTACTGCGAAAATCCCCCAGTCTCCACACTCCGGTTCCTGTTCGGGTACACTGAGGAAGAATTTAGCATGGTCAATGCACCTAACCAGCATGTCTTTCGGACTGTGGGAGGAAACCGGAGCACCCGGAGGAAACACACGCAGACACGGGGAGAATGTGCAAACTCCACACAGACCCAAGCCGGGAATCGAACCCGGGTTCCTGGCACTGTGAGGCAGCAGTGCTAACCACTGTGCCACCAGGCCACCCTCAGGTAATAGAGAGAGCAGAGAATGGTAAAGCAGAAGTTGTCATTTATCCATATTTTCCAAAGGGCCTTGATGAGATGATCCATAGTCAACTAATGAATAAGGTCAGAGAATGTGGAGTCAGGGAACAAGTGCCAGAATGAACTGAGAGCAAGCTTCAAGATAGACAGCAGAGAGTGGAAGGACAGGTTAGCTTTCAGAGCAGCAGAAAGTGGAAAGTGATATTCCACATGATCAGTGCTGGGACCCATGTTGGTCAGACCTGAGATTAACAATGTGGATTTTAGAATAAAAAAAACAAATTCTAAGTTTGCGGATTATACCAAATCAATACTAGGGAGTGTTGTCTGCATCATTACAGGTAGATATTGATACATGTGCAAATGGACAAATAATTGGCAAATTAATTTCACCACAGATAAATATGAGCTAGTACATTTTGGTAGACAGAATAGGGAGATAATTTATTACTTGGAAGGTGTGAATCTTGGGTAGAGGAACAAGGGGATCTTGGTGTACAAAGGCAGTAATTACTAAAAGTTGTATCACAGATTAGTAAGGCCATAAAAATGTAAACCAAGCACTATGCTTTATTTCTAGACAAATAAAATTGAAAAGTAGGGAATTTATGCTAAACTTGTAAGGAATCTTGGTTAAGAGTAATTAAAAGTACGGTGTACAGTTCTGGTCACCAGATTACAATAAAAATGGAAATGTAGACAGTGACTTACTAGAAGTTGGGACCTTGAATTTGGGCAGCTAACATGGAGGTTTGGAGATTGGGTTGGAAGGTGATACTAGGCAGCATCGAAGGCCACACGAATGCCATAATATCATAGATTTATAAAATGATACAGTACAGCAGGAGGCCAATTGGCCTGCCTTGTCTAGGCTGGTTCTTTGTTAGAGCTATAGTCACACACCCCTGTTCCTTCCCCATAACCCTGTATTTTTTTCCATTCAGTATTTATGCAATCTATATGTTTACATTAAAATTGACTGCTCTATTTGAATCCAACCATCCAGAAAAATAAAGCTAGGAATGCAAGAAATAAAGAAGAAAGAAACACAACCATTAAAGAGCTAGAAATTAGCTAATGGCCCAAAGAGAGATTGGAGTGGAGGCTGAAGAGACAATCAGGAATCTGACTTCATTTTCAATATGATTAAAAAGCGGATAAGTAAATGAATCCAGACAAAGTATTAAGATAACAATAAAATCAACTTGAGGAAAAGCTGAGGTAGCAACTTAAATACACAATTTCCTTTTCCAGGAAGATTTGTGTGAACGGTCACAGATTGACTACAAAGCTACCCAGTGGCCAGATTGTGTAGTGATAGCACCACAAGTGCACATTGGCAAAACCTACATTAAATGTTAATTTATAATGAGGCAATGTCAACACAAATAATGGGAGAAGAATATAACAACAGGAAGGCAAGTTGAACAGCCAGGAAATGCAAGCTTTTTGAAAAGGTGTAGAAAGTTGATAGATATCCATTAGTGTGCAGAGTCCTCCAACAATGATGGGGAGAATTCTCCCCAAAAAATTCAAAGTGTGGAATTTGTGTGATAACTAGAGTAATTCATTCTGTTTTTTTCAGTGGGAGTTCAGAGAAGAATCTCCCACACTCTGTGCAATGCAGAGGTCACCAGCGTGAATATCATTAAAATTTCAGAGGGCAGGGCCTATCCCCGCTGGAGAGGCTGAAATCAGCGCGCTGAACGGGCCACTGCGTATGTGCCGATCTGTCAGTGCCGAGATCGGCACACGCGCAGTGGCCCAGCACTGCCGGCTTCCCGATTACTGGCCAGCTCGATCGCTGGTCAGCTCCACGACCCGCGCATCACTGGCCCTAACATCCCCCCCCCCACCCCCACATCCCAATTGCTGTTCCCCCAAACATGCCCTGGCCCAACCCTGACACCCCCGCAGTCCCGCAGTTCCGACTCCCAACCACTGCATTGCCGACCTTCTCCCCGGCTGACCGCCCTCCCCCACCGCCGCCCCCCCCTCCCCCAGCGGACCCCCCCCCATCCAGCCCATGCCGATCATTAGCCTGCCTGCTGCTCCCATGATCCCGATGCAGAGTGGCAGCGAGACGCCACACCCCCACTGATTGCCCCTTTAGGCCCCGCCGATTTCCGGTGCAGAGCAGACGCCGTCAGAAATCCAGCGCTGGAGACACAAGTGGGGCACGAACACTCCACAAATCGGCTGACGCGAGAATCTCCCAGCCCGCTGCACTAAAAGATTAGCACGGCAGGATGGGGGAATCATGGCCTACATGTCTGAAGCCTCAGGGTAGCGCGCTCCAGGATAAATCCAGATGTCTCTTGAATTCAGTTGAAGATTTCAGGTCTCATTGTCCACTTGCTCTTTGTCCTGTGGAAATGTACGAATGTAGTTTTTAAAGATAAGACCATCATTCACTGAAACACAGTGAAATCTCTGAAGAAAACTGCTTCCTGTACTAAGGCCGGAATTTTACCGTCCCATCCATCAAGGGAATTGGAGCAGGTGAAGGACGGACCATGGAAAGGGCGGTTAACCTCGGGCAGGATTTTCCAGTTTTGGAGCGGGTGAGGCTGGAAAATCCTGCCCTAAATGTCCTTTATTCTCAAGGCGGCATGGTGGCACAGTGGTTAGCACTGCTGCCTCACAGGGACCCGGGTTCAATTCCCGGCTTGGGTCACTGCCTGTGTGGAGTTTGCACACTCTCCCCGTGCCTACGTTGGGTTTCCTTCGGGTGCTCCAGTTTACTTCCACAGTTCAAAGATTTGCAGGTTAGATTAATTGGCTATAGTAAATTGTCCCCTGGTTTCCCAAGTTGCGTAGGTTAGATGGACTAGCCATGGGATAGGGCGAGGTGATGGGCCTGGGTTTGATGCTCTGTCAGAGAGTCTGTGCAGACTTGGTGGGCCGAATGGCTGCCTTCTGCACTGTAGGAATTCTATGATTTTATGATCATATCAACTATTTTCAATTCCAATATCTTAATTGCTGTGGTCTTGCAAACAGTTCTTTGTGTTAATGGCACAGTGGTGGGGGCCCAGGATCGATTCCTGGCTTGGGTCACTGTCTGTGTGAAGGCTGCATGTTCTTCCCGCGAATGTGTGGGTTTCCTCCAGGTGCTCCAGTTTCCTCCTACAGTCCAAAAGACGTGCTTGTTAGATGCTTTGGCCATGCTAAATTCTCCCTCAGTGTACCCAAACAGGTGCCGGAGTGTGGCGACTAGGGGATTTTCACAGTAACTTCATTGCAGTGTTAATGTAAGCCTACTTGTGACACTAATAAATAAACTTAAACTTTTGCATAGTTCACAACAATTGTGGCTTTCCTTCATCTCCAGAGTTATGCACTTTTAAAGTCATGCAATTTCCGCTATCTTTCCCATCAGGTTCTCACAGCGGAGAATACACCGGGGGGAATTTCCTCTAGGTGCTAATTGTAGAAAAATCACAAACACATCGTCTAATGAACATTTTACTGTTCCATTATACTGATTGCACAGAGGAAGCCTTCCCCCCAGACTTCATACTTTATGAAGAAGAAAGAAGTTGCAATTATAAAATCTCTTTCATTTTCACAAAGCAAACCAAAGCACTTCACATCCAATTAATTACGTTTTGAGTATTGTCACTTGTCATGTAGACAATCCGGAGGCAGCAATCATGTGCAAAGTAAGATCCTGCAGCAATATTTGGTGCTGTAAATCTCAGTGATGAATGACCCAATTCACCTGTTTTAGGTGGTATTAGTTGAGGATGAATATCGTCCAGTGGTCCAGGAGAAATTGGACATCATACTATGCAATTGATCCGCGTAAGGTCAGTTCAACTAAAGGTCCATTTCGGGGGAGGTGATATTCCAGTGGTATTATCACTAGACTATTAATCCAGAAACTCAGCTAATGTTCTGGGGACCTGAATTCAAATCCCACCACGGCAGAGGGTGGAATTTGAATTCAAGAAAAAATATCTGGTCTATTGATGACCATGAAACCATTGTCGATTGTCGGACTATCTGGTTCACCAATGTCCTTTAGGTAGGGAGATCTACCATGCTTACCTGGTCTGGCCTACATGTGTCTCCAGAGCCACAGCAATGTGATTGAGTCTCAATGGTCCTCTGAAATAGCCAAGCAAACCACTGAATTCAAGGGCGACTAGGGATGGGCAATAAATGCTGGCCCAGCCAGTGATGCCCATGTCCCACAAATGAATAAGATCCTTCATCCCAAGAACATCTGAAAGATGGGTTGGACCTGTTGGGTCATTTATCAGGGTTTCCTGACAACCACCTGAAGCAGCTTATAAGGTCCCTTATAGAACATAGAACATAGAACAGTACAGCACAGTACAGGCCCTTCGGCCCACGATGTTGTGCCGAACCTTTTCCAAAACCAAGATCAAGCTATCCCACTCCCTATCGTTCTGGTGTGCTCCATGTGCCTATCCAATAACCGCTTGAAAGTTCCTAACGTGTCCGACTCCACTATCACAGCAGGCAGTCCATTCCACACCCCAACCACTCTCTGAGTAAAGAACCTACCTCGTCCATCCTCCAAAATATTCCATCACGAACCTTATAGTTATGATCTACATCCATACAGCTACATCCATCTGAGGAAATAGTCTCTGAACGTCCACTCTATCTATCCCCCTCATCATCTTATAAACCTCTATTAAGTCGCCTCTCAACCTCCTCCGCTCTAAAGAGAAAAGCCCTAGCTCCCTCAACCTTTCCTCATAAGACCTACCCTCCAAACCCCCAGCATCCTGGTAAATCTCCTTTGCACTCTTTCCAGTGCTTCCACATCCTTCTTATAGTGAGGTGACCAGAACTGCACACAATATTCCAAATGTGGTCTCACCGAGGTCCTGTACAGTTGCAGCATAACCCCATGGCTCTTAAACTCAAACCCCCTGTTAATAAACGCTAACACACTATAGGCCTTCTTCACGGCTCTATCCACTTGAGTGGCAACCCCAAGATCTCTCTGTTCCTCCACATTCCTCAGAACCCTACCTTTGACCCTGTAATCCGCATTCAAATTTGTCCTACCAAAATGAATCACCTCGCACTTATCAGGGTTAAACTCCATCTGCCATTTTTCGGCCCAGCTCTGCATCCTATCAATGTCTCTTTGAAGCCTACAACAGCCCTCCACCTCATCCACTACTCCACCAATCTTGGTGTCATCCGCAAATTTACTGATCCACCTTTCAGCCCCCTCCTCCAAGTCATTTATAAAAATCACAAATAACAGAAGACCAAGCACTGATCCCTGTGGTACACTGCTGGTAACTGGTCTCCAGTCTGAAAATTTTCCATCCACCACCACCCTCTGTCTTCTATGAGATAGCCAGTTACTTATCCAATCGGCCAAATTTCCCTCTATCCCACACCTCCTTACTTTCTTCATGAGCCGACCATGGGGGACCTTATCAAACGCCTTACTAAAATCCATGTATACGACATCAACTGCTCTACCTTCATCTACACACTTAGTTACCTCCTTAAAGAATTCAATCAAATTTGTGAGGCAAGACTTACCCTTCATGAATCCGTGTTGACTATCCTGGATTAAGCTGCATCTTTCTAAATGGTCGTAAATCCTATCCCTCAGGACCTTTTCCATTAACTTACCGACCACCCTTGCACATGTAAATGAATGACTACAGTCTGTTTTAGGCCACTGAAAAATCGGATTGTGCCAAGTGGAGTAGGCACCAAGACTGCTTCATTTTGGATGCATCAGCGTGGTGATTGTCCATTTAAGGATCCATGCGCAGGTAAGGGTCACATGACCTGGGGAACCAATCAGGGAGCAGGGTGGGGGATCACCCTGGTTTGCTTGAGTTCCTGTTCCAGAACTTTCTCGGAAGCTGACTGGCAGCCATGAGGTTGTAAGCCTCTGTATTATAGTTATATGTAAATAAACGTTGCAGTTGTTATTTATCTAACCGGTGAACAATAATTATTACAATCAGCAGCCCCTGCCACCTAACCAGCAGCCGCCAAAGGCATGTTCTAATGTATGCTTTGCTGTCGGTCTGTAAGGAATAGGAATGATGAGGGGCACTGAGGGTGCACTCAGAAACAGATCAGAACTCCTGATCTGAAAAACAGTACCTCAGTCAATGCAACACGTCCTCAATACATCACTGAAGTGTCGGCCAAGATTGTGTGCTGTTTTCGAGGTGAGAGTGTTATTGCTGAGCCAAGGTGACACACGTGTCACACTGTGATCAACCGTTTTGTACCAAAAATGGTCTCTCATTTCTCACTGCTGGAGTTGGTAAAGATATGCAGGCAGCAGCCTAAAATTTTGCTCGTTAGTCAGCCATTTTGCTCAAATATTGTGCCCTGAACAGATTTTTCAAATTGAAGAAGCACTAAACAACAACGATTGCAATTGTCTCAGGACAGACAGTTTTCTTGTTTGTTCCAGTTGACAAAATGAATATTATAAAACTGTATCCTCACTACACTGTTAGCGGGGCGTAAATAGCAACACAAAATAAGAATTCAACAACTGGCGAATATCGAACTATGGTAACCAGCAGGCCACAGACATTGAGGGGGTGATTTTCCAGCCTCGCCGTGCCTGGCACAGATCGCACCGATCCTGGAAAATAGCGTGCAGGTTTAAAAACGGATTTCGCGCTGAGCGCCAAACAGCTTGCGATTGTCCCAGTCCCTTTCTACAGTACAAACCGGATCACACCCAGAAAGGGCTCGAGGCTGATTAACATATTTAAAGTAGTATTTAAATATGCTTAGTCCGTTCAGTGCTGGATTCTCCCAGCCATTGACACCCTCAGGTGGTGGGGGTCATGGCTAGGCAGGGCCCATCTGGCAGTGCCCACCTGGTAGTGCCAATCTGGCACCATGGCAATGCTAACCTGGCAGTACTAATTGGGGACTGATAGTCAAAGAAAACAAAGAACAAAGAAAAGTACAGCACAGAAACAGGCCCTTCGGCCCTCCAAGCCCGTGTCATCATGATGCCCTAACTAAACTAAAGAAAAAACCTTCTGCCCTTATCGGTCCATATAAATTGCCAAGGAGGTGGGGCCTGAGCGGGGATGGGGCATGAGTGGAGGCTGTGAAGGATGGTTCAAGAAGGTGGGTCATGAAGGGTGGATCCTGAAAGGGGGACGTGAAAGGGTGGGGCACGATGGAGTGGGGCATGATAGGGTGGGCATGATGGAGGAGGCATGTTGAAGGTCATGAAGGGGACCCCATTGGGGGACCCCAATCCCCCGATGCTGGTGATCCATGTCATGGAGGGGGGTGAGGAAACATACTCCAATAACAGGGGAGGTGGGTCCCAAAGTCTGTATAGGGAGGGGCCTCCCAGTGCACTGTGAGACCAGGGAGCCCTTTCAAAAGGATGCTTTGCAGCCGGGCTCACCAGAGTGTATATGCCCGGCCCCTCCCAGAACCAACGCACGACTCACCGATCTCCCAACTAATGACTAAATGTGGGATGATTGCAGTCCAGTCTGTGCCAGATCGCTCCAGTTTTCTCGCTGTTATGACACTTCATTTTTGGGGAAAATGGCGGCCTGGATATCTGCCTGCTGTCGCTACCTTCATGTGTCTTGTGCAGATGTTCTTGATGCCGGGCTAATTTTACTTCTGCCTTTCTTTCAGCATCTTGCCCTGTAGTCTACCTCGAGTTTCAGGGGGGTTTTTATTTGCGAATGTTGCTGATGCTGATGCTGCCAGTGTTTCTGGCAGATTGATATGCTCCATAAGAAAACACTGCTGTTTTTGTTGCTTATGCCCGGCTGGTTAAATTGCTGGGGTAAGCTGAAATTTTCTGATTGCTTTACCAGACATATCACATCAAATAAAAGCAAATTACTGCGGACGCTGGAATCTGAAACCAAAAGAGAAAATGCTGGAAAATCTTAGCAGGTCTGGCAGCACCTGTAAGGAGAGGAAAGAGCTGACGTTTCGAGTCCAGATGACCCTTTGTCAAAGCAACTTTGTGCTGAGGTCACAAAGACAGACCGGGGTAACTGTGTAAGGATAGGAAGAGAAGCCATTGCAATTTTAGTTTTTAGTTTCAAGTCCAGATGACCCTTTGTCAAAGCTGCTTTAGTCGAAGGGTCATCTGGACTCGAAACATCAGCTCTTTTCTCTCCTTGCAGATGCTGCCAGACTTGCTGAGATTTTCTAGCATTTTCTCTTTTGATATCACATCAAATCTCTCCTTTGGGTAGAAGGGAGTTAGAAGAATCTAAGCATATTTGGGGCCCCCCGTACTCCAGACAGGGTGCTTATCTCTAATCCATAGTTACACAGCCCTCATTGCAGGATGACTATCTCAACACCCTTTACAGAACCTTTATTATACCATACTATTGCAACTCAATTTATAAAACCTTCATCTTATCATGGTTACCTGATTATCAATTATTGAACCCATATTATTTCATGGCATAAACGACAGGTGGCAGATTTTCCCTATATTTGACAGAGTGCTACAGTGGGCAGCAACACTGGCATTGAAACCGTTGGCATCAACGGTGGTTTCTCCACCGTATCATTGGGAATACAGAAGAAGAAAAGCCAAGAGGCGGGCCCCACAATGTAACCCTGACAGAGCCCGTCCTGCCAATAGTCGTAGTCTTTTAAGTGCGCAAAGGTTCATATGGTACCCCACACACACCCCACACAACAGCCTGGCACTGCCCAATGGCATTGCCGGATGGCATTTCCCCCAGCACTACTCCCTGGTACCCTGGCTAATAGTAACACAACCCTTCTGTTAGCTTGGCTATCTTATTATTGGTTGCATAGCCATTATTCAAAAATGGTACAATTTATGACATGGTGTCTTTATCAACGTTTACTGCAATTCAGTAGTCTTATTGTATTATTGTTCATGGCTGATATTTCTTACAAGTCACCTATCTTTCCAAGAGCTGGTTGGATATTATTAAAATTTGAGAGCACCCACTCTTGGGTGCCCTTGATACTGCTCCACGCTCAAATGATGAGGTCTAAGGAACACCTGAAATTAGCTTTGGGCCTCCATGTTCTAAAGATGGCATAGTGAGAGAACACATCATCAACAAGTTTGGGCCAATGTTGGCTAACGCAGATCAAAACAAAGTCACAATGGAGGCTCGAGGCAGGCATTAAGCCTTTGATTCCTATATAAAATGAAACAATAACTGACTCATGCATAGATAAAGCACACTTTGTACTTTTATTCTTTTTTCTTTATTCATTCGTGGGACATGGACATCGCTGGCTGGTCAGTAATTATTGCCCATCCCTAGTTGCCTGAGGGCAGTTGAGAGTCAACCACATTGCTGTGGCTCTGGAGTCACATGTAGGCCAAACCAGCTCAGGACGGCATTCCCTTCCCTAAAGGACTTATTATTTAGGGAAGGTCCTTATCCCTAAAGGGCGGCACGGTGGCACAGTGGTTAGCACTGCTGCCTCATAGCACAAGGGACCCATGTTCAATTCCGGCCTCCAGTCATTGTCTGTCTGGAGTTTGCACATTCTCTCTGTGTCTGCATGCATTTCTTCCAGGTGCCCCGGTTTCCTCCCACAATCCACCGATGTGCAGGTTAGGTGGATTGGCCATGCTAAATTAACCTTAGTGTCAGGGGGATTAGCAGAATAAATATGAAGGGTTATGGGAATAGGGGCTGGGTGGGATTGTGGTCAGTGCAGACCCGATGGGCCAAATGGCCTCCTTCTGCACTGTAGGGATTCTATGGGAAAACATACTGTGGGAAATTCCTTATATGCCATACCACATTTCAAATTGGAACCGTGTGTATGTTTCTAGCTGGTATTTAGGATCCTCAGGAGACCATGTGTCTGAAACACAGCCCAGTTGTACCCTGTTGAAATCCGATCTCTTCAACGTATTTGAGGACGTTATTGCGTTGAATATGATTTTGCAAGAAGTTTACCACGATTCTTAACTAAAACACAAAATTAGAACAATTATAAAGGTTTGATTGAATATTTTACCCATTTCACACATTTGTGGGTGTTACGAAGAGGAAACATTTTTTACATGTCACTTTTCACATTGCTGGCCTTCATCTCGCATCGTCATACCCGTGTGAGTATTCTCAGACTGTCTCTCGCTCTTTCTTTGCACGGTGCAATTATTTGTGCTGTCACATTCATTTATATGCAGTGTGTGTGAACTAAAAAAGAAAGTTGGATTTGCTTTTTTGTAACAATGGAATAACAATCGTTGAAAATTGTTTTTGTTTTGGCTTTCAATGCAATGGACTCATTATTATAGAACAAATGGACATCATCACACTATTCCTCCCAACAGTAACTGGGGAAATGTCATCATGTGGATAATGGAAAAGCTGACCACTCTATATTGACTTTATCGTGTTGTGGCATGTCTCTGAAAACTACGGAGAACAGGCTTGCTGTTTCAACAGACACAAATTTAATAATCTTTCCCAAGGATGGGAGGAAGAAGCCAGACTCTCAAACCAAGAAGGTGTGTATGGCAGGGACCAAAATAGTGAGCAGCAAGAGAGTAGCTTGTCCCACGTGCAGACAGTGTACAAAGAGGATCAATGACCTGGGAACGGCAGGAAAGCAAGTGGCAATGCACTTTCAGGTACCAAGCTCCACATTCTGACTTCCCTGGTATTTCCTGCACAGCATTCCTCAGCTCCAGTCATTCCCTCTCCCCAGGTACCTCCTGGCATCTCCACGTGAAAAGCTTCACATTCACCCTCATCTTTGTGTCACTCATGCTTCATGGTGACCCCCCACAAACGTTGTCCTTCCCTCCTCTCTGCACAGTCCATTCCTCACAACTCTCTGCTTTCTCTCCTTGTAGAAGAGAGTGTACAATTTGAAGGAGAGACAGTGAACTGGGGGGTCGGTCACCCTCCACCAGTGATGACCATGGGCAATGTGTGCCCACCTGGTCCGCTGGGAAGGAAGTCTTGGTCCAGGTGGCTGCAGGTGTCAGCAATGACCTCTCGTGAATGTCTGAACCTCTTGAGACACTGGTGCTCACACGTGCTGAGAGAGCCGATTGTCTGCCTGTAGATGCTGTGTTGGTGGTCTTCTCTCTTTTGAGTTGGATCACTGTGTCCATCCCCTCTGCCCTCTGACGGGGCATGTGGCTGAGGAGAAGGCAGCTGATGATGCTGCCACTGTTGCCCCTGCTGTTGGTCCTGGTGCTATTGTCATTGCTTCTGCTCCTGCTGTTTGTCAATAGGTGTCTAAAGTAGGGTTGCATGTCCCTATGCTGTGGCGAAGACTTGAGGTGGAGATGCTGGCATTAGATTTGGGTGGGCACAACAAGAAGTCCCACAACACCAGGTTAAAGTCCAACAGGTTTATTTGGAATCACGAGCTTTTGGAGCGCTGCTCCTTCATCAGGTGAGTGCTCACCTGATGAAGGAGCAGCGCTCCAAATGCTCGTGATTCCAAATAAACCTATTGGACTTTAACCTGGTGTTGTGGGACTTCTTACTATGGTGAAGGCTGACAAGACAATGCAGATGACGGTGAGCGAAATGCAAGATGGATGTACTGACTTCCGAGGAATTGGAAATCACTTATCAAACAGTACAAGTATATTCTCAGAAGAAGTGCTGTGAGTCCCAGCCTCTCACCTGGGCATGGCTACAGCTACAACAAAAACAGAAAATGCTGGACAATCTCAGCAGATCTGACAGCATCCTTGGAGAGAGAATAGTGCCAAAATTTCGAGTTTGGATGACCCTTCGTCAGAGCTTTGTTCATGGCTACAGCTAGTCTGTTTCACTGTTTGAAGGCTTCCAAACCTGCCAGTTTCACTGATTGATCCAGGCAAGTTACACACAGCTTGGGAAACGTGTGTGCTGCTTGTTAAAACCAGAATGTTGGGTTAAATCCTCAGTGTATAGCTTAATTATTTACCTGAAGATTCTATAAGTGCTCTTCGTTCAGCTGCACATCTGCCCTTGTTCAATTTGGAAGTGGGTGGGTTCATGTTGGGTTCCTGATGTCACTTTTTGGGACACATATTCCTTCTGTACCCAAACCCACATCCATTAAAATGCTGCTTAAAGTTTCAGTTTGTGGGGCAGGAAACAATTAGAGGAGATAAGTATAAAATAGCCATTAAGACATCTGAATGTGGATCTTGCTGCCGTAAGTAGTTGTTGAGGTGAATAGCATTGATCCATTTAAGGGTTAGCTAGATAAACACACGAGGGAAAAAGGAATGTAAGGTTATGCTAAAAAAGGCTCCTTCGCCTCAGGACCAGGAGCCCCACTCCCAAGACTTAAGCACCAAATCTAGGCTAATACATCAGTGCCGTACTGAGGGGTGCTGCTGTATCAGAAGTGCCTTCTGTTGGATGAGATGTTAAAAATTAGATCACCCATCTGCCCTCTTGGGCGGACATAAAAGGTCTTATTTGCACAGTTTCAAAGTGCAGAGGAATTCTCTACTGATCTCCCAACCAACACATTAGTAAAACAGATTATTGGACTACTTATGACCTCAATGTTCTTTGTGGAAGATTGCCTTTTGGAAACTAGTTATTACATTTCCTTTTGTTACAATGGTGACTCAACTTCGAAAGTTCTTTATTGGCTATAGTGTGCTTTGGAATGTCCTGAGGTTCTGAAAGATCCATATAAATAGAAGTTCTTTCTTTCTTTAAGTACGCAGCAATTGTAGGGCTAATTTCCAAATTGGTCACTCTTGGCGTGGAGCAGCGCTCATCAGGAAATTACGAGCCTGCCCTGCTTGGGGTTTTATCTGTTAATTGTTGTTTAGGCTCTTGGTTTAACCTTATGCCCAGAAGTAGTGAATGATGCAAACATAATCCAGCTGCCAGTACAAACACAGTAAGGTACGATTTCTTCTGCTCTAGTTCCTGGAGAAAGCAGAGTTCTGGAAATAACTGAGCTTAAAATTTTATGAATTATATATTCTTCGGCTTCAGAACGTTAGATGACATGTGTGATATGTGCACACTGCATGAAAAATCAACGCCAAAGAAGCTAATTAAGCTTTGAAAAGCTTCAGAAACAGAAGGAAGCATGGGTGTGCGTGCATTAGATATATATTATAGATATAAACGTATATAGTATGTACAAGGAGAGAGAGAGATAGAGAGTTTACAACTCTCATTAGGCAGCCAAATGCAGTTTCAGAAGATTAAGTTGTCATATTGGAACTGGGAATGATTATCGGATGCAAAGTGAAGGTGATAGTTTGTCACAGTTGTGGGGAAGTGTTTAATTCTCAGCTCTCAGAGTAACAATTCAATAGGATGCGTGTGTCTTTAAAGGTAGGCACATATGAGGTTATTTTCAAAACCTCATGCAAGAGTCGCAAGTCAGTTAATTTATATAGGTAATGCACACAACTAGAAGTATAGTTGATCCTGATTGGAAAAGACTAGTTTCTCCGAAAACATTCACTCAGATCCCGTGCTAATCTGCTATCCAGCTTCTCCCCTTGAGGCATCTAATTTTATCCCAAGCTGCTACCCTCTTCCAGTCATAGCCAATTCCATCTCAGACACGATGTGGTACTTACCAAACCTGTTGCTACGAATCCCATGGTCACCCTTAATCCTTCCCAGTTCTATAGTTATTCCTCTCATGCACATTGTTCCTGCTTCATCCCCATTATTATTCCCAATATTTGTCACATTTTCTCTGCGTTGTCACTGCTCATCTCAAGGTTGCTGTAAATTTGGTCCCAGTACTGCATTTTATTTCCGTAATCACTGTCACCATTTTTCCAAAGTTGTACAGCAGCACAGTGGTTCGCACTGCTGCCTCACAGCGCCAGGGACCCAGGTTTGATTCCCGGCTTGGGTCACTGTCTTTGTAGAGTTTACACGTTCTCACCGTGTCTGCGTGGGTTTTCTCCGGGTGCTCTGGATTCCTCCCACACTCTGAAAGATGTGCTGGTTAGGTGCGTTGGCCGTGCTAAATTCTCCCTCAGTGTAGCCGAACAGGTGCCAGAGTATGTGGCGACTCGGGGATTTTCACAATAACTTCATTGCAGTGCTAATGTAAGCCTACTTCTGACACTAATAAATAAACTTAAAACTTTTATTACAGAGGGAAATCATTCCCCCCAAGTTGGTTGATACCATTATCATTAAAATTGAGAATGTCCATTTTGTTCCACCAAGGACTAGGAAATTGGGCACCAAATTTCCGACCTTGCTGCCATGGGAACGTGGTGTGAATGGCCAGAAAGATCGCGCCCAGAGTGTGGAATCACCCCATGGCGGAGACATTCTGGGAGCTAGCGACAGCCTGGAGGCTGCCATACAATTCTTATTAATAAATAACATTTTTGTGTCCACTAATGGAGTCTCTGGAAGTGCATCATTACACTGTCCATATCTTGTTTTACCTCCAGTAGCTGGAGAGTGTTCTTCTGTCTCCAAGCCAGGAGGCTGTAACTTGCAATTACTTTAATTTACTAAATTAGTAATTAATTAACCAACCAAATAAATCACTCAGTTTAGACATTGATGGACTGGTGGAAAGCCCACAATGCAACATATGGGAATTTGAAGAATTCATTGCCAATCTGGGCACCCAGATCTGTGGTACGTATCCACAGCTTTCTTTCAGAATTGTTAAGTTGGAGGCCAAACTGCAGACATTGCGGAACAACAGCAAGGATGAGAGGTACAGTATCTGGATACTTTGTTCCAGGGGGAAGCAACACTCCTTAGGTTAAGCAGAACTTCAAAGATGGTCAATGGTCAGGAATAGGAAGATGTAACAGGCAGGTATGGGAATCCAGCATGTGGTGATGAAGGAACATCAGTCCTTGATATTGACCAACAGGTATGAAGTACTTGGGTTGGAGAGAGGGGGGTTTGATTCATGGGGCAGTGGCATCATATTCAGGGATAGGGGAGCTGCTCCATTGAGGTGAGCTCTACTTAAACAGGGATGGGATCAGTGTCCAAGTGCATTGTATAGCCAGGGCTGTGGTTAGGGGTTTAAACCAAAAGGGGTTGGTTCAGGTGAAGGAAGAAATTAGAAATCCTCAGAGAAGAGTGTGATGACTTCAATCAGGCCATTGAGGTTGGTCTATTGGAATATGAACTCCCTGATTAAGGAGTCAATTGATGGGCCAATCAGGGAGTCTTTTCCTTATATTTAACTGGGAGTGTCAGTTCCTCTGGCACTCCCGAAAGTACACAATTAACTGTTAGCACCCTGTGTACTGCTGTTGGAATTGTAAATAAAGGAATTTTGGTGAAAGGATTTCTGCCTCTGAACACTTATTACAAAGAGTTAGAATCATAGAACCATACAGCACAGAAGAGGCCCTTTGGTCCATTGAGTCGGCACCGACACATTAGAAACATCTGAACTCCCACCTAATCCCATCTGCCAGCACTTGGCCCATAGCCCTGAATGTTATGACATACCAAGGGTTTATCCAGGTACTTTTTAAAGGATGTGAGGTGATCCGCTTCCACCACCCTCTCAGGCAGTGCATTCCAGACTATCATCACCCTCTGGGTAAAATGGTTTTTCCTCACATTCCCCCTAAACCTCCTGCCCCTCACTTTGAACCTATGCCCCCTTGTGACTGACCTTTCAACTAAGAGGAACAGCTGCTCCTTATCCACTCTGTCCATGTCTCTCATAATCTTGTACACCTCGATCAGGTCGCCCATCAGTCTTCTCTGCTCCAACGAAAACAACCCAAGCTTACGCAACCTCTCTTTACAACTTAAATATTCCATCTCAGGCGGCATCCTGGTGAATCTCCTCTGCACTCCCTCCAGTGCAATCACATCCTTCTGACAATGTGGTGACCAGAAATGCACACAGTACTCCAGCTGTGGCCTCACCAAAGTTCTGTACAACTCCAACATGACTTCCCTGCTTTTGTAATCTATGTCTCAATTGTTAAAGGCAAGTGACCCATATGCCTATTTCACCACCCTACTAACATGCCCTTCCACCTTCAGAGATCTGTGGACAAACACGCCAAGGACCCTTTATTCCACAAAACTTCCAAGTTTCTTACCATTCATTGAGTACATTCTTGTCAAATTACTCCTTTCAAAGTGCATCACCTCACACTTTTCACAGTTAAATTCCATCTGCCACTTATCTGCCCATTTGACCATTCCGTCTATATCTTCTTGTAGCCCAAGACACTCCGCCTCATTGTTACCCGACCATCCAACCTTTGTGTCATCGGCAAACTTACTAATCCTACCCCCCACATAGTCATCAATGTCATTTATATAAATGATGAATAATAGGAGGCTCAACACAGATCCCTTTGGTACGCCATTGGACTCTGGCTTCCAGTCACTAAGTAACAGTTTTAACAACACCAGGTTAAAGTCCAACAGGTTTATTTGGTAGCAAATACCATTAGCTTTCGGAGCGCTGCTCCTTAGTCAGATGGAGTGGAAATCTGCCCGGTTTGAGAGCAGATTTCCACTCCATCTGACGAAGGAGCAGCGCTCCGAAAGCTAATGGTATTTGCTACCAAATAAACCTGTTGGACTTTAACCTGGTGTTGTTAAAACTGTTACTGTGTTTACCCCAGTCCAACGCCGGCATCTCCACATCTTTCCAGTCACTAAAGCAGCCTTCTGTCATCACCCTCTGTCTCCTACAACTGAGCCAATTTTGAATTTACTTGATCAAATTACCCTGTATCCCATATGAATTTATCTTCTTTATAAATCTCCCATGTGGGAACTTGTCAAAGGCTTTGCTGAAATCCATATAAACTACATCAACTGCACTAACCTTGTCTACACACCTGGTCACCTCCTCAAAAAATTCAATCAAATGTGTTAGGCATGACCTCCCTCTGACGAAGCCGTGCTGACTATCCCTGATCAAGCTTTGCTTCTCCAAGTGGAGATAGATGCTCTCCTTCAGAGGTTTCCCCAATAGTTTCCTCATCACTGACATGGAACTCACTGGTCTGTAGTTCCCTGGTTTTTCTCTACAACCCTTCTTAAATAGCGGAACCACATTAGCTGTTCTCCAGTTGTCTGGCACCTCCCTTGTAAGAGTTTTAACAACACCAGGTTAAAGTCCAACAGGTTTCTTACAGTAATTTGACAAGATTGTACTCGATGAATGGTAAGAAACCTGTTGGACTTTAACCTGGTGTTGTTAAAACTCTTACTGTGTTTACCCCAGTCCAAAGTCGGCATCTCCACATCATGACCTCCCTTGTGGCCAAAGAGGAATTGAAAATTTGGGTCTGAGCCCCTGCAATCTCCTCCCTTGCCTCCCACAGCAGCCTAGGGCACAATTCATCTGGACCTGGAGATTTATCCACTTTTATGGCTGCCAACACCTTGTCCTCCCCTATGTCAATTTGCTCAAGAACTTCGCAGTCTCTCTCCTTGAATTCCATACCATGTCCTCATTCTCTTGGGCGAAGACGGATGTGAAGTATTCATTCAACACTCGGCCAATGTCCTCTGGCTCCCCTCACAGATTGCCCCCTTGGTCCCTCATGGGCCTGACTCCTGGTTATCCTCTTCCCATTGATAAACTTATAGGATATCTTGGGATTTTCCCTACTTTTACCAGCCAGAGCTTTCTCATATCCCATCTTTGCATTTCTAATTGATTTCTTAAGCTCCACCCTACACTTTTTATACCTCACTAATGACTCCACTGATTTGCTTCCCTTGAACTTTTTTAAAGCCTTTCTTTTCCTTCTCATTGTATCCTGACTATCTCTGGTCATCCATGGTTCTCCGGGCTTGTTATTCCTACCTACCACCTTAGAGGGAACATGCTGGGTTTGCACCCTCCCCATTTCATTTTTTGAATGGCCCCCACTGCTCTTCTGTAGATTTTCCCATTAGTAGCTGTTCCCACTCTACTTTGGCCGGATCATGTCTTATTTTACTAAAATCTGCTCTCCCCCTATCCATGCCCTTATTCTGCGAAGAGTCTGTGTCCCCTCCCCCTGCCAAATTAGTTTCAACTCCTCCCAACAGCACTAGCAAAATGTCCCACAAGGATGTTAGTCACGGTAGCACAGTGGTTAGCACTGCTGCTTCACAGCTCCAGGACCTGGGTTCGATTCCCGGCTCGGGTCACTGTCTGTGTGGAGTTTGCACATTCTCCTCGTGTCTGCGTGGGTTTCCTCCGGGTGCTCTGGTTTCCTCCCACAGTCCAAAGATGTGCAGGTTAGGTTGATTGGCCATGCTAAGATTGTCCCTTAGTGTCCTGAGATGCGTAGGTTAGAGGGATTAATGGGTGGGATATGGGGGTAGGGCCTGGGTGGGATTGTGGTCGGTGCAGACTCGATGGGCCAAATGGCCTCTTTCTGTACTGTAGGGCTTCTATGATTCTATGATTCTGGTTCAGATGTAGACCATTCTGCTTGTACAGGTCCCACCTTCCCCAGAAATGGTCCTGGTGATCCAGGGATCTAAAACCCTCCCTCCTGCACCAACTCTTAAGCCACGCATTCATCTGCACTATCCTCCTATTTCTGTACTTGCTAGCACGTGGCACTGGGAATAATCCCGAGATTACAACCCGGGAGGTCTTGCTTTTTAGTTTACCGCCTAACTCCCTGAATTCTTGATACAAAACCTCATCCCTCTTCCTATCTATATCATTGGTACCAAATGTGCCATGACCTCTGCCTTATCACCCTTCACCTTCAGAATGCCCTGCAGCAACTCAGTGACATCCCGGGCCCTAGAACCAGGGAGGCAACATGACGGCCACAGTACCACCTATCTGTACCACTGACTATAGAATCCCCTATTACTATTGCCCTACCTCTCTTCACCCCCCTCCCCCCCCCCCCCCCCCCCCCCCCCCTCCTATGCAGACAGGCTGCTTGTGGTGTCAGAAGCTTGGCTCTGCCTGCACTCCCTGGAGGAACAAGCCTTTAAAATGGAATACCGATTTGTGAGCGAGACCCCAGGGGACCCCCGAACTACCTGCCTACATTTCTTGGCCACCCATTCCCTTCCTTCCAGAGGTCCCTTCAGCTGCGGTGTGACCACTCCCCTAAATGTGCTATCCATAATGCTCTCAGACTCGCCGATGCTCCACAGTGCCCCCAGTCACCGCCGTTCCAGCCCCGAAGCTCGAGCTTCCAGGAGGTGCAGCTGGACACACTTCCTGCACACATAGTGGCCCCAGGCACTGGAAATGTGCCTGGAGTCCCATATGGAGCAAGAAGAGCAAACCACAGCTTCAAGCTCTCCTGCCATGATTAAACCCTTTAAGTTTAAAAACTTTATAAGATTTTTTTAAAGAAAGAAATAAAGCAAATAATTCCTTACCCTTGCCTAAACAATGAGTTTCAATTTAATATGGTTTGAAAATATCCACCAGGACTTACTCACCAATCAGCTGTGTCCATTAGTCTCATGTTACTTTCTGACCTGTAATGTCTGTGCCCCTTTTTTTTGAAGTGAAGATGCTGATGTTGGACTGGGGTGGGCACGGTAAGAGGTCTCACAACACCAGGTTAAAGTCCAACAGGTTTATTTGGTATGACGAGCTTTTGGGGCCTGCTCCTTCATCAAATAAATCTGTTGGACTTTAACCTGGTGTTGTGAGGCTTCTTACTGTGTCCTTTTTTTTGGTCAGAGGAGGAGGGAGGGAGGGAAACACTAATGTAGAGTTTCGGGCTTAACCACTCCTTGACTCCAGTTCTTCCTCTTCCCATTTTTTAGTAGATGTGACTGCGCCGACTTCTCCCAAAATGCTCCTCAGTGAAGTCTCTCTGCTGCCTCTGCTGGATGCTCTTCCTCCTGTTTATCACCGGACGGGTTCTTCCGCTTCCCACTTGCCTCTGCAACAATGGAGCAGTCTAGTGATTTGGGTAAAGGTAAGCAGGGTGGGTGGTACAAAGAGTTTAATCCTAACAGGGCATCAGCGAATATTGTTCATGCGACTAAAGATAGTAAAAAAAAGTTAAAAGCACTTGATCTGAAAGTTCTGATAGGTGATTAGTTCAGTCAGGAGCAAAGTGTTAGAATAAAGGATATACTTTCAAGTTGGTGGGCTTCTACTGGTGGTGTGCTACAAGGATTAGTACTGAGGCCTCAGCTATTTACTATCTGCATTGATGATATCAATAAAAAGATCAAGAATAATGTATCTAAGTTTCCTGATGATAGAAAATTAGGTGGGAATGTAAGATTTATGAAGGACAGGCACCAGGACTTATGCACCAATCAGCTGCGTCCGTTGGTCTCACGTCACTTTCTGACCTGTCATGTCAGTGCCCTTTTTTTCTGGTCAGGGGAGGGAGGGAAATACTAATGTAGAGTTTCGGGTTTAACCGCTCCTTGACTCCAGTTCTTCCTCTTCCCATTTTTTAGCAGATGTGACTGCGCCGACTTCTCCCAGAATGCTCTTCAGTGAAGTCTCTCTGCCGCCTCTAGGAAGTTGTAGGGAATTTAAAGTCTGCTAGCTGGAGAGTTGGTAAGAGCCCTGTTTCACCTCACTGCGGGGAAGGCTCACCATATTAAGTGCTTGTAGGACACCGAAGTGACCAATATGGGCCTTCCCCAGGATTAAGGACCCTGGGCCAGCAATTCCTCATTGCTGGGAAAGTAGTGGCAACTGCTGGCAATGTACCTGCCGGGGATCAGTGAGGGACCCAGGCTACAGGTGAGTGAGGAAAGGATGAGGGTTTTGGGGTGGGGTGTCGCTCTCTGAGAGGGCAGGATATTAGAAGAAAAGGCAGGGGCTTGGACCTCAGCAGGCCCCCTCCCCATTCCCAATTTGTTCTTGTCAATGACGGGCCCCCTTTTCCCCTCGAGCCCACAAACCAACACGACAAGGTTTACTTCTCAATCTCCCCATCTGGCAACTGCAACTGACTGAATAACAGCAGAGGCAGGATGAGGCACTGAAGTGTGCAGTGATTGCTACTCAATATAGCACCCTATATATGTTGCGGTACTAGTAATAACAGTTGTATTAGTAATAAGCTTTGATTTAATTTTCAACAAATATAACTCCAGGCTGCATCAGTCTGTACTTGTATTTGTATGACTTGCTGCTATTTTTGGTTCAAATGACAACATTTTGCAACGTGTGAGATTCAATGAATGAAATGGATTTAATTCAATGAGACTTTTTTTACAAAATTGAAACTGGTTCTCAGTAATTAACGCATTCACAGACAACATCTGGGAATTAGCAGCAACATATTATTTCTGCATAACCAAAACAATTTGGCACTACAACACAGCATAAAACTTTTTTAAATCCTCAACCGTTAACATGCTTCAAATCGCAATCTGGCACGCATTAGACTTGATTGGTCGAATGCCAGATAGACTGATTTCCATCAGTGACTCTTCAGCCACCTCGACTGGTCTTGCCTGTCATCCTGGACAGAAATTTTAATTGTGCCTAAACCAGTTTGCTTCATGTGCCACTCATAACAGCCTGAGAACCAAACTAAGTTTAGCCATGGTGGGCTTTGGGCACTAAATGGGCACTGTTTCATTTCTACATTTGCTTAACACAACCTTATCAACCTCAAGCAGATTGATAAAATAGCAGATAAACTAAACATAGGTTTTGATAATTTGAAGATAAAGGATAGGATTGCTCAGTCAGCAGCTTTACTGTAAAGATTCAACAGCTATTGTTAATAGGGACATACAGCTGCAATTCCTTCACACCACATGCCGCTAGCTAAACAGAAACTCCTCTGAACAATGTCTGTGGGTTACATGGTTGATATTACATGGTTTACTTCGTTATTAACATAATATCTCTTAAAGCAATATCACCATAAGCACAAGCTGCAGCCGCAGTTGGAAAGCATAGCAAATCATCTGATTCCTATGCTGAGCTGGCGACTAGGCTGAGTCTGGTCCAGTAAAGGTGGGAGGGTGTGGGGAGGGCCTTGCATGGGCCATCAGCAGATCAGATATTATTTCGCAGTCATAGGAAGAAGACTTGTGAACCCAGAAACTCAAAGTTTCCTTGGTCATTTATTCACAGAATCATACAGTGGAGAATAGGCCCTTTGGACCGTCGAGCTTGCACCGACACATGAGCACCACCTAACCCACCTACATAATCCCATTTACCAGCACTTGGTTCATAGTCTTGAATGTTATGATGTGCCAAAGGCTCATCCAGGCACTTTTTAAAGGAGGGGAAACAACCTGCCACACCACCTCCCTCACTATCCCTTCTGCTCATCACCTCCCTCATTATCCTGCCTGCCTCACCACCTCCCTCACTATCCCACCTGTCACACCACCTCCCTCATTATTCCTTCTGCTCATCACCTCCCTCACTATCCTGCCTGCCTCATCACCTCCCTCGCTATCCCTTCTGCTCATCATCTCCCTCACTATCCTGCCTGCCTTACCACCTCCCTCACTAACCTACTTGCTCACCACCTCCCTCACTATCCCACCTGGCTCACCACCTCCCTCACTATCCCTCCTGCCTCACCACCTCCCTCACTATCCCTCCTGCATCACCACCTCCCTCACTATCCTGCCTGCCTCACCACCACCCTCACTATCCTGCCTGCCTCACCACCTCCCTCACTATCCTGCCTGCCTCACCACCTCCCTCACTATCCCACCTGGCTCACCACCGCCCTCACTATCCTGCCTGCCTCACCACCACCCTCACTATCCTTCCTGCCTCACCACCGCCCTCACTATCCTTCCTGCCTCACCATCTCCCTCACTATCCCTCCCGCTCACCATCTCCTCTCAGCACAGCTGATTCTGTAACTTTTCAGCCAATGTGATCAATCGCTTTGCTGGGATAACATTGGCCAAATGTGAAGTCGCACCTCAGAAACAGATACTTGCTCCCACAGAACTCAGAGTCCCTCAGAAACCATTCACTGGTTTTCAGTGAATCAGACAATCTTCCCAGCTCCTCGAATGATGGCTCGTTTTCTGCACCATCTGCCACCACTAGAGTTCTCCTTCTCTTCCTATATTCTTATTGGGCAAGGAGCCAGCCAATCAGTTGTTGTCACATGGTCTGTCCAGCTGTGAAAAGTGTGATCAGGAACAAAGGGAAATCTGGCCAACGGGGTTGCGCCACACCTTCGCGGCGCATCAGTTCACAGAGCAGCAGAATTCTCTCCATGCGCCATGTGAGCGACGGTAAGTGCAGGGCACTTGATGGATTGGTGCATGACCATGCAAGCATGCTGCTTTAAGTAAACTTAGATCATCAGTATCCTGACCCCATTTCCCAGCAAGGTAGCTGGAAAGAAGGAGGCCAGTCAGCTCAATTGGCTAGATGCCTAGTGTGTGGATCAGTCAAACACTTTTAGCAAGGGCTTTGATCCCCATTTTGACAGGTGCAAACTCGGTCCCTGCATTCACACCCTATTCAAAGAACAAAGAACAAAGAAAATTACAGCACAGGAACAGGTTCTTCGGCCCTCCAAGCCTGCACCGACCATACTGCCCGGCTGACCTTCCCGTCGCTTGCCATTTTAACACACGATCCTGCTCCTATGCCCACATGTCTGCCCTTGGCCTGCTGCAATGTTCCAGTGAAGCTCAACGCAAACTGGAGGAACAGCATCTCATCTTCCGGCTGGGCACGCTACAAGCTTTCCGGTCTCAACATCGAATTCAACAACTTTAGCTCTACCCCACCTCAGCCGCCTTTGTTTTACATAGAAACATATAAGATCAGAGCAAGTGGAGGTCATTTGGCCCTTTGAGTTTGCTCAGCCATTCATTACGATCATGGCTGATTGTCCAACTCAATAGCCTAATTCTGCTTTTTCCCCATAACCTTTGATCCCATTCGCCCCAAGTGCTATATCCAGCCACCTCTTGAATACATTCATGATTTGACATCAACTACTTCCCGTTGTAATGAATTTCACAGGCTCACCACTCTTAGGTGAAGAAATGTCTCCTCACCTCCATCCTAAATGGTCTACCCCGAATCCTCAGACTGTGACCCCTGGTTCTGGCTCCCCCACCATTGGGAATATCCTTCCCGCATCTACCCTGTCTAGTCCTGTTGGAATTTAATCAGTCTCTATGAGATTTCCCCCCCATCATTCATCTGAACTCCAGCAAAAACAATCCTCACCTAATCAATCTCTCCTCATACATCAGTCCCGCCATCCCCGGAATCAGCCTAATTTTGTTTAATTTTTAACTGTTCTCCACATTTTATTTCTTTATTGTCTTTCTTTATTTTTCTTTCTCCCCTCTATCTCCCTACTTTATCCCCCCCCCCCTTTTCTTACCTTTTCTCCCCTTTTGCTTCCCCTTTCTTCCCATATTCATAGTAGAAAATCATGCCACTTTGCCATGATTCACCAATAATTGCCAAGGGCTGCCTCCAGGCAGAGAACTCACAAAGAAGAAGAAAATGCAGGAGAGAGTTCGGAGGACCTGCTCACTTTTTTTTTATACTTTTCCAATTCAATCAAATCAAATCCAATTCAGAGTCTCAACAAGTTGAGACATTTCAGATCCAGGCTGACAAGACAGGGCATGCGACCAAACCATCCTGTCCTGGGCCTGATCTACATGAGCCAAGCTGATTGGAGGAGGGGGAGGTTCCTCCTCCAAGACTTGAGCTCATTTGCATCTTAGCCAAAAGGCCGAGATGCCGCTTCTAAAAATTGCTTCATATGAAACATATGAAGCCTCAGCGTAACCTAATGACCTCAACCAAGTGCGGCCGACCATGGGCTGCCGACCTTACTACACTTGATCTTAGCCAAAAGGCCGAGGACCTGCTCACTTTTGTGATAGTCAGCGCTGCTCCTTCATCAGGTGAATAGAGAGGTTAGTTCACAAACACGGCATATATAGACAGAGACTCAATTGCAAGATAATTACAGATTGGAATGTGAAGAATGGTTGGAATGCGAGTCTTTACAGGTAATCAAGTCTTTATAGGATAGACAATGCAAGTGGAGAGAGGGTTAATCACAGATTAAAGAGGTGTGAATTGTCTCAAGCCTGGACAGTTAGTAGGATTTTGCAAGCTCAGGCCAAATGGTGGGGGTTTACATGTAGTGTGACATGAACCCAAGATCCCGGTTGAGGCCGTCCTCATGTGTGCGGAACTTGGCTATCAGTTTCTGCTCAGCGATTCTGCGTTGTCATGTGTCCTGAAGGCTGCCTTGGGGAATGCTTACCCGAAAATCGGAGGCTGAATGCCCTTGACTGCTGAAGTGTTCTCTGACTGGAAGGGAACACTCCTGCCTGGCGATTGTCGTGCGGTGTGCATTCATCCGTTGTCATAGAGTCTGCATGGTCTCACTGATGTACCATGCCTCGGGACATCCTTTCCTTCAGCATTTGAGATAGACAATGTTGACCGAGTTGCATCAGTATGTACCGTGTACCCGGTTGGTGGTGTTCTCACGTGTGATGGTGGTATCCATGTCGATGATCCGGCACGTCTTGCAGAGGTTGCCATGGCAGAGTTGTATGGTGTCCTGGTCGCTGTTCTCCTGAAGGCTGGGTAGTTTGCTGTGGACAATGGTCTGTTTGAAGTTGCGCGGTTGTTTGAAGGCAAGTAGTGGGGGTGTGGGGATGGCCTTGGTGAGATGTTCGCCTTCATCGATGACATATTGAACACTCCGAAGAAGATGTCGTAGCTTCTCTGCTCCGGGGAAGTACTGGATGACGAAGGGTACGCTGTTGTGCTCTTATTGGGCAAAGAGCCAGCCAATCAGCTGTTGTCACATGGCCTGTCCAGCTGTGTTGAGTGGGATCAGGAACAAAGGGAAATCTAGTCATGGGTTGCACCACACCTTCGCGAAGAATCAATTCACAGAGCAGTAGTTATGGTGAGTGGGCGGGTAAGTGAAGCTGAGTCCACAAAAAGATCAGCCATGATCTTATTGAATGGCAGAGCAGGCTCGAGGGGCCAGATGGCCTACTCCTGCTCCTAGTTCTTATGTTCTTAGGTTCTTACTCTCCGTATGCTATGTGAGCGACGCTAAGTGCAGGGCACTTGATGGATTGGTGCATGACCATGCAAGCATGTAGCTTTAAGGAAACTTAGATCATCAATATCCTGATCCCTTTCCCAGTAAGGTAACTGGAAAGAAGGAGGCCAGTTAGCTCAATTGGCTAGATGGCTAGTGTGTGGATCAGTTAAACACTTTTAGCTTTGATCCCCATTTTGACAGGTGCAAACTCGGTCCCTGCATTCACACCCTATTCATAGTAGAAAACCATGCCACTTTGCCATGCAAAAACAAGAAGGCAGAGCAAAAACAAGAAGGCAGATAACTACCTGAATGGCTGTAAATTGGGAGAGGGGAGTGTGCAGTGAGACCTGGGTGTCCTTGTGCACCAGTCACTTGAAGGTACGCATGCAGGTGCAACAGGTGGTAAAGAAGGCAAGTGGCATGTTGGCCTTCATTGCGACAGGTTTTGAGTACAGGAGCAGGGATATGTTGTTTCAATTATACAGGGCCTTGGTGAGGCCATACATAGAGTATTGTGTGCAGTTTTGGTCTCCTTTTCTGAGGAAGGATGTTCTTGCTCTCGAGGGAGTGCAGCGAATGTTTGCCAGGCTGATTCCGAGGATGGTGGGACTGATGTATGAGGAGAGATTGACTAGGTTAGGATTGTTTTCGCTGGAGTTCAGACGAATGAGGGGGGATCTCATAGAGACTTTAAAAATTCTGGCAGGCCTAGAGAGGGTAGATGCAGGGAGGATGTTCCCGATGATGGGGGAGTCCAGAACCAGGGGTCACAGTCTGAGGATTCAGGGTAGACCATTTAGGACAGAGGTGAGGAGACATTTTTTCACCCAAAGAGTGGTGAGCCTGTGGAATTCATTACCACAGGAAGTAGTTGATGCCAAAACATTGAATGTATTCAAGAGGCGGCTGGATATAGCACTTGGGGCGAATGGGATCAAAGGTTATGGGGAGGAAGCAGAATTAGGCTATTGAGTTGGATGATCAGCCATGATCGTAATGAATGGCGGAGCAGGCTCGAAGGGCCAAATAGCCTCCTCCTGCCCCTATCTTCTATGTTTCTATGATTCGCCAATAATTGCCAAGGACCTGCCTCCAGGCAGAGAACTCACGAAGAAGGAGAAAATGCAGGGGAGAGTTTGGAGGAGCTGCTTGCCTTTGTGATAGCCACACAAGAGAACTCTTTCTCTGACCCTTTCAGAGGCGACAGTAATGTTTGTTGAGAAACCAAAGATGTAATTTGCCTCAGATCAATTTCAGGATTTAGCAGACCTGAGAAATAGACTCTCTTTATCCGGAGAATAATTGTTAAATGTAAGAATCCTTTCAAAGAGACCCCAGGTTCACAGATAGCATAGGGCAATTTGAGAGGCTTTATACTTCAATGACCATCTCCAACAAGACAGAATCTAACCATGTTCCCTTGACATTCATAGAATTCCTACAGTGCAGGAGGAGACCATTCAGCCCATTGAGTATGCACCAACAACAGTCCCACCCAGGCCCTATTCCTGTAACCCCACATATTTACCCTGCTAATCCCCTGACACTAAGGGTCAATTTAGCATAGCCAATCAACCTAACCTGCACACCTTTGGAGTGTGGGAGGAAACCGGAGCATCCAGAGGAAATCCAGACACGGGCAGAAAGTGCAGACTCTGCACAGACAGTGACCCAAGACTGGAATTAAAGTTGGGTCACTCGCACTGTGAGGCAGCAGCGCTAACTATTGTGCCACCGTGCCGCCCAAAATCTCAATGAAATACTTTTGAAACGTGTCATTGTTGCGATATAGAAAATACGGCAATCAATTTGCGCACAGGAAGCCCCCAAAAACAGCAATGTGATAATGACCAGATAATCTGTTTGTACGAGATGATGAATGAGGGACAAACATTGGCCAGGGCACCTGCTCTACTTCAACATAGAGCCATTGGATCTTTCATACTCACCTAAGAGGATAGATGGAACCTCCATTGAATGTCTCATCTGAAAGATTGCCTCTCTGACAGTGCAGCATCTCCTCAGTACTGCGCTGGACTGATTTTTGTGCCCAAATCTTTAACACGTACTTCATAATCCCAAACTGAATTGGAACTGCAAATGTCAATGTTGTTGTGTTCGGTTCTTTCAGGCAATCAGAAAAACTTAACTGGAAATGGAGAACAAAAATGGAAATGAAGGCTGATGTTTCGAAAGAAGTGACCTTGATATTTAACCTGCAGTAAGAAGTGGATCACACATGATGGAAGGTTTCACAAAGAAATTGACATCGTAGCTCTCATCCTGCAGCTGACTGTGATGCAAATGAATCTTCGTCATGCCCCATCACTTCCTGTTTGATAGTTTCAGCCATTACTTCTCTTTCCTTCTCAGAGATGTCTGTCTGAAAGTCTATTTTCACAGCAAAAACATACAGTGCACAAGCTATCACTATTCTAAACACTGGAGCTTGGAGCATACTGCAAAAAACCTGCTGACCTCTGAAGGCACTTGAATCTTCATTTCAACATACCAATAGTTTGCTCCATCCTGATTCCAGTCCAGATGTGACCCAATGCTCCTCTTTCACAACAGTTTAATGTAGTGGGGTCAAGAGACGTGGGAGCATTGGCAAGAATTGGCACCAAGTAGCTTTCGATTAACTCACCCTTATTGTTAAAGGAGCAAGGGCTTAAGACTGCTTCAGAATAAAGGAACGATAGCAGTTCCCTGCAAACATAGCATTAATGTGAAGGAAGGTGTGATGCTAGTTATATAATCAAGGAACAAAATCCCTTAGCAGCTAATTAAATGGTGAGGGTGGATATATCACCGCACAGACATAGTGAGCGGATTGCTCCAACAACTTGGAAAAAACTTGCAATTCTATTAAAGTTAATAGCTTTCTCACTCACTTACCTGCCTCCAGGGTCAAACTGAGATGAACTGAGGCACTCGGACGCATAAGTCATTTGTGCTCTTACTAATGCAGCAATGTGATTCACATTAACTAACTTGACACAAGTCAGCAGTAGCCTCTTGGTATGACGCAGTAATCAAATATTACATTCAGAATTGCTTTCTCCTGTACTGGAGCCTCATCCTTCTTCTTGCTGTGTTCTGCAGCTCATTCTTTTAGGGGAGAAAAGGTCTTCATGGAACCCCTACAGTGCAGAAGGAGGCTATTCACCCCGCCAAGCCTGCACTGACAACAATCCCACCCTGGCCCTATTCTTGTAACCCCACATATTTACCCTGCTAATCCCCTTGATGCTAAATTTAGCATGACCAATCCACCCAACCTGCACATGTTTGGAGTGTGGGAGGAAACCGGAGCACCCAGAGAAAACCCACGCAGACACGGGGAGAATGTGAAAAATCCATACACTCACCCAAAGCCAGAATTGAACATGGGTCCCTGACGCTGTGAGGCAGCAGTGCTAACCACTGTGCCACCCTTCAAGAGTGAAATGAAGCATCTGGAAACATGACGGCAATGAGTTTTTTGGAAATGAACATCATGGCCTGTGTTCACAGGGTACCTCTACAAGGGTTTCCAATCTAGCCTGGTCTCCCTGTTTGAATGACAGCTCATCCTCCCACTCTGCTCCCTCCAGGTGAACAGGGTAGATAAAAGGAATGCATTGAGGGATTTCTTTCAGGCACAGAGACACAGTGGTTAGCACTGCTGCCTCACAGCGCCAGGGACCCAGGCTCGATTCCCGGGTTGGGTCACTGTCTGTGTGGAGTTTGCTCATTCTCACCTCTGTCTGCGTGCGTTTCCTCCGGGTGCTCCGGTTTCCTCCCACAGTCCAAAGATGTGCGGGATAGGTGGATTAGCCATGCTAAATTGCCCCTTAAGGTCTGGGGGACTAGCTAGGGTAAATGCAATGTGGTTGACTCTCAACTGCCCTCTGAAATGACTTATTAAGCCACTCAGTTGTCATGTGGACTACAGCGTATTAAGAAGGCAGCTCACCACCATCTTCTCAAGGGCATCAAGGGATGGGCAATAAACGTCCCATGAATAAATGAACAAAAAGCACAGTAATTTGCCTTAGCTAGCAGGTTTATGGGGATAGGACCTGGGTGGGATTGTGGTCGGTGCAGACTCGAAGGGCCGAATGGCCTCTTTTTGCACTGTCGGATTCTATGATTCTGAGGCACAGTGCCCAAATTGTGCTCAATTGAAATGAACGCTTCCAAGTACAAAGATCCCAAGATGCAGCCTGATTATTTTTTTACCCTAGAAACACCAAAGCAAGAAGAAATCACAATTTCAAAAATAACAACAGAAAATGCTGGAAAACCTCAGCATGTCTGACAGCATCTGTGGAGAGAGAATAGAGCCAACGTTTCGAGTCTGGATGACCCTTTGTCGCAATTTCAAAAATGCTGGATAACATCAGTTTTTGTACTTTCCCTTCAAGAAACCCCTTCTGAATTCACCAGCAGCTACTTGCAGAACTGCCTGTTAAACACGGGGATTCATTCCGCGAGCGAATTTGAAGCCATTCTACACATAATGAGACACCACAACCGGCAGTGAAATGAATATTTAACCGATCTGTTCCAATCATCTACGGCACCAGTGAATTATTTCTCAGCAATAATATTCTTCACATCGCACTGAATAGCGAACCCGACATCAAGCAAACAACAGTGACTTTTTATGTTTGATTTTGATAAGTGGCAGCAAACCTGCCAGTCAAACATCAAAAAGATGATATTGTGGTCACTGCTTTCAGGAGTCAGATAATAAAAGCCAGATATTGCTGTTGGAGAGTGATTCAAGAGTTAACTGAGCATCTCTTCAGCTTTTTGATTGTGAACAAGCATGTTTGTTAACGCAAGATTTCATTATTTTTGGGACCAGCGATAAATTCATCATAATGTCCATTCAGTGGGCTGTTCAATCGAGTGGCAATATTAATAATGAGTGCTAACATCTGTCAGCAATGTTAAACGTCCATTTAAACCTCTGTGGTAAAGCAGGGGAAAGTAGGGCAGCTGGTAAACATTGCAATTTTTCTGTGCAATGGAAGCTGGAAGGCAGCAAAAGGAAGCGTTATGACCAGCCAGTGAAGGAGGGAGAGACCAGAAAGAATGGTAATAGTGGCCACTGCACAGATACGGGAGCAAGTACACACATCTTTCAAAGCTATCTCTGCTACTTGGCAACTCTGTAATGATATGAGGGGGTGAATTTGGTCTTGAGTAATATTACAAAATAGGCAGGAGTGGATCGCCAGCTCTTTGATTCGATTTGATTTGATTTATTAATGTCACATGCATTAAAAGTATTGTTTCTTGCGCGCTATACAGACAAAGCATACTGTTCATAGAGAAGGAAACGAGAGAGTGTATAATGTAGTGTTACAGTTATAGCTAGGCTGTAGAGAAAGATCAACTTAATGTGAGGTAGGCCCATTCAAAAGTCTGATGGCAGCAGGGAAGAAGCTGTTCTTGAAGCTGTTATTAAAATCCATGGAAAAGAAAGCAGGCATGGTGCAAATTGGTTGCTGATTTGTTTTCAGTTGCTTTCGGCTGCTGCCCAAGATTAGTCTCAGCTCCCAAGCTGAGACTAATGCAGCCTAAGGCAAATTACTGTGCTTTCTGTTCATTTATTCGTGGGACATTTATTGCCCATCCCTATTTGTCCTTGAGAAGATGGTGGTGAGCTGACTTATTAACATGCTGCAGTCCACGTGACAACTGAGTGGCTGACTAGGTCACTTCGGAAGTCAACCACATTGTTGTGGCTCTGGAGTCACATGTAGGCCAGACTAGGTAAGGACAGCAGATTTCCTTCCCGAAAGGGCATTAGTGAATGAGATGGGTTTTTCCAACAATCAACAATGGTTTTCATGGTCATCAGTAGATTCTTAATTCCAGATATTTTCCCCAGAACATGAGTTGAGTTTCTGGATTAATAGTCTAGCGATAATACCACTAGGCCATTGCCCCCCCTGCATTACAACCGCTGAAAAAAGTCATATGTAACAAGATTTGCCCAGCTAAACTTTAAATTATTTTCTGCTGAATCATGTTATCGGATAAAAGGGGCTTACCCAGTGCAATATAGGCATTACTGAACTAGGACAATGAATACTCGATATGAATGGTAACGTATGTGTGAAAGGCAATGGAGCAGGTACACCCTGCCTGAGAGACTGCAGAATCAAGCAGAGAGACTCCAGCTTTTCCCAGTCCACTAAGTCCTGAACCAGTTTGCCTACTGATTTGCTGTAAAGCTGGTTTAATGGCAGCTATCAGATCCTGAAAGCTCAGAGACACAGTGGTCTCCACATTCTGAAGCTGCAAATCATTCATGTGCTCTATTCCAGAACTGCAGCCTGTGCGTCTGCTGAGTTGGAGGCACTGATTGACTCCTGGCCACTTGTAGCTGGGGATCTTCTGTCATTGAAGTTGCCACTCCCTCCCTTGGTGACCTTCATGAAAGACAAAATTTCCAAGCAAGCTGCCACCTGTGGTACTTGCTTCTTCTCTCCTCTGCACCAGCTCAGAGACCATTACCTAGGGAGGGTGGGGGGAATTAGATCATGGCATTGAGGGTATGGCACCAAATTATTCACTGAATATGAGGGGCAGGAGGAGTTGGGAGTTCATCGGGATGTGGCACCTTCCCAGTGTAGGCTGAGGATAAGGCTGTAAATGGTTTTGGAGTGGTGGAGCCCAAAACACATGGGGGATGGCCTGAAGAAAGGATGTTTGAAGAGCATTATATCTATGTGAAGGTCAAAGATCAATTTCCAAGGATTTATGGCAACTGAAATGTATAATTCTGCTGCCGACAGGTGTGCATTGCTCTCGCATCGTATGGAGGATAAATTCTCCTGCTTCTCTTTCTTCCCCTCATTTTTATCATCATTATTCTCCTCCTGTGCCTCCCATTGCTATCGTGGATCTGCAAGAAAGGAAGGATAGAAAAGAGTGGGTGATCAATACCCCTTGAGTTTAAGGAGCTAAAGAAAGGGTTTGGAAAGTTCCATCTGAAAGGTGCTTCAGAGGGATGCCAGATAACAATGTAGCTTATTATTTATTAACCTGGCACCAGCAAGATACGACCAAACCTGCCATTGACTGCATCAAGTGTTGAGTCCATGATCTCCAGGGCCTTGTCCCTGAAGAGGCAGAGGATTTAAAGGTGGGGTTGCCCCCAACCCACTTCCCAACTATCCTCCGCCCCCCCCCGCCCCCCCCCCCCCCCCCCCCCCCCCCACCGCTCCCACCCCACCCCTCCCAACCCCTCCTCCCTCCCAGGACGATCTGTCTTTGGCAGGAATTATGCGTTCACTTTGTTTTGAGAAAAGGTAGAGTGAATGATGGTAAAGTTAGTGGTTTGGAAAATGTGCCAGATGGCATAGGCAAGATGAGGAATGAGGCTGTTAATGTGCACATGGGAAAATAATGTACCTGGCTCACTTTAGAACAAGTTGTCATATTAAAAGCAATCTGAAAGTGAGTACAATGTGGTGCCATGGGAGGTCAAGGAAGAAAATCATAGTTTTTTAAAATCCGTTTACGGAATGTGGGCATCGCTGGCTGGGCCAGCGTTTATTATCCATCCCTAATTGCCCTTCAGAAGGTGATGGTGACCTACCTTCTTGAACCACTGCAGTTCTTGAGGTTTAAGTATACCGACAGTGCTATTGAAGAGGGAATTCCAGGATTTTGACCCACGACAGTGAAGGAACAGCAATATATTTCCAAGTCAGGATTGTAAGTGACTTAGAACATAGAACATAGAACATAGAACATTACAGCGCAGAACAGGCCCTTCGGCCCACGATGTTGCACCGACCAGTTAAAAAAAAAACTGTGACCCTCCAACCTAAACCAATTTCTTTTCGTCCATGAACCTATCTACGGATCTCTTAAACGCCCCCAAACTAGGCGCATTTACTACTGATGCTGGCAGGGCATTCCAATCCCTCACCACCCTCTGGGTAAAGAACCTACCCCTGACATCGGTTCTATAACTACCCCCCCTCAATTTAAAGCCATGCCCCCTCGTGCTGGATTTCTCCATCAGAGGAAAAAGGCTATCACTATCCACCCTATCTAAACCTCTAATCATCTTATATGTTTCAATAAGATCCCCTCTTAGCCGCCGCCTTTCCAGCGAAAACAATCCCAAATCCCTCAGCCTCTCCTCATAGGATCTCCCCTCCATACCAGGCAACATCCTGGTAAACCTCCTCTGCACCCTCTCCAAAGCCTCCACATCCTTCCTGTAATGTGGGGACCAGAACTGCACACAGTACTCCAAGTGCGGCCGCACCAGAGTTGTGTACAGTTGCAACATAACGCTACGACTCCTAAATTCAATCCCCCTACCAATAAACGCCAAGACACCATATGCCTTCTTAACAACCTTATCTACTTGATTCCCAACTTTCAGGGATCTATGCACACATACACCTAGATCCCTCTGCTCCTCCACACTATTCAAAGTCCTCCCGTTAGCCCTATACTCAACACATCTGTTATTCCTACCAAAGTGAATTACCTCACACTTCTCCGCATTAAACTCCATCCGCCACCTCTCGGCCCAACTTTGCAACCTGTCTAAGTCTTCCTGCAAACTACGACACCCTTCCTCACTGTCTACCACACCACCGACTTTGGTGTCATCAGCAAATTTGCTAATCCACCCAACTATACCCTCATCCAGATCATTAATAAATATTACAAACAGCAGTGGCCCCAAAACAGATCCCTGAGGTACACCACTTGTAACCGCACTCCATGATGAATATTTACTATCAACCACCACCCTCTGTTTCCTATCCGCTAGCCAATTCCTGATCCAATTTCCTAGATCACCCCCAATCCCATACATCTGCATTTTCTGCAGAAGCCTACCATGGTGAACCTTATCAAACGCCTTACTAAAATCCATATATACCACGTCCACTGCCTTGCCCCCATCCACCTCCTTGGTCACTTTCTCAAAAAACTCAATAAGGTTAGTAAGGCACTTGGAGGGGAACATCCAGATGGTCGTGTTCCCTCTGCTGCTCTTGTCCTTCTAGATGGTATTGGTCGTGGGTTTGGAAGGTGCTGCTTAAGGAACCTTGGTGAGTTCCTGCAATGCATCTTGTAGATGGTACACACGGCTAGCATGTCAGTGGTTGAGGGATTGAATGTTTGTGGAAGGGGTAGCAATCAAGCAGGCTACTTTGTTCTGGATGGTGTCAAGCTTCTTGAATGTTGTTGGAGTTGCACTCACCCAGGCAAGGGAGGACTATTCCATCACACTCCTGTCTTGTACCTTATAGATGGTGGACAGGCTTTGGGGAGTCAGGAGGTGAGTTACTCGCTGTAGGATTTCTAGCCTTTGACCTGCTCTGGTAGCCACAGTATTTATATGGCTAATCCAGTTCAGTTTCTGGTCAATGGCAACCCCCTGGAAGAATTCAATGATGGCAATGTCATTGAACGTCAAGGGGCGATGGTTAGAACCTCCCTTATTGGATGTAGTCATTGCCTGGCACTTGTGTGGCGAAAATGTTACTTTGCCGCCCAAGCCTGGATATTGTCCAGGTCTTGCTGCATTTCGACATGGACCGCTTCAGTCACTGAGGAGTCGTGAATAAGACCATAAGGCCATAAGATTTAGGAGCAGAATTAGGCCATTTGGCCCATTGAAACTGCTCCACCATTCAATCATGGCTGATAAGTTTCTCAACCCCATTCGCCCGCCTTTTGCCTGTAACTTTTGATCTCCTTACCAATCAAGAACCTATCTATCTCTGTCTTAAATATACTAAATGACCTGGACTCCACAGCCTTCAGTGGCAATGGATTCAATTTGCATTGCTGAACATTGTGCAATCATCAGCAAACATCTCCACTTCCGACCTTATGATGGAAGAAAGGTCATTGATGATGTAGCTGAAGATGGTTGGGCCTAGGAACTGGTTGGGCCTAGGAACTAGGAATACCCTGAGGAACTCCATTACTTTACAGATGATTGAGAGTAGACTCATGGGAATATAATTAGCCTGGTTTGATTTGTCCTATTTCTTGTGTACAGGATGTACCTGGGCAATTTCCCACAGTTCTGACGGATGCCAATGTTGTAGCTGTACCGGAACAGCTTGGCTAGGAATGCAGCAAGTTCTGGGGCAAAAGCCTTCAAGACTATTGCCAGAATATTGTCAGGGCTCCTATCCTTTGTTGTATCAAGTGTCTTCAGCCATTTCTTGATATCACATGGAGTGAATCAAATTGGCAGAAGGCTGACATCTGTGATGTGGGGACCTCTGAAGCAGGCCGAGATGCATCACCCAATTGTCACTTCTGGCTGAAGATTGTTGCGATTGCTTCACCCTTATCTTTTGCACTGATATATTGGGCTCCTCCAATATTGAGGATGCGGATATTTGTGGAGCCTCCTCCTGCAGTGAGTTGTTTAATTGTTCACCACCATTCACGGCTGGATGTGGCAGGACTACAGAGTTTATATCTGATCTGTTGGTTGTGGGATCGCTTAGCTACACTTACATACATTTGAATATCATTAACCACCCCCCTCTGTCATCTTATCCCCCGGAGCCATATTCCCATACTCTGACAATGTGGCGTCACATCGATGAGATTTATAACAGGTTCACCCAGACGTGGGGATCCCCCGGGATGTAAAGGTGAGTACTACCCGTGGGGGAGAGGGACAATGCCAGGCAGTGCCTGCGCACTAATCCCGGTACTGTCCCGGCACAGTGCCACCCTAGCAGTGCCACCCTGGCAGTGCCAACCTGTGCCAGGGGGCAGTGCCAGGGGTGGACCCTCGTGGGAACCTCGTGGAGGGGACTCATTCACTTCTGGTTGGGGGGGGGGAACGGATGTGGGAGTGATGAGGGTACTGGTGATTTGGGCATGGGGGGGGGAGGATTCGGAGCAGGCGTAGACTGTGGGCGGGGTGAGGAAAGGGGTCCAATGTCGGCATTGACTGTTTAAGGTTGAGGGGGTTTTTGGGGGGTCCAATGCTGGCAATGACTGTTTGGGGGGGGGGGGGGGAGGGAGTCGGCACAATGCCAGCTTTGATCACAGGGGCGGGGCAGGGTGGAGGATGTCAGCTTTGATCATGATGGGAGGGGGAGCCATCGTGGGGGGCAGGGGCAGGGTGGAGGATGTCGGCTTTGATCACGATGGGAGGGGGAGCCATCCATGTCTAGTGGGGGGGAGGTTATTTTCTCCACTGATCCTTTAAAAAAGGTGCCCGATCTCGGTGCGAGCTTTGCTGGCGTGTTTAGGCCCCCGCCCCTTAACGTGATGGCATAAAACACGCTCCATTTTTTTCTGGACAAAGTGCCATAAGATCTGGCGAGAAAACTGTCCTGTTTCTCTGGATAGAGACATATGGGATTTCAGTCAGACCTTCCCGGACACTTTGCCATGTTTTGGTAAGATTCCGCCCGTTAACTTTGTGACTTCCCAGATGCTGCTTGACCTGCTGAGCCTTTCCAGCACTGTCTGTCTGTATTTAAGGGGAAAAGCTTGTCTTTACCACGTTATGAAGTGCTATCAGACCTTCTTTAGACATGGGGGCGGGGGGGGGGGGGTGCCTGAGGAGGAAAATGTGATGTCGAGGTGAAACAGCATCACACACAGAGAGACGGAGAGAGGGAGAAACATTAAAGCTGAGGCAAACCCAAGCGGCTCACTTCAAACCCTTCAGATATTGTTACAGAAATGCTTTGGTTTGATCACTCACTGTTGTGATCTGCGAGGATGATGCACAGAAGGAAGAGTGGGATCAAAGGAGGAAATAAAAGCAACGGAAAAGAGAAAGACAAAGATAAGTGCTTTTTGTTCATGGTGAGGTGTGAATCTGGGACACTCAGTGGCTTTAATCATCATTTCGTAACTGGCTGAATGCCTTCAAGTTCACTGAACTCTGGTGCTTGTGCAGTCATTGGCTAGGCACACATTTCACAGACCAAGGAATCCACCAATACAGATATTTTTAAAATAAAAGACTTTTCGACATTCTGGCTTTTAAGGGAAAGGCCATACATTCCCAAAGGATCTGTGGTTCAGTGCTGGAGAAGGAGCTGACACTGCATTAGGGACCCCCAGCTGCAGTCACAGCTTAAAAGCCCTTTCTGACGGCATGATAGCGAATAGTATACAATTGTAATTAACTCAAGAAGGGGAGGTAATAGAATTGCACGGATTGGAATGGGAGCTGTGGTCTTTGACGAGCTGTTTTGATAGATGCAATCATTAAAAGTCATTGGCATCAAAGGATGAAAAAAAAACAGAAGCAAAGCGCTGGCGAGGCAGCGGCACTAGATTGCTGTCCATGGTGCTAAAAGGATAGCGCAGAAACTAAGTAATAAAACTTTAATTCTCATTTAAATTTTGGCACCGAGAGGAGGCAACATCAGAAAAGCAGGTTCGACACAACAGACCACCGACAATTTGGACGGTGCTGTTTTAACAAGATTAAAAATGTCCCCAGCTTTTCTCCGGCAGATTAATCTCGGTGGAGAATAATTTGACATTGCACCATAGCGTGGAGGGAGAAGCATTGATGGGCGATGTGGAGCATTGACTGCCTTGTCAGAATGAAGCGGCTGTTCATTTTACAGAAGAAGCGTCACATGCTCAAATTCACCTTTCCCATCACGTGGGAATGAGCCACCTCGGTGAAAGGTTCACTTTGACTGTTTTCCAAGGGAGAAACACAAGGTGTGCCCCCACAGTGGAATTAAGGCAGTCGTTTTAATTCCGTGCCAACCTCGTTCGCTAATTAAAGAGGAAGGCTGCGGGGAGGGGAGGGGAGCAGGAGATGCTGCCTAGACAGCAGCCTCTAATGAGGACCCGACACCCCTGGGAGCTGCTATTGAGAGCAGAGTGAGCTCGCTTTGCTGCTTTCTCTTGCCACCACAGACACCGATCCCCTTCCCTCCATCGATGGGCCCAGCCAAAAGCTGTCCAGAGTGCTGGCATGTTGATCACACGGTCAGTAAATACCTGCAGACTGCACACAGACCGAAACACGAGAAGGTAGGCTGCCTTTTTGTTTTAACATTCAGAATCCTCGATTAATCCGCAGTTAGTTTCAGGGGCTGAAGCGGCTGAGAATTGTAGCCTGCCAGTACTTATTGGGGAGGGGTGAGTGGTGAGGGAGGGAGGTGTGGGGGGGGGGGGGGGGAGGAGAGATGATGCCACAAGACAGAATGCACAGAACCTGCTGCATCTGAAAGGGAGAAGGGAAAGGATGAGAAAGCATCCCTCTGCTCCAGGAGGAAACCATTAGAAGATGCTGCCCTTTATTTGTTTTCCTCCCCTCTTTTTGCCTGGGTGAAATACCATGTGCAAAGAAAGCTGGCTCGGCGAACTGGAGGTGATTGTATTAGGGCTGTGCCGTTTGCTTCGGTGTTTTAAAGTGGGTGAAAAGGATCCAGCTGTCATTTCAATGGACTGAGAAGCAGGGTGTAATTTACAGCAAACCCCCCTTCCTCTCCCCCCCCCCCCCCCGGTTTCTTTCTATGGATGTGGATAAGAGGAAGACAGCACCTGTTCTCAATCTGAGCTAAACCCAACAACAAAGAATCCAAGGACAATTTTTTTGCTCGATAAACAAACGTAGAAAGGGGGGGGGGGGGGTGCCGTGGGGGAGAATAATCAACTTGTCATTTTCCTGCTTGTTTTTGGCGCACTACGGGAATCGACAGGACTTAAAGCTTCATGCAACGTTCTGCAAGGATAGATTGATTTGAAAAGTGTTGCTGGAACAGCGACCACGTTTACAGTATTGGAGAGGAAAATCCTTCAAACTGCACTGAGGTGATCCACAGGGAAGGAGAAGGGCTTTCTTTCAAAGTTCATTTTGTTTAATGCCAACATAGCAGACAGTGGTCTCATAGCTGCCTCCCTTCGAATATCTCAGCACATGTGGGTATGTTTGCTGATTCTTTCTTCCACATTGTCTGTGTGTGTAATTTGGTCCTGTGCTTGTTGGATTCCAATTAACCGTTCGAGGGCTGCAATGGCATTTCAGCACCGAAGTAAAAATTAACATAGATCAAGGTCATTATTCCATCGCTGGTTCCAGGACTAAAACATTCCAGAAATAACATCAATTTTCTTTTTTTTAATTGGCTTCCTGCTTTCTGTGAACCTTTCCTATTATTTCATTCTCAAAATCAAATGGTTCAGGTAATAGACATGAAAGGAAGTGTGTGTCCTATTAGAACAAAAAAAGGCCCTTCAGAGCTCAGAAGGTTAAGTGGAATGAATTCTCCCTCTTAACCAGTGACTACCTATATAGCTGGTACGATGAGTGCAAATCTAAAAAAGATACTAATATTTTTTTAAATTAAAGTTATTACCATGTATTGCCTTCACAAGTTACTTCTTTATTAATAAGCCAATAATTTCTATTAATAATTAATTATAGCTGGCAAACTGAACAGAGCATTTCTACATAGTTTATTAATCATTTATGTTATCGTGGCAGAGTCAACCAGTTTTTGACGAACACCATAACTTCCTCCTGGAATCACTCATTACACATTCATCCAGAATCTCAGTCCATCCGTTAAATGGGATTGCAGTCTGTGATGCCCTGAGTCTTGTACATCCTACATGCAATTCTGACATTTGTTGTAGAATCCATTTTGTTTGCCGTGTGTGCAATTTATTTTGCAGCCATTACGGTATGACACATGAAAGATGCCTTATTTTGAGTGTGCATTAAAAATACTCTTGCTTTGCCCTTGGATTTAACCAGAAAGTGCACTCGGAGTCGATTCTCCCTGGAGCGCCATGCAGAAACTGCATGCACGTGTACCCATGGTATCCACAGCAAGAATGAAATCAGCTTGCCCACATTCTCTTGTTTTTGATTGTGAGCACCCTCCGCACCCATCAAGAGGGATAAATGTGATTCAGAGAGAGAGACAGTGATTTCACATCACTGCCTCACAGTGCCAGGAACCCGGGTTCGATTCCCGGCTTGTGTCACTGTGCGTGTAGAATCTGCACATTCTCCCCGTGTCTGTGTGGGTTTCCTCCGGGTGCTCCGGTTTCCTCCCACAGTCTGAAAGATGTGCTGGTTAGGTGCATTGGCCGTGCTAAATTCTCCCTCAGTGTACCCGAAGAGGCGCCGGAGTGTGGCGACTAGGGGATTTTCATAGTAACTTCGTTGCAGTGTTAATATAATCCTACTTGTGACGCTAATAAATAAACTTTAAACAAATGGTTATTTTGCCTATCCTGGTGCATGCAACTGGAGCAACGGGCAGTGTTGAGACTAATCTCAGACAGCCGGTCATTCTCTTCACTCGCCCTTTCTGATCAAGCTAAAATTTAACATCTTCCAATTCCTGTTTAAAGAAGTTTCTGAACATTAGATTCTGATTTTTGTGGGACTACAGGTAATTTTACTGGGAGCTTCTTATGGTTTCATTTCCTGCGTGTTAGCGATGAAATGGAATCAAAGCTTGGAGCAAATACTCATCGTAACTGTTTAAACCGGTGGGTTGACCCTTTGTGTAACACGCTGCAATAGGGGATTAGACTTACACAACAGACAGAGAAAATAAACCTTTAAGTCTAATTAGGAAACATTTGACTTTACTGCTAATAGCTGTGATGAGTAATTTGAACGTGCTTGCTGTTTTAATAGAGTTACTCTCTCCACATCACACAGAACGTGCTACTCCGTTTCGCATCTGCTTTTTGAAGGAAGATGACTTCTAAGCAGGAAGATGCTGCCTTGACCAATTTCCTCCAGTTCATTGAAGACAAGGGACTGAGGGCTTATGATGCTTTGGTGATTCAGAATGCCTCAGACATTGCTCGTGAAAATGATCGCATGCGGAATGAAACAAATTTGGCATATCTCAAAGAAAAAAGTGAAAGAAGACTGAGGCAAGAGGAAGCAATAAAACGGTAAATATTAAAATACATTTTGCATCTGATGACCAAGTGGGATAAAAAAAAAAGCATATTCCAATGTCAAAGACATTTATGAAATAGTAGCGAGTGCCCGGAAAAGATGTCCACTGTAAGTCATAGAGTTGTAGATTCTCAGAAACTACACAGAAGGGGGCCTTCAGCCCATCATGTTTCTGCTGGCTAAAAGAACAGCCATCCACTCTAAGCTCATGTTTCAGTCAATATTCTTTCCGGCTATAGCAATTCAAGTGCATTTCCAAGTACTTTCTAAGTGTGTTTCTGTCTCTCCCACTCTTAGTTCCAAACACCCACCAGGTGGAACTAATTCTCCTCAATTCCCCTCTACTCCTTCTGCTAACTCCTTTAAATGTCTGTCCCCAGTTGTCGACTCCTTTGCGAAGGCAAATAAGGCCTTCCTTTCCCCTCTAAGTCTTTATAACAACAGTACAATGTGCACAGTACTTCAGTCCTCTGGCATCACACCTGCGTGATTATTAGCATTTGGACCTTGTAGCCTTAAATGAACAGACTGATCACACTTAACACTTTGTCAGTAGCCAAAGATGATATTGTGTGCCATGTGGTTTTATGTTCCAGTCCTTGTACCACACACCGCAGATGGAATTTTCCCATCTGGGACCGAGTCCCACAGCAGGAGTGGCGTCAGGGAGTGTTTCCCGCAGCAGAGGCCACCAGGAATTTGTTCCATATCATGCACCCCGGCCTAATTAAATATGCATGGGGGTGTTTTGTGATCTAAGAGCTCCGAAAGCTTGTGTGGCTTTTGCTACCAAATAAACCTGTTGGACTTTAACCTGGTGTTGTTAAACTTCTTACTGTGATCACACCTGTGGCCAGAGAATTGCAAAATGATGGTCCAAATCTCTGGTATTTTCCCCGTGGCTTCATTCACTAGCCTTGGATAGATTTCATCCAGTTGGAGGACATGGGGTTGAGTTTCCTGTGTATCCATCACCCCTGCTCCGCCCCCCCCCCCCCCCCCCCCCCGCCCACCCTCAACGTCCTGAAGTGGGTTTAATGGTGGGTGGGGAGATAGAATGGGGAGGTCTAAAAATTGGTTTCAAACGGTTTCAAACTGGCATAGAATGGTGGGATCATTGCTCCTGGCCACCATGGCAGGTCACAATTCACCTGAGGTCAGCGTGAAACTTATTCCTCTTATGGGATGCAGATGAAGGCCCGACCGGAATCAAATGTATCCAGAACATGTCTGGACTAATGTGGTGTGCGAAAGTTGGGACTTACCTTAGGAAGGAATGCGGCTGTTTCCAGCGTTTGCGATGGAGGCCTTGCAGCAGTGGGTGAGGGAGGGGCATCTATGAAATGAATCTCCCAGTTTACGTGTCTTCAAGGAGGTCCATTTTCCTTCTTCAGAGTATTCCTGGAGATCCATCTTCTATCTTCAATGGCTTGTCAGTTATGTCTGGATTCCTTTTCAAGATGGTGCCTGGATATGATTGTGGGGCACGAGTTACCCAGCTCGCCCTGCCATGAGAAAGATCACAAAACACCCCCGTGCATATTTAATTAGGCCGGGGTGCGTGATATGGAACAAATTCCTGGTGGCCTCTGCTGCGGGAAACACTCCCTGACGCCACTCCTGCTGTGGGACTCGGTCCCAGATGGGAAAATTCCATCTGTGGTGTGTGGTACAAGGACTGGAACATAAAACCACATGGCACACAATATCATCTTTGGCTACTGACAAAGTGTTAAGTGTAATCAGTCTGTTCATTTAAGGCTACAAGGTCCAATGCTAATAAATAGTAGCATTATGAGGTCAATTAGAGGTTTCTTATGGATTAATTAGGGGCTAATGGTTTGTCAAGTGAGAGCTTTTTGCCTACTTGTGACACTAATAAATAAACTTTTTGGTAATCAATGTCTCCTCCCCCAATCCAGAAAAATGTGACCGGCTATTAGCTGATCTTAAAATTGTTTTCCATCTGTAACAAGGTGTGGCGTTTTAAAATGTGACAGCTCAGGTATGACGGACGCAGATGTACGCTATATGAAAGAAAGACTTCTTTGTTATGTGCTATATATATAAATAGAGTGAAAATGGGCCCATGAGACCATATGACACCGACGCAAATAGAATCCCTTGAAACTGAGTAATGCTTCAAGACTATGCATCAAACAAGATTTCCAGACTGTATGATGTAAATTATGTCCTGACAGATGTGAGTAACGCACTAATGTTTACTTATTTTGTTATGGAAAATGCTTCTGAAATACAAATTGTTGTACCACGGAGTCTTGCACTGCCGGAGATGCTGTCTTCTGAGGGGAGACAATAAACTATTGCCAAGGCTGCTTGATGCAGTGATGAAGGTGAACATAAAAGATCTCAAGCACTATCCTAAAAGTTCTAGAGAGGTTGAGGAAAGGATTGCGGAGTCAATCCTGCTTAGGAGTGAAAGTAATAGGGCAATTGTTATGGGGGATTTTAACTTGACTAATATTGACTGGAATTGTTATAGCTCTAGCTCGTTAGAGGGGTCAGTTTTTGTTCAAAGCGTGCAGGAAGGTTTTTTGACTCAGTATGTAGACAGGCCAACTAGAGGTGAGGCTATATTGGATCTGGTGCTGGGAAATGAGCCAGACCAGGTGCTAGACTTGGAAGTTGGTGTGCATTTTGGTGATAGTGACCACAATTCGGTTACGTTCACCTTAGTGATGGAAAGGGATAGGCATGAACCTCGGGCCAGTGGTTTTAGCTGGGGGAAGGGTAATTATGAGGCTATTAGGAGAGAATTAGGAAACATAGGTTGGACTAGGAGATTACAGGGACTGGGAACGTCCGACATGTGGAGTTTTTTCAAGGAGCAGCTACTGCGAGTCTGTGATAGGTATGTCCCTGTCAGGCAAGGAGGAATTGGTAGGGCTAGGGAACCGTGGTGCACCAAAAAAGTTTCTTTGTTGGTTAAAAAGAAAAAGGAGGCTTATGTTCGGATGAGACGTGAGCACTCGGGTAGTGCACTAGAAAGCTTTAGATTGGCTAAGAGGGAGTTGAAGAGCGAGCTTAGAAGGGCTAAAAGGGGACATGAGAAGACTTTGGCGGATAGGGTTAAAGAGAATCCTAAGGCGTTCTATAGGTATGTCAAGAACAGAAGGTTGGTTAGGGCAAGTTTAGGGCCAGTTATAGATGGCAGAGGGAAGTTATGTGTGGAACCGGAGGAGATTGGTGAAGCATTGAACCAATATTTCTCTTCGGTGTTCACGCAAGGGGACATGAATATAGCTGAGGAGGACACTGGGTTGCAAGGGAGTAGAATAGACAGTATTACAGTTGATAAGGAGGATGTGCAGGATATTCTGGAGGGTCTGAAAATAGATAAATCCCCTGGTCCGGATGGGATTTATCCAAGGATTCTCTGGGAGGCAAGAGAAGTGATTGCAGAGCCTCTGGCTCTGATCTTCAGGTCGTCGTTGGCCTCTGGTATAGTACCAGAAGATTGGAGGTTAGCGAATGTTGTCCCATTGTTTAAGAAGGGGAACAGAGACTTCCCCGGGAATTATAGACCGGTGAGTCTCACTTCTGTTGTCGGCAAGATGTTGGAAAAAATTATAAGGGATAGGATTTATAGTTATTTGGAGAGTAATGAATTGATAGGTGATAGTCAGCATGGTTTTGTGGCAGGTAGGTCGTGCCTTACTAACCTTATTGAGTTTTTTGAGAAAGTGACCAAGGAGGTGGATGGGGGCAAGGCAGTGGACGTGGTATATATGGATTTTAGTAAGGCGTTTGATAAGGTTCACCATGGTAGGCTTCTGCAGAAAATGCAGATGTATGGGATTGGGGGTGATCTAGGAAATTGGATCAGGAATTGGCTAGCGGATAGGAAACAGAGCGTGGTGGTTGATAGTAAATATTCATCATGGAGTGCGGTTACAAGTGGTGTACCTCAGGGATCTGTTTTGGGGCCACTGCTGTTTGTAATATTTATTAATGATCTGGATGAGGGTATAGTTGGGTGGATTAGCAAATTTGCTGATGACACCAAAGTCGGTGGTGTGGTAGACAGTGAGGAAGGGTGTCGTAGTTTGCAGGAAGACTTAGACAGGTTGCAAAGTTGGGCCGAGAGGTGGCGGATGGAGTTTAATGCGGAGAAGTGTGAGGTAATTCACTTTGGTAGGAATAACAGATGTGTTGAGTATAGGGCTAACGGGAGGACTTTGAATAGTGTGGAGGAGCAGAGGGATCTAGGTGTATGTGTGCATAGATCCCTGAAAGTTGGGAATCAAGTAGATAAGGTTGTTAAGAAGGCATATGGTGTCTTGGCGTTTATTGGTAGGGGGATTGAATTTAGGAGTCGTAGCGTTATGTTGCAACTGTACACAACTCTGGTGCGGCCGCACTTGGAGTACTGTGTGCAGTTCTGGTCCCCACATTACAGGAAGGATGTGGAGGCTTTGGAGAGGGTGCAGAGGAGGTTTACCAGGATGTTGCCTGGTATGGAGGGGAGATCCTATGAGGAGAGGCTGAGGGATTTGGGATTGTTTTCGCTGGAAAGGCGGCGGCTAAGAGGGGATCTTATTGAAACATATAAGATGATTAGAGGTTTAGATAGGGTGGATAGTGATAGCCTTTTTCCTCTGATGGAGAAATCCAGCACGAGGGGGCATGGCTTTAAATTGAGGGGGGGTAGTTATAGAACCGATGTCAGGGGTAGGTTCTTTACCCAGAGGGTGGTGAGGGATTGGAATGCCCTGCCAGCATCAGTAGTAAATGCGCCTAGTTTGGGGGCGTTCAAGAGATCCGTTGATAGGTTCATGGACGAAAAGAAATTGGTTTAGGTTGGAGGGTCACAGTTTTTTTTTTAACTGGTCGGTGCAACATCGTGGGCCGAAGGGCCTGTTCTGCGCTGTAATGTTCTATGTTCTATGTTCTATGTTCTATTTGAAGAAGATCAGGGAACTCACCCAGTGACCCGGCCAAAATTCTGCCCTCAACCACAACACCCAAAAACAGGTCATTCAGCTCATTTGCCTTTCATGGAACCATGTTACATTTTAAGTGGTGTTCAATTAGTCTACACAACAGTAGCTTATTTATTAGTGCCAGAAGTAGGCTTACATGAAGTTACTGTGAAAATCCCCTAGTCGCCACACTCCGGCACCTGCTCGGATACCCTGAGGGAGAATTTAGGGTGGCCAATGCACCTAACCAGCACGTCTTTCAGGCTGTGGGAGGAAACCAGAGCATCCAGAGGAAACCCACACAGACACAGGGAGAATGTGCAGACTCCACACAGATAGTGACCCAAGCCAGGAATCCAAACTGGGTCCCTGGTGCTGTGAGGCAGCAGTGCTAACCACTGTGCCACCGTGCCGCCCCAACTGCTTTCCAAAATCATTGCCTGTGAAGAGTGTTTCTAAGGAATGTGGCAAGGTGCACACATTAAACCAATCTTTGCTTCATTTATTCACGATATAATGGCCTTGCCTCTTCCATAAAGACATAAGAAATTGGAGCAGGCATAGACCACATGGCCCATTTAGCCTCCTCTATCGTTCAATATGATCATGGCTGACCTTGGGCTCTAATTCCATTTTTCCGCCCACACCCCATAATCCCTCAAATCCCTGAGAGACGAAGGGCAGAAATTTCCCATTTTTTTGTCAAAGTGTCAGTTCAGGCGGGATTAGCAGAAAGTAGCCCACCAGCTGCACTACTGGCTTCTCCTCACATTTTCTGATACTTGGTCAAGGAAAAAGTAAAGGGCAGGTCCCACGAGGCCACACTGGTGGGTGGGCTTTGATTGAGCCCTCCCTGCCAGCCACTTAGAATTAGTAAAGTAAATAGCAAAAGGGAATGCCCCACAGACATGGACCAGCCCCCATCCCCATGGACAAGGAAACACTGCCCCCTCCCACCATGGAACTACCTCCGCCCACCCACCATGGAACTACCTCCAACTCCTCCTGCCATGGAACTACCTCCCCCCGACCCCCCCCCCAACCATAGAACCCCCAGCACCTCCACCAAGGACCCCCTGCTCCTCCCCTCCCCCCCCCGGCACTTCCCCTGGCATTTCTCTGACACTGCCCAGTGCCACATGCCGCCAGGCATGACCATCTCCCCCCTTGGGGCTATACTTCCCTGTGCGCCTCCAGCAGGTTCTCTTCACCGGGTGCATGACATGGGGTTGGGGGGATGGGGAGGGGGCAGTCATGATTCACATCAGTGTGAGGTCATGCCAATGTGAATGGACAGTCTAATGTGGGGGGAGGATTAGGCGTAAATCCCTGAGACGCAAATGCAGTCAGATGTAAATGGGGATTCCAACTTTTAAAGTTATGTCATTGGAACGAGAACCGGGACAATTGAGCAGGGAAATCCCGCCGGTGCAAAAGCTGTTTTGGACCTCCCACTCAATTCCCCATCCCTTCCACTGTTTCCACCCCCTCCCCCCCCCCGAAAACGGGGACAGAGAATCCGCCCCCAACCGGGCGGCACGCTGGCACAATGGTTAGCACTGCTACCTCACAGCGCCAGGGATCCAGGTTCGATTCCCGGCTTGGGTCACTGTCTGTGTGGAGTCTGCACATTCTCCCCGTGTCTGTGTGGGTTTCCTCCGGGTGCTCCGGTTTCCTCCCACAGTCCAAAGATGTGCGTGCGGGTTTGGTGGATTGGCCATGCTAAATTGCCCCTTAGTGTCAGGGGGACTAGCTGGGGTAAATGCATGGGATTATGGGGACAGGGCCTGGGTGGGATTGTGATCAGTGCAGACTCGATGGGCCGAATGGCCTCCTTCTGCACTGTAGGATTCTATGATTCTAACCTAAATATACTCAACAATGCAAGATCCACAACCCACTGCGGTAGAGAATTCTAAAGATTCACAATGCTTTGACGCCTGCTCATCTCAGTCCTAAATGATTGGCCTCTTGTCTTGAGACTGGGCCCCCGTGTTTTGGATTCCCCAACTAATGGAAACAATCTTTAAGTGTCCACACTCTCAAACCGCTTCAGAATTTTGAAGGTTTTAATGAGATTGCCTCTCATTTTTCTAAACTCCAGAGAATGTTGGCCCAATTAGGTTTCATCCATCACCTGAAAAATGTTTCGCTGTGCAAGGTGCTGAAAGTGCAAACTGGACTGAGGGCTTCTGGGATCTTGATGAACAATGTACTTGATTGGCAAATACATTTGGTTCTGGGCAACACACCTCAGGAAGGAAGTACTGACTTCAGAGTTGGCTCTATATCCCCTTTCCACAGATGCTGTCAGACCTGCTGAGTTTCTGCAGCATTTTCTGTTATTGTTTCCTTTTATTTGTGCCTCCTTGTGCCACGACACTCCGTTTGATGTCGGTACAACAGTTTGGAAAGAAGTTGTAAGTTTTTGATCTATGACAATGAAAGGTATAGTTCCAAGACCAAATGGTGTGCGTCTTGGAGAGGAACTTGCCAGCAAAGCTGTTACCATGCATTTTTGCCCTTGCTGTTCTAGATGGTGAAGGTCATGGGTTTGGAAAGTGCTCTTGGAGGCATGGCAAGTTCCTGCAGTGCATCTTGATGATGCTGCATCGGTGGTGGAAGGAGGGAATGTTTAAGGTGATAGATGAGTCGCTGATCAAACGAGTTTCTTTGTTGGGTGACTATCTGTGTGGAGTTGGCACATTCTCCCGTCTCTCAGTGGGTTTCCTCCGGGTGCTCCGGTTTCCTCCCACACTCTAAAGATGTGCAGGCTAGGTGGATTGGACATTGCTAAATTCCCCTTCAGTGTGTCCCAAGATGTGCAGGTTAGATTGAGTAGTCATGGTAAGTGTGTGGGGTTATAGGGATAGGATGGGGAAGAGGGCCTGAATGAGATACCCTGTCAGAGAGTCGGCGGGCCGAATGGCCTTTTCTGCACTGTAGGGATTCTATGATTCTATGATTTTTTTGTCCTGGATGGCTGTTCAGCATAGTCAGACTCAGGGACGAGCCTCTTATATAAATGCCAATCAAGTTCCTACAATATCAACAGGGCCTTGAAGTAATTTTGACCAGGGTTTGAGCATGGAAGCCCCTCGAGGTCCTGCAAAGAAAATCACAGTCTTTTCCGTCAGACCTCCCTCTCTTTCCCACAAAACAATGCAAAAACCTGTTTCTTGCTCATTGCTTGCAAGCCCCATCTTCATCTGTCAGTCGCCACTCTGCACCTTCCTCTTGTCCATTCTAGATGGGAAGTCAACTGGTGACATTGAAGCGAGCTCCACGCAGGACATCAGATACCTCAGGCCTGAAGCTTGGGATGCCACCACCTGCTCAAAATCAAGATGTTAAAGTAGTCTTTGCTCTTCTGCAATCAGACAGCTGATAATTAACTGTACGATAAGCTCACACTTAAATTATATAAATAGGATAGTTAACAAAAAAACAAAGTGATGCTCTGTTAATGTTACTGTACAAATGGGACAGCTGGCGGGTAGCTGTGTGATAGACCAGTATTTCTCAACTGTAACAATGTATAAATAGAACTAGTTGTGTATTATTTTGGCACATAGAAATTCGTTACACTTCATCAGAATTGTAGGGGCTAATTCCTGATTGTCAGCGAATTATGCACCAACCAGATGACATTTCAAAAATGTGAAGATTTGCGGTTTATGCACTTGTGACAGAGGAACAGGAATCGGTTTTGAAAAGAATTGGAAAACTCAAGCTGGATAAGTCACTGAGTCTTAATGATAAGCATCCCAGGTTGTTAAAGAAAGTCAGAGAGGAGATAGAAGAGGCAATGGCCTAATGGTATTATTGCTGGACTATTAATCCAAAAACTCAGCTAATGTTCTGGGGACATGTGTTCAAATCCTGCCGTGACAGATGGTGGAATTTGAATTCAATTAAAATATCTGGAATTAAGGATCTACTGATGACCGTGCGACTATTATCGATTGTTGGAAGAACCCATCTGGTTCACTAATGTCCTTTAGGGAAGGGAATCTGCCGTCCTTACCTGGTCTGGCCTACATGTGACTCCAGAGCCAGAGCAATGTGGGTGACTCTCAACTGCTCTCTGAAATAGCCTAGCAAACCACTCAGTTCAAGGGTGACTAGGGATGGGCAATAAATGCTGGCCAGCTCGCAACGCCCATCTCCCACGAATGAAGAAAGGAAAATGAATAAAGAATAGCACAGATTCTAATCACAATTTTCCAGTGTGCCTGGGATGGACTGGTGGGTAACTATCGTCTATAACAGAGAGTGTGGGCAAACTCTTAGGATGGGATTTTCCGGTCCCACCTAAGTTAACCATCCATGGCAGGTTCCCCGGTGGCGGTGTGCCATGCAAAATGCCATAGTCTTCAGCGGGACTGGAAGGTCCCATCGGCAGCCAATGTCTCGCTGTATCTGCCGTGAGAAAACCTGCCATGAGTGGGAGGTAGGGGTGGGGGATGGGGGGGGGGATAACAGAAAATTCCAGCCTTAGAATCCACAACTCAAGATCAACTAAATGATCATTTAGAAGAGCAGAGGCTAATCATTATGAGCTGCATGCATTCGTTAAAAAGCATATCAAGATTAATATATTGCATAGGTTTCTTAGAAAATGGAAAGGCTTCTGTATGGCGAGGGATTGCAGGAGTTGTGTTGTATATGGATTTTCAGAAGAGGTTTACTAGATGTCTCACAGGCCTGTTACAAGAATTTAGGCAAACTGTATGAGACCAGGATGAAAAGAAAGGTTATTGACAGACAGGGTTAAGGATAATTGATGTTGCTCAGATTAGACAAGGGTTGGAAATGGTGTTCTCAAGGATCAATGCTATCTCGGTTTTAGCCCTCATTGATCAATGATTAGACTTGGACTTCAGATGCACAAGACTGAAAAGGCAACACAAAAGCAGAATGCTTGACAAATGCAAAGAGCATTGCACAAAATTTCAGCAGGCCAGAGGTTTGCAGAACAGGCAGGCAGGCGACAGGGAAATGTTGGTAAAACATGTTGGGAGAAAAACCCAAGGATTGAGTGTATCTTTAATGTAAAGATGCTGAACCCTGTGGATCACAAAGGAAGCATTGGGGGTTAAACACGGATTTTCTGCGCAACCTGCCACATGTTTCCCGGCCACAGAGGCGTCCGCCATTGGCTGGCGATGGTGGGATCTTCTGGTCCTGCCATTGTCAATGGGGTTTCCTGTTGAATGCACCCTTCGTCACTGGGAAACCCGCAGTGGGGTGCGCGGTCGACAGAACCGAAAGATCCTGCCGGCGTGAACAGCCAGAAAATCGCAGCCTTAGGGTGTGAAATTCAGTCCCGCAAGACCAATTCTAGTTTTATTTTATCTATTTATGGGATGTGGATGTCGCTGGCTGGACCAGCATTTATTGTCCTCCATTTCAGAGGGTATTTGAGAGTGATTGCTGTGGCTCTGGAGTCACGTGTAGGCCAGACCAGGTGAGGGTGGCAGACTTTCTTGGACATTCGTGAACCATATAGGTTTTTACGACAATCGACAATGGTTTCATGGTCATCATTAGATTTATTTTGAATTCCAGATTTTTTTTTAATAGAATTCAAATTCCACCTGCCGTGGCAGGATTTGAATCCGGGACTTGCCCTCGTCTCTGGATTAGTAGTCCAGTGATAATACCACTCTGCCACTGCCTCCCCCACAGCACAAGCCTACTTTGCCTCCCAGGGGCACAGGCGACTCTGTGGGCCGCGCATTGTTCTTCATTGATCCCACTCCTTTCCGAGCTTGGTCATTGAAACCTGGCCCCTCCCCACTCACTGCTGCCAACGACCTTGACATTGCTCCTTGTGCCAACCTGCATTTCTGTTGCCTCATTCGTCAGTATGGACCTTCTGTGTGCCCTCGTGTTCAGTTTGCTAGAATTTTGACTGCAGTGATATGCATGTGCAGCTTCCCTTTAAGAGAAGCCTGTCTGTAGGAGAGAGCAGGCTGGCTGAACCATATGCCGGCCAGGCCTGCTGCTGTGTGCCGAGCTTGCTAGTGGCATTGAAGAGAGGCCACCACAGAAACACGGGCCGTCGCTGAAACTGTTCATATGACGTGGGTAGAGAAATTTGATGCCTTACCACCTCGATCTTATCAGACATGGGTATTCTGCCAACCTTGCCCCCTCCTCTCCCGCCCACAGGGCGAATGAACTTCATGTCCATAATACCTTGAAAACACACTGGCGTAAGTGGGAAAAAAGCATTCATCAGGCTCCGCTCATTTCTTTAATTCATAAATAGGGATGTGGAATACAAGAGCAAAAAGACAACGATAAATTTGTAATTAGACAGTGTGCAATTTTGGATGCCTCATTGTAGGAAAGCATTAAAACCATGAAGAGCACCCAGGCTGCATTCATCAGGAATAAAACACTAATAAGACACAGGGATTGTTTTCACTGCAAAATTTGAGCCTAAGCAATTTCATAAGAGATTTGAAAACCAAATGTAAAAGTTTTGATCAAGTGTGTAGCACAGGACTACTTTCCTTATAGATAACGATGAGGATTCATTAATTTAAAACTGTCCCTGCAAGGGTAGTAGGTGAATTTAGGAGAGATTATGCAGTAAGTTGTTGGGAGTATGAAATGGTGCGCTAGGTGATAGTTGCTGAAATAGAGATAAATGCACTATTTCAGAGAAAAGAGGAACGAAAACTTGAAGCAGAGGAAGATGTAGAATGTTTGGGAGAGAGCGGAACAGTGAGATCAGCTTTGGATCGTCCAGAAAAAGGGCGGATACAGATATAAGAGCTGGAACTTTCCTAGGGCTGCGGAGGTGGGAGCATGAAAACATTTAATGCATTCACATCTCCGAGCGCTTTTGCAGGAATTGGATTAAGGGATTCGATAGCAACCTGCTCAGCAGGGTGGGGGAAGGAGGGGGACGGGAAAGGAAGCCAATCAAGGCTAATAATGAGCCAATAACCTGCAATTATCCTCACTTTTCCCTGGGCCACTGTGTCAGGAATCCGGCAACAGATCAGAGTCAGCTTCACAGCAGAGAGTTAACTGAGGGTTTAGAAGTATTCTCCAGTTGTAATTCACAAAGAGGATCTATGCTCAAGCAATAGGCATGCACTTGCAGCCACCTCCCAGAGACTGAAATCTCTGCTAATTCTTGCCCTGCTTTAATGGCAGCTGCTTTGCTCCCAGTTGATGGCACCGACATGCCATCACTGTCATTCCTACTGATGGCCAGGCAATGACTATATGATGAAGATAGACCGTGAAACCATTGTCAATTGTTGGAAAAACCCATCTGGTTCTACAATGCCCTTTAGGGAAAGAAATCTGCCATCCTTATTTGGTCTGGCCTGCATGTGTCTCCAGAGCCACAGCAATGTGGTTGACTCTCAACTGCCCTCTGAAATGGCCTAGCAAGCCACTCAGTTCAAGGGCAACTAGGGATGGGCAATAAATGCTGGCCAGCCAGCGACGCCCATGTCCCGCGAATGAATGAATAAAAAAGCTCTATCCATAGGCCACACTGATTGGACCTCCTGAAGCTGGAACTCAGCCCCATTCATAATTGATTGGGGGATCCCAGAGGTGGATTCATAATTGGCCGACTCCAGGAAGATCATGTCTGATGTCTTGCCACGCACTCTTCTGAGCTCCTGACCTAGAATTCATCACGATGGTTGGACTAGCAGTCTAGTGACAAAATTCAGCCAAAAAGGTCAACTTCCATCGCCGCTGTAACACTCTCTGGTTCTCTGTCTGCTCAGAAAATATGATAAGTTACATCTCCAAATATGTGCTTAACTAGAGTAAAAAATCTCACTGCCAATCGATTGAAAACGCCAAAGTCAATTATTAACAGCTGATTCAATCAAATGAAACAATGAGTGATCCTTGACAATTGTATCCTACTGCACAACTTGTACAGTACATTCAGCTGCACTAACATTTATTGATATTTGGGATAGAAATCCAAACAGTGATGAGATTTCTTTGCTTTCAACACATGGGCCTCAGTCCATCACGCAAACCAGCCTCCCATCCATTGACTCTGTCTACACTTCCCACTTCCTCGGAAAAGCAGCCAGCATAATCAAGGACCCCACGCACCCTGGACATTCTCTCTTCCACCTTCTTCTGTTGGGAAAAAGATACAAAAGTCTGAGGTCACGTACGAACCGACTCAAGAACAACTTCTTCCCTGCTGCCGTCAGGCTTTTGAACGGACCTACCTTATATTAAGTTGATCTTTCTCTACACCCTAGCTATGACTATAACACTACATTCTGCACCCTCTCGTTTCTTCGTCTCCTATGTACTCTATGAATGGTATGCTGTGTCTGTATAGCGCGCAAGAAATAATCCTTTTCACTGTATCCCAACACATGTGACAATAATAAATCAAATCAAGAGGAGGAGGAGTAAGAAGGAAGAGCTGAATATTCTTACAGGATCGAGAAGCAAAGATTCTTACAGGAAAGAAAACCAAACACTCTTCACCTTGGAAACGATTATGCTTTTCACCGGGTTTAAATCTGCTCGATATTCTGAAAGAAGAAATCATGTTGGGGGGGAATCAGGTCATGTTTGTTATGTACTAAACCTCCACACTCCATTTGGAGGGATTTTAACTGCTGTGGTTCTGAACGTCACCATAATCATAATTGCCTTCATCGCTGGTTTGTTCCTGGCACCAAGAGGTGAAATTCTTGTGTAGATAAGAGGGATTAATAGCGTCCTTATTGAACAATACTTCAACCAAAGCAATCCCTTTAATCAAGCCTCTATCATGAGGCAGCATGATGGGGCTGTTAATATGATCCTGGCGCCTCTTCTCATCAGATGTTGCAGTTCATTTGAAGATTTTATTGTTGCTCCCAGCGCATTACACATGAAGTGTTCATTAAGGAAAGCAGGCCTTCATTAAATAGGAAATAGGATCTAAATGCGTCTTGCATACATTCTCTCTACAGTGTAAAATCTGCAACTGGTGTACTTCATGGGACGTTAAGCACATCAGGTACTGAATAGGCTCCAGCACCATGTAAACTGAAATCATTTCACTCAAAGACAATCGTGATTCTGGTGCCACCAATCATAATTGCATATAATATGATAGTTGCGTGCAGTTCTGGTCGCCACACTACCAGAAGGATGTGGAAGCTTTGAAGAGAGTGCAAAGAAAGTTCACCAGGATGTTGCCTGGTCTCGAGGGTGTTGACTATGAGGAGAGGTTGAATAAACTAGGATTTATTTCACTGGAAAGGCAGAGGCTGAGGGGAGACCTGATAGAGGTCTACAAAATTATGAGAGGCATCGACAGGGTGGATAATCAGAGGCTTTATCCCCAGGGTGGAAGTGTCAATTACAAGGGGGCACAGGTTCAAGGTGAGGGGTGAAAGTTTAAGGGAGATGTGCAGAGCAAGTTTTTCATGCAGAGAGTGGTGGGTGTCTGGAATGCACTGCCAAAGGAGGTGGTGGAGGCAGGCACATTAGCAACATTTAAAAGGCATCTGGATGGGTACATGAATAGGGAGGGAATAGAGGGATGTGGACTGAGTAAGGGCAGAAGGTTTTTCTTTTAGTTTAGTTAAGGCATCATGATCGCCCCGGGCTTGGAGGGCCGAAGGGCCTGATCCTCTGTTGTACTTTTCTTTGTTATTTGTTCTTTACATCCACCTGACATGCACATTGTCACAGATATAGGTCATAAAATATATCAATCAAGAGTGCACAATGGAATGGAAAATGCCACCCTGGCACTGTGCTACTGGACCATTGTTCATCAGGTGCTGCATACCCTGGTGCCGAAGTGAATTGGCCTGATGCGGTAATGTAAACTCAGTTCAATATTTCAGCAGAGCTTTGGGCATTCAGCACTGGCACAAGGGAAGGCCACATGGTTCAGAGATTGGAATGTTGGGTGCGAGCAGCAATTAACATGGATCCCATAAGGGGAAGCCAGATAAGCAAATGAGGGAGAAAGGAATGAAGGAATATATTGATAGGGTTGGATCAAGAGAGATAGAGGAGAAGGCTTATATGGAGCAAAAACACCAGCATGGACCTGTTGGGCTGAATGGCCTTTTTCTGTGCTGTAAAATTCTGCTGTGCTGGTACTGCTGACATCTCTTTTCTCCTGGAAGAAATCGTGGAGTGAAAAGACCACAGTTAAAAGTTATTGGCGCAGGTCAAGGGAATGCAGGGACATAATTGCCATGCATCCTCTCAAGGCATCTTGCTCATAGAATGTACTGTGCAGAAGGAGGCCGGTGGGCCCATCGAGCCTGCACGGACAACAATCCCAGCCAGGTCCTATTCCCATAACCCTCAATATTTAACCCCTAATCTCCCTGACACTAAGGGGCAATTCAGCATGGCCAATCCACCAAACGCGCACATCTTTGGACTGTGGGATGAAACCGTGGCACGGTAGCACAGTGGTTAGCACTGCTGCTTCACAGCTCCAGGGTCCTGGGTTCGATTCCCGGCTCGGGTCACTGTCTGTGTGGAGTTTGCACATTCTCCTCGTGTCTGCGTGGGTTTCCTCCGGGTGCTCCGGTTTCCACCCACAGTCCAAAGATGTGCGGGTTAGGTTGATTGGCCAGGTTAAAAATTGCCCCTTAGAGTCCTGAGATGCGTAGGTTAGAGGGATTAGTGGGTAAAATATGTGGGGGTAGGGCCTGGGTGGGATTGTGGTCGGTGTAGACTCGATGGGCCGAATGGCCTCCTTCTGCACTGTAGGGTTTCTATGATTCTATGATTCTATGAAACCGGAACCCCCAGAGGAAACCCACGCAGACACGGGGAGAACATGCAAACAGACAGTGACCCGAGGCTGGAATTGACCCCGGGTCTCTGGCACTGTGGACTTTAATCTGGTGTTGTGAGACTTCTTACTGTGAGGCAGCAGTGCTAGCCACTGTGCCACTGTGTCATTCTGTATAAATGAGTAAAATTGCAATGTGGGACATTGGTCACTGCACATTGGAGTCCAGCCACTTTGTTTTTCAGTATAGTTTGCCTCACTAACTCAGGCTGGAAGCTAACGGGGTGAAGGGGGCAACTTGGAAGCCTCCTAACTGCATTAAGTGCTCCTCGCGCTATTAATTGCTTGCAGTCGGATTTTCCGCCCATTTCAGGGAGGGTGTCCATTCTACAATTACTGCTGACCATTCGGAAGCCTGGAAGCTCTTCAATCCCAGCAGTGCCTGTGCAAACGGGATTGCAGATAAATTGTGTACGTTGTCAGGACCTGTCAGCCAAGCCCCAGCAAGGGATGGCAGGGACAATCAGTCATGAGAATGGTGCAGGCGTTGTGGGGGGTTTCCCACAGTGGGGTCTTCTATGGGATGGGTGGCACGGTGGCCCAGTGGTTAGCACTGCTGCCTCACAGCACCAGGGACCCGGGTTCGATTCCTGGCTTGGGTCACTGTCTGTGTGGAGTTTGCACATTCTCCCCATGTCTGTGTGGGTTTCCTTCGGGTGCTCCGGTTTCCTCCCACTGTCCAAAGATGTGCGGGTTAGGTTGATTGGCCATACTAAATTGCCCCTTAGTGTCAAGGGGACTAGCGAGATAAATACATGGGGTTACGGGGATAGGGCCTGGGTGGGATTCTTGATGTCGGCTCAAAGGGCCATATGGCCTCCTTCTGCACTGTAGGGATTCTGTAATAGATAACTCTTTGGCAGAGATAGATTACATCTAAATAGAAAACAGGGTCACAATTTGGACATTGTGATTAGAAAATAGTTTTAAAGCAGAGATGGAGCGAAGAAACATTAAACAGGGTATAATAAATAAATGTACTGTCTGAAAATGTTGTTAGGATGGAAATATAATAATTGTACAGTTTACCCTAAAATAGAAGTTCAAATTTAGAACTCAGCTGAACTGTTTTTAATCCATGATACAATAATCTATATTCCTTTATTCCCAGTTGAAAATGATCTATCCAATTTCATTTCAATATTTCAATCAGGTCAGCCATCCAGTCATCATGCTTGCTATTTTTAGCATCAACATCCATTATTTTACCTTTATTAATATTAAATACAATCTGCCTGGATTTTAAATCTATCTTTGAATTTTAATATCATCCAAAATCGCTCAATATCCTAATCTAGAACATTTGGGTCCTGAAATGACACGTCCATCCCATTCCTCTGTCCACAATTTCAACATCTTGTGCAGACCACTTACACTGTCAGCTTTACTTTCCACACTGTCGAGACTAAAGGGTTAGAGGTTGAGGGAGGAAACTTCGCCTCAGGCATTGTCAGTCCCAGTTTGTAGAATAAAGATTTTTGTTCTCCACTGGCTGTAAATCTCCGAAATGAAATAGTCCAGTTTCCAGTGATTGCTCCTTTACAACACAGAGCATTTAGCATAAATTAGTTCTTAATTATGAGTTTCACTTAGAGAGGCCCTCAGGATCACTGGTGTTGGGACAGGGAAATTGAAACTGGCACAGCAGGATGCGTGACCTGAGGGGCGTGATACTGATGTTCAGCAGCAAAATTAGAAAGGCGCTCTAATCCCTATCAACAGCAGCTTTTTTTTCTTTATTCTTTCATGGAACATTTCATTATATCTCTGCAGTGCAGAAGGAGGCCATTCAGCCCATCGAGTCTGTACCGACCACAATTCCACCCAGGCCCTATTCCTGTAACCCCATGTATTTACCCTGCTAATCCGCCTGACACAAGGGTCAATTTAACGTGGCCAATCAACCTAACCTGCACATTTGGGAGGAAACCGGAGCAACTGCAGGAAACCCACACAGACACGGGGAGAATGTGCAAACTCCACACAGACAGTCATCCAAGGCCAGAATTGAACCTGGGTCCCTGGCACTGTGAGGCAGCAGTGCTAACTACTGTGCCACCGTGCTACCCCACTTTTGCAGGCATCATTTGTTGCTCATCACTAATTGCCCGTGGAACTGAATGGCTCACAAGGCCGTTTCAGAGGGCATTTAAGAGTCAACCACATTGCTGTGGGTTTGAAGCCACACGTCGACCAGACCAGGGAAGGATGGCAGATTTTCTTCCCTAAGGGCAAGACAATTGCTTCCAGAGTTTAATCAATTGATTTACTCAGGTGGACAATGTGGTCAAGAAGGCATATGGCATGGTGGCCTTCAGTGGTCAGGGTGTTGAGTATAGGAATTGGAAAATCATGTTGCAGCTGTATAAGACTTTGGTTAGTCCGCATTTGGAGTACTGTGTACAATTCTGGTCACCACACTACCAGAAGGATGTTGATGCATTGGAAAGGGTGCAGAAGAGATTTACCAGGATGTTGCCTAGTTTGGAGGATATGGACTATGAAGAAAGGTTGAACAAACTTGGATTGTTTTCATTGGAGTGTCAGAGGATGAGGGGGGACCTGATAGAGATTTACAAGATTATGACAGGCTTGAATAGAATAGATAGTCAGGATCTTTTTTCCAGGGTCGAAGGGTCAATTAATTGGGGTCATAGACTGAAAGTGAGAGGAGGAAAAGAGATGTAAGGGGCAAATTTTTCACACAGAAGGTTGTGAATGCTTGGAAAGCACTGCTGGAGGAGGTGGTGGAAGCAGATTCAATAATAACGTTCAAGAGGCATTTGGATAGATACATGAATAGGGAGGGAACAGAGGGATATGGACCACGTGGTGGGAAGAAAATATCAGATTAGAGAGGCATCTGTGTTGGCACAGACTTGGTGGGCTGGAGGGCCTGTTCCTGTGCTGTACCTTTCTTTGTTCTTTGTTCTCTTTGATTTAAGATTCATGATATTTGAACCCATGTCCTTGGAGCATTAGCCGGGGCCTTTGGATTGCGAGTCTAGTGACATTACCACAAGGACACCACGCCTCCAGTTATCACCTTGACAGCCAAAAAGTGATGAAAAAAATGTAAATCCATCTAACTGTCTGGAAATGCGAGAATTAATTGTTGGGTACTTCACAGGTCATAGCTGCTCAGTTGAAACTCCTACTGCCTCTCATGATGTTCAGTTTTCTATTATTTCACCAATTTGAAATGCAGTTAAGAATCTTTTCCTTTACTATAATAATTTTAACTTGAGACAAATTTCTTATGAAGTATTTCCTTATTGTTTCCTGGAAATAATGTCTTATACACTCGCATTCACATCCAACTGTCATGTGTGTGGAATGTTTTTAAAGATTGTGCAGAGGATCCGAATTTTTAAAATAATCCAGCATTCAAGTCGTGAATAAAGTAATTGCATCTAGAATTAGAATTCCTACAGTACAGAAGGGGTCCATTTGGCCCATCGAGTCTGTATCGACCACAATCCTACCCAAACCCTATCCCTGTCGCCCCACATATTTAACCTAGCTAGTCCCCCGGACACTAAGGGGCAATTTAGCATGGCCAATCCACCTAACCCACACATCTTTGGACTGTGGGAGGAAATCGGAGCACCCAGAGGAAACCCACGCAGACACGGGGAGAACGTGCAAACTCCACACAGACAGTGACCCAAGCCAGGAATTGAACCCGGGTCCCTGGCACTGTGAGGCAGCAATGCTAACCACTGTGCCACTGTGCTGCTCTTGTTTAAATCCCTAGCCTTTTAAAAATTAAAAATGTAGACTTCCCGTATGAAGTGATTTTGAATCAATGTATTATTGCGTGGTCGCTTTTATATTTCCACTTAGATTAAGAGCGCAGCCCTGGAACGGAAACTAATGAGGTCTGAACTATTCTGTCCTTGTTACGCTATTGTGTGCCACTGGGACTTATTGAAGGGCCAAAGAGATAGGAGTCTACTGTTTTTCCACAAAAAAATTGGTTTCTACCCCCCATTTTAGTGCACTTTCTCACTTCATTTAAGTTGTGAAAAGAAGTTGGGTAGGCTTGGGTTGTTTTCATCAGAGCAGAGAAGACCAAGGGGCAACCTGATCGAGGTGTACAAAATTATGAGGCGCATGGGCTGAGTGGATAGGGAGCAGCTGTTCCCCTTAGTTGAAGGGTCAGTCATGAGGCGACATAGGTTCAAGGTGAGGGGCAGGAGGTTTGGGGAGATGTGAGGAAAAGCTTTGTCACCTAGAGGGTGGCAACAGTCTGGAATGCCCTGCCTGAGAGGGTGGTAGAGGTAGGTTGCCTCACATCCTTTAAAAAGTACCTGGATGAGCATTTGGTATGACATAACATTCAGGGCTATGGGCCAAGTGTGGGTAAATAGGATTAGGTGGAGGTTGTTTCTCACATGTCGGTGCAGACTTGATGGGCCGAAGGGCCTCTTCTGCACTGTATGATTCTATGATTCTATTCTATGACACCTCAATGTTGTGCTGAGAAGGTGCCACACAGTTGGAGGTGCTGCCTTTCAGTTGAAACATTAAACCAAAGCCCCAGTTGCCCTCCCAGATGGGTGGAAAGGATCTCGCAGCATGATTCGAAGAAGAGCAGGAGATTTCTCCTGATGTTCTAACAAACATTTTTCCCTCAGGAAACACAGCTAAAGAAGATGGTCACTTTATTTTATCTCATTGTAGTTTGTGTGACTTTGATGCTCACAGGATTGGCTGCTGTTTCACCTACATTACAGAATCAGTGAATTTTAGATGGTGATTAGTTGTGGTGCTTTGGGATGTCATGAGAATGGCTGTATAAAATCCAGTTCTTTCTTTCTGTTTTTCAATCTCAAATCACCGAGGATGGCTTCACCTTCAGTCAGGTTCACATCCCCAGTGAACTAATCCTCATCAGCCATGTGCTCTGACGAAACGTCATCCAGACTAGAAATATTTGCCGAAATCTTGCTGCAGTCCACGCCAGTGGGATCTTACAGTCCCGCCGACGACAGCATATCCCCGCTGCGGGTTTTCCAGTGGTGAGGGGTGCGTTCACTCAGAAACTCCATTGACAACAGTGGACCATAAGATCCCACCGCCAGTGAGCGGCGGACCACCTCCCGCTGCCGCGAAACACAGGGAGAAAAATCCCACCCACCCACTCTCTTCTCTCTCCACGGATGCTGTCAGACACGCTGAGATTTTCCATCATTTTCTGTCTTTGTCTCCTCGGGCATCACTGGATTCCCACTTGATATGAATATTGGATCCAGTGAAGTGTTTGACAATCCCCAGAGATACAACAGATAGCTCTCTTTTTGTCCTGCTATTTGTTATGAGGCTCAGTTCAACGCTTGCCTTTCCCATCACCACTGCTCAACAGCATTCAGTCAATGGAGTGCCAAGTAATATTAATTCGGAATAGGTTGAAGATAGAGCAGATAGAAAGCTAACACAATTTCAGGAAAGAATAGTGTGAAGGCTTTCCCCATATACGCCATCAACAGTACACCTCTCAACTCAGTTCAGTTGTTCTGCCAACTTGGAAATATCCTCCCCAAAATCACCACAGTGGATGATGAAATCACATCAGCTGGCAAAAGCAAGGTTAGCATTCAGCAGGTTCACCCAGAGGCTTCAGAGAGCAGCTATGACCTGTGAAGTACCCAAGTACCTTCGGAGAAAGCCAGGGGTTTTTCTCAACACAAAGATCAAAGTCTTCCAGGATTTGGCCCTCACCTCATTCCTCTGTAGCTGTGAACCTGCTGACATCAAGTAAAGCAACTAGATTCATTCCACCTTTGCTGCTGAAGATCTGTACAAAGCCCCGAACACTGCAGTTCTTGCAAGGTGCTGCATACTTGGTATTAAAAACATAGGGGAGGTGATGGCCGAGTGGTAATACCACTAGACTATTACTCCAGAAACTCAGCTAATGTTCGGGGGACCAGGTTCAAATTCCGCCACGGCAGCTAGTGCAATTCATAGAAACTAGAAGCAGGGATAGGCCATTTGGCCCTTCAAGCATGCTGCATGATTCATTTTGATCATGGCTGATCAAAAATTTAATATCCTGACCCCCCCAATTCGAATTTAATAAAAAAGATCTGGAACTAAGAATCTATTGATGACCATTGTCGATTGTCGGAAAATCCCATCTGGTTCACTCATGTCTTTTAGGGAAGGAAATCTGCTGTCCTTACCTGGTCTGGCCAAATGTGACTCCAGATCCACAGCAATGTGGTTGACTCTCAACTGCCCTCGGGCAACTTGGTTTGGGCAATAAATGCTGGCCAGCCAGTGATGCCCATGTCTTACGAATGAATTTTTAAAAATGTTTTGCTGGGTCAGTCAGATGGTTCACTGGGTGGATTCCCACATACCAAAGGCTGTATCATACAGCCAGCTGAGCGTGGGAGTCCAATAGGATGTTCCAAACTCAGATCCAAGGATATTCTGAAAACCTGAGCTTGTAAATGGGGCCCCAGTTCATCGGGAGAGAAATAAACAATCCTGGACAGATCCAAATGGAGAAGTCTCTGTCATCAAGTAATAATAACACATGAGGAGAACAGAATCAGGTCCCTACAGGACAAGAGAGCGCAGGATAAAGTTAATGCCTTCACCCACCCCTCCAACAGTGACTTCATATGTAATATTTGCAATTGGATCTTAAGATCATCAGGCGACATCAACGTAGATGATGAATAACTGGTCTCTTCGCTGAACACTCATCCGTTTATGTGACAGGAGGATCCATCACCATACCCAGGTGAATAGAGCCGAGGGTGGGGAGGGGTAGATTTGGTGAAGGATGTTGGTTACTGACCTGACTAAGATTGTGACCATGGCTAAATATGTTAGCTCTTGCTAATGTAACCATTCTCCAATATGATACAATAAAATAATGACTTTGCCAATTGTACTGGATCCTGGACTGAGTACTAAATCACACATTGTAATACTGAGAAACAACCGAGAATACTACTTCCAAACTAGCCATTTTAAAAAATTTATTTGTCTAAGTAGTGAGATCCAATGACATCAACAAGAAAATTAACAATACAGGGAGCTGAATCAAAATGCATAACTCAAATGGCAAAATCACTGCAGCATTCTCACTGAAAGACTGTAATTACCTGTGTTAATTCATCTCCATCATCCCGATAAAGCTAATCAGAATTCTTTACAACTCTTTGTTCTTCTGATGAGTAACGAGGTACCGACGTTAATCAGAGCGCTGTCCTTCCCCTCTCTTTATCCGGACGGGATGAAGTCCCTTCACTGTGCTACACAGAATGGGCCTCCATGAAAAGAGTTTGAGTAGCCACAATGCAGGCCTCAGTGGAGAAGAATCAATAGCACAAAACAATCAGAAATCCACTATCCATCAGCACTAGATTGATAATCCCATCTGGAGAGACAGTCAGGGGATTAGTTTGGGCACTGTTTTCGGCAGAAAGAATATTTATACAGTGCCTTTCATGACACCGGCATGTCCCAAAAGCATTTTGCAGTGAATTTTTTTTGAAGTGTAGTTACCATTGTAATGTAGCGAACCCACAGCAGCTGACTTGCTAACGCCAAGGTGTCTGCACTGCAACAACTGTGATTAAATACAACAACAACTTGTATTTGAGCAGCACTCTTCATACAGTACAACTTCCCAAGGTAGATGTTAAGAAGCACATTTCAAGGAGGAAAGAGAAATAGCGAGGCAGAGGTGCATTGAAATCGCCCAAGTCCAGAGGTAACAAAGACGTGGCTGAGGGTTTCAGCAGCAGATGAGTTGAGATAGAGCAATGCCAGGCGAAGCTACGGAAGTGTACATTGGCAATCGATGATAGTGTGAATGTGTTTGGAAGTTCATCTTGGAACCAAGTATGGCACCAAGGTTGTGAACAGTTAGTTTCAACCTTAGCCAAGTGCCAGTGGAAAGGATTCAGTCAGTAGCTAAGGGAAGGATCCGCTCATGGTGACTGAAGGCAAAGGCTTTGGTCTGAAGGAAATTTCTGCTCACCCAGTACTAGCGGTCGGATAAGCTGTCTGATAATGTAACGGTAATGGTGGAGTTTGAAGAGGTGGTGGTGAGGTTTAGTGGTTGTTATCATTGTACAATACTGTGCCATCGGGGATTACATCCACCCGAGACGGCAGACAGGCTCACATGGTTCATCTGAAAAACTGCACCTCCAACAGTGGAGCATTTCTCCAGCACTGCACTGAAGTATCAGCCTAGATTATCTGACCAATTTCAGCAGTAGACCTTGAGGCCACAAGTGACCGTCACTGAAGCTTCTGATTGTCCTGAGAGTGAAACCTAATGGTTTGTGCCAAAGTCTCCCACTGTACCAGAGGGAAGTACAATGTCACAGGAGAGCGGAGGCCTGGAACTCAGGGCAGAGCATATCCACTGGGTCTAATCACAGAATCAGAATCACACAGTACAGAGGAGGCCCTTCAGCCCATCGAGTCCACACCGACATGTGAGAAACACCTATCCTACCTACCTACTCCCATTTACCAGCACTTGGCCCAAGGCCTTAAATGTTATGATATGCCAAGTGCTCATCCAGGTACTTTTTAAACGATGTGAGGCAACCCACCTCCACCACTCTCCCAGGCAGCGCATTCCAAACCATCACCACCCTCTGGGTAAATAAGCCTTTCCTCACATCCCCTCTAAACCTCCTGCATCTCACTTTGAACTTGTGTCCCCTCGTGACTGACCCTTCAACTAAGGGGAACAGCTGCTCCCTATCCGCTCTGTCCATGTCTCTCATAATCTTGTATACCTCAATCAAGTACCCCGCCCCCCCACCCCCAGTCTTCTCTGCTCCAGAGAAAACAACCCAAGTCTCTCCAACCTCTCTTCATAATTTAAGTGTTCCACCCCAGGCAGCATCTTGGTGAATCTCTTCTGCACCTCCTTCAGTGCAATCACATCCTTCCTATAATGTCTGTGGGGGAGACAATGGAAGTCCTCTTCCTGGAGCCTGTCAAGAGGTGGCCGCATTCTCATGAAACGGGGCACCTCTCTGCCCAGCATGATTCCTCTCTATTCAGCATCATCTCCGAATAACTCCTCTTCCTCCTCCTCTCACCTTGCGTTCCTGCTTCTCCCCTGATGAGCTGTCTCCTTCTGGGACCTCATTGTCCTCAACATCCACACCTCTCTTTGGACCATGTTATAGAGTGCAACAGAGCACCATAGTGACTGAGACCCTTGCAGGAAGGGGGGGCTCCACCTGACTGGTCAAGGCACTGGACTTGCATCTTTAGAACCCCAAAGGCCAGCACAATGATTATCCTCCTCATAGAATCATAGGAACCCTACAGTGCAGAAAGAGGCCATTGGGCCCATCGAGTCTGCACCAACCACAATCCCACCCAGGCCCTACCCCCACATATTTACCCACTAATCCCTCTAACCTACGCATCTCAGGACACTAAGGGGCAATTTTAGCATGGCCAATCAACCTAACCCGCACATCTTTAGACTGTGGGAAGAAACCGGAGCACCCGGAGGAAACCCATGCAGACACGAGGAGAATGTGCAAACTCCACACAGACAGTGACCCAAGCCGGGAATCGAACCCAGGTCCCTGGAGCTGTGAAGCAGCAGTGCTAACCACTGTGCTACCGTGCCGCCCTGGTGGAATTGGTAACATTGGTAACATTGCCTCTGTCTGGTGCTTACATATAGTCAGCGGCCATCTCTTCCAGGGATATCCCTTGTCCCCTTCGATCCATCCATCACTTTGGGGGTTGAAGTGAAGATCTGAGGCAAGCTGGACTAGTGGAGGATGAAAGAGATACGGCAGCTGCCAGAAAAGCAAGCGCTCACATGTAGGAACCTCTTGTCGTGGTTGCAGACCAGTTGGATGTTGGAGGAGTGGAAACCATTCCTGTTGATAGATCTCACTGGCCAATCAATCACTGGGTGCTTTGATGGCCACATGGATGCAACCAATGGTATCCTGGATCTGGGGAAACCGGTGGTGCAGGCCAAACCCAAAGTCCACTTATCCTCCAACCCCTTGACTAACACCTAATGAGCTTTTAATCAATGTTAAATGGCCTCAACTGGGAGGAGAGGGAGATTCCTGTCCTGCCCTCCTTCACCCTGCTGAATATTGCCAGTGCCTGGATCAGTGTCTTGTATTTGAGAAGTCACCTGGTGCCTGCATTTGTGCGACCTCCATTCCCGCCTTCAAAGAGGCTGAAAATTCAACCCCATACTGTGAGAACGCTTGATGCAAATCTTAAAAACTGTTCCCATCCTCCAATGCTGATGCCCTGAAGAACACAAGAAATCGACTGATCCTGATGTTTAAGACAGGAACCCGTTGGTAGGAGTGTTATTCGTTGATTTCCTTCTGAAGTTTCAGTGCAGAGTCTGCTGAATAATTCATTCCAATTTCAAATTATACTTCAGCCTTGCCCTTCAATCAGCATTTTCTCCTCTATTCCAACACTTAATCTGCTGCATCAATCACGTGCCTCACAGTCGGCACGCTTTAATTAGCTCTCCATCTTCGACACCAATGTAGAAGCTGCTTTCTTCATTTACCCAAGCTTCATATCCTGCTCTGGCGTCGCACTTTAGTCTCTGCCCCCTGTTCAATTCGCTTTGGTCTTTATTGTTTGGTGACAGTTTCTGGATCTGTGTCGGAGTGACGGAACAAAGGGGCTGATAATCTGCTTGGCATTAATCTTCACACTGATGCCTAACTTGCGTAAGGATACTGTCAGACAGTAACACCAATGACAGTTTGCATTTGCAATGATGGGTTTAACAGGGTGGCCACATTTTAATACTGAGGGAGGGAACAGTGCAATGTCAATTTGCATTTTCGGTGACAGATTTAACAGAGCGCTCAGATTTTAATGTCAGACAAATATCGTGCAACCATATTCAAAAGATATCCTTCTGACAATTGAACCAATAGGCTCTAACTGAAGTTCAGTGTGAGTCCGTGCAAATTAATTAAAGTGGGAGCAAAAGGAGATGATGGAAGAGTCATGTCAAATCAAAGATACCGGTTATCAACTGGATAAATATTTGAAATCCAGAAGGATCACTAATATAATCTCTCTGTTTAAAACCCTGACAGGATTGTGTGGAATGCTGCTTTCACACTCTCCCAATTTTATTTTCCAATAAAGTCAATTATAGAGTCACAGGGCACTATTTTACCATTTTGATTCTGAGTGCTGGGCAGACTTGAAATTGCGAGGGTTTCAGATCTAACTTTTAGACCTGTTCTCAGTCCGTACACACTCTGCCTGAAAAAATATCAGCAATTCCGAATTGCGCTGCAGATGCCCATGGCCAGGGCTTAACGTGCCCGAAATCCTGCAGCTCCGATTGGCACTTCCAACTGCGCATGCACAGAAAAAAAATGATCGATTGCCACATCTCTCCCGAGCTGGCTAATGCCTCCCCCTGGCCCCCACAGACATTGCCCCACCCCCCCAACATTACTGACCCCCTTATCCCCCCCCACTCCCATCACCCAGATCAATCACGGGCCCCTCCCCTCCTTGCCCCCCACTGATCTCAGGCAGAGTGGCAGCAGATCCCCCCTTCCCCCCCACGAATCTCAGGCAGAGTGGCAGCAGATTCCCCCCCCACTGATCTCAAGCAGAGAGCCATCGGAGACTAGGCACCTACCTCCTCACTAACTGGGGTGCCTGAATTCGACTTTTAAGGAGCATGTCTGTTTCGTGCCAATTCTGGATGGGCGAACATGGTGGTAAAGGGGGAGGTGCCGATAAAGTTGGGGGTCCAGCCCATTAAGGCAATTTAAATGCATGTAAATGCGTTTAAATGACCATCGCGCCCATTACAGGCATGGTCTTGATCGTGGCCATTTTCGGGCCTTGGTAAAGGGGGAACCAGTGCGGAGGTGGGCACAGATCGCGCCACTCATCTCACGCCCGACTTTACCAAATTTTCACGCCTGAAAACAGGCTCAACACGATGGTAAAATTGGGTCCATAGAGTCCTAGAAGTTCACAGCATGGAAACAGGCCCTTCGGTCCAACTTGTCCATGCCGCCCTTTTTTTAACAACTAAGCTAGTCCTAATTGCCCACATTTGGCCCATATCTCTCTACACTTATCTTACCCATGTAACTATCTAAATGCTTTTTAAAAGACAAAATTGTACCCGCCTCTACTACTACCTCTGGCAGCTCGTTCCAGACACTCACCACCCTCTGTGTGAAAAAATTGCCCTTCTGGACCCTTTGTATCTCTCCCCCCTCACCTTAAACCTATGCCCTCTAGTTTTAGACTCCCCTACCGTTGGGAAAAGATATTGACTATCCAGCTGATCTATGCCCCTCATTATTTTATGGACCTCTATAAGATCACCCCTAGGTCTCCCATGCTCCCGGGAAAAAAGTCCCAGTCTGTCCAGCCTCTCCTTATAACTTAAACCATCAAGTCCCAGTAGCATCCTAGTGAATCTTTCCTGCGCTCTTTTTAGTTCAAGGTTTAAATTGGGCAAGATTTAAAAGCAGCGATCCACCAGGGAAAGTGGGTTTCCTGCCCAGGAGTGTGGGTTAAAAACGACCCGCCCATAAGTTTGGTTTGGTTTGAAAAGCTTGTGCTTACACAGTGCTCATCACATCTCTCGGAAACTACTCAAAGCATTTCAGGTATGATGAGCTTGGCAAAAATGCGATGACTTTGTTACGTAAACAAAGGTGGCAGACATTATGCACAAGTTTGCATAAACAGCACTGGTTTGCTCGTCTGCGTTGAGTGGTTTTTGTTGAACCACTGACCACAGGACATCAGCGGAACTTGCTTTTGTTGGTCACCACAACAAGCAGATCGAACCTTGATTCAGTGGCAAACGGAGCTCTGCAGCTCCAGCAGGGCACGGTTCCTCTGGACTGTACGGAGTATCAGCTTAGATTGTGACTTTTCTTGTCAATTCAAGTTAGGATGGTAGAAACGTTGTAGCAGTTTCTCAGCAGTTAGGAGTGTAGCTGCTCTAATTAGTCCAGGCTTGGGGGTTGATTTGTAATCTTATAGTTTTACCATTGTAAGTGGATAAACTACCAGTTTTACCACCAATCATTGTTCATTTCTACTGGAAGTGGGAGTGGAAAATTTACTGCAGTCACTTTTACTCTCGCAATAATTTACTTGCAGCATTTGCTTGGGTTCCTTTTTTTCTTTTGTGTCAGCTTTTCCTTAGACTTTTTGCAGTAGCCTTCTGCAGATTTGAACTTTTCTGGGTGCCTTTCTGAGTTGTGTCTTCTATCCAGCCAGTATTTTGGTTGCAGCTTTCCCATTTTTCCTTTTTTCAGCAGAATTCTTTGCAGATTTGAACCCTTCTATGTCCCTGGGTTCTCAGTGTCTTCTCTGCACCTATCCATGGGGTTCAGAAATCTATTTGTTTTCCATTTCTGTATATCATGTTTCATGTATAAGGACAGCATGTGTTGTCTCAGTCAGATGGTGCAATCTTACCAAAAATATCCCAAGTGCCAAACAAGCGTGAAATTCGCCGTTTTTATTGGACAACATAAAAATCGAATCTTACCACACTCTGGCAAAAAAGCCTCAACAAGCTTGCAATCTGTCAGTAAGGGGGTGTGGGCAGGATCTACATCGTCCACAAGCCGGCTCATAGCAGCAGGGAGCGCAATTGCGCATGCATAGGTTTCTGTGCTCTGAGAGCACACAGAACCATCAGTGTCTCTGCTGCTGTCAGCCAGCCTCCATGGCCTAGCACGCCCACCCCTCCTACTGCGGTCGATTGCACCTTCCCACCCGGAACAATCGTGACCCCGCTCCCAGAACAAATGTGAAGCCCCTCCTACCCACCAATCGCCATTGCAGAGCGTCAGTGGCCCCCACAGCCCAGCAATTGCTATGCAGCAGTCCTCCACCGCCCCCCCCCCCCCCCCCCCCCCCCCCCCCCCCACTGATTGCTCCTGCAGAGTAAGCAGCAATCCTCCCCCCACTGAACGGCCTGTCTCTGGTCCGGCCCTGCCCTCCTCAGGCACTGTCCCCTCAGGCAGCATCCCCTTGGCACTGCCCAGTGCCTGGTGGGCACTGCTACTGTGGCAGACTGGCAATGCCAGGGTGCCTGGTGAACAGTGCCAGGGTGCCAGGCTGGCACTGCCCAAGCGCACCCCCCCTGCCCCCGACCTCTCGAAGGGGCCTCAATGGCCTCTGGTTCTACTGGCAAGGCCATCACATCTGGTTCTCGTTAATGGGGGATGATAGTTGAACCTCGCCGGTGAGAACCTCTGGCAAGCCACTGAGGCAAGTGAGTCTGGACAATTCCATCCCAGGCTCGCTAATTCTATTGAAATAAGTATTTAAATATATTTAAATAATATAATTAGCCTTGCACCCGAGGCTGATCTCTCTGGATACCCGGTGCCATTAAGATCACAGGAGGCGAAAGATCAGGTGCGAACCTGATTTCTCAGCTCTCTCCCGATCTTACTGGCTTGCCCATCCCATTGACCGAGTGGCGCAATAGTAAGATTACCCCCTGTGTCTTTGGTCAAAGTTTTCTGGCCCTGTCCAACTGTGGGATCTCCTGGTCTTGGCAATGGTGACCCGCCATTGTGCATTCTCTGGCAGCAGAGGGTGAAGAGCATGCAAAACCCCATAGCTATTGGTGGGACCAGAAAATACACCACACCCAATGGCAGCCTACTGTCAGAGTGCCTAATGGCAAAGTCACATGACTATGGGCAAGGCAATTAGGTAGCACAAGATTGAGTTTCCAAAACCCAAACAAGCAGCACCTACGTCTCCTGATGGGGCTACTGGGGCTCCAGAGTTGTTGCCCCACCTAATTGGGCTTGCAGCATGGAGGGCAAATATGGTGGTGGCCAACGTGAAGACCACCTGGCATTTGAAAGAGCATTGCTAGAAAGGGCTGGCTCAGGACCCCCAGTTGATCCCAACATTGGTGACCCGAAACCAGGGACAAAATCCAGCCCCAAGAATTTAATTACGTTACAGGTTCGGAAAAGCTTTGCCAGTTAGGTTATTGCATAGATCTTTTCATAAGACTTGTCAAAGTACTGAATAGGGATCGTTAGGGCTTTGCACTGTTTGGATTTCTTAACCCATAGCCAGTACTAACGAAAGTGGAGAGTAAGTTTATGAATTCATGTCTGGACATGAATTTATAAAACTTAATCTTATATCTGAAGAGCTTTCATGTAAGTAACCCAGATTACAGTTCGCAAAGACTTCCAGGCATTTTATAACAGCTATAATGAAACCCTTGGTGCAGTCAACTCTTAGTTTTTGGGTGGAAATGGTTTTGCATTCAGAACTAAATGAGAAACATTTGCAGAGCTGCAGGGAAGGAGCAGTGGAGTGGGACTAATTGAATAGCTCTCTCAAAAATCCAGCACGGGCAGTGCAGCCTCCTTCTTTGCTGTATTATTTTATGATATTTAGTATGATTTCATAATTTTCTTTTATAATTGCATAAAGTATTGTTGCTATAGTCCACTGAGAAAAATAGATTTACCCTCACCAGATCAGACAAGTACCCATCTGAAGTGCCAAAAACATCAAAAATGTTTCTTCATTCTAACACTGCTGCTTTCTTTTGCTAAACAGGAGAATTTTGTCAACCATTCGGAACTCTATAATTATTGCAAATAATTAGCTCTTATTTTATTCCTTTCTTCTCAACACTTAACAGGAAATTATGAGCTTAGGTTCTTCTCATTGCAGCAGGGTAACAACAGGATAGCACTGCAATCCATTGCTACAACCCCACTACAATACACTACAGTCAACCCAATTGTCTGGGCCAGGGTACATCTGGCAGGCAGCTGCCAATGGGGATCTCCAGGACCAAGAGAAAGCTGAACAGGAAAATTCTGCCGTTGCTGCAGGACCAGAAAAGGACACAAAACCCCAAGACTGAAAATGTTAGGATCTTGGGTCCATTGGGGAAAGGGTGGAAGCCACCACTTGGCCATCTTCCTCTGTCGACTGAAGTAGGGTCCTTCTTTAATCCTCTTCTCCTGAAGGCATTGACCAGCTGGGCGATATACCTTTCCCAATCTTCAGCCAACTCAACACATCTGCCTGATTCAGCATCTGCCCAGCCAGTATTGCTGCCCTTGGACCACCTATCTCCAGTGGTCCCCGAAATTGGCTGACATAGTGGATTGTAAAGCAAGAAATTGCCCAGAATGCTCACTCATCCTTTTTTTATTCACTGGTGGATCATGGGCATCGCTGGCCGGCCAGCATTTATTGCCCCTCCCTAGTTGCCCTCGAACTGAGTGGCTTGCTAGGCCACTTCAGAGGGCAGTTGAGAGTCAACCACATTGCTGTGGCTCTAGAGTCACATGTAGGCCAGACCGGGTAAGGACGGCAGATTTCCTTCCTTAAAGGACAGTGGTGAACCAGATGGGCTATTCCGACCATTGACAATGGTTTCATGGTCATCAGTAGATATTTTTGTTGCATTCAAATTTCACCATCTGCCATGGCAGGATTCGAACCCAGGTTCCCAGAACATTCGGTGAGTTTCTGATCAATAGTCTGGAAATAATACCACTTGGCCATTGTCTGCATTTACATAGCGAAGGAGGGGAATGGTGGCCAATAGCATCCCAGCCAAAGTGAGGAGAAATTGAGGTTCGGGCTGGAAAGTAGCAGTGGGCCACAATGTCCAACATTGACACATTTTCTGCTGATATCTTGCCTGATTTCAGATACAGGAGTGAACAAAAATCAAGCCTCATGATATTACAATCAATTATCATAACATGAATTGCTTTGAAAAGAGAATCCTTGCTCCCTCTTACACGTGGAGGATTTTCTTATAAGTTTATTTATTAATGTCACAAGTAGGCTTACATTAGCACTACAGTGAAGTTACTGTGAAAATTCCCCAGTCGCCACACTCCGACGCCTGTTCGGGTACACAGAGGGAGAATTTAGCATGGCCAATGCACCTAATCAGCACATCTTTTGGACTGTAGGAGGAAACTGGAGCACCTGGAGGAAACCCACACAGACACTGGGAGAATGTGCAGACTCCGCACAGACAGTGACCTAAAGCCAGGAATCGAACCCAGGTCCCTGGCGCTGTGAGGCAGCAGTGCTAACCACTGTGCTGCCCCTTGTCACTAGTAATGAAATCCCTCGGAATACAAATGGTTTACTCATAGAATCATAGAGGTTTACAGCATGGAAACAGGCCCTTCGGCCCAACATGTCCATGCCGCCCTTTTTTTTAAACCCCTCAGCTAATCCCAATTGCCCGCATTTAGCCCATATCCCTCTATACCCATCTTATCCATGAAACTATCTAAATGCTTTTTAAAAGACAAAATTGTACCCGCCTCTATTACTACCTCTGGCAGCTTGTTCCAGACACTCACCACCCTCTGTGTGAAAAAAGTGCCCCTCTGGACACTTTTGTATCTCTCCCCTCTCACCTTAAACCTATGCCCTCTAGTTTTATACTCCCCTACCGTTGGGAAAAGATATTGACTATCTACCTTATCTACGTCCCTCATTATTTTATAGACCTCTATAAGGTCACCCCTCAGTCTCCTACACTCCAGAGGAAAAAGTCCCAGTCTATCCAGCCTCTCCTTATAACTTAAACCATCAAGTCCCGGTAGCATCCTAGTAAATCTTTTCTGCACTCTTTCTAGTTTAATAATATCCTCTCTATAATAGGGTGACCAGAACTGCACACAGTATTCCAAATGTGGCCTTACCAACGTCTTGTACAACTTCAACAAAACGTCCCAACTCCTGTATTCAATGTTCTGACCAATGAAACCAAGCATGCCGAATGCCTTCTTCACCACTCTGTCCACCTGTGACTCCAATTTCAAGGAGCTATGAACATGTACCCCAAGATCGCTTTGTTCTGTAACTCTCCCCAATGCCCTACCATTAACTGAGTAAGTCCTGCCCTGGTTCAATCTACCAAAATGCATCATCTCGCATTTGTCTAAATTAAACTCCATCTGCCATTCATCAGCCCACTGGCCCAATTGATCACGATCCCGTTGCAATTGGAGATAACTTTCTTCACTGTCCACTATGCCACCAATCTTGGTGTAATCTGCAAACTTACTAACCATGCCCGCTATATTCTCATCCAAATCATTAATATAAATGACAAAGAACAGTGGACCCAGCACTGATCCCTGAGGCACACCGCTGGTCACAGGCCTCCAGTTTGAAAAACAACTCTCTACAACCACCCTCTGGCTTCTGTCAAGAAGCCAATTTTGTAGCCATTTAGATACCTCACCCTGGATCCCGTGAGATTTAACCGTATGCAACAACCTACCATGCGGTACCTTGTCAAAGGCCTTGCTAAAGTCCATGTAGACAACATCAACTGCAGTGCCTTCATCTACCTTCTTCGTTACCCCTTCAAAAAACTCAATCAAATTTGTGAGACATGATTTTCCACTCACAAAGCCATGCTGACTGTCCCTAATCAGTCCTTGCGTCTCTAAATGCCTGTAGATCCTGTCTCTCAAAATACCTTCCAACAATTTACCCACCACAGATGTGAGGCTCACTGGCCTGTAGTTCCCAGGCTTTTCCCCGCAGCCCTTTTTAAACAAAGGCACAACATTTGCCACTCTCCAATCTTCAGGCACCTCACCCGTGACGATCGATGATTCAAATATCTCTGCTAGCGGACCCGCAATTTCCTCCCTCGCCTCCCACAATATCCTGGGATACACTTCATCAGGTCTCGGGGATTTATCTACCTTGATGCGCTTTAAGACTTCCAGCACCTCCTTCTCTGTAATATGTACGCTCCTCAAGACATCACTATTTATTTCCCCAAGTTCCCTAACATCCATGCTTTTCTCAATAGTAAATACTGATGAGAAATATTCATTTCACATTTCACCCTTCTCTTGTGGATCCGCACATAGATGACCTTGTTGATCCTTAAGAGGCCCTACTCTCTCCCTTGTTACTCTTTTGCCCTTTTATGTATTTGTAGAAGCTCTTTGGATTCTCCTTTGCCTTATCTGCCAAAACAATCTCGCGTCCCCTTTTTGCCCTCCTGATTTCTCTCTTAACTCTACTCCTACACCCTCTATGCTCTTCAAGGGATTTACTTGATCCCAGCTGCCTATGCATGTCATGTGCCTCTTTCTTCTTCTTGACCAGGGCCTCAATATCCCGAGTCATCCAGGGTTCCCTACTTCTGCCAGCCTTGCCCTATCTGTAATCTCCTTACATGTTTGCTCCTCAATTTCCCACCGACTATTTGAGGGCCTATAGTACAATCCTATCAAAGTGATTTCCCCCTTCTTATTTCTCAGTTCTACCCATATGGACTCAGTGGCCGAACCCTTGGATATATCCCCTCTCAGTACGGCCATGATGTTTTCCCTAATCAATAGTGCAACTCCCCCTCTTCTCTTACCCCCTGTTCTATCTTTCCTGTCGCATCTGTACCCTGGAACATTGAGCTGCCAGTCCTGTCCCTCCCTTAGCCATGTTTCAGTAATTGCTATAATATCCCAGTCCCACGTACCCATCCATGCCCTGAGTTCATCTGCCTTGCCCGTCAGGCCTCTTGCATTGAAATAAATGCACTTTAATCTGGACTTCCCTTGCTCTCTGTCTTGCTTTTGCCTGATCTGTCTGTTACTCGGATTACTGACACTGCCTTTGCTACTTAATGTGCTCTCTTTAACAATCCAGATATTTAATAAAAATAGAAGCCAGATTTTGCAGTGGAGTGAGTACTGTTTTAATTTGTTGGTTGCATTAACCAGAGATAAGTATAAAATTGTTTCCTATAATAATCAATATATTTATTGGAATATGTTGAGGAATACTTGGGTAGGCTCTACTTTTTGAGATTTTATTGGTCTGTATTGTAATGATCTTGCAAGGATACAGCTTTGTAATTAAATGGTTATTCTGGGATGTAAGTGGGTGGTTTTCCTTTGGGCTTTTGAGATTTGATTAGAACGATTTGTTCACATGGTGGGTAACCAAATGGCCTGTTTCCAGGTTATAACTTGTCAGTATTTCCCTGTATATTTAACTATTTAGATGCCTTTCCAGAATACAGAACCATTGATTGATTACAACACTGAAGGAGGCATTTTGACTCATTGGGTCCACGTCAACCCTCTGAAAGAGCAACTTAGCGAGTTCCACTCCCCAGCACTCCTCAAGGGGCCTGCAACTGTTTGTATCTTCAGCTGTTTCTCCAATTCCCTTTTGAAAGCAAATGTAGCCAACTGGGGGAAGGTGGTGTGGTGGTGTGTGTGAGTGGCTTTGCTGGGGTGTCATGTGAGTGTGTTTACTGGGGGAGTGTGAGTGTGTTTACTGGGGGAGTGTGTGAGTGGGTTTACTGGAGGAGTGTGAGTGGGTTTACTGGGGGAGTGTGAGTGTGTTTACTGGGGGAGTGTGCGTGGGTTTACTGGGGGAGTGTGAGTGTGTTTACTGGGGGAGAGTGAGTGGGTTTACTGGAGGAGTGTGAGTGGGTTTACTGGGGGAGTGTGAGTGGGTTTACTGGGGGAGTGTGTGTGTTTACTGGGAGAGTGTGAGTGGGTTTACTGGAGGAGTGTGAGTGGGTTTACTGGGGGGGAGTGTGACTGTGTTCACTGGGGGAGTGTGAGTGGGTTTACTGGGGGAGTGTGAGTGGGTTTACTGGGGGGGAGTGTGAGTGTGTTTACTGGGGGAGTGTGAGTGGGTTTACTGGAGGAGTGTGAGTGGGTTTACTGGGGGGGAGTGTGAGTGTGTTTACTGGGGGAGCGTGAGTGGGTTTACTGGAGGAGTGTGAGTGGGTTTACTGGGGGGGAGTGTGAGTGTGTTTACTGGGGGAGTGTGAGTGGGCTTACTGGGGGAGTGTGAGTGGGTTTACTGGAGGAGTGTGAGTGGGTTTACTGGGGGGGAGTGTGAGTGTGTTTACTGGGGGAGTGTGAGTGTGTTTACTGGGGGAGTGTGAGTAGGTTTACTGGGGGAGTGTGAGTGGGTTTACTGGGGGAGTGTGAGTGGGTTTACTGGGGGAGTGTGAGTGGCTTTGCTGGGGTGTCATGTGAGTGTGTTTACTGGGGAAGTGTGCGAGTGTGTTTACTGGAGGAGTGTGAGAGGGTTTACTGGGGGGAGTGTGAGTGTGTTTACTGGGGGAGTGTGAGTGGGTTTACTGGAGGAGTGTGAGTGGGTTTACTGGGGGGGGAGTGTGAGTGTGTTTACTGGGGGAGTGTGAGTGTGTTTACTGGGGGAGTGTGAGTGTGTTTACTGGGGGAGTGTGAGTGTGTTTACTGGGGGAGTGTGAGTGTGTTTACTGGGGGAGTGTGAGTGGGTTTACTGGGGGAGTGTGAGTGGGTTTACTGGGGGAGTGTGAGTGGGTTTACTGGGGGAGTGTGAGTGGCTTTGTTGGGGTGTCACGTGAGTGTGTTTACTGGGGAAGTGTGCGAGTGTGTTTACTGGAGGAGTGTGAGAGGGTTTACTGGGGGAGTGTGAGTGTGTTTACTGGGGGAGTGTGAGTGTGTTTACTGGGGGAGTGTGAGTGTGTTTACTGGGGGAGTGTGAGTGGGTTTACTGGGGGAGTGTGAGTGTGTTTACTGAGGGAGTGTGAGTGGGTTTGCTGCGGGGGGTGGGGGGAGTGTGAGTGGATTTAGTGGGGGGGGGGAATGTGAGTGAGTGGGTTTACTGGGGGGGGGAGTGTGAGTGGGTTTACTGGGGGAGTGTGAGTGAGTTTACTGGGGGAGTGTGAGTGGGTTTACTGGGGGAGTGTGAGTGGGTTTACTGGGGGAGTGTGAGTGGGTTTACTGGGGGAGTGTGAGTGGCTTTGTTGGGGTGTCATGTGAGTGTGTTTACTGGGGAAGTGTGCGAGTGTGTTTACTGGAGGAGTGTGAGAGGGTTTACTGGGGGGAGTGTGAGTGTGTTTACTGGGGGAGTGTGAGTGGGTTTACTGGGGGAGTGTGAGTGGCTTTGCTGGGGTGTCATGTGAGTGTGTTTACTGGGGAAGTGTGCGAGTGTGTTTACTGGAGGAGTGTGAGAGGGTTTACTGGGGGGAGTGTGAGTGTGTTTACTGGGGGAGTGTGAGTGGGTTTACTGGAGGAGTGTGAGTGGGTTGACTGGGGGGGAGTGTGAGTGTGTTTACTGGGGGAGTGTGAGTGTGTTTACTGGGGGAGTGTGAGTGTGTTTACTGGGGGAGTGTGAGTGTGTTTACTGGGGGAGTGTGAGTGGGTTTACTGGGGGAGTGTGAGTGGGTTTACTGGGGGAGTGTGAGTGGGTTTACTGGGGGAGTGTGAGTGGCTTTGTTGGGGTGTCACATGAGTGTGTTTACTGGGGAAGTGTGCGAGTGTGTTTACTGGAGGAGTGTGAGAGGGTTTACTGGGGGGAGTGTGAGTGTGTTTACTGGGGGAGTGTGAGTGTGTTTACTGGGGGAGTGTGAGTGTGTTTACTGGGGGAGTGTGAGTGTGTTTACTGGGGGAGTGTGAGTGGGTTTACTGGGGGAGTGTGAGTGTGTTTACTGAGGGAGTGTGAGTGGGTTTACTGGGGGAGTGTGAGTGTGTTTACTGAGGGAGTGTGAGTGGGTTTGCTGCGGGGGGTGGGGGGAGTGTGAGTGTGTTTACTGGGGGAGTGTGAGTGTGTTTACTGGGGGAGTGTGAGTGGGTTTACTGGGGGAGTTTGAGTGTGTTTACTGGGGGAGTGTGAGTGTGTTTACTGGGGGAGTGTGAGTGTGTTTACTGGGGGAGTGTGAGTGGGTTTACTGGGGGAGTGTGAGTGTGTTTACTGAGGGAGTGTGAGTGGGTTTGCTGCGGGGGGTGGGGGGAGTGTGAGTGGATTTAGTGGGGGGGGGAATGTGAGTGAGTGGGTTTACTGGGGGGGGGAGTGTGAGTGGGTTTACTGGGGGAGTGTGAGTGAGTTTACTGGGGGAGTGTGAGTGGGTTTACTGGGGGAGTGTGTGAGTGGGTTTTCTGGGGGACTGTGTGAGTGGGCTTACTGGGGAAGAGTTTGAGTGGGTTTACTGGGGGAGTGTGTGAGTGAGTTTACTGGGGGGTGTGTGAGTGGGTTTACTGGGGAAGAGTTTGAGTGGGTTTACTGGGAAAGAGTGTGAGTGGGTTTACTGGGGGGTGTGTGAGTTGGTTTTCTGGGGAAGAGTTTGAGTGGGTTTACTGGGGAAGAGTTTGAGTGGGTTTACTGGGGGGTGTGAGTGGGTTTAGTGGTGGGGGGGAGTGTGAGTGGGTTTACTGGGGGAGTGTGAGTGGGTTTACTGGGGAAGAGTTTGAGTGGGTTTACTGGGGGAGTGTGTGAGTGGGTTTACTGTGGGGTGTGAGTGGGTTTACCGGGGGGTGTGTGAGTGGGTTTACTGGGGAAGAGTTTGAGTGGGTTTACTGGGGGAGTGTGTGAGTGGGTTTACTGGGGGACTGTGTGAGTGGGTTTACTGTGGGGTGTGAGTGGGTTTACCGGGGGGTGTGTGAGTTAGTTTACTGGGGGACTGTGTGAGTGGGTTTACTGGGGGACTGTGTGAGTGGGTTTACTGTGGGGTGTGAGTGGGTTTACCGGGGGGTGTGTGAGTTAGTTTACTGGGGGACTGTGTGAGTGGGTTTACTGGGGGGTGTGTGAGTTAGTTTACTGGGGGACTGTGTGAGTGGGTTTACTGTGGGGTGTGAGTGGGTTTACCGGGGCGTGTGTGAGTTAGTTTACTGGGGGAGTGTGTGAGTGGGTTTACTGGGGGACTGTGTGAGTGGGTTTACTGTGGGGTGTGAGTGGGTTTACCGGGGGGTGTGTGAGTTAGTTTACTGGGGGACTGTGTGAGTGGGTTTACTGTGGGGTTTGAGTGGGTTTACCGGGGGGTGTGTGAGTTAGTTTACTGGGGGACTGTGTGAGTGGGTTTACTGGATGTTCTTCAGTGACTACAGCTGCCCCTCAGCTCTGAAAACCTGGACCCAAACTGAGTCAGTGGAGTCACTATCTACCCACGTGGTTCCCCAGGATACATGTCCTGAAGTTCCCACATTGTTCAGGAATTATAAACAACAGAATTCAGCTGAACATCCATGGTCCAAAAAAAAATCTTTATTCCCTCTGTTTGAATTGAGCTGGGATGTGGGGGTCACTGGCAAGGCTGGCATTTCTTGCTCATCCCAAATTGCCCTTGATCCGAGTTGATTGCTCGGCCATTTCAGAGGGCAGTTAGGAATCAACCACATTATTGTGTATCTGGAGCTACATGGAGGCCAGATCAGGTAAGGATGGCAAATTTCCTTCTCTGCAGGACACTAGTGAACTAGATGGGTTTTTACAACAATTGACAATGGTTTTGTGGTCATCATTGGACTTCTAATTCCAGATTATTTTATTGAATTCAAATTCATAGAATCCTTGCAGTGAAGGAGGCCATTCGCCCCATCATAGCTGCACTAACAACAATCCCACCCAGGCCCTATCGCCGTAACCCCACGTCCTTACCTTGCCAGTCCCCCTGACACTAAGGGGCAATTTAACATGGCTATTCAACCTAACACGTACATCTTTCCAGTCGTGGGATTTGAACCCAGGTCTCCAGAGTAGTGCCCAGTCCAGCGACAATACCACTATACCACCACCTGCCCTTTAAACTGGTACCTAGCTTAAGATATTAATTTTAATGAATGCCTGTGGACATCAGCTCCCAGGTTTCATTGTCTCCCACTCCCCCTATCAGGCTGCTTTTGTTATTTTTAAATTACAGAACAGCAGTTCTTCCCTTGCTCGCCCAATTCACCAGGTTTAATATTCTGTACAGAGCTGGACCCCATGCATTAGCTAAGATTCCAAAGTCCTGAGTCAGTCCATGCTGGCAATAATCATCAGTCCCTAATTACCAGTTATCTAATTAACTAATTGTGAAGCTGGCATGAGCAGCTTGCTTATCATGGCCTAACATCATAAAAGTAATTACCAGTTAAGATTAAAGTTAAATGTTAAATGCTAAATTCAAAACTTAAATAAATTTTAGAAAGAGATCAATCAGCCCTTGATACTTTAAAATTCCTTCACTCACTCAGCGAATTTCCTGAGATTAGTATTCTATAGAAACAGTTTAACACAGAACTGGAGCCCATGGAGCTAGTTACTTAGCATTTCTTAGAGTTTGATTAGCTATGCATCTGTGTTTCACTTTGGATAGGTACGAGAAATTTGCAATGCAAGTGACATAAATGGAGTAACACGGAAACAGATTTATGTCAGAAAGAAAGCTCAGAGAAGGTGCTAAATCCCTCTGTGGCCCTGGAGGGATTAAACCTGGATGGAGATTACAGTTGCTTGCTTGTGACCGAAACACTTTGATCAATGAGAACATTTCAAAGAAACTTTAGAACAACATTAACACTCTTTACCATGGATTTATTGGTTATCTCGTCTTGTAGGTAATCTTCAGTGCCTAAAAACCTATGTTAATTACAAATCATTCTGATTGCCATCGCTGCAGGCTCTTGAAGGACCTCGATGTGTTGCAGGGCAGACCCATTTGTGTCATTAGCACCGTGTAGCATTCATATCTCAAAATGCGCTGAAGCACGACAGGTGTCATTCCGCCTTGCTATTGCCCACACTCGCTCCCTTTGTCAGAATTCACTTTGCACAAAGCCGATAGCTGTCGAATGCTATAACCAAGGTTCCTGAGCTGAGTCAGCTCAATATTGATTCTCTCGTCCAGTAAATGCGGAGAAATGCGCTGTAGAGAGTGCAGCCTCTCTTAAATGTGATTACTGGCACAATTAATCATGAGCAATTAAAAGTGCTTGTCCATAAGTAATTGTAATTATTTTCCATGTGATGGCACTGCAGCAGATCCTCCATAACTTCAGGTCTCATTTTTTGCTGAGGCGGCTCAAACACTAGTTTGAATTGAAGTGTGAGATATTAAAATCTTTACAACATTGTCAGCTGTTTGTCAGATAGCATCCCTAAAGATTTACCCGACTATTAGATATTGTTCAAGTCGAGTTGAAACCGCAATGCAAGCTCGCCACCAGTGAGTGCAGCATACACTTCAACCACACAACTGGACACGGGTAAAGACTAGCAATGAGTTTGCAAGCGAAGATTTCAAAAGTTTCAGGCGACATAATAACTTAGATGGTGATTCCGCCTCCCCATCCCCCGCCCCACCCCACCCCACCCCACCCCACCCCGTGGCTTTGTTACCGGTGGCGGAGGCAGCTCACCATTTGTCACTGGCGCAATGTTCCAGTCCCACTGAGGTCCACGGTGTTTTAAGAACATAAGAACATAAGAAATAGGAGCAGGAGTAGGCCATCTAGCCCCTCGAGCCTGCCCCGCCATTCAATAAGATCATGGCTGATCTGAAGTGGATCAGTTCCACTTACCCGCCTGATCCCTATAACCCCTAATTCCCTTACCGATCAGGAATCCATCTATCCGTGATTTAAACATATTCAACGAGGTAGCCTCCACCACTTCAGTGGGCAGAGAATTCCAGAGATTCACCACCCTCTGAGAGAAGAAGTTCCTCCTCAACTCTGTTTTGTATGCTTCACTTACCCTGTCACCTGGGAACCTGCCACTAGGAGTTGCCTTTTTTTTAATATACTTTTCCAATTCAATCAAATCAAATCCAATTCAGAGTCTCAACAAGTTGAGACATTTCAGATCCAGGCTGACAAGACAGGGCGAGCGACCAAACCACCCTGTCCTGGGCCTGATCTACATGAGCCAAGCTGATTGGAGAAGGGGGAGGTTCCTCCTCCAAGACTTGAGCTCATTTGCATCTTAGCCAAAAGGCCGAGATGCCGCTTTAAAAAATTGCTTCATATGAAACATATGAAGCCTCAGCGCAACCCAATGACCTCGACCAAGTGCGGCCGACCATGGGCTGCCGTCCATACACTTGATCTTAGCCAAAAGGCCGAGAAGAGGAGTTGCCTTCGACAGGACTGGAAGAACTCACCAGCAGGGAGAATCATACATTGGAATCATAGAATCGCCAGAGTGCAGATGAAGGCCATTCAGCCCATCGAGTCTGCACCAACTCTCGGACAGAGCAGCTTACTCAGGATCTCATCCCCCAGTCTATATCAGTAACCCCACACATTTCCCACAGCTAATCCATCTAACCTACCAACCTTGGGACACTAAGGGGCAATTTTAGCATGGCCAATCCACCTAACCTGCAAATCTTTGGACTGTGGGAGGAAACCGGAACACCCAGAAGAAACTCACGCAGACATGGGGAGAACGTGCAAACTTCACACAGACAGTCACCCAAGACCAAAATTGAACCCGGGTCCCTGGCACTGTGAGGCAGCAATGCTAACCACTGTGCCACCCAAAAGCCAGCAAATCTCACTCTCAGGCCAGAATCTGACCATAGTTCACGCCGGCAGGATTTCCCCTTCCCGCCGCAGTGAACAGAGATTTAGCTGGCCTCCAAGTTCTCCGACTTTGATGCAGCGGGAGTGTGGCATGAACAGCAGGTAAAATCGCCCTCAGTATTGCAGACCCATTGAAGTGATTGAAAATAGAACCAATTACGACAGAAGGAAGAGCATTTTGGACAGTGTGTGATTAGCATCTGGAATGCACCAACCTGAGAGTGTAACGGAAGCAGATTCAATATGGCTTCCGAATGGGAATTGGATAAGCAGGTAAAGAGACAATAAAATGTGCAGGGCTACAGGGAAAGAGGAGCAAGGGGGAAAGGTTTTAGCTGAGAGCCTCTTGCACAGAACTGGCACAGCTACGATGGGACAAATGGCCTCCTTCTGTGCAGTAACCATTTTATGCTTCTATGATTTCCTGCATAAATGTGGAGATAGGATCTCTCTTGGGAAGACCCTATTTGAAGATAGCAACTGATAGATTTGAGGAAATAGTTCAGTCAATTCAATGAAATGTCCATTCATTATTTGCAGCTTAGCAATTGGCAGTAGGTGTAAGATATATTTTTATTGATTGGGTGAGAATAAGGGACAGTGGGAAACCCCTCATAGCTTCCTGCGCTTCAACACGTGATTGGAGGGTGTAATAATATGCTGATTATGTTACTGGGCTCGCAATCTGGGGACAGAGTTCAAATCTTCACCACATGAGGTGGAGAATTTGAATTTGGTTAATAAACAACTCTGGAATAAAAAAGTTCGCATCAGTAATGGAGAAATTATTAGATTGTAGTAGAAACTCACGTGATTCACTAATTTTCTTTAGGGAGGGAAATCTGCTCTTTGCATAGCCTTTATGTGACTCCAGACCACAGTAATGTGGCTGACTCTTAATACCCTTTGGAGTGGCCTAGCAAGCCACTCAATTAAGGGCAATTAGGGATGGTCAATAAATGCTGGCCTTGCGAGTGATGCCCACATCCTGTGGATAAATATAAAAAGCATTGATGATAAGTAGCTTCATCATCATTCAGATTTTAAATTGTTGTAGCTCTTCCCAGAATCTATATTTAAATAGATTGTAAAATAAAATTGTTCCTTTTATTGCAGCATTTTAACAGATTCCATATACACATATGCTTCTATGAATTATACTGATATATGTAAGTTACAGAGATTTTTATGTGGGTGGCACAGTGGCAAAATGGTTAACACTGCTGCCTCACAGTGCCAGGGACCTGGGTTCAATTCGAGTCTTCGGTGACTGTGTGGAGTTAGCATGTTCTCCCCGTGTCTGCGCAGGTTTCCTCCAGGTGTAGCAGTTTCCTCCCAAACTCCAAAGGCGTGCAGGTTATGTGGATTGGCCATGTTAAGTTGACCCTTAATGTTCCACGATATGTAGGTTAGATGGATTAGCCATGGTAAATGTGCGTGATTACGGGGATAGGGCAGGGGGGGAGGGCCTGGGTAAGATACTCTATCAGAGGGTCGGTGCAGACTCGATGGGCGGAATGGCCTCATTCTACACAGCAGGGATTCTAACTCTGAGGCTGGTAAAAAAAAATCTCAGGTGTCCTGGTTTGGTCCAACACCATAAAAACACGTGTGGTGATTAAGAGACATGTAAATGCCAAGATGGCATAACCACACTCATAAATTCACTTTCTTCATGATATTTGTGCAATAATATTGAATTACTGGCTGGTGGGGTGGCACTGCTGGCAACACCATGCCCCAGATCAATTTTGAGAAGGCCAGGTTGGGCAAGTTGTAGGTAGCCAATTGGTGTAATTAAGGGGCCTATTATTTAGCATGCAGGTACAGCAGACAATAAAGAAAGTGAATGGAATGTTGACATTTATAGCTAAAGGAATAGAATATAAGAACATAAGAGCAGGAGTAGGCCATCTGGCCCCTCGAGCCTGCTCCACCATTCAATAAGATCATAATATAAAGGTAAGGAAGTATTGTTGCAACTATATAAGGCATTGGTGAGGCCGCACCTGGAGTATTGTGCACAGTTTTGGTCCCCGTATTTGAGGAAAGATGTAGTGACATTGGAGGCAGTTCAGAGGAGGTTCACTAGATTGATTCCAGAGATGAGGGGTTTGAGGGGTAGGAAGAGAGATTGAATAGTTTAGGCCTATACTCTCTGGAATTTAGAAGAATGAGGGGAGATCAAATTGAGGTATACAAGATGATAAAAGGTATGGATAAAGTAGACGTGGAGCGGATGCTTCCTCTTGTGGGGCATTCTAGGACGAGAGGTCATAGTCTTAGGATAAGCGGTAGCAAATTTAAAACAGAGTTGAGGAGAAACTACTTCTCCCAAAGGATTGTGAATCTGTGGAATTCGCTATCCCAAAATGCTGGGACAGTGAGTAAATTTAAGGAGGAGTTAGACAGATTTTTAATTGGTAATGGGTTGAAAGATTATGGGGATAAGGCAGCAAAATGGATGTGAGGAGCATATCAGCCATGATCGAATGGTGGAGCAGTCTCGATGGGCCAAATGGCCTAATTCTGCTCCTGTATCTTATGAACTTATAAGGCCCCTCTCCTGGGTGCTGACTGGAATTATCCAATTGGCAGGCAGGTACTGTACTCTGGCTGAAGATAGCCAATGAGATGAGATGGCCTCCAGAGGTTGGGAAGCAACATTTCAATGCAAAGCATTGATGAATCTGCAACCTATCTCGAGGAACTATTAACATCCTTTGACGAATACTTTAATCCTAAAGCTGAGGAGAGTGCAGTGCTTATAAAGAGAGATAGAAAACCCGCAGCAAAACAAGGAAAGGACAAAAGGCAGTACCCAAACAAACCACACATGGATGCCAGAGAGGCACAAAACTTACAAATCCCAGGAGTTTATCTTTTTGAGAAGCCAGAGAGAGAAGTCACAAATTAATAGCTTTTTGAAGACCTAGATAACTATCCGAGCTCCTGGCAGTAAATGATGAGTTGAGCAGTTGAATGAACAGTTAATTGTCCTTCAGGATCAGATTCAAAAAGAGGACATTCCCCTTCAGCAATCCGATGGAATAAAGAATACCTTGAGCAGCAGAATGGCAGAACAAGAGCGGAAAGTCAATTACACTCTGGTACATTGTAAGAAAACTCAAGATGAAGTAATTGAGCTTTGCAAACCTCTTGACGGATGTCCACACGCTACAAGGATCACTTGGGATAGAGTTGATCAGTCTGGAACATTAAGAACTGAAAAAAAATGAATTTAATGCCACTCGGATAGGACTGATGAACCTGTTTTTATAGAAGACTCAGGAATGTTCAATATTCTGGGAGCAAGCCAAGAAAGAGACTGCAACGCTGAATAAAATAATTGTACATTTGGAAGAAACCTTGGAAAAACATTTCCAAAGATGTAAACAAATGATGAAAATCAAGAACGTAGAATGGCAAGCGAAGGTCAAAGTTCTCTCTAAAGAGCGTGAGGTGTTTCAAAAACATTTGGCAAAAAGTGCAGTTACAAAAGGTGTGTTTAAAGGAGAGGGTGAGGAATTATACTCTGCCAAGGAAAAACTGATCAGTGTTGAGAATCAACTTTCATGTACAAAAGATGAGTTTGATAAGGAAAAACAAGAACTGATGAGAACACTGGAGTATCGCTTGCAGGAAGTAGAACACTTAAAATAACTGCTTAAATGATGAACTTGTACGAACAAATTCAACAAAGATAGACCTTCAACTAAAACTTGATGAACTTCAAGCATTAGGCTCCTCTAATAAACATCTTGAGAATTGCTTGGAACAGACGGAATTGCTGAAGGTGCAAAACAGTTGTCAAACCTGTATAAGACTTCCATAAATAACTCTGAAACAAAAACAGCTCAACTTACCAGTTGGTTGGAGTAGATTCCAGTTCAGTACCACTAGGAACCTTGAGTCCGGGAACCAGAACTGCAGAAGAACTCAGTGAGCCTAACATGATTGGACCACGTCACCTTTGGATCTAGAGCTAGACGCGCTATCATTGTGTCACGGGCCCACCTGTAGATTTAAACCTATCAACTCCCATCAGGTATGGACCGGGTGGGCCATGGGAAATCACTTTGAATTGACTTTTGAATGGGCCTAACTGGCCGTTTAATTGTCAGTGGGCATTCTCACCAATTGAGATATTGTGTGAGAGCGCAATGATTTTGGGACTAATGAAGCAAAACTATTATTATTTAAAAAGTGACAAATAAAAGCGCCATTATTCTTTTTTATAAGAACTACTGAGTCTTTTCGGCACCCATCCTCATTGAGTTTGTGGTCAGAATCACCTGGCCCCTAAATTGCACATCATTTATATTGCTCGAGCCTCTTCAGGTGTAGACATTCAGAAAAGAAATAAGAGGAGTTTTGCTAGAAACAGTTGAAGAGCAGAACAAGATTAGTGCCCGTTTTTCCTCTGCTTTGCCCCTGTTTAGTTGGTTGTATTTGGAAGCGGTAGTAAATTGGGCCTGCAATTTTGTCTGATCGAATGGTCCAGATGATTTCATTCACGAAAATTACTTCTTGATGCTATTAATGAAATGTGGTCGGGTTGGATTAATCTGTGATCTTAACAAAATTGCAGTACATTGTGAGGTAATTCCTATGTGTAGTATTTATTCCTCTTACTTTGTTCAGTATCTTCTAATAGCATTTTCTCATTTTCCTGATGGCATGTTGATGACTAAAGGTAGCTTCTGATGACTTTCAAACTGCAGTATTAATGATCATGGTATACTATGGTCAGATTACTGAAATTAAATCTGCAGCTGATTACTGAAGATAATGTGGTTAAAATTTAGTGGCTGCCTTCGATAGTCTTTGTATGTACAGTGATCGTCCCACTAAGAGATCTGAGCATTTGAGGTTTAGGTGTGTGTGCATACTGGCCGATATTTAACAATATGATAGCATAACTCCAGGACCGTTATATTAGAACAACCCTTTGATCTTAACTTGATATTGTATCTTTTCTGAAAGCCAATAAAACACTCGGTGAGATAAGGCCAAATCATACAGCTTCTGCATTTAGTAAACTGCAGGTGAACACAAAGAAGACAATTTTTTTTCTTATTCTTTCATGGGATATGGGCATCACTGGCAAAGGTAACATTGTAAGGCTGAGAGAGACAGATTTTTAATCAGTTAGGGATTCAAGGGTTATGGTAATAAGACAGGAAAGTGGAATTGAGGATTATCATACAAGATGAGTCATGATCTCATTGAATGGCGGAACAGACTCGATGGGCTGAATGACCTACTTCTGCTCCTACCTCTTATGGTCATTTGTTGCCCATCCCTAATTGCCCTTGACCCTTGAACTGAGTGTCTTTCTAGGTTATTTCAGAGGGCAGTTAAGAGTCAACCACATTGCTGTGGGTATGGAATTACATGCAGGCCAGATTAGTGAAGGACACCAGATTTTTCTCCCTAAAGGACATTAATGAACCAGATGGGTTTTTATGACAATCAATGATAGTTTCATGGTCACCATTACTGTGACAAGTTTTCAATTCCACATTATATTAATTGAATTTAAATTCCACCAGCTGCCATGCTGGGATTTGAACCAGTGTCCCCAGAGCATTAGCCTGGGCCTCCTCTAGATTACTAGTCCAGTGGCATAACTACTACACCCCCATCTCCCCTGCTCAATTCTGCTCAATCTCATTCCTCTCATTGAAAATATGAAATAAATTAATAAACCACATGTCCTGTCCATTTCTTGGGCTAAGTTATTTGTTTCTGGCATTATTCTAACTGCAAAACTTGATCTTCGTTTTTGGTTTACAGCTCCAGACCCAGGTTGTGGACACAGACCTGCCTATAAAGCTTGTCTGGCCCTGCATCCCATTATCCCATTCCCTCTATGATCTCTGGCCACAGGAAGTGGAGTGGCAGAGACCCTGGTATCTCACTGAGCAAGGAATTGGCAACAAGCCTCAATAGAAATAATGACCCTCTCACCAAGGAGCATATCTTTTGCAGAACATTCATGCCATGCCATGCCTTGCCATGCCAACATGAATAAAATAGCCCTTGTCGCAATGAGGATGAATCTTTGTCTGATGAACTGAGGCAAGATGGTGTGTTCCTGTGTTCCCTAAGTGTAGGAGCATTTTTCAGAGGCTATGTATTAAGCTGGCTTTCACTCAATTACTGCTCAACTAACACACAGACTCATGGAGACAGTATTCTGGTTAAAGATGCTTCTTTACTTTCCAGGCCTGGTCAACGTATGAAGGATAGCAATTTGGGGCTGTTCCAAATCACTCTGAAATTACATTACACTCAGTATTACAATTATACTATTTTCAAAGGTCATTTGCCCACCCCTTGCTCACCCCAGTCGGGTAGGAACCAATCATTGTTAGTATGGATTATTTACCTTGGCCAATAACATTTGTCCTCTGACTGCATGGGACTACATGAGTTTGTGGACTTCAAGAGTCTTTCTCATAGTCTCGTGATGCTTACTAGACAATGCTTATCTATTGTAATGTATGACCTATTCATTTACCTGTCTGAGATCTCTAGTACTGTCCTTGGTTTAGTGAATATTCTATTCATTCAGAACATCTAAAGATATTGATAAGAATTGCTTTCTCCCTTCACTCAGTAACTATATTGTTCCGAAGAATGTGGTTCTTTTTACTTGACTGCATCCCTTCACGCCTTAGAGTGATGTGTTTTTGACCAAGGTGAATGTTTTTAATACAGAATATAATATGTTTTCAAAAATACATGTATAAATATAGTTAAGACGGTTCTCATAAAAAAACTCGAAGTGAATCCAGACATATTTTTATTATGTAGTGCTGACTTCAAGCATAATAGTTAAGTAAATATGATGGACACAAAGCTGGTTGGAATATTTTATGCAATTTCAAAGAATGAGTGTATATAGTTATGAGATGTGATTTTAAAAATTAGGGATGTATTCACTAAATTGGAGAAGATAACATATTCAAACAGGAGTGTTCAAAATTGTGAAATGATTTGAAAGTATGAATAGGGTAAGAATGTTTCCACTGGCTGGTGATTTGGGAATAAGGTGACATATCCTTATATCATTAGAATACTGAATACTTTACAACAGTTGCTACTTAAGCCAAGCAAATCTCTTTTACTTTTAAGAGAAAATCAGATAAGCATGAGGAAAGGTATTGAAGGATCCAAACAATGTAGAGAAGGTGATGAGGGGAGCTAACTGTATCGAAGGAGTTAGCACTGCAAAGGTGAATGCTCTCTAACAGGTGGCACAGTGGTTAGCACTGCTGCCTCACAGTGCCAGCGATCTGGGTTCGATTCCCAGCTTGGGTCACTGTCTGTGTGGAGTTTGTACATTCTCCCCATGCCCGCATGAGTTTCCTCTGGGTGCTCCGGTTTCCTCCCACACTCCAAAGATGTGCGGGTTAGGTGAATTGGCCAAGCTAAATTGCCCCTTAGTGTCAGGGGAACTAGCTAGAGTAAATGCATGGGGTTATGGGGATAGGGTCTGGGTGGGATTGTGGTCAGTGCAGACTCGATGGGCCAAATGGCCTCCTTCTGCATTGTACAATTCCATGATTCTATGAACTGTACAATTGTTTCTGTGATGTTAACACTGTATATGTTACATTGTGCCCTTTAAATAACTCCAGCCAGCGAAAGAATCCCTACAACACAGCAGGAGGCCATTCAGCCCATCGAGTCTGCACCAACCACAATTATACCCAGGCCCTATTCCCATAATCCCACACATTTACCTTATTAATCCCCCTGAAAATAGGGTCAATTTAGCATGGCCAGTCAACCTAACCCACACCTTTGGACAAATAGCTGATCAAAATATTCATTGAGCAGAATTTTACACCCCACACCCCCCCAGCAGGTTCTGAAGCAGCTGGTGGAGGGCCTGCCCTGACCCAGACACAATTTCATGGTTGGGCAGGCAGAGTCTCAAGCAGAAAGCATGCCCTTTCCCCTATTAAGACCCTTAAGTAGCCATTTTATGGCCACTTAAGGGCCTTTTCCTGCCCAGGTTCAATTTTTTGGTGGGGGGTGTAGGTCAGAGCAGGGCGGGAAACAGTAAAAAGAAACAATTCTCCCTCTTGGGCAGGAAGAGGGTGAGGGGATATGCCTCAATCTGAAGGCCCTTTGAGATTTGGGGCACTCTCCCTTCCAGGACCTGGGAGTTCCAGCCCTCCTGCTCCCCGCCTGCCGGCCTACCCCCCGATGCCATGATCACCCCCTCCCAACCCACAAGGGCATCCCCTAGCCCCCGACCCTTGGAATCCCTGGGATTTACCTTAAGAATGGTCCTCGGCCTTAGTTCCAGGCAGAGCACTGCAGTACCTCTTCTGTAAGAAGTCTCACAACACCAGGTTAAAGTCCAACAGGTTTATTTGGTAGCACAAGCCACAAGCTTTCGGAGCGCTGCTCCTTCATCTGGTGAGTGGGATTTCTGAAATCCCACTCACCTGATGAAGGAGCAGCGCTCCAAAAGCTAGTGGCTTGTGCTACCAAATAAACCTGTTGGACTTTAACCTGGGGTTGTGAGACTTCTTACTGTGTTTACCCCAGTCCAACGTCGGCACCTCCACATCGTACCTCTTCTGGCCAGTGCAGTGCTGTGCCTGGGCAGGTAGGAGAGTTGACCGCTCTCCAAGGAGGAATTCCTTCCAAGGTAGACAGGGGTTCCGTCCACTGCCAATCAGAGCTCAATTGAACGTGATATGGCGGTGGGCTTCTGAGAGTCAGCCGGGAGCACGACTGCTCACCATCCTGAAAATTCTGCCCATTAACCTGAGCTCCAAAATGTGACCAGCCATTTGTGTTGGAAAACAAAAGATTGACATTCTGTGGCAAACAAACTATTTGTGTTATGTGAGTATATCTCACTTGTGTCATTGTGTGTCTGGAGGCATATGACGGTTACTACCAATCCTTTGAGCATATCATCTGTATAATTTATATTTTATACACAAGGGATTCTATAGTCGTATAAATTAAATTGGCACAAATGATTTTCCACTGCTGCAAAAACATCATAATAAGGCACATTATTCTGAGACATAATATGCTTTATTAATATTTCATGATCCTACACACATATAAATTATACCAGCTATTTTCAGGGTGAGCTGCACCATATCACATACCTTTGGATCAGACTGTGCTGAAAAATATTCTCATTAACCTCAAAGTTATAATGTGAAATATCAACATTTAATTTCATTTGACACCCCCCCCCCCCCCCCCCCCCCCACCTGTCTGCTAATTTCGTGGAGGTGTTAACCTATTTATTTGAAACTAGTTAATGGCTTCCTACCAAAATAGAAAAGGAATTTAAGAGAAACATGTCATGCAATTCAGTGGCACAGCGGTTAGCACTGCTCCCTCACAGCACCAGGGACCTGGGTTGAATTCCGGCCTCGGGTCACTGTCTGCGTGGACTTTGTATGTTCTCCCCGTGTCTGTGTGGGTTTCCACCGGGTGCTCTGGTTTCCTCCCACAGGCCAAAGATGTGCAGGTTAGGTTGATTGGCTATGCAAAATTGACCCATAGTATCAGGGGGATTAGCAGGGTAAATATGTGGGGTTACAGGGATAGGATAGGGCCTGGTGGAATTGTTGTCGGTGCAGACTCGATGGGCCAAACGGCCGCCTTCTGCACTGTCGGGATTCTACGATTCTATGACTATATTCTGCAGTCTCTCCTTTCCTTGTACTCTATGAACAGTATATTTTGTCTGTATAGTGCACGAGAAACAATACTTTTCACTCTATCCCAATACATGAGACAATGGTAAATCAAATCAAGTCAAATCAAATCAAAAATTTTGATAGGCCAGGACTGTGAAACCTGGATTATGCAGATTAGACCAGCTAAGAGCAGATCTGAACTCTATCCATTTGTTTGGCTAGCCAGGGTGCCCCTTTGAATCTGGTCCTAGGACATCTTTGGGAGAGGAATGCTGCCTTTGGTGGGGGTCAGGTGCCTTTTGGAGTTGGTCTGCTGCCCTTTGGAATTGTTAAAAGTAGACATAAGTGTGTGTAAAAAATGTGCATAATCTCATTACTGTCAGGCTCATTGGAATAGTCAACAGAGCTGTCAAAAGCAGTTGTCAAAACTGTCAGAAACAGCTGTCAGAGAGAACTGTCATGGCATTTAAAAATCCAGCCCTTTAAATCTTTGGAAAAAAACTGGAATGTTAAAAAAATGATTGCTTGCTATTTCACTCTGTCTGTTGACAAAAGCCTGAGATTAGTGGATTTCTCAACCATCCATTATCACAGTAATGTAAGTGTTAGTTCACTGATTGACAGCTAAACGTGGTTATAGACACTTTGATGTGGGGCTATGAATTCCAGTGTTTCTTGCTGTGAAGAATTAAGCATTTGAATCATACGTCCGTCATTATAAGACTTTATTTAGTAGGAGGGGTTTGTATGTTCTCTTGGTTGTATATTCTTCCTAGGTTGCCTGTCCTGACTTATAAGGCAGCCTAGCCTGCCCCCTGGATCTAGAATCTGACATCCAGGCAGCCATTATAAAGGTTGGGTTCTCAGGGAGTGTAAATCTGTACTTTATAGTTAGAAATGGCTTGTCGATTATGGCAGATGAATCACTAATGCTTATATCCTGTATGTGTGTCTGCCGTTCAATGTGATCAAACTGGTTATTTTAGATTGATAAACATTTCCAAAAAATTAGTGGGTAGAAGGCTGTCATACAAGCAACCCAAAAATTCATCCGCTGTCGTTTTGAGCCTTTACTAACTTTGACTGTGTGGCCAAATTCCTCTCTTATATTGATTAGGGCGGCATGGTAGCACAGTGGTTAGCACTGCTGCTTCACAGCTCCAGGGACCTGGGTTCGATTCCCGGCTTGGGTCACTGTCTGTGTGGAGTTTGCACATTCTCCTCGTGTCAGCGTGGGTTTCCTCCGGGTGCTCCGGTTTCCTCCCACAGTCCAAAGATGTGCGGGTTAGGTTGATTGGCCATACTAAAATTGCCCCTTAGTGTCCTGAGATGTCTAGGTTAGAGGGATTAGTGGGTAAATATGTAGGGGTAGGGCCTGGGTGGGATTGTAGTCGGTGCAGACTCGATGGGCCGAATGGCCTCCTTCTGCACTGTAGGGTTTCTATGATTTCTATGATTTCTCTCCAACTCATTTTCAAGTTTGCTGATGACACCACCATTGTGGGTCAGATTTCAAACAATGGTGAGACAGAGTACAGGAAAGAGGCAGAGAATCTGATGAACTGGAGTGACAACAACAATCTGTCCCTCAATGTCAACAAAACGAAGGAGATAGTCATCGACTTCAGGAAGTGTAGTGGAAAGCATGCCTCTGTCTACATCAACGGGCCAAAGTAGAAATGGTCGAGAGATTCATGTTTTTTGAGGTGTCCAGATCACCAACAACCTTGTCCTGGTCCCTCCATGCAGACACTATAGTTAAGAAAGCCCACCAACGCCTCTACTTTCTCGGGACACGAAGGAAATTAAGGATTAAGGAAATTAAGGGAGACTAAGGATTCACTACAGTTTGCCTATCACCGCAATAGTCCAGAGCAGATGCCATCTTCCTGGTCCTGCACTCAACCCGAGAACACCTAGATAACAAGGACACCTATGTCAGACTCCTATTTATTGACTACAGCTCAGCCTTCAACACCATTATTCCCACGAAACTCATCTCCAAACTCCGTGGCCTGGGCCTCAACACCTCCCTCTGCGACTGGATCCTGAACTTCCTAACTCGCAGACCACAATCAGTAAGGATAGGCAACAACACCTCCTCCACGATCATCCTCAACACCGATGCCCCACAAGGCTGTGTTCTCAGCCCCCTACTATGCTCCTTATTCACCTATGACTGTGTGGCCAAATTCCCCTCCAATTCGATTTTCAAGTTTGCTGATGGCACCACCGTAGTGGGTCGGATCTCAAACAATGACGAGACAGAGTACAGGAATGAGATAGAGAATCTGGTGAACTGGTGCGGCAACAATAATCTCTCCCTCAATGTCAACAAAACAAAGGAGATTGTCATCGATTTCAAGAAGCGTAAAGGAGAACATGCCCCTGTCTATGTCAATGGGGACGAAGTAGAAAGGGGCGAGAGCTTCAACTATTTAGGTGTCCAGATCACCAACAACCTGTCCTGGTCCCCCCATGCCGACACTATAGTTAAGAAAGCCCACCAACGCCTCTACTTTCTCAGAAGACTAAGGAAATTTGGCATGTCAGCTACGACTCTCACCAACCTTTACAGATGCACCATAGAAAGCATTCTTTCTGGTTGTCTCACAGCTTGGTATGGCTCCTGCTCTGCCCAAGACCGCAAGGAACTACAAAAGGTCGTGAATGTAGCCCAATCCATCACGCAAACCAGCCTCCCATCCATTGACTCTGTCTGCATTTCCCGCTGCCTCAGCAAAGCAGCCAGTATAATTAAGTACCTCACATACCCCGGACATTCTCTCTTCCACCTTCTTTCTTCGGGAAAAAAATACAAAAGTCTGTGGTCACATCCCAACCAACTCAAGAACAGCTTCTTCCCTGCTGCTGTCAGACATTTGAATGGACTTACCTTGGATTAAGGTGTTCTTTCGCTACACCCTAGCTATAACTGTAACACTGCATTCTGCACTCTCTCATTTCCTTCTCTATGAATGTTATGCTTTGTCTGCATAGCGCGCAATAAGCAATATTTTTCACTGTATATTAATACACGTGACAATAATAAATCAAATCAAATTTGGCATGTCCACTACAAATCTCACCAACTTCTACAGATGCACCATAGAAAGCATTCTTTCTGGTTGTATCACAGCTTGGTATGGCTCCTGCTCTGTCCAAGATTGGAAGAACCTACAAAGGGTCCTGAATAAAGCCCAGTCCTTCACTCAAACCAACTTCCCATCCATTGACACAGTTTAAAATTCCCACTTCCTCAGAAAAGCAGCCAGCATTATCAAGGACACCACTCACCCCAGGCATTCTCTCTTCCACCTTCTTCCATCGAGAAAAAGATACAAAAATCTGAGATCACATACCAACCAACTCAAAAACAGCTTCTTCCCTGCTACCATCAGACTTTTGAATGGACCTACCTCATATTAAGCTGATCTTTCTCTACACCCTAGCTGTGACTGTAACATTACATTCTGTACTCTGTCCTTTCCTTCCCTGTGTATGTCATGCTTTGCGCAAGAAAGAAACAATACTTTTCACTGTGTCCTAATACATGCGACAATAATAAGTCAAATCAAATCAAATCTTAAAATTAATTTGAAGCTGGAATAATGAAAACCACAGTGTGACCCGATAAGAGGCAGAAAATAACATCAATACCTACAGTATATGTAGAATACTAAAGGAACAATGAAGGATTCAGATGCCACTTTACAAGGTGAACATCCTGGCAGTTTAACAATCATGGAGCTATTGATCTATCCATAATCTAATTAGGTTCCTTTGGACAACATAATAAAGCAGATATTCAATGTAAAAGCTTTTCTCCTTCCAGATGAACCTCTCCAGAAATGCATTTGCAAAATTTGCATTGTTGCAGTAATGGATTTATTCACTGCACTCCTGGGAAACAGGATTGATTTATCTTTCATGCACTGGCACTCGATTACCAAGACCTTCACTACCGACCCTGCCTGCATCGGGTTAACTGGTAAAATTCTGCCCAAACTCCCAAATTATCTAAAACAATTACAGATTCTCCTAGGCAATTCTGATAAAGAAAATCTTATATAACACAGCCTGATTAGCAGAAGGAAGCTCTGATCCAGACGTAATTGGCCAATGAAATAAGTATTTTTTTGCTTGAATGGCTGTGGGCTTTGAGTTATCTTTTCTAAGTAACTGGAAGCTGCCAAAATTGATGACAAAAATCCACTCCCTCCACCACCGACGCTCAGTAGCAGCAGTGTGTACTATCTACAAGATGCATTGCAGCAATTCACCAAAGATCCTTAGACAGCACCTTCCAAACCCGCGACCACTTCCATTTAGAAGGACAAGGGCAGCAGATACATGGGAACACCACCACCTGCAAGTTCCCCTCCAAGCCACTCACCATCCTGACTTGGAAATATATCGCATTCCTTCGCAGTTGTTGGGTCAAAATCCTGGAATTCCCTCCCTAACGGCATTGTGGGTCAACCCACAGAACATGGACTGCAGCGATTCAAGAAGGCAGCTCACCGCCACCTTCTCCAGGGCAACTAGGGATGGGCAATAAATGCTGGTCAGCCAGCGACACCCATGTCCCACGAATGAAGAAAAAAAAATGATGCCGAAATCTTGCTGCCATTTACGCTGGCGGTATCTTCCAGTATTTTGTAACTATATTTTTAGTCCCTTCATCCAAGTTTTTTATATAAAGTGTAAAATGTTTCGGTCCCAGCACTGATCCCTGTGGTACACCACTCATTACATCTTGCCTATCTGAAAAAGACCCATTTATGCCTACTCTCTGCTAGTCAATCTTTTATCCATGCCAATATGTTACCCGCTATAACATGAGGATTGTGAGGTGCTGTCCATCCAATATTTATCTGTTTTGCTGGTTCACGTTGTCAGGATAAATCTTGTTAAAGAACTGGAAAGATCCAATAATATCTTGGTCCACAATTCCCCTCCAGATACTACAGCCATGTAGAGAAGGTGTTTTCCTGGTTGTTCACATCTTTGCTGGTACAAAACGGGTACCACATTTGCATTCAGAACAACTGTAGAAGTAAATTGTGAGTATTTGGCAAATGCAAACAAAATAGTGCAGATACTGGAAATCTGACATAAAAACAGAGAAAATTCTGGAAAAATTCAGCAGGCCTGGCATCATTTGTGGAGAGCCAGTCAGAGTTAAGGTTTTCAGCTGTTATACAGCAGAGATTGATCTCCCCTCTGAGAACTAACACCAAAACACCCAAAGAGGAGTACCTCGCCCTATAATCTGTAAAAGGTGTGTGTGAAGTGGTGTGACCTGCTCTTTAGCAACTTCTAGTGGTTAAATACAAAATAAATCCCTGACACTCTCTCTAAAATCAATACATAACAATTTATTTATCGAACTAACAGTGAACAAATTTACTAATCTATTAACAAACCGAATAAATCCCTTCTAACTATTAATTATTCCTGAATAAATCAAGATCCTAATGGTATGCTGTTCAAATAAATACAATTCCCACTCATTAACAAAAAGTGGAATTTAGTTACTCTCTAAACTACAATCAGGTTTTGTGTCTTCCAGAATATTCTGGGTCTTCCATGTTGATTCTTCTGTCTGGAAACTTCTTTCTTCTTTGGACCTTTGCTATCTAAATGATGCTTTCTGGAAGACATAGATGAAGCTATGAGAGCCAGCGATTCTCTCTCCCTGAGAGCTGTGAGCTGTTATCTCTGGCAGGCGGCAGTTGTTCTCTCTTTTTGTCCCACTGTCACCCTTCTTTGACACCTGTGATGACATACCAATATTTCCCACAATAGGATTGCTCCTATGTTGTCAAAACCATCAGATTTAAATTTAATAGGTTTTTGGTATCTAAGTGCCTCTTTCAAATTGGCTCAATTCAAAAAATTCAAAAGCCTGTTGTCTTGGTAAAACTGCTGCTTGGCCTTTCGATACTAATGTTTCAGTTTGGACTCTCTATGTACCTGCATTTTTAAAAACTCTCTAAGCACAGAAAAAGCACCACCCTTTAAAGGGACCGTGCAATACTTTCTCCCTAGCATTTCACAATTTTACAAACACCAATCTCCAATTACTCTACCCAACTTCTCAACAGAGTGTATATGACTTCTTCAGAGCTGAAGGGAGGTAAAAATGTGATGGGTTTTCTACAGTGGAAGAGATGGGGTGGAGCAAAATAGAAGGTCAAGGATGGGTGAGAGCTCAGGAGAGATTTACAAAGATGCCATGGATACACGACAAAGAGAGTGTTAATGATAGTGTAAAAGGCTAATGGCGGAATGTTACGATTTTTTTTCAAAGTGCTATCCCGGGTGGGAAAAGTGGATGGCAGCTTGCAAGTGCAGGGGTTGAGATGGACACGGTTGACGTATACACTATTAAAATGCGTGCATTTTAGTGATGGGAGAACCTTTGAAACAAGCAATATGCCAATACACAAAATAAGAACACAAATCATGTTAAAAATTTGCTTTGTTCTACTTGCTTATGACATGGCTATGACAAAATGATGGGTCGGTCTTCTCCCTCTCAAAACGAAACATGTCTGTCAAAGCATTTCACAAAGGCAAAGCCCATTTAGTAATTTCTCTCAGGGCCAGTATATATTTCCATCTTTGGATGCATTAGCTTTTCCTGTTCCTGGGGATTAAGGCTAAATTAGAGATGATTTGGTTAATACAATTGAGATGAACATTGATGAACAGATCAGTCATGAATGTAGCAGATAATAGTTTGTGAATTGCGATGCACACAGCTTACCAAACACCCACATGCTTCCCAAAGACAGTCTTGAATTTTGCATATTCTGACATCTGACTGTCCTTTGGAGCAAAAGTGGTTTTTTGACATGATAATCTCATTAGCTTTCATTAGAAATCAACTGACTGCACATGTTCAACTATATCTTCTTGTTGGGCATGAGATCGCAAAGAGCGTAAATAAAACCTTGAACCATGTTGTTTGGGGTAATAGATAGTAATGGATGATTATTAAGATGCATAGCCACTAATTTATGATCCCAGGAAAATGGAGATGTTGTAAGTAACACACTGATTTGGCAGATCAGTGGTCATATGACTAACCTCCCTCCGTGGGCCTTATATTGACAGTTCCTCCTCCTCTGGTGCCATTCTCCACAAACCACTACCAACCCCTCCTGCCCCCGCCCTCCCCAACACCTCCGTCGCCATCTCCCTTCAAATCTGTCATCGTCACCCCTCTACACAGGAAAATTCATTCTTGACCCCATCATCCTTGCAAACTCCCAGCCATTTCTAACCTCCCATTACCCCAGTGCGCCAATGAGTAGTTCCCTTCCAAAACCATACACATTATTCCCACAATTCCATGTTCGAGTATCTCTTATCAGGTTTCTGCCCCCAACTATATTAATGAAACTACCCTTATCAAAGTCACAAATGACTATCCCTCCGCATCCTTCCCAACCTATCAGAAACGTTTGAAACTATCAACCACATTATCCCATCCAACACCTGTCCTCCATCATCCAATTAGGTGGAACTGCTCTTGCCTGGTTCCACTCTATCTAGGGGCTGTCTGAGAGCCTTCATAATCAGAGCCCCACTGGAATGGACTTCACCATGTGACCAGAAGGCCCACTACCGCCCCCGACTCCACCCCCCTAGCCACCCCTACCCCCTCCCAGCCTCCAGCGGGCCCTGCCTTCACCACACCGCCACACGAGGCCTCAAACCTACTCGCTCACGTGCCGACATTCCCCCCCCCCCACCCCAGGACTGGCAGCCCCTCTGTTGCTCCACTTCTACGATTGATCCCCCCCTCCCCTGGAATACCCTCTCTCTAGCTCCCCCCTCTTCTTTTGTCCCTATCCCTTCTGATTGCCCGCATTTGGCCAGCCCTCTTCTGGCAGACCCATTTCCCAATCGCCCCCCTGCTCCTGCACAGACCGCCACCTTGGATCAACCCCATAGCTGCCTGTTGCTATGGCAATCAGTGACTGGCTGCCTGCCCTTCTGAAGGCCCAACTCTCAATCAATATGGGCCTCCAGATGGGGAACCGAACACCGCCATCACTCACAGGCTGGAGTGCAGAATCCACAGTGTGGGGGAGAGCCCGAAAGGTGAGTCAGGGCAGTAAAAATCTCCCATTGTCCTTGGCCCCAATCACAAACTCTGTTCTCTAGTAACTGACTCCATCCCTCTCACTGGCCGCTATCTGTGGCAGAACCAAACTGTCTGCAACCAATACATATCCTCATATTTCTGCCTCCATAACATCACCCGACCCCACCCCAGCTTCAAGCTTTTGGTCACCTGCCCTTACATCTTCTTAAATGATTCGCGTGTCACAACCCTCCTGTCAAACATCTTGGGACGTCTGTGTTCACAGTGACTGAGTTTGCAGAGAATTGAACACATTTTTAACATTTTACCTTCTGAAAAGGAAACACAATTTTGACAGGGCTTGCATTGTCTATTGGGCATAGAATCCCTACAGTGCAGAAGGAGCTCATTCGGCCCATCGAGCCTGCACCGCTAACAATCCCACCCAGGCCCTATCCCCATAACCCCATACATTTGCCCTTCCAATTCCCCAACACTAGGGTCAATTTAGCATGGCTAATGCATCTAACCAGCACATCTTTGGATTGTGGGAGGAAACCGGAGCAACCGAAGGAAACCCACGCAGACACAGGGAAAATGTGCAAACTTCACACAGTCACCAAAGCCGGGAATCGAACCCGGGTCTCTGGCGTTGTGAGGCAGCAGAGCTAACCACTGTGCCAGTATCTTTAAAATAATTAGGTTCCTGTAGGTGGGGAGTTTTGCCATTTATGATTTTTACACTTCCTTTATCACATAGCAAGATCCATGTAATGAGCCTCTGATGTAATGGATCCCTCTGTAATAATCTTCACTGTCAGTGCATGAACACCTTGTATTTCAGGAAGGTTCGTAAGCTGAATGTTTATTTTCCATTTAAGTGGAGTGCATTATGGACCAACATTCTTAATTATTAAGTTGAAGTTTATTATTATCACAAGTAGGCTTCCATTAACACTGCGATGAAGTTATTGTGAAAATCTCCTAGTCGCCACACTCCGGCGCCTGTTCAGGTACACTGAGGGAGAATTTAGCATGGCCAATCCACCTGACCAGCACGTCTTTCGGACTTGGGAGGAAATCCGAGCACCCGGTGAAAACCCATGCAGACACAGGGAGACTCCGCACCGACAGTGACCCAAGCTGGGAATCGAACCCGGGTCCCTGGCGCGATGAGACAGCTGTGCTAATCACCATGCCGCCCTATTTTTCTTATTATGACCTTCACTGGGTTTTGTGAGTTAACTCGGGTAACCCGAGGCCTGACATTGACTTCAAGTAGATCACCAGGAAGTGCTGGCATTTTATATATTATTACTACTGCGAATATTCCAGGTAGCAAACCATCCTGAAACATTGAGTAGGTCAACAAACACAGGGCAATTAGATTTCCTTCAGCTGGACTGTGTAATAAAGTAAATGAATCATAAAAACTGTCAGATTCTACATTATGCCAGACACAATTTTCCAGCTCCAATTGCTAAAAACTTTGAAAGAAAATGATCCAAGCTCTGTTCATATTTCTTTCCTTTTTCAAGCAATCTTCACTTTTCCTCACCCATTCTGAGCACCTATTCTCCAGCCAAGACGGTGATCTATCATTGTACACAAAGGCTATTGCTTCACCTGCTCTTGCCTGATGAGAGCAGCACAGGAAAGTTTATTTATTCGTGTCACAAGTAGGCTTACATTAACACTGCAATGAAGTTACTGTGAAAATCCCCTAGTTGCCACACTCCGGCTCCTGTTTGTGTACACTGAGGGAGAACTTAGCATAGCCAATGTACCTAACCATCACGTCTTTCAGACTGTGGGAGGAAACCGGAGCACCCAGAGGAAACCCACGCAGACACGGGGAGAACGTGCAGACTGCGCACTGACAGTGACCCAAGCCGGGAATCGAACCGGGTCCCTGGTTCGGTAAGGCAGCAGTGCTAACCACTGCGCCACCAAGCCGCCCTATCGTTTTACACAAAGGTTATTGCCTCACCTGCTCTGGCCTGGTGAGAGCAGCCCGCTAGCAGCACAGGAGGTCAATATTCCACCTGATCTTAGCTTTGAATGTAGAAGAGTCAAATCTTCTGCTGGCGATGAGGTTGGAAATGGAGATAAACAGCTGAGCTGTTGTGTGAAATTTTTTTGTAGCTAATGTTTATTTAGCATGTTTACTTATCAGGCTGTGAGCCTTTTTACATTCAGGACCACATAGAACGGAGTCTGGACTATCAGAAGCCATTTATTATCAACTTCATTGATTTCAAGAAGGCTTTTGACAGAATCCATCGGCAGTCAGTCCAGTACATCACCAGATGGTACAGTATCCCAGAGCGCTATGCTAACATCTTCCAAACCTTATATCATGACTTCAACTGCTATATAAAGACCATCTTGGACACCAGAGACTCCTTCGACATCACAGGGTTATGGTGGCAAGGCTGCATATTCTTCCCATTGCTTTTCATCTTGACAATAATTTTGTTATGAGAGAGATATAGACACATAGAAAATAGGAGCAAGAGGACGCCATTCGGCCCTTCGAACCGACTCCACCATTCATTAGGATCATAGCTGATCAACACAACAGCCTAATCCCACCTTCCCCCCATATCCCTTGATCCCCTTCACCTCAAGTGCTATCTCTAAGCGCTTCTTGAGAACATTCAATATTTTGGCCTCAACTACTTTCTGTGGTAATGAATTCCACAGGCTCACCACTCTCTGGGTGAATAAATTTCTCCTCATCTCTGTCCTAAACCTGTATCCTCAGACTGTGACCCCTGGTTCTGGACACCCCACCATCAAAAATGTCCTCCTTGCATCTATCCTATCTCGTCCTGTTAGAATTTTATAGGTTTCTGTGAAATCCTCCCTCATTCTTCTAAACTCCAGTGAATACAATTCTAAGCGATTTTGGCACCGTGTGGTACCATGCGGCACTGTGTGGCAACTCTGCTGATTGACAGACCTGGATTTCACCAGGTGACATCAGCCTATTGACTGAAGAATCACTTGCCCGCTCCAAGACGTGAACATCAATCTCAAGAGTGGCAGCGCCAAGGTTGGTCTACACATCAGCTGAGAGGAGACCAAGTCACCAATGACTGGATGGCAAAAGGCCCTGCCATCACCACTGGCAACAGAACATGAAGGGTGTTGACCATCTCCCCTACCCAGGAAGCAACATCTCCCGCAAGGGCGATGTAAAGATTGACGTCCACACAGGAATCAGCAAGGCATCATCGGACGTCCAGCAGCTCTACATGGTCTGGACATCCAACACCACCAACACAAGCCATAAAGTTGTGACTCTACATGTCCATAGTAGTACCAACCACAATCTATGCCAGTGAGACATGGAAGACAACAGCAAAGGTGTCTCTTAGGTTGGACGTCTTTCACTAGCACTGTCTACCTAAGATCCTGGGCATCACGCAGAGAACTTGAGCACTTCAGCAGTCACGGGCATGCAGCCTCTGATCTTCAGGTAAGCGTTCTCCAAGGCGGCCTTCACGACACACGACAGCGCAGAGTCGCTGAGCAGAAACTGATAGCCAAGTTCCGCACACATGAGGATGGCCTAAACCGGGATGTTGGATTTATGTCACACTATCAGTAACCCCCACAGCTTGCCTCCTGGACTTGTGGGCTGTCCTGTCTGGAGACAATACACATCTCTTTAACCTGTGCTTAATGCTCCCTCCTCCCACGTTGTCTGTATCTTTAAGACCAGGTTGGTTGTAGGGATTCGCATTCTAATCAATATTCTGTAACTTGATTTTGTGTCTCTGTGCCCTGTTTGAGAGCAGATTTCCACTCCATCTGACGAAGGAGCAGCGCTCCGAAAGCTAATGGTATTTGCTACCAAATAAACCTGTTGGACTTTAACCTGGTGTTGTTAAAACTCTTACTGTGTTCACCCCAGTCCAATGCCGGCATCTCCACATCATCACACAGAGAGACAGCAGCACCAATGATGAAGTGTTACAGAGGGCCGGTTAGAGGGGCCTGTGGGACATGGTGACAGATAAACAGCTGACACTGGCCACACATGTATTTCACCTCCCTGGTGTATGCCCCACCAGAGCGGCATTGGAATGGGCACCACCAGACCACCAGGACAAAGAAGACCTGGCAAAGTACATTTAAAGAGGAACGAGTCACCACCTGAACTGGGGCGAAAGAGATTGTGATGGAGCAGGGCTGGCGGTGGAGTCTTGCTGTACATTGAGGCACACAGGAGCAGAGGAAGTAAGTCTAAGAAAGTTTATTGAGCAGGGTAAGGATCCCTCACGATAACAATACGTGGTTACTATTCATTTAGCAGATTAGGAATATATACTGAGTGACTGTATCCTTTATCTGGCAGGGTGAGGAGTATTCATTATGTAACTGTGGGATTACTGTGCATTTCGCAGGGGAGGGATCCCCTGGAGTAACTCTGTTTTGTTCACACAGCAGGGGAAGATTACTCATTGTGTAACTACACCGAATTGGGGGCAGAATTTCCTCTGGAGATTTTCTAGCAATCGGGGTAGGAAGATTCAGGTAGGCAGCTGTTCCCCACACACCAGTGTTGCAGTGATTTTATGCAGAGAGTGACATTAGGTGGCGTACACCTTCATTCTGGTCGTCATGTTGGTGTAAGTGGCACAACGGTTTCCTTCCAATTATGCTCACACAAAGGTGCCCAAAAGTAACATTCAGCCTATGCGGTGCACAGTGTTACTATGGCATGAGGAGGGGCATTTAAATTGTAACGGCTTCAATGTGAAGTGATCAATTGCACAGTAATCAATGAAAGCCCAAAATACTCCTTCCGTTAATTAAACAAAACGTTTTGTTGGCTGCCGCATGTCCGCCGGCCACGATAAGTTGGTGCAGGCGGCTGGGTCCTGAAGACACAATTTCTCTTCTTCCCTCACAAACACTGACAGGAATCCCTCCAATGTCCTGCTCGACATTTTCAAATGATCCGAATCGCAGGAAATAGGGCAGAAGTAGCACGTTTAGCCAAACTACCAAAAGTGTGTGCGTTGTGCGTGTGTGTATGCGTTGTGCGTGTGTGTATGCATTGTGCGTGTGTGTATGCGTTGTGCGTGTGTGTATGCGTTGTGCGTGTGTGTATGCATTGTGCGTGTGTGTATGCATTGTGCGTGTGTGTATGCGTTGTGCGTGTGTGTGTGCGTTGTGCGTGTGTGTATGCGTTGTGCGTGTGTGTATGCGTTGTGCGTGTGTGTATGCGTTGTGCGTGTGTGTATGCGTTGTGCGTGTGTGTGTGCGTTGTGCGTGTGTGTATGCGTTGTGCGTGTGTGTATGCGTTGTGCGTGTGTGTATGCGTTGTGTGTACGCATTGTGCGTGTGTGTATGCGTTGTGCGTGTGTGTATGCGTTGTGCGTGTGTGTATGCATTGTGCGTGTGTGTATGTGTGTATGCATGTGTGTGTGCATGTGTGTGTGTGTGTATGTGTGTGTGGAGGGGGTGGGGGGTAAAATGAACATACCTAGATAATCAACATCTTTTCCCGAAGGTAGGGGAGTCTAAAACGAGAGGACATTGGTTTAAGGTGAGAGGGGAGAGATACAAAAGGGTCCAGAGGGCAATTCTTTTGCTCAGAGAGTTGTGAGTGTCTGGAACGAGCTGCCAGAGGCAGTAGTAGAGGCGGGTACAATTTTGTCTTTTAAAAAGCATTTAGACAGTTACATGGGTGTAGAGAGATATGGGCCAAATGAGAGCAATTGGGACTAGCTTAGTTAAAAAACTAGGCGGCATGGATAAGTTGGGCCAAAGGGGCTGTTTCCATGCTGTAAACTCCTATGACTCTATGACCTGACCAGCCTGTTCTGCCATCACAACATTAACATTGTAATTATGCAGAATGACTATTCAGAGAATCAAAAATTTGCACCTTGTATCACAGAATCGGACAGTGCAGCAGAAACCCTCCAGCCCATAGAATCTTCACCAATATGTGAGAACCACCCAACCTATCCCCCGAATCTCATTGACCAGCACTTGGCCCATAGCCTTCAATGTTATGACCTGTCCAGTGCTCAGTTCAATGATGTAAGGCAACCTGCCCCCAGCAACCTCCCAGGGCATTAAGTTGATCTTTCTCTACACCCGAGCTATGACTGAAACACTACATTCTGCACTCTCTCCTTCTCCACGTACGGTATGTTTTGTCCGTATAGCACACAAGAAACAAGATTTTTCACTGTATACTAATATATGTGACAATAATAAATCAAATCAAATCACATCAAAAAGGCAGCACATTCCAGACCGTCAACACCCTCTTCTTCTAGAATAGCTTGAGATTTTCCCTTTGCATTCCTAATTGCCTTCCCGTACTCCACTAATCCCTCCACTGATTTGCTCCCCTTGTACCCCTCTCTTTTCCTTCTCATCGTATCCTGAATATCTCTGGTTATCCATGGTTCTCTGGGCTTGTTACTCCTTCCTATCACCCTAAAGGGAACATGTTGGACCTGAACCCTCCCCATTTCCTTTTCGAACGGCCCCCACTGCTGACCTGTAGATTTTCCAGCAACTGTTCTCAATCTACCTTGGCCAGATCCTGTTTTATTTTATTAAAATCCTCTCTTCCCCCCATCCAAATCTGTTTTTTTCAACTTGTCCATTTTTTTAGAACATAGAACATAGAAAAACTACAGCACAAACAGGCCCTTCGGCCCACAAGTTGCGCCGGTCATTTCCCTACCTACCTAGGCCTATATATAGGCTTACCTATAACCCTCAATCCTATTAAGTCCCATGTACTCATCCAGAAGTCTCTTAAAAGACCCTATCGAGTTTGCCTCCACCACCACTGACGGCAGCCGATTCCACTCACCCACCAACCTCTGAGTGAAAAATTTACCCCTGACATTTCCTCTGTACCTACTCCCCAGCACCTTAAACCTGTGTCCTCTCATAGCAGCCATTTCTGCCCTGGGAAAAAGCCTTTGGGAATCCACCCGATCTATACCTCTCAACATCTTGTACACCTCTATCAGGTCACCTCTCATCCTTCGTCTCTCCAAGGAGAAAAGACCGAGCTCCCTCAACCTATCCTCATAAGGCATGCCACCCAATCCAGACAACATCCTTGTAAATCTTCTCTGCACCCTTTCAATAATTTCTACATCCTTCCTGTAATGAGGCGACCAGAACTGAGCACAGTACTCTAAGTGGGGTCTGACGAGGGTCTTATAAAGCTGCATCATTATCTCCCGACTCCTAAACTCAATCCCTCGATTGATGAAGGCCAGCACAGCATACGTCTTCTTAACCACCTCCTCTACCTGTGAGGCCGATTTAAGAGTCCATAATTTTGTCCATAATTAGCTTAAATTGCACTCCGTTGTGATCGCTATCACTAAAATGCTCCCTCACCAACACCTCAACCACCTGTCTGGCATCATTCCCCTGAATTAGGTCCAGCACTGGGTCGTCCCTTTTTGGATACTTTACATATTGGCCTAAAAAGTTCTCCTGTACACATTTCAAGGAATCCACTCCAATCCCTCCCCTTAACATTATGTCTATCCCAATAATGTTGGGAAAATTGAAATCACCAAATATAATTATCCTATTTAATTGTTTTTACATACCTCTGCAAATTGTGCACATATTTGTTCCTAAACTTCCCACTGACTATCTGAGGGTCTATAAAAAGCACTTAACAATGTGGCCACCCCTTTTTTATTCCTAAGCTCTGCCCACAAAGCTTCATTCAATGCTTCCTCCAAGATATCAGGCGGGATGCTCCCAAAAAAATTCTAAGTGCCGAATTTGCATAAAAACTGGAGTAACTCCCGCTGGTTCTTTCAGCGGGATTTTCAAAATGAATCTCCCACACTCTGTGCATCACAGAGTGCCTCAGAGAGATTCACACTGAAAATCCAGGGGTGGGGCCTATTCCCGCTGGAGAGCTGGCAGCATAGCGCTGAGCGGGTCACTGCGCATGCGTCAATCCGTCATAGCGGAGATCGAGACATGCACAGTAGCCCCGCACTGCTGGCCTCCCAGACGTCTCCCGAAGTACCCCCCGGAAGTCCCAATCTCCCCAACCCCCCCCCCCCCCCGGCAGCCCCTCCCCTCCCTCTGCCACTGGTCCCAACCGCAGAGTGGCAACAGGACCATCCACCCCCACCGATCTCCCCCCATTGGCCCCGCCCCAATAGGCCATTCCCTCTCTGGTCCCGCCCCCTTGGCACTGCCTGATGCCCAGTGGACATTGCCAAGGTGCTCCTTGGGCATTGCCATTTTGCCCCTTGGGCAGTGCTGGGGCCAAGCCGACACGCAAAGGCTGGCAAGACCCAGGGGGCACCCCCTTACACCAACTTCCTGGGGGGGGCCTCAATGGCCTCCCTTCACTCTAGCGGGGTAAGACCACCAGTTCCCCATTAGTGGGAACTGCTGTAACCTCCGCTGGAGTAAAGCACTGCTAACGGTGCGGGCGAGAGGCTAACGAGCCCGGAGACTTCAGTCCGGATTTCCGGCGTGGAGCTGATGACATCAGAAATCCTGGAGATGCGCCGAGGCCGTGGCACCCAGCGGGGAGCCTGCTAAATGGCCTGCACTGATGTCTCCCGGTCTGTTGCACTGCCCGAGGGGGCTGGGAGGATCGCCCCCATCATCTCTCCTAACTGCAGTAACTGACTCCTTATCGAATAATGCAATGCCTCCTCCTCTTTTATCCCCTAGCTTGTCTCACCGGAAGATTCTATATCCCAGAATGTTGAACTGCCGATCCTGCCCCTCCCTCAACCACGCCTCAACGGGCATAATTTTGATCAAGTGCTGACTGTCCTTTACTTTCTGGTAATATCAAAAGTGTCTACACGAGGTTAGCACTGCTGCCTCATAGCGTCAGGGACTCACGTTCGATTCCGGCCTTGGATGACTGTCGGTGAGGAGTTTGCACGTTCTCCCCGTGTCTGCGTGGGTTTCCTCCGGGTGCTCTGCGTTTCCTCCCACGCTCCAAAGATGTGCAGGTTGGGTGGATTGGCTGTGCTAAATTGCCCCTTAGTGTCCCAGGACGTCTAGGCTAGATGGATTAGCCATGGTAAATGTGTGAGTTTTCAGTGATAGGCCGGGGGAGAGAGCCTGGGTAAGATACTCTGTAAGAAGTTTAACAACACCAGGTTAAAGTCCAACAGGTTTATTTGGACTTTAACCTGGTGTTGTTAAACTTCTTACTGTGTTTACCCCAGTCCAACGCCGGCATCTCCACATCATAAGATACTCTGTCCCAAGCAAGTCAGTGCGAACTTGATGGGCTGAATGGCCTCCTTCTGCGCCAAGAACTGAAACAAGAAAACCCAATAGGAATCGCCCGGACACATTTCAATTTAGATTGCTTTTTTTATCCTGAAATACTATTGACATAAGGGAGCCCTTTGCTCAGAGTCGTTCCACTTGAAGTCAGTGTCAGCAGAGTTATGGCTGGCACACGCTTTCCATTTACCAGCAGCATTGACAGCACTGGTTTATTTGGGGCAGAGGTTAAGTACAAATGAACATTTTCATTTCAAAGTAAGATGCTTGTCAAAGTGTGAAACAATTAACTGCCATTGACTTCAGAAAGTATTGCATGTGCTGCACTGTGGGGCCATGCAGTCCTCAGGTCGACTGGGTGCTGAAGAGTGACTCCATGTGGCCATCTACTGTAGTGCAAGTGCTGAACAATGACATTGTGGGAGCTGCAGGACTGTTAGTGCTCTACAGTGGCTCCATGTGGCCATCCAGTGTAGTGCACGTAACCAGGCCGATCTGTAGTGCAGTAATAATATGATCAATGCTCCAAAATATGAACATTTATTCAAACAATGTCATGCTGTAATGGCTGTAACCCATTATTACTGAAGATTTGCTAATACTGCTGGGTTAGGGAGTGGGCTCGTGAGATATTTTCACCAGCAGTCCACAGGGACTTGACAGTATGGTCAATATGCAACCAATAACGCTTGATGGGCTGAATGGCCTCCTTCTGCATTGAAGGGATTCTATGATTCCATGATTCTATGAATATTGAACAGTGGTGGGAGGAACAGAGGGAAGTAGGCCATTTGGCCCATCAAGTCTGCTCCACCATTCAATGAGATCATGACTGATCTGATCTAATCCTCAACTCCACTTTCCCGCCTTATCCCCATAACCCTTACGATTAAAAATCTATCTCAATCTTGGGGCATACCAAATAACTCAGCCTCTACGGCTACCTGCAGTAAAGAATTCCACAGATTCTTTAGATACAGGTCAGTCCGTTTGCTCACAACAGTAGCTGACACCCCCTGGGTCTACCTCTATCTTCAGTGGTTGGCCATTTACTAACAACACTACTGACACAGTGGCTACTTTGCCCCTTCCACAGTATTTAATGGCAGAATATTTCATCCTCCTGCTGAACAATCCACCATACTACGCTGGGGCTGGATTATTTACTCTGTTTATACTGGGCTGGCCCTGCTTGCTTCAGACATTTGTGTCTTAAATGACCCATTTTCCTGCACCCCGAACACTCTGCACCTCTAAATCTACACACTTGTGGGAGTGGCTTCCCGACATCAAAAACACTCTGTGTTACCCCCAGGCTGCTTAAACCTTCAGTATTTAATGATTCCTCGCGCACCTGCATTCAATTCATTGCTTGAGCTTGATCCCATGTCCTCGTTTCTGGCTCCAATGACTAACAGTTTCCTGTCCTAACTGGTGGCTCTCGATGCTTTGCTCGCTTTGTAACTCCTGGGTATCCTTCTTGGCACTCTATATCACTGTCGCCACTTCCAGTGCCATCTTAAAAGTCTATTCAGACTCAACTAACAGTTTCCTGCATTACTTCCACCACATACCAATCAATCTCTTAACATGTCATTTAAAGCTGACCTGAAGTTGCAATGCTCTGCAATCTGCTTTTGCCTTGCTACAAAGGCTACAATAGTCTACCCTAGGGCCACCCCCGTTGAGTCAAAATTATTACTGTTCAGTGTTACTGAGGCTTTAGGTTGGCAATGCCCCTTTGCTAGCTCAACGAGCTCTGCAAACGTCTTCATGTCGGGAGCATCCAGGGACATTAAACTTCAGATCAAATTACATGTATGGGTCCTACATGCGGTAAGTAAAATGACTTTCTCCTTATCCTCCCCTTCTATTCCAATGGCCCTGAAAAAATACTCCAACCATTCCACATACTGTACCCAGTTCTCAGTGGTCACGTCAAGGGCTTCTCGCTTTTCAAAGGGAGGCATACCTGGTACCTCTGTTTCAGGCTTGGATCAGCCTGTTCTCTTTGAATTCCTCGCTGCAAACAGAGTCGCTCTGATTTACCTTGTCGCCAATGTAGTAATTGGAAGGATTGGCAACCACCAGTTAGTATATAACAAACTATAATGGTTTATTTACAAAAAGATAATATTAGAGCACTTTCATGATGCGAACACTTCCAGCTCTGGCTGCAAAAGCCCACGTTCTGCACAGAGGTCCCTGCGCTCGTTCCCCATTCAGTGACCAGGCCACATGACCCTTCCAGAGTACGCCCCTTAAAGGGGCCAGCTACTACACCCATCTTATCCCAACTTTCTGTCTTCTATTAGTTAGCCAATTCTCTATCCATGCTAATATACTGTTCCCAGCACCACTGGCGCTTAGTTTATTAAGTAACCTTTTGTGTGGTACCTTATTGAATGTTTTTTTGGAAAACCACATGAAGATTAAAATCACCTAGGATTAAAGTACTGCCTTTTTTTAACATGCCCTCATGATCCCCTGATCTATTCTCCATCTTACAGTATAGCTACTGTTAGGGGGCCAATTGATAATGACCACCAATGTCTTCTTCCCCTTGTTACTTTTTACCGCCACCCATATGGATACTACATCTTCTGATCCAAGTTCATTTATGGTATTGTACTTATTCCATCCCGTACTAACAAAGCTACCCCACCACCCTTTCCTTCCTGCCTGTCCTTGCGAAAAGTGACATACCCCTGAATATTTAGTTCTCAGCTTTGATCTCCTTGTAACCACAATTCTAATGGCTATAAGATCACATTTCCACTCCATCTGATGAAGGAGCAGTGCTCCAAAAGGTTATGGTATTTGCTACCAAATAAACCTGTTGAACTTTAACCTGGTGTTGTGAGACTTCTTACTGTGTTCACCCCAGTCCAACGCCAGCATCTCCACATTATAAGATCATACCCATGTGTTATTAATTCATTTAATTTTGTGGACTACATGCTTTAAAATAAAGAGCCTTTAATTTTCCTTTTTTTTACCATCTTTCCTTTTTGACCCCGATTGTTGCTGTTTTTTTTAGTGTTTGTACATTCTGTCCCTTCCTGCCACACTCTGGGCATCATTACCTAAGTAGCTGCCTTGTAATGCTGCCATATCCTTTTGCTTTGTAAGTCTATATATCCTCTCCAGAACGTTTCCTCCTCCATCCCCCCACCGCCCACTCCATTTAGTTTACAGTCTTCACTGCTTCCCTCGCTATGCAATTTGCAATAACACTGGTCCCAGCACGGTTCTTATATAGACCATCCCAACAGTACAGCCCCTAATTTCCCCACTACTGATGCCAGTGCTGTAGATTCAATGCTGTAGAACTGTAGATTCCAACAACAGATGTACATGCTGGCCCTTCTGGATCTATCCTTAACCCCAACCTATTTCCCTACATGGTGGGGAACTGGTGGAGTTGCTCCTGTGAATGGGAGCCACCCAGCACATGGCCAGAAAATCTGGGCAGTGCACTAAAGCCATCAGAAGCAGCAAGGGGGCTCGAGGGAGCAAAACTATCCTAAAGATAGGGTCAAGGCTCTCACTGAAGCCAAGAACCGGGCCTTCAACAAGTGTTTAATGATGTATCGCCAGAAATGCCCATATGACAGAGTACGGGAATGAGATAGAGAATCTGGTGAACTGGTGTGACAACAATAATCTCTCTCTCAATGTCAACAAAACGAAGGAGATTGTCATTGACTTCAGGGAGCATAAAGGAGAACATGTCCCTGTCTACATCAACGGGGATGAAGTAGAAAGGGTCGAGAGCTTCAAGTTTTTAGGTGTCCAGATCACCAACAATCTGTCCTGGTTCCCCCATGCTGACACTACAGTTAAGAAAGTCCACCAACGCCTCTACTTTCTCAGAAGACTAAGGAAATTTGGCATGACAGCTACGACTCTCATCAACGTTTATGGATGCACCATAGAAAGCATTCTTTCTGGTTGTATCACAGCTTGGTATGGCTCCTGCTCTGCCCAAGACTGCAAGGAACTACAAAACGTCATGAATGTAGCCCAATCCATCACGCAAACCAGCCTCCCATCCATTGACTCTGTCTACACTTCTGGCTGCCTCGACAAAGCAGCCAGCATAACTAAGGACCCCACGCACCCCAGACATTCTCTCTTCCACCTTCTTTCTTCGGGAAAAAGATACAAAAGTCTGAGGTCACATGCCAACCGACTCAAGAACAACTTTTCCCCTGTCGGACTTTTGAATGGACCTACCTCGCATTAAGTTGATCTTTCTCTACACCCTAGCTACGACTGTAACACTACATTCTGCACTCTCTCGTTTCCTTCTCTATGAATGGTATGTTTTGTCTGTATAGCGCGCAAGAAACAATACTTTTCACTGTATACTAATACATGTGACAATAATAAATCAAATCAAATATTGTGAATGTAAGCCTGCTTGTAACATTAAGAAAAATTAATTTTAAAACTTTATTGCGCTGAAAGTAAGTGCCAAGTTGAATACAGGAAGGAAAACAGCTAAAAGCCACAGCTCAGATCAACAGGATTTTTAGCTCCTGCTGCTTTCTGCAGATTACAGAATGACTGCATCCCACTTTCAAGAATCTACAACAGGAGGAATATTGAATCCACTCAAATGCCATCGTAAACCGATTAGTTATTAGTAACATGCTTAAGCATGGAGTGGGTGCGTAATGCTAATTTTGAAGTACACATTGGCATGAGCACCAAACAGGAGATCCCACTTTGTATTTATGCTGACTTCTTATCAACAGGCGGGAATGGCTCAGCCTTGGCCACTCCGCCAGCAGAAACACTGTGTAGAAGCAATCACATTGCTGTACAAGCAATCAGGAAAACTGTCACAAGGATTTCACCAGATTTTACTTTTTCCCACGTGCATTCATTTCCAACTATCGAGAAGAAAGTAGTTGTTTATTCTTGTCCAAGAAAATGCACAGCTAAACAATTTGAATTGATAGGAAAAAAATAATGAAAAGCACAGCTTAATATCCCAGGACAGCTTGTCTATGGTTGGCCAGCGAATCGTTTCAGCTGGTGCGTTAGCACCTCCTTGAAGCACCTTTCTGTGAAGTGATTGTGAGTCTTGTTCTTTTGCCTTTTACAGATAGATTCATAGAACCCTTACAGTGCAGAAGGAGGCCATATGGCCCATCGAGCCTGCACCGACTGACAAGAATCTCACCCAGGCCCTATCCCCGTAACACCATGTATTTACCCTGATAGACCCCCTGACACTAAGGGGCAATTTAGCATGGCCAATCCACCTAACCCGCACATCTTTGGACTGTGGGAGGAAACCAGAGCACCCGGAGGAAACCCACGCAGACTCGGGGAGAGCGTGCGGACTCCACACAGACAGTGACCCAAGCCGGGAATTGAACCTGGGTCCCTGGCACAGTGAAGCAGCAGTGCTAACCACTGTGTCCTTGCAAAGAAGGTGGTGAACTGCCTTCTGGAACCTCCATACTCCATATGATGCAGATACCCCCGCCCTGATAGATGATCATGATTTTCCGAGGCTAAAATGTGCTGGCCAAATCTTCAGCCTTTTTCATTAACAGGTGATCTTGAAGCCTATCCTGCAGTTCCAAATGCAGGTAGTGATGGAATGTATAATCTGGACTGGCAACCCAGTGCTGAGCAAGTGTTGTCTTGACACAGTTGCCTTTTTGTGATGACGTGTTAATAGGAGAGATCCCAGTAGCTCTGGCGGTTCAGCTGGACCCTCAGAGGTTCCTGTTCAAAGAGCAGGGAAGATGCCAGTTTCCTGGTCAACATTTCTCCTTCCATCTACAACACTTGGAGCTATCTGGTCATTTGTCCCATTGCTACTTTCAGGATCGTGTTGTATGGAAAATGGTTGCTTTGCAAGTGGATTTTGTTGTTAGGTTCCGAGCATCGCTGGCAAAGTCAGCATTTATTTGATTTGATTTATTATTGTCACATGTATTAGTATACAGTGAAAAGAATTGTTTCTTGTGAATTATACAGACAAAACATACTGTTCATAGAGTACATAGAGGAGAAGGAAAGGAGACAGTGCAGAATGTAGTGTTACAGTCAGAGCTACAGTGTAGAGAAATATCAACTTAATATAAGGTAGGTCCATACAAAAGTCTGATGGCAGCAGGGAAGAAGCTGTTCTTGAGTCGGTTGGTACGTGATCTCAGACTTTTGTATCTTTTTCCCGACAGAAGAAGGTGGAAGAGAGAATGTCCGGGGTGCGTGGGGTCCTTAATTATGCTGGCTGCTTTTCCCGAAGCAGCGGGATGTGTAGACAGAGTCAATTGACTAGAGGCTGGTTTGTGTGATGTCCCATATGTCCCATCCCTGATTGTCCTTGCAAAGAAGGTGGTGAACTGCCTTCTGGAACCTCCATACTCCATATGATGCAGATACCCCCGTAGTGTTGTGACAGAGACAGTTGCAGGAATTTGACCCAGTGACAATGAAGGAACGTTGATGTGTTTCAAATTCAGGATCGCGTGTGACTTCGAGGGTGACTTGCAGATGGTGCCGAAGGTGTTGTGCTTGGTGAGTTGGTGCAGTGCATCTTGTAGAGAGAGGGTACACACTGTAGCCACAGCGCACCAGTGATGGAAGGAGTACATGTTTAAGATGGTGGATGGGGTGCCAGGCAAGCTTTATCCTGGATGGTGTCCACTTCTTGAGTGTTAGAGCTGCACTCATCCAGGCAAATGGAGAGTATTCCATCAACGCAACACAACAGGGACAGCACTCCGAAAGTCATTTATTTAAAATGAAACACTAGCATGTCCTGAGGGATGTGATTGGGTTTTATATGCATATGACCCATGGTGATTGTGCAGAGATGAAATAATGTGTAAATACTGCATTTAGTCAGTTAAACTCTCCATCAGCAATGTTTCTGACATTGTTGAGGAAGAGACAGGTTAAATCTTTGATTTGATTAACTTTTCTCGTGTGATAATTCATGTCAACAGGTAGGACTTTAAATCTATTCATTTAATTAGCTCTTCGTGACATTACGTTGCATTTAGGAGAGTGGAGGTAGAAGGAGATCGCGGGAGGAAACTGCTCCTGTGTATCTCACACCTTTGACAGATATTATGACATGCAATAAATTTAGCGATTTTTAAAACATTAATGCCACTTGACGTTAATAATTCAACTCAAATTCTGCTCGACAACCTGCAACCATTTAAAAGCCGACAGTAACCGTCAGAGTGCACACTGCCAGGTTTGTGATTGATTTGGATGATGTACACTGTACCCCTGGAAATATGCCGTTTGTTTTCCATTTCCAATTGTCGCCCATTGAAACTGGAAAACGTGGTTTTTGACCATAAAGCTATGTCATTTGCATAGTCCATATTTTGGGGAGGCGATGGCCGAGTGGTATTATCGCTAGACCATTAATTCAGGAAACTCAGCTAATGTTCTGGGGACCCGGGTTCGATCCCACCACGGCCAATGGTGGAATTTGAATTCAATAAAAAAAAATCTGGATTTAAGAATCTACTGATGACCATGAAATAATTGTCAACTGTTGTCAAAACCCATCTGGCTCACTAATGTCCTTTAGAGAAGGAAATCTGCTGTCCTGACCTGGCCTGGCTTACATGTGACTCCAGAGCGACACAGCAACGTGTGTTGACTCTTAACTGCCCCCCAAAGGCAGCTAGGGATGGGCAATAAATGCTGGCCAGCCAACAACGCCCATGTCCCATGAATGATGTTGCCGGGACTTGAGAAGCTGAGTTACAGAGAGAGATTGAATAGGTTGGGACTTTATTCCCTGGAGCGTAGAAGATTATGGGGAGATTTGATAGAGGTGTATAAGATTTTGATGGGTATAGATAGAGTGAATGCAAGCAGGCTTTTTCCGCTGAGGCTAGGGGAGAAAAAAACCAGAGGGCATGGGTTAAGGGTGAAAGGAGAAAAGTATAAAGGGAATATTAGGGGGGGCTTCTTCACGCAGAGAGTGGTGGGAGTGTGGAATGAGCTGCCGGATAAAGTGGTAAATGCGGGATCACTTTTAACATTTAAGAAAAACTTGGACGGGTTCATGGATGAGAGGGGTGTGGAGGGATATGGTCCAAGAGCAGGTCAGTGGGACTAGGCAAAAAATGGTTCGGCACAGACAAGAAGGGCCAAAAGGCCTGTTTCTGAGCTGTAATTTTCTATGGTTCTATGAATAAAAAATATATTTTGTTCGAAGCTGATGAATAATCCTAGCTTGATACATGATGAAGGGTCTCACATTTGAGGCCAATTTCAGGAAGATGTGCTGCCTTCCTATCCCTGAATTTGGCCTTCAGGTTCTTTATGACTGGTGAGGCTTTACAACAGAGGCAAGAGGCAAGGTCAAAGACAATGTTAATCATACACCTATGAAATCAACCTCTGTTACATGACATTAATCTTTACGTGCCTGTTTACAGTTCAGAGCAAAACAACTTTTAAAAGAGGTCGTAGTTTGATCCATTTTAGCACAAGGAGAGTAATATATGCCTATCAAGTGATCAGTATGGCCAATTCTAAGTTCTTTAAATATTCTAATAGTTATGCTGGACATGCTTAGGCAGAGGCTATTTGGCAAATGGACGATAATTAGGTGATGAATTGCAGTCACACAGGGAGCACAAAGTAATAACACGCACTGCGGAACAGATAAACAGCACCGAATGCAAGATAATTTATCAGTCTCCTGTGGGTGCTTTACTTTTCTACACTCACACAAACATAATTTATTGCTGTTACATTCGGTCTTGAAGATATAACCTTAGAAAATGCTGTTGGCAATAGATTTGGAGTTAGATTTTCACCTTTACTGTCTCGGCGTTAAAAGTCACCTGGACGAAGCGTAGAGAGTAACGTCTGGTGGCGAGGATCACGTAACACATGGACCTCTCAGGTTGTCCTTGCTTTTGAATTGGATGGAAGGACAAGCACCAGATTCTGCAATCGGTGTGTAATCAGTCTAACTTGTTAAATGCATCTCCACATACATACAAACACGCACGTACACCGCACACCTAAATAATGGTCCAACTTTCAAGTTCCTTCTGTGAATTCCAGGCTTCACCCAATTGCAAAGAATCTTCATATGTTCACTCACCCCAATCGCTTGATCAAACTCCTGCCCAGTTTCAGCTGCCTCATTTCTTTACCTGTTATGCATTTACATTGATCCCTGGGTCTTCCATCTCTGATTGGCAGCTGTTTAATTTGTGATTTTGCTACCAAATAAACCTGTTGGACTTTAACCTGGTGTTGTTAAACTTCTTACTAATTTGTGATTGCACAGGAGCCAAATCACTTCCATCAGATTTGGTAAAAACTGGTTTTAAATTTATTTTATTAGTGTCACAAGTAGGCTTACATTAACACTGCAATGTAGTTACAGTGAAAATCCCCTAGTCGCCACACTCCAGCACCTGTTCGGGTACACTAAGGGAGAATTTAGCATGGCCAATGTGCCGAACCAGCATGTCTTTCGGACTGTGGGGGGAAAAAACCGGAGCACCCGGAGGAAACCCACGCAGACACGGGGAGAGCGTGCAGACTCCGCACAAACAGTGGCCCAAGCCGGGAATCGAACCCGGTCTCTGGTGCTGAGAGGCTGCAGTGCTAACCACTGTGCCACCCATAAATGCCACATTAATGCCACAGAGTTTGTGAATATGCTGTTTTATGACACAGTGCACTGCATGTTGGTGTACCAACAAACAAGCTCGGCAGCAGGATCATGGGGGTTTTCCCCCAAGTAGCAACATTCAAAATTCAAAGTACTGCGCACAAAGGATATAATTCACATGGTGATTAACTGTAATTCTCTCTTAAGCATCACCTCAAACACTGTTACAAGGCAGCACATTTTAGTTCATTCTCAGAATTAGGCAGCACGGTGGCACAGTGGTTAGCACTGCAGCTTCACAGTGCCAGGGACCTGGGTTCGATTCCGGGCTTAAGTCACTGTTTGTGCGGCATCTGCCCGTATCTGCGTGGGTTTCCTCTGGTTTCCTCCCACAGTCCGAAAGACGTGCTGGTTAGGTGCATTGGCCATGCTAAATTCTCCCTCAATGTACCCCAACAGGCACTGGAGTGTGGCGACTGGGGGATTTTCACAGTAACTTCATTGTAGTATTAATGTAAGCCTACTTGTGACGCTAATGAATACGCTTTCATAAAGGATTTGGGCATCTTTACCAAGGAAGATGAAAATACGTCTATGAACATCTCTAGTTGACAGAATTAGTTCGATAGAATAAATAAACCTTTCTCATTCCTATTTTGATTTCCTAATGTTCTGATATGATTGACACCCGTGTACCACCTGGTCTTGAAAAATATATCGGGATGTGGTAAGTAACAAAACAATTCTTCACAGAACAGGGAGGTGATGAAATTGCTTTCCATTGCAAAAGGTTGAAAGATTGGTTTAGGTTGGAGGGTCACAGTTTTTTTTTTAACTGGTCGGTGCAACATCGTGGGCCGAAGGGCCTGTTCTGCGCTGTAATGTTCTATGTTCTATGTTCTAGATTGGAATGAAAATTCACCTCCGGCATTGTAACCATCTCCTGTTGTTTTTCTCCCAGGTTAGGAGGAGAGGTTGGAAAAGGAAGTGAAGGCACTTGCATGGGAAAGCACTTTCGGATGGGATTCATGACACTGCCTGCGCCTCAAGACCGCCTGCCGCACCCTTGCGCCAGTGGCTTCTCCGTGAGGTCGCAGTCGCTTCATTCCGTGGGGGGTGGTGATGACGAAAGTCACGCCTGTGCGCGCAAACAGCCGCCTCCAAAACCCAAGCGAGATCCAAGCACAAAGCTGAGCATTTCGGCAGAGACCGTGAACTTTGGGTTTGCAGCAACATCGGGAACAGGAGGCATGCCGGTCGGAACAGGGTGGGCACCTGGAGCAGGAGGGGCACCAGAAGCAGCCGGGACATCAGGAACGGAAGGGACACAGGGATCAGGAGGAATACCAGCAACAGCTGGAATGGGAGGGACTGCAGTGGCAACTGGAACAGCACTGAAAGAGCATGACAAAAATGCAGGTGAGCAAACCATACGCTGCAGATTCTGAAAGTGTAATAGGTACAGTTTTGACTTTTTGTAAAACAGGAGATGGGGAACCAACAGCTCCCTAAAGTTTAAAAGTTTATTGATCAGTGTCACAAGTAGATTAACACCGCAATGAAGTTACTCTGAAAATCCACTCTCCACATTTTTCTCATTGATGTCAAAGAGGACATAAGACCATAAGACATAGGAACAGAATTAGGCCACTCGGCCCATCGAGTCTGCTCCGCCATTCAATCATGGCTGATATTTTTCTCACCACATTCTCCTGCCTTTTCCTCATAACCCCTGATCCCCTTATTAATCAAAAACCTATCTATCTCTGGTCTTAAAGACACACAATCACCTGGCTTCCACAGCCTTCTGCAGCAAATGTTAAACTTTCTGTTCTATAAGGTTAGCAACTGATAGGGAACAAAGGTGAGTAAATGGGGTTGAGATGCAAATTAGCCATGATCTAATTGAATGATGGAATAGGTTTGAGAGGCTAAATGGCACATGCTATTTCCTATGTTCCTTCCAGACTCTCTCTCGTGCTGGTGTCCTCTTTGACTGATTTCCTTCCTTATGCGACCAGCACACTGTCACCTGAGCCAATAGCACCACCCATCATGCTGGTTGCATCCAGGTACCACAAGAGGACCTACTGCATGTCGTCTCTTGTGTATTGGGTTCAATTTGATGATTGTTGCTGCCGGGTTAAACCCCAGAATTAAACCCCATCCAACAGCAGGTAGGTTTTTCCAGATAAAAGTTGACTCCAAAAGAAAGAAAACGTGAATTTAGGAACCATGCACCATTTGGGATAGCGTGGCGTGGTTCTTTTTTGTTTTCTGTTGTTATAGAAAGTAATGTGGGGACTGTTTAAAAAAAGGTCTTGAATTGTTACATTTCTTCACTCACACACTCTGCTACAAGACACATCAGCTTCTTGATTTGGCATCAACCTTGACTTACCCAAGAGGTTACCATTTCCACCCCTCAAAATAATGGAGAAGCATTTGGTCCTACGTGCAAGTCCATGACATCCAGTCTGCTTGTCCAGGGTGAGGTCTTGACACAGCCCCTGCTTTAGGCTATGATACAAGTAGCTATTGGGCAATGTGAATCAACTCAGGAATGTATGACACCTGGAACCGGCTGGTAGGAATGACCAACGCCACTAAATCACAGAAAGAATTTCCAGTGGATCAGAAATTGTAACACTCTTATCAAAAAAACCTCACATTGTAAAAAACTGTATTGCCCACTGCTGTAACCCAGAATAGCTATAGAACACAGACTCTTTAGATATACACCCATGCACATTTAATTGTGTGACTCTAGTATTTCACTTGATAGCCAGAGGAGGAAAATGGCCCTGGTTATTGAGACAGATACATTCCCCTTTCACCAGGACATCCTTACCAACTTGTGGAATGCCTTCTGTGGTCTGCTCACCTTACACCTCCTCTCAGATATGATGGGTGCCCCCAACATCATACCTCCTGCACACGCACATGCCCCTCCCTGGCGACCTCCTCCCAGGCCAGCATGGCCAGGTGGGAGAATCTCCCGCTCTCATCCTGAGGAAAGAGGACCTTCCATCTGCCCTGGACGTCCTGGAGGAGAATCCTCAGGGAGGCCTCATTGAACTGTGAAGGATTGGAATGTCTTGTACGTTTGATCGGCATTCTATTGTAGATGTTCAGCCCATACCTGGCCTGTGTTATAAGGTGTTGGGCCCAGTTTGGTGGGTCTTATTAAGATATTCGTATTTTAAGGTCATTCAATAGTAAATATTTATTAACTAGGAGAAGCTATATGCATAGATGCAGTAAAGGAAGCTTGTTTCTACACACGGCTCTGTCCACACTTCACTGAGCCCTTTAGGTACGGGTCATGTGTTCTCTTACGTCACTGTGTGGGTAGTACTATACTCAGTCTCCTGTTAACCCTTTAAGTGCCAGATCCTTATATTGCAGCCTGCAGTGAGTGAATGTCTGTGCGGATGCCATTTTAATATGGCGGCAGGACTTTTGACCTCATGGGGTTACAACAGGGCGGATTGATAACAACCGACCCTATCACGAGATTTGGCCAGTTCCTCGCTGATGCATAATTAATGAACTGAAAAGCGGAAAATCAGGCATGAAAATCCACCCTGCCACCTAACAGGAATCACAACAACTTTCCTGCCTACCCACCACACTTTATCTCCAGAATGGGAAATTCCACCTGGGTGATTGTCACTCTGTACTGTTGCTTGAATATAACTCTACAAGCTAGTTTCATTCATTCTTTCATGGGAATGTGGGTATCATAGGCAAGGCCAGCATTTGTTGCCCATCCCTAATTGCCCTGGTATTGAGTGGCTTGCTAGGCCATTTGAGAGGACATTTAATACCCAGCCACATTGCTGTCAGTCTGGAGTCACACATAGTCCAGGTAAGGAAGGCAGATTTCCTTCCCTAAAGGGGCATTAGGATCATAGAATCCTACAGTGCAGAAGGAAGCCATTCAGCCCATCGAATCTGCACCAACCACAATCCCATCCAGGTCCTATCCCCATAACCCCATGCATTTACCCTAGCTAGTCCCCCTAAAACTGGGGTCAATTTAGCATGGCCAATCCACCTAACCCGCACATTTTTGGACCAGTTAGTGAGCCATATGGTTTTTTTAAAACAATGAAGGATAGTTTCATGGCCACCGTAACGATAAGTTAGAATTTTCTGGTGATGGAAATAAAAATCAGTTGTTTTAAGTTTAAAATTGGTGCGGATCGTGCCTGGGGCAGTGACACTAATGGTTCCAAATGACAATCAATGTCATCAAAATCTTAAATACTGGGAAAAACCAACAGTGTAAAGGCAAAATAATTCATTTCCTCCTTTCTGGCTAATTGATTATTATTGAATTTTAGTAATTGAATTGTTGATTTCAGCCTTTATTCATTAGACTAAAGTATAATCAGCCGTAGCTGGATTCAATTTCGGCCTTGGGTAGCTATCTGTGTGGAATTTGAAATCCCGGTCCCCGTATCTGCGTGGGTTTCCTCTGGGTGCTCCGGTTTCATCCCGCAGTCCAAAGGGTCATACTATATTGCCCCTTAGTGTCCAAAGATGTGTAGGTTAGGTAGATTACCTATAGCAAATGCGCAGATTTACAGGGGCAGAGCAGAGAGGAGGGCTTGGCTGGGATGCTTTTTTGGAGAGTCGGTACAGATTCATAGAATCCCTGCAGTGCAGAAGGAGGCCATTCAACCCATTGATTCTAAACTGACAACAATCCCACCCAGGCCCTATCCTTGTAAACTCATGTAATTCCCCTGACACTAAGAGGCAATCTCATCAACCTGTTCGCCAAAATCTCAAGTATTTACCCCACTAATTCCCCCTAACCTACACACCTTGGGATTCTAAGGGGCAATTTAGCATGGCCAATCCACCTAACCTGCACATCTTTGGAGTATGGGAGGAAACTGGAGCACCCGGAGGAAACCCACGCAGACACGGGGACCGGGATTTCATGACCTCGCTCAGGCAAGGCTCGTAAAATGCCACCTGAGGTCAACGGAGAATTCCATTCTGTGAACCTCACCCACCCCAGATTTCCAGCCGTGGGGAATGTGCAAACCCTCATAGACAGTCACCTAAGCCGCGAATCGAACCCAGGTCCCTGGCGCTGTGAGGCAGCAGTGCTAACCACTCTGCCACCGTGCCGCCCCAATGGGCCAAATGGTCTTTTTCTACACTGTAGGGATTCTATGGTAGCTTCATAGGTTGACTTTCATCCATGCTTACTGAGAACCTCTTGTAGCTTTCCAGGCCCAGAGTCGGTCCGGAACATTCTTATTTTCTGTGCATCGAGTAGTCCTCACATTACCTTGTTCGTGGCAAATCAGAGGATGTGCTGTTTTAGGAGGAACAGGCAAAGAAATGGGTATTTTCCATTTCTGCAAAAACTTTGTTCTATTCTGACCGGTTTTCATACCTACTTGTAATACCCTTTTTCTAAATATGGCACAGCAAGTTACACCTGTCACACTGTTGGTGGGATGTTTGATTTCCATTCTGTGGGATGAGCCACCCAAGTATCCAACTAGTGTCTTGTTTCTTCAGAAGGAACTCTTTAAAATGCAGCTAATGAAAATACAACAAAACTTACTCCAACTTATAAATCAAAGAAAGGGTTTAATAAAGAAACTTCATTACTCCAAACTTGGAGCCTCGCCCTGGGCCAATCCAAGCTCCCCACAATTCTACATAGTTCCTTATTTATAGTAAATCAGCTGGTCAGCTGACCATTACATCACTCTGTAATTGGTTCCATGGCTTACTGGGTCAGCTGACCCTTACATCTTGTTCCCATTGGTCACATTACATCCAATACAAAGTTGTCACTGGTTACATTCTAACATGTCTGCCTTATTCAACCAGGAGCTTGAAACTCCAGAAAGGCAGGATGGGAATATGGCAGCAAGTCTACCCTTCATGTCCAGGGGTAGCTCCCCATCCACCCGAGGAAGTCCCATCCACAAAGCTCTAGGTACATCCTTTATGCAAATTATTAGCAGTTTCCCTGAAAGAGTAGTGGCCGGGATTGTCCAGCCCCCCCACCCCCGTCTTTCCGCCATCCCACCCCGCCCTTCCGTCAAATCCCCCCCCCCTCCCCCCCCCCGCCCCGCCCCGCCCCCCCGACCCTCCTGACTTCTTCTGTATTTTCCACTGGCGGAGGTGGATCGCCTTTGGCTACCAGTAGGACCTTCCGGGCTCGTCGAGGTTTGTAGTATTTTGTATGACTCGCCCACCCCACCACTGTGCAGCCTGCCACAGGGATTTGCCTTCCGCGGGACCAGAGGATCACACCAACGGGAAGGGCCGGAAAATCCCACCCAATGGGTGGAATTTTCCCATCCCGCCCACTACGATTCCCATGGCGGGCAGGGCACGGGCCATGCAGAGGTCCGTTGATCTTGGTTGGGATTTTCCAACCTTGGGGCAAGCACGGCCGGAAAATCCCACTCGATGTGCAATCCTAGTCCATATGAGAGTAAATGTGGCAGATATAGAAATTGCGAGGTCTGGAAAGGACCTCAAGATTAGTATGATAAATCAGTGTCATTGGGATTTGTGGGATGAAACATTTTTAATGATTGAGACAAATATTTCCATCTGGGCCATAAAATAGCACTGATATATTTCCAATTGCCTCCATCACTCGCTATAATGTAGTTTTCATAGAAACCATGCAGTGAGGGGCAGTGCACTGACAACAATCCCACCCAGACTTATCCCTGTAACCCCACATATTTACCCCACTAATCCCTCTAACCTACGCATCCCGGGACACTAAGCGGCAATTTAGCATGGCCAATGTACCTAACCTGCACCTTTTTGGACTGTGGGAGGAAACTGGAGCACCCAGAGGAAACCCACGCAGACACGGGAAGAACGTGCAAACTCCGCACAGACAGTGACCCAAGGCCGGGAATGGAACCCGGATCCCTGGAGCTGTGAGGCAGCAGTGTTAGCCACTGTGCCACCGTGCCAACTGAAGCTGCAGATTACTTTGATGCCCTCAGTCCAGCCTTGCCCATTCATCTACTCAAAAATGAATACTGCTCTGCAAATGTCTAAAAGATTGTTATACTTCGAGTATTCCTTCTGTTGCATTGAATGGTCAGCACTGTGGCAGGCAGCTGGGATTACTAGAAACTGTTATAAATTGTTGCATGGGCAGTAATGGATTTGTAATTGAATAATATGAAATGCTAAAATGGCTTCCCTGCTGCCCCGGCGATTTTATGCGCATTCCAGGAAACTCCCAGACTTTTCTCGTCTTCACTGCTGATTTAGTTGAAATCGGCCTGGCTGGTGTTATAATTAATCCCCGTGCTCCTGATCCCAGTGGCTGATCTCTGCCAGCTGTGAGTTTGTGCGGATATCAGATGGATGTGGGAATGGGGGCAGTTGTGACATTACCTATGACCAAATAACATGTCAATGCTCACGCGTGAGTGGATGTTGATTTGAGTGAGAGCAGAAATTCCTCCTAAGCAGCTTAAATACTATTGAGGAAGAGTGAATTATCTTTAAGAGGCAGCGTGCCGTTTTAAGATCAGGAGATAATGTGGAAGATGTGCTGGTTGGGTGCATTGGCCATGCTAAATTCTCCCTCAGTGTACCTGAACAGGCGCCAGAGAGTGGCGACGTGGGGATTCTCACTGTAACTTCATTGCTGTGTTAATGTAAGCCTACTTGTGACACTAATACATAAACTTAAATAAACTTAAACTTAAACAATCAAAATGGCTTAGGGTGAATGAGTTGCATCATAGTTCGAAACATTATTCGCTGCATGTGATTTAACAATACATGGGACAGATCAAATTTGATTTGATTTATTATTGTCACATGTTTTGGGATAGAGTGAAAACTATTGTTTCTTGCACGCTATACAGACAAAGCATACCGTTCATAGAGAAGGAAAGGAGAGGGTGCAGAATATAGTGTTACAGTCATAGCTAGGGTGTAGAGAAAGATCCACTTAATATAAGTATTCAAAAGTCTGATGGCAGCAGGGAAGAAACTGCTGAGTCGGTTGGTACATGATCTCAGACCACAAGATCATAAGGTGTAGGAGCAGAGTTAGGCCATTCGGCCCATCGAGTCTGCTCCGCCATTCAATCATGGCTGATACGATTCCCATCCCCATTCTCCTGCCTTCCCCCCGTAACCCTTGATCCTCTTATTAATCAAGAATCTATCTATCTCTGTCTTAAAGACACTCAATGACCTGGCCTCCACAGCCTTCTGTGGCAAAGAGTTCCACAGATTCGCCACCCTCTGGCTGAAGAAATTCCTCGTCATCTCAGGTGACTTTTGTATCTTTACCCCGACGGAAGAAGGTCAAGTCCACAATCTCAATTTGTTTAGCAAAGTCATCAGGTCTTATCCTCAAAACTATGGACATAATTTTCCAGGCCCTCCGCCATGGCGTATTTTCCAGTGGTGGAGGTGGTTCGCCATTGGCCGACGGTAGAATCTTCCAGTCCCACTGATGCCTACAGCGTTTTGTGTAGCTCACTTGTCCCACCGCCGGGGAACCCGCTGTGGGGATCACCTTCAGTGGGACTGGAAGATTCCACTGGCGGGAAGGGCCTGAAGAACCCCCCCCTCCGTGAATGGTGTCTATTACAAAATCGAGATTTGGTGAACAACAGAACTGTCTCCATCAGGGGAGGATGAAAAGACGGATTAAGAAGATGATTTTGTCATGTTGCATCACGCTGATATACATTTATCAAACATGATCAGGTGGAAATTAACATCAAAGTGTTGTTACAATCTGTCGTAACCTAATCAGCACCCCAGTGTAGGAAATAGGGTTTTCCAGCCCCGCCATGGTGTGTCAGCCCCAGGCGGATGTGGCGAGCCATTCCAATTGCTGTTCACTTCAGCGGGACTATATTATCCTTCCGGGTGGGAGGGAGCATAAAATCCTGACCAAATTAAAGGAGAAATTTAACCAAACATAATTGCAGGACCTTATTCCAGCGTTTTCCTTCTGATTCCCACCCAGAAGGCAGCCAGACTGTCAGGCCGACCAACTGCTACGTGGGTAAGCCAGTGGTAGAATGTCGTAGTTGGGGAACATTTAGGATGGGCCCCAGCAACCAGGAAAGATTGGGTGTTGACTGGAGGGGGCGGAATCAGACTGACCATGAGAAGGGAGGGGGCACCAAGAGAGATTGCAACTTGGGGGTGAAGAGGTCCAGTCAACCGTGGCAGGAGGGTTGCTTGGGGGAACCAGGGAGAAGCAGCTCCTTCTCCTCCTGGCCCTCGAGCCATGCTCCAACAAGTACCACCTGCTGGATCTAGCGGTTCCTGCACCCTTCAAGCTGCCAGGTGTCCTGAGTCCTGGGAATACACGCAATAAAGTTAAATTGCTGCCAAGGTATCACGACAGACCCGTTTCTTCATTCCAGGTTACTCTGACATCCCAGTGAAGTGTTTAAAACTGAAGTAGGTGCATGGTGGGTTTGATTCATGGTTAAATATTTGCCAACTTAACTCCCCAGACCCTCTTCCGTCTGTCATAGAAGCCTTACAGTGCAGAAGGAGGCCATTCAGCCCATCTGCACCAACCCTCCAACAGAGTATCTCACCCAGGCCCACCCCGAACCCCATCCCTGTAACCCCACGTAATTATCTCATTAATCCCCCTAACCTACATATCTTGGGACACTATGGGACAATTTCGCATGGCCAGTCCACCTAACCTGCACATCTTTAGACTGTGGGAGAAAACCGGAGCTCGCAGAGGAAACCCACGAAGACATGGGGAAAATGTGCAAACTCCACACAGACAGGAGACACAAGGCCGGAATTGAACCCGGGTTCCTGGTGCTGTGAGGCAGCAGTGGTAACCACTGTGCCACCCATCATGGGGGAATTAAAATGACCCCAATTCCAAACTGATAAAAGGGAGGAAGTAACTTCGAGTGGATATGTTAAAAATTCCCAAGCCAGTTGCAGAATCAGCAGGCTTTGTCACATCCTCGTTCATCAGGCTAAGTACAACTCACAAGTGCCATCACTATTCATCAGGTAACATTCTTACTCTGCAGGTATACATACACCATGACATCTTCCCTGTCTAAACGCGGCATTTAAAGATATCTTCCAGCAGTTTTTCTATTAACCCCAATCAGAAATATTTTGAGCTGCTGTGGGCGACACGGTGGCACAGTGGTTAGCACTGCTGCCTCACAATGCCAGGGACCTGGGTTCGATTCCCGGCTTGGGTCACTGTCTGTGTGGAGTCTGCACGTTCTCCCTGTGTCTACATGGGTTTCCTCCGGGTGCTCCAGTTTCCTCCAAAAAAGAGTGCTGGTTAGGTGCATTGGCCATGCTAAAATTCTCCCTCGGTGTACCCGAACAGGAGTGTGGTGAGTAGGGGATTTTCACAGTAATTTCATTGAAGTGTTAATGTAAGCCTACTCCTGACACTAATAAACTTAAATTCTGCACAACTATCCATTCAAACAATACCAAATTCTGTGGTCAGCATGTGTAATAGGAGTGAGAAAATCCACAGCAACCTCATACTGGTTCATAGAATCCTTACAGTGCAGAAGGAGGCCATTTGGCCCATCGAGTCTGCACTGACCACAATCCCACCCAGGCTCTATTTACTAACCCCCCATTTTTACCCTGCTAATCCCCCTGACACTAGGGTCAATTTAGCATGGCCAATCAACCTAACCCACACATCTTTGGACTGTGGTGGGGGGAAACCAGAGCACCCGGAGGAAACCCACGCAGACACAAGGAGAATGTGCAAACTTCACACAGACAGTGACCTGAGGCTGGAATTGAAGCTGGGTCCCTGGCGCTGTGAGGCAGCAATGCTAACCACTGTGCCACCGTGCCGCTGGTGATATGGTAATACTAATGAACGCCTTCAATTTGCTTATTCTAAGGGATGTATGGGGGTTTGATCAGGTTAGTGTCACCCTCATGGTGATCAAAGGGGATGTTTTAGATTCTGTGACTTCACAATAAGCATTGTCAGCTTTCATTGCTTAAATTATAGCAGACATATTTTTAAATCAGCCTTTGCCTTATTCTGGGAGGGACTCTGATTCTTCTCAAGACATTCTGACTTTGAAATCTATACGACAGCACCAAGTGCGATTGATCTGGAGAAAATCAATGGCTGATTCACAGAGAGAGCTTCTAAAAGTGGAAACAATCTAAGTAATAGCATCTGCACAAAGGTAATGGAGACAGCCAATAATGACCCAATAAGACAAAGGCATGCTTTCCAGCTGCATCACTCAATTTCACTACGCTGGGGGTGATTTAGAACCCGCACACTCCGTCTGCGGGAATGGCAGCACGCACTCCAAATCTGGAGAGCCCCATTCACGCCAGCGAGTTTCAGAGTTCCAATCTTACCAGGCCCCTCGCCGGCGGAGTGGCGTGATACATGCCGCGGGACCCCAGGAAGCTCATTTTAATATATTAGCATGTCATTAGTGAGCACTCTCTCCAGGACATTCCCCCGCCCCTCACCGGATATTCAGCAGCTGCCAGAATGCCATAATGCCGGGGCCATTCACAATAGGTTCACCTGGATATGAAACTGCCCTGGGGGTCTCCCTGGGGGTGTAAAGTCGAGTATAGCCCCTGGGGTAGAGGGGCATGGCCAGGCAGTGTCCTGGCACTGCCCCTTGGTACAAGTTTGCTCTGCCAGGTTATCACCATGCCCATGCCAACTTGGCAGTACCAGTGCTGGCAGTGCCAACCTGACAGTGTCAACCAGTGTCAGGGGGCTAGCCCCTTTGGGAGCTTCATGGGGGATGGGGGGTGGATTCATTCAGATTTGGTTGTGGGCCGGGAACGGATGGAGGAGCAGAGGCTGCCGGTGATGGCCATTGTGGGGGTAGGTGGGTGCCGGCTCCAACTGTGGGGGGGCGGGGGGAAGGGGCCAATAATCGGGGGGAAGATGCCGATGATCGGGGTGGGGGGTGGGGGGGAGAAAGAAGTGCCAACGCCAATCAGCAGTGGGGGAGGGAGCCCCTGAGACCTCCATGGGGGGCTGGGGGGGCGGGGGGGAGGAATTTATTCCTGTTATAATCAGGGTACCCTTTAACCATGGTGCCTGAATTCAATGCAGCCTCGTTTTGCCAGCGTATTTAGGCCATGCCCTCCTGCATGACGGTGTGAAACATCCCCTTGATTTTTTCTATGCAGACTGCGGTAAGATCTGGAGGGAAAACTAACGTGTTTCTCTGGAGAGGAAAACACCATCTTTCCCGCTGGAAACAGCACTCTGCCATTTTTTGCTAAAATTTCTCTCTGTGTTGGAAATGGGAAAATTCTTAAATGCTTTGACATAATCAACGAGACACATTCACCTCCAGGAGAAATGATTCCCCACTCTTGGTTTTATTGAAATTGCTGTTTAAAAATGTCAGTTCTAATCTGTCAGACGCACATCCCAACAATGCTGGAAAAGCCTCCTCATGATTGTTCATATTGTGCATTTAATATACTTGGGTGTTCCACAAAGGCAACACACAATGAGAGATGTCAGTTAGCAAAGATCTACACTTAGATTCAAGTGTGCATCAAAACAGCAGCTTAGGCATTAGAGCAGATCATTGTCTCATCCATTTATGTGACTTTTGCTTTGCTATTTTTGCCACAGGTATTATTTCATCTATTTATAATAAGTGAAATCCTTTTCAAAAGCACTGAAGCAGCGACAGTGTGTGAGGCTCACATGACGTCCTGAACTCTGTCTCTTTCTGTTCAATGACGATGGGCGGGATTTTCCGGCCACTCACCCGAAAACCGGAAAATCCTGCCAAAGTCAACAGGCCTTTCCATGATTCGCACCCCCTTCCACCCACTACGATTCCCATGTGAGCGGAACGGGAAAATCCCCCCTGATACTTCCAATAAGATTCTGAAAACAAGTCCGTCAATTAATTTTAAACGTATAGTTTTTCTATGTTTCTATTAGGTAGGTCTAGAAGGTAGGGACGTGTTTGGCACAACTTGTGGGCCGAAGGGCCTGTTTGTGCTGTAGTTTTTCTATGTTTCTATATGTTGACAAACAAATGGGAGGCTTATGTTTCGGCAGCAAGTATGAGGAACTCCTTCATGGTTTTATATCACGTGGCTGTGAGATTATAAGCCTTTATTTCATGTCCCATGCTTACCTGTGGGAGTTAATTACAGACACAGGAGCAGCTGATACAGGCACTATGTAAAATCAGTGAAACCCATACAAATTATCTGAATATGAAATTTTGTGGCCACACTTCTCCCAAAGAAATTCTGAGTGTTACATTCGCGGGAAAACTGGAGTAATTCACACTGTTTTCTTTCAGTGGGAGTTCAGACTAGAATCTCCCACACTCTGTACACTGCAGAAGCCAGTGTGAATATCATTAAATTTCAGGGGGCGGGGCCAATTCACACTGGAGAGGCTGAAACCAGCAGGCCTCTGCGCAGTGGCCCCGCACTGTCAGCCTCCCGTTTGTGGCCAGCTCAATCGCTGGCCAGGCCGGGACCCCCACAGTACTGCACCCCTAACCCTCCTCCCCATGGCCTGGTTGCGGACCAGCCCCCCAACCAACCCGCCCCCCCCGGACCACCCCAATCTCCATCCCCCCTCCCCCACAAACAGTTACTAGGCAGAACCCCACTCGGCAGATCCCATCCCCCCCAGCAGACTCCCCCGTTCCCCGGCAGACCTCCCCACCGCCCCCGCCCATCCCGATCGCTGGCCTCCCTCCAGCCCCACCTCCCTGCCGATTTCTGGCACGGAGCCGACCACACTGGAAATCCGGGGCTGGGAGACGTTAGTGGGAACACTTGCGGGGACCCTGCACATCGCCCCATGTGCGATTCTCCCAGCATGTTGTGCTAAAAAACCAGCATAGCGAGATGGGAGAATCGCCCCGTTATCTATTTACTACACTTTGGAAACCAGCTGAGTGAACTACTTTCATCATCATTGCACAGCAGGATAAAAGACACCAACAGGCCTTATCTGTTGCTAATGCCAGCTACGTATTTTTTTCCCTCCTGTACCTCATCATAGTGACGATAGGCAGCCTCTAAAGGCAGATTCTCAGCCACTTTTCCAATGTTCTGTGAAAAGCTGATCCTGCAGAGAATCCGCAGCCTGTATGGGCGGCTCAATGGCACAGTGGTTAGCACTGCTGCCTCACAGCGCCAGGGACCCGGGTTCAATTCCGACCTCGGGTAACTGTCTGTGTGGAGTTTGCACATTCTCCCCGTGCCTGCGTGAGTTTCCTCCGGCTGCTCTAGTTTCCTCCCACACTCCAAAGATGTGCGGGTTAGGTGGATTGGCCATGCTAAATTGACCCAAGTGTCGGGGGGATTAGCAGGGTAAATATGTAGGGTTACGGGGATAGGGACAGGCTTGGATTGTTGTTGGTGCAGGCTCGATGGGCCGAATGGCCTTCTTCTGCACTATAGGGATTCTATGGTCCCTGCTGCAAATACCACAATCACGTTTGATTGAGAACAGAACATGTATGTGTTTTCTGTGAGACAGTTTTATGATGAGGGGACAACACTGCAGATGCCAGAACTCTGAAAGAAAAACACCCATTGCTTAATGGGTGGAATTTACTGGCCACAGCAAGAGGCCTGTCCACCTGCTGAAAAACAGATGGCCACCTCATTCCACAACCATTGTCTGGAGGCCGCAATAGGAGCCTGTATTTCCCAATCAGGCACTTCCCTGCCATTAACAGGCTTCCTGGCTCCAGTGAGAGGAACTCCCCTCCAGAACTCCAAGTGCAGAGCAGATGCATCAACCCATCTCAAGAGCTGCCAGCCAATCAGGCTGGAAGCTTCCCAGTCCTGGCAGCACCACCAGGAGCAATGGCCATTACTGCAGCATGGCCTACACCATGGATTGACAATGGAGTTGTAGGAAACAGGTGAGTCTGGCCCCGACAAGGGCTGCAAGGAGAGGGTTCAATTTAAAAGTCAGGTGATCCTGCGATGACTTTAACAAGGCCCACGATGTGGACCTCTTAAAACACGAGCTCCCTGATTAAGGCAGTAATGCCTCGTCCAATCAGGGAGACCTGCCTCTGTATATAATGTGGAGTCATGATGTGGAGATGCCGGTGTTGGACTGAGGTGGGCACAGTAAGAAGTCTCACAACACCAGGTTAAAGTCCAACAGATTTATTTGGAATCATCAGGTGAATGAAGGAGCAGCGCTCCAAAAGCTTGTGATTCCAAATAAACCTGTTGGACTTTAACCTGGTGTTGTGAGACTTCTGACTACAATGTGGAGTGTCAGGGTTACTGGCACTCCAGGTTTATACACTGTACGAGGAAGTACCTGTCTGAGTGTTGCTATGTAAATACATCTGAATTTGGTGAAGGGACCCCAGCCTGGGAGGAGGAGTTATTTCAGGTCCTTTACTCTGAGTTTCTCTGTTCCTGTCAGTGCTGCTGAATGGTCTCAGTTGGCCTCCAGGTGGAAAGCCCGTTTTGAAGCCTTCTCACCCTGGACGACGCTGTGGAGAGTCAGGAAGGTGGACTGGTTCTCCACCCTGCATCCTCATGCCCAATCAGACGGCTCACCCACTGCCGAACCTGCCTCCAGGGCGGGTATTAAATTCCACCCAGTGTTTCAGATCGATGACCTTTCAGCAATATTGTGAAGAGTTAGAAACGTGATAGGTTTAGGGTGGGAACAAAGATGAAAGGTATTAAGAGGGTGTTTATCAGGAGGATGTTTCCACTTGTGGCAGAGCCTACAGGGGGGGGGGGGCGTTTAAAAATAAAAGACAGAGATTAGAATTTATTTTCTCTCAGGATTGTCGTTAGTATGTGGAATTCGCTTCCTTAGAAAGCAGTGGAAGCTTCAAGGCACAGTTAGACAGATTTGTGACAGACAAGGGAGTCAAGGGTTATGGAGGGCAGGTACAAAAAGAGAGTTGAGACAATACCAAGATCAGCCATGGCATGTCAGAACAGACTCGAAGGGCCGAATAGCCGACTCCTGCTCCTGAGTCCTATGTTCGTATGTTCCTAAAAGAAAGATCTGTAATAGGGTCAATTATAACGGTGTGATATGCTAATGAGACACAGCATACATCATCACAGGAAGTGATGCAATGACTCTCACTTGTCGCCCTCATTGCAAGATGAAGTCTGTAAGTTGTTTCTCGATATGTTTAATGGTTTCCTCACCCTCAGTGAACTCTGTAAACATTCTGTGTTAGCACCACAAGAGCAAAGATATTACCTGGTTGCAAAGAGTGAAAGAACAAGCAATTCTCTGCCGGAAGTGAGTTTGGGGGGGGGAGGGGGGCGGGAAGGAGAGAGAGCCCCTGATACTGCTTTGGTGGTGTGGGGTGTGGGTGGGTGGTAAACCCCCAATGCTGCTGTGATAACAGTGAGGATGGGGCGGGGGGGATGGGGTGCGTGGTCCACCATGCCCATGAAGGGTGGGGAGAAGTGTATTGCCAGCGTAATTTTTGAAGGACAAATATATAGTGGAGAACAAACTTGCCAGCTCTGTCAGGCCCCACCCTGCCAATGTGGCACACTGCGTATCAGGAAATCTGGACAGGAGTTTTACCGTCCTGCCCACCACGGGAATTGGAGCGGGTGAGGGACAGACAATGGAAAGGTCCATGGACCTCGGGCGGTTTTTTATGGTTTCAGGATGAGCGAGGCCATAAAATTCCGTCCCTGGTCTGAAAACTCGGCTGTCCACCTAGCGAGGTACATGCAGGTTTTCGGTCAGAGTCTGACACTGTCTGTATATTCACATGTTTGTTCTCCACCATTTCTTATATCTTTGTCCTTCACAAATTACTGATAGAATGATTCAAGTTCCACATGTGATGTGGACTGAAGATCAAAGTTTATTATTTCTTAGTCACAAGTAGGCTTACATTAACAATGCAATAAAGTTACTGCGAAAATCCCCTAGTTGCCACACTCCGGCGCCTGTTCGGGTACACTGAGGGAGAATTTAACATGGCCAATGCACCTAACCAGCACGTTTTTCGGACTGGCACGGGAGGAAACCAGAGCACCCGGAGGAAACCCACACAGACACGGGGAGAACGTGCAGACTCCGCACAGACAGTGACCCAAGCTGGGAATCGAACCTGGGTCCCTGGCAGCAGTGCTGACCACTGTGCTACCGTGTTGCCCTTTCTTAGGGGATCACAATGGGATGGATTTTTAGTTATCGCTCAGTGTTGATGTGGTGCTAGGTTGCTGCATTCTCAGCAATGACATATAGAGTGAATACCCATGACCAAACCCTACTTGGGTGCAAAACGTAAGTCTTCACTGAGTTTCACTGGGCTTCACTGATGACTCAGCCACATCGTTCCACCTGAATACATTTTCCCCCGAGGCACAATTCAGACTGGAGATCAGCTTTACTCCTTATGTATAATCAATTGTCAAGAGGGTGGCAGAAGGGGTGACCAGCAAACTACTTTCTAACTTCTTCCAGAAAGGGCTTCACATCAGTAGCCTCTGAGTTTCCTTACAATAATGAAATGCCTTACCTTTCTATGGTATCTCTCCACGACTAACAAAGAACAAAGAACAACACATTTCAAGAGTGTATACATGGCGGTGATGGAGATCCTGGCCGGGATTTTATGATCCCGCTCGGGCGAGACTCGTAAAATCCCGCCCAAGGCCAGCAGAGAATTCCGTCCTGCGAGCCTGGGGCGGGCCTGCTGGTAAAATTCCAGCAAGGTCGTAAACCCATTAAATAAAGTGCTTGTTAGCACTGTACACCATGGTGAAGCAATCATTCTATTTATTCCAGGTATTTCAATTGAGAACTAAATGAACTTTAATAAGCATCTTCCTGGCTCTTTTGAAGCATAAGAACATTAATTGAGCTTGTTCAATGGTGTGCTTTTGTGTTTGCTATGTTGTGTGTCAAAACATAATTTAATTTCCACTGGTATGCCCCCAAACAAATATTATAAAATATGTTACTATTCTACTCCCTTTGTGTGGAAGGCTGATGCATGACTCACAAGAATCTTTCCGTTGTAACGCTAAGAATACATTTCTGAGTTGAAAGAGTAATTTATGGGTAGAAAGTCTTGGAGGAATGACTCACATAATAACGCACCTGCTTCACTTTGTCTAGCATCAACAAAACCCAGACCACACAGCGACGAATATGGCAAGAAGATCCCACCTCCGAAACCCCGGCGTGACCCAAACACGCAGCTCAGCACGTCGTTCGATGAAACGTACGGCACAAAGCACGGCAGCAGGAAGGCGTTGGCCATGGCAAGCAAGGAGAACGCTTCGGGGCAAGCGTTCAGTCCAACCCAGGGCACTGAGGAAGATGAGCCTGTGTATATCGAAATGGTTGGGAATATATTACGTGATGTCAAGAGAGACGACGATGATCAAAGTGAGGCGGTTTATGAGGAAATGAAATATCCGATGTTTGATGAGGTGATCCAAGACGTCAAGTGGATCAGTGCGGCCAGTTCAGACCCTCATTCTCAGTGTGCTACTCCTACCGTGCCTGACCTGGAATTTACAAAGTCTTCAGTGCCATCAACTCCAAAGGGCTTATTTTGTGAGATTCCACCTCCGTTTCCAAATCTGCTCCCTCATCGCCCCCCGCTACTAGTGTTTCCCCCTGCTCCAACACAGTGCTCCCCAGCCTCGGACGAATCCCCTTTAACTCCTCTTGAAGTCACAAAACTGCCAGTACTGGAAACAAGCATATCTTTTATCAAGCAAGCTGGTGCTTCTCCATCATCACTCCCAGCTCAGGCTTCTGGATACCAGAAAATAGAAAAAGACTTGCCACCTTCCCATGGAATAGGTGCAACCGGAAGGTCCTCCTCTCCACCACTCCCTTCAACTCTTTATAGGACACCATCACCTCATAGTCTTCAAAGTCACTTTAGTCATTCAATATCCCCATCTCCTGTCACTATGGGGCGCTCCATGACTCCTTTAGGTCTAAAAAGACCCCCACCCTATGAGTCTATACATCCAACCCCAAGATGTTCTTCCGCAGTGCCTCAGTCCACAGTGAAAACCCCAGTACAAGAAGGAGGAAAGACAGGAAATGCTTCTTCTTCTCACGGGGCTACACATACTGGGTCAAGGTCCAGAACACCAACCAGTCCCTTGGAAGAGCTCAGTTGCCTCTTTACCTCAGGAAGGAGTCTATTGAGGAAATCAGCCAGTGGAAGGAAATCCAAGGAACCCATGGAAAGTAAGTGGTCATTCAGTCTTCTAATTCATGAAACAGTAGCTTGCTTGGTAGTCTTCAGCTCCAAAAGTGTAAGCATTTGAGGGGTGGAGGAGTTCTCTTTCAAATCCTACCTAAAACCTTGAAACAAATTGAGTAGTTGGTATGAAACCTGGTTCATCTTCTTTCATCATTGATGGAGGGTTCAAAAAGGTCCAACTGATGCTCTAATCAGGCATACCCTTTTCACTCTTTCCACCTGTATTGCAATCCAGCATGGATATTGGGACACAAGTTTCTTCTCCACTCAGACCGTAAATGGAATAGAAACAAAAAATGCTGTTATATCTCAGCAGGTCTGACAGCATCTGTGGGGAGATAATAGAGTAACAGGAAACTGTGCTGAGAGCAACCAAACCTATTCCACTTACATAATATAAAAGCAAAATACTGCGGATGCTGGAATCTGAAACAAAAACAGAAAATGCTGGAAAATCTCAGCAAAATCTCAGAGCTGACGCAGGATCATCTAGGCTCGAAACGTTAGCTCTATTCTCTCCCCACAGATGCTGCCAGACCTGCTGAGGTTTTCCAGCATTTTCTGTTTTTGTTTCTGATTCCAGCATCCGCAGTATTTTGCTTTTATATTATGTAAATGGAATAGGTCTGGTTACTCTCAGCACAGTTTCCTGTGGGCATGAATCCATAGCAGAAAATTATCCACAAATTGTGCAGTCAACATGGGCTTGTCAGTACAACCTTCATCCCAAGAACAAATACTTGGGCTGTACCCAGTCGAAGATTTGATCTGCCGAAGAGTCATCCAGACTCGAAACGTTGGCTCTGTTTTCTCTCCACAGATGCTGCCAAACCTGCTGGGATTTTCCAGCATTTTCTGTTTTCGTTTGAGATTGCTCTGTGCTGGTATTGGATACAAGAGATGGAATAATGTTCCTTTCCCCCGCATGAGCACTTTTCAACCTCTAAAGGACAAAATTCACAAAACATTTTGCTCTCAGTGGTACCAAACATTCATTACACTTTCCCCGGCCCACAGACTTTAATTGAGATCTTTGCACTGGAACTTTGAGTGTGACATCCAGAGGCTTGAGACTCTACGTGAATGGGGCAAATATTTGAATTTCTCCTTGACTGATCAGATTGAAGACGCATTGAAGAGCAGCCAAGAAGTGTCATTTAAAATATGTAACTCAATGTTTAAATCAGTTACAGAAAGTGAAATAAAGAGAGTGAAAGATAGATTAAGAGAGACAAAATAAAAGAGACAAACAGATTTTTAAAAGTAACTCCACCTTTAGGGATTCAATGATAATTAAAACCTGAGGGAATGCCGCTCCACATTTGTAAAGAGTGAATTTTCAGAGCAGAAAATAAGATTGAATATTCCGTTAAAATAAGAATACAATTAAAATACAATCAGTTGCACTGTAGATTAGCAGAGCCATTAGAAAAAAAACAAGTATTTGGCTTTATTTTTAGAGGGATAGAATTAGAGAAATTATCCTTAATGTTTATGGACCATTGGTTAGATCACATTTAGAAAACTGCTTGGAGTTGGTCGCCATATTATGAAAAGGATAAAGAGGCACTGCAGAGGGTACAGATTAAATTTACAAAGGTGATACCAGAAGTTCACAGCTGGACAGATAAAATGCATTTTTCCTCTTGAAAAAAGACAGGGGTGAACTGAGGAAGGTCTTTCAAATTATGAAAGCTATCGATAGATTGGATACAGAAAGAATGTTTCCAATTGTGAGGAAGAGCATAGAAACCATCAATATCAGATAGTCACCAAGAAATCCAATAGGAAATTCAGAAGAATCCTCTTCATAAAGGGTGGTGAGAATGTGGAACTCACTACTAGAGGAAGTGATTGAGGAATATTTTAGATGCATTTAAGGAGAAGCTAGACAAGCATGTGAAAGAGAGAATGGAGAGAGAAAGATAGAGGAGACGCATGTGAAGCATAAACACCAGCATGGACTGGTTGGACCGAATGGCCTGCTTCTGTGCTAGATAACCTATGTAATCCTCCATGAAAATGTACTTGCACTGGAATGGATAAGCCCTTCCTTTTTCTGATGAGATTCTCCTCCTGGGTACTCGCTAATTAGGAAGGACAGGCAAAAAGGAAAAGGAGGTGGGGTGGCGTTGTTAATGAGGGATGAAATCAGTGCCATAGTGAGAGAGGGTATTGGTTCAGAAAATCTCAATGTAGAATCAGTCTGGGTGGGGCTAAGAAGCAACCAGGGCGGAAAACATTAGTGGAAGTTGTCTATAGGCCTCCAAATAGTAGTGGTAAGGTAGGGGATGGCATTAAACAGGAAATCAGAGATGCATGTAACAAGGGTGCTACAGTAATTATGGGTGACTTTAATCTTGGGTAAACTAAATTGGGTAAACTAAATTGGCAACAATATTGTGGCAGATAAATTCCTGGATGGTTTTTTAGACCAGTATATTGAGGAACCAACTAGGGAACATAGTTTGATTTGGTATTATGTAATGAGAAGGGGTTAATTGATAATCTTGTGTGGGGTCCTTTAGGGAACAGTGACCTTAAAAGGAGAGAATGCGTCATATAAGGTTAGTGTGCAAATGTAAGCGTATTGGACTAGGGATAGGTTATTGGCATGGATTGGGAATTGGTTAGCAGATGGGAAACAGAGAGTAGGAATAGTCTTTTTCTTGGTGGCAGGCTAGTGCGGTACCACAGGAAGCAGTGCTTGGGCCCCAGCTATTCACAATATATTTCAATGATATGGAGGCGGGAAACAAAAGTAACATTTCCAATTTTGCTGAAGACATGAAACTTGGTGGGAATGTGAGTGGTGAGGAGGAAGTTAAAAGGCGATTTGGACAAGTGAGTGAGTAGGAAAATGCACGGTAGATGCAACATAACCATAGAACCATAGAAAATTACAGCTCAGAAACAGGCCTTTTGGCCCTTCTTGTCTGTGCCGAACCATTTTTTGCCTAGTCCCACTGACCTGCACTTGGACCATATCCCCCCACACCCCTCTCACCCATGAACCCGTCCAAGTTTTTCTTAAATGTTAAAAGTGACCCCGCATTTACCACTTTATCCGGCAGCTCATTCCACACTCCCACCACTCTCTGCGTGAAGAAGCCCCCCTTAATATTCCCTTTAAACTTTTCTCCTTTCACCCTTAACCCATGCCCTCTGGGTTTTTTCTCCCCTAGCCTCAGCGTGGATAAATGGGAAGTTGTCTACTTTGCTCGGACAGAATGGCACGGTATTACTTTAATGGCTATGAATTTTGGAAATGCTGTCGTACATAGGGATGTGGATGTCCCAGTACACCATTCACTGAAAGCAAGCATGCAGGTACAGCAGGCAGCTAGGAAGGCAAATGGTACGTTGGCCTTCACTGCCAGAGAATTTGAGTGCAAGAACAAGGATGTCTTACTGCAGCTGCACAAAGTCTTGATGAGACCACTCCTGGCGTGCAGTTTTGGTCTGCTTACCTAAGAAAGGAATACTTGCCATAGAGAGAGTACAGAGAAGGTTCACCAGACTGATTACTGGGATGGCAGGATTGTCGTTTGAGAGATTGGGTTGACTGTGCTTTTATTCATTGGAATTTAGAAGAATGAAAGGGGATCTAATTGAAGCATGTAAAATTCTGACAGGGCTGGACTGACTCGATACAAGGATGTTATTCCCTCTGGCTGGAGGGTATAGAACAAGAGGTCACATTCTCAGGATGTGGGACAAGCCATTTAGGACTGAGATGAGGAGAAATTACTTCATTCAGAAGGTGGTGAACCTGTGGAATTCTCTACCATATAAGACTGTGGAGCCAAATCACGATATATTTAAGAAGGAAATATATATGTTTCTAGACTGTAACGGTGTCAAAGGGTATGGGAAGAATGTGGGAGAGTGCATCGAGTTAGAGGATCAGCCATGATCATATTGAATGGCGGAGCAGGCTCGAAGGGCCAATGATCTACTCCTGCTCCAGTTTTCTATGTTTCCATGTTTCTAAATGGGTATATATCAGTTAAGCTCAGCAACTTCACACTGTTCACTGGGTTTGAATGCTAAATCTCTCAGTGAGATACACATACAGCATAGATTTCTGGAGGAACACGTTGCACAGTGGTTAGCATTGCTGCTTCACAGCTCCAGGGGCCTGGGTTCGAATCCCGGCTCGGGTCACTGTCTGTGTGGAGTTTGCATGTTCTCTCCGTGTCTGCGTGGGTTTCCTCCGGGTGCTCTGGTTTCCTCCCACAGTCCAAAGATGTGCGGGCTAGGTTGATTGGCCATTCTAAATTGCCCCTTAGTGTCCCGGGATGAATAGGTTAGAGGGATTAGTGGGTAAATATGTAGGGATATGGGGATAAGGCCTGGGGTGGGATTGTGGTTGGTGCAGATTAGATGGGCCAAATGGCCTCTTTCTGCACTGTAGGATTCTATGATTCTATGAGCAAAACGGCCAGAATTTTCCCGCCCTGCCCGCCACTGGAATTTTAGCGGGCGGGTTGCAGAGAATGTGAAATGCCACTGACTGTTGGGTGAGAATTTCAGGCTTTTAGACTAGCGTGGCTGGAGAATTCCGCCTGACATCTCTGACAACAACTTTGCAAATTCCATGTTAAGCTGTGCACATGCAGTCACTGGAGGTCTGATTTACACTTTAATGAAGGAGTTCTGATAGTCTGCCTGTTATTCCAGCAACAATATCTATCCGATTGACTAAGTGTCATCCTTGTCAGTGCTGTTACCCACTGATGAATTTGCTGAACAACAGTGACATTGGCCTTTGGGTTTCCAACCTAACTGCTGGATTTGACATTCATCAGTGAAGCACTTGCTGTTGACCTCAAAGAGAGCTGTCCACAAAGATCTAGTCCTCTGTGGTGTGGATTTCCCCTTTCCTGCCATCAATTTCAATACTAAAACAACATGTCGGACAAGGGAATATGAATCTAAATTTAGACTGAAAGAGGTAAATGGATAGTTAAGGTGGAATATTTTCAGAGTTGTTACCATGTGGAATTGTTTGGTCATGATGGTTACGGAAACAGCAAGTGCGGTGGATTTGTTTTGGCAGGCAGGGCTGTTGAAAGACAGCGGAAGTAAAATGGGAAAAGAAGTTTGGAACTGGCCCAGAGTGGAGCTTTATATTTTGATGGATGATCCTAAGGAAATTGGGACAAGTGTTACAGGGACGAGGGCGTTTGCTTAAGTATGTTTTGTGATGGATCATGGGTAGCCATTGTGTCTGAGAACTTGTTTGAGTGCCTTTGGGAGCCAAAGGAATTTCCTAAAACTTTTCCTGAAATCGGCAAGTTATTATTCCCTTTCATTGTTTTCCCATGGAGTTAGCATTCCTAGTATTTAGCATTGCTAATCAAGTTAGGAGGTCTTCAGTTTTTAACGGCATTAATAGAAGCAGTGAGCCACAAAAAGAAAAGTATTTGCAATGTCTACTGTTGCATTTTTTCTCGGCAATGTCCTTTGATTCAGCAATGTGCTAAAAACATGTGAAAAAGGAAATGAAACAAGGTCAGCAGGCCCAACTGTGTTCACCGTATCCATTAATCATGTCTGTGGTCAAAGATAACTTCTGAGGAGATCAGGTGTCACAAGAATCCATTATTCTTCATCCAACTAAACATGACAGTACACTGACCTATGTTCCAGAAAGTGATTAATTGTCGAGTAGTGTTTCATGTTTCTGAGATTTTTTATGTCTCTCCCACTTCCTCATTCCAACTTCTCTCACTAACGCGCCTGATAGACTTGTAGTTCTAGTATTCCTCTTTCCAATCTATGTTTCATTAAATGGTCACACCTTCAGGTTCCACATCTCTCTGCCTGATTTAAGCCTTCCCACCTCCACCCTGATTAAGCCCAGGATGGGAGGGTGGATGGCCTTCCTTGGAGGCTTTGGAGAGAGTACAGAGGAGGTTTACCAGGACGTTGCCTAGTATGGAGGGGCTTAGTTATGAGGAGAGATTGGGTAAACTGGGGTTGTTCTCCCTGGAAAGACGGAGGATGAGGGGAGACTTAATAGAGGTGTATAAAATTATGAAAGGCATAGATAGGGTGAACGGTGGGAAGCTTTTCCCTAGGTCGATGGTGATGTTCACAAGGGGTCATAGGTTCAAGGTGAAGGGGGGGAGGTTTAACACAGATATCAGAAGGACATATTTTACATAGAGGGTGGTGGGGGCCTGGAATGCGCTGCCAGGCAAGGTGGTGGAGGCGGACACACTGGGAACGTTTAAGACTTATCTAGATAGCCATATGAACGGAGTGGGAATGGAGGGATACAAAAGAATGGTCTAGTTTGGACCAGGGAGCGGCACGGGCTTGGAGGGCCAAAGGGCCTGTTCCTGTGCTGTATTGTTCTTTGTTCTTTGTTCTTACCCAGCTGTCAATTGAGGGGGCACTCCAGTGTAGTGCTAAGGCACTGGAGTTAGAGGTGTTATCTTTCAGGTGAGATTTTAAACCCAACCTCATCTGCCTGCCCAGATCAATGTAAATGTCCCCATGGTAATGTTGTAAAGAAGAGGAGAGTCGATATCCTTGGTGTCCTGGCCAATATTTATCCCTCAATCAAAATCACAGAAACAGATTATATTGTCACTATCACATTACTGTTTGTGGGAATTTGCTGTGTGCCAATTGGCTGCTGCGTTTCCTATGTTAAAGTTAGATTACACCGCTAAAAGCAATGGCTGTAAAGCTTCGAGATGTCTGCTGATTTTGAATATAAGTGCAAGTCTTTCCTTTATTTTCTTTACTTGAAGTTCTCTCTTACTAGAGCAGTTATGAAAGGCGGGAGACTATATTGTACATTTTGGGCTACAAGGTGGAATCAGTGAGGATGGGAAGTGAAAACATCCTACTTGGTTTCCTCACACGCTACAGATATAAAGCAACATCTTTTGGGTATCTGTAAAGTGTGGACACTTTCACGATCTTATCAGAACTTCCTTTGAAGAGGAGCAACCAACATATTGGTTTCTTATCCATAATTATGTTACATTTTCATCAGCAACAAGCAGCTTTGATACATCACAAAAGTAAATACAAATGAAATTGGTCATTCGATTCATTTTGAGGAAGGTCAGCATTCCAAGTATACCTATGATCGCACCATTAAAGCATCTAACTATTACTTCAATAATTCCAGAGTTTATGCTTCAATAACCCTATCTGGAAGTTTCAGTTTGCAGAAATAGGTCCTGTCATCAGTCCTGAACTTCTCTTTTACTAGTTTATAACGATGACTCATAGAATCCATATAAATCCCTACTGTGCAGAAGGAGGCCATTCGGCCCATCGAGTCTGCACCAACAACAATCCCACCCGGACCCTATCCTTGTAACCTCACGTAATCCCTCTGACACTAAGAGGCAATCTCACCCAGACCTATTCCCCGCAACCCCAAGTATTTACCCCGCTAATCCCCCTAACCTGCACATCTTGGGACACTAAGGGGAAAGTTAGCATGGCCAATCCAACTAGCCTGCATATCTTTGGACTGTGGGAGGAAAACGGAGCACCCGGAGGAAACCCATACAGAAACGGGGAGAACATGCGAACTCCATACAGACGGTCACCCGAGACCCGGAATTGAACCCGGGTCCCTGGCGCTGTGAAGCAGCAGTGCTAACCACTGTGCCACCGTGCCGCCCATCACTCATTGTCCTTCAGTTATAATTTAACATAAAATACTGTTGGAAAGACTTGTGGAATCAGTGTTTCTAAATTTTCTTAACCAAACATCAGTTCTTTGACATAAGGACATAAGAAATAGGAGCAGGAGTAGGTCCTTTGAGCCCATTCTACCATTCAGTGAGATCATGGTTGATCTTTTATCACAACGTCATATTGGGGGCGGCACGGTGGCACAGTGGTTAGCACTGCTGCCTCACAGCGCCAGGGACCTGGGTTCGATTCCCGGCTTGGGTCACTGTGTGGAGTCTGCACATTCTCCCCGTGTCTGCGTGGAATTCCTTGCTGCATCTACCCTGTCGAGTCCTGTGGAAATTTTCTATGTTTGAATAAGATCACCTCTCAATCTTCTAAATTGCAGAGAACAAAGGCCCAGGGGGGATTTCGTGGGGCTGTTGTGTGTGTGTGTGGGGGGTGGGGGGGGGGGGATGTGGTGATGGGAATTTTATGGGGGGATATTGTGAGGGGGTTATTGTGAGGGGGATATTGTGAGGGGGATATTGTGAGGGGGTTATTGTGAGGGGGTTATTGTGAGGGGGATATTGTGAGGGGGTTATTGTGAGGGGGTTATTGTGAGGGGGTTATTGTGAGGGGAATGGTGTGAGGGGGTTATTGTGAGGGGGTTATTGTGAGGGGGTTATTGTGAGGGGGTTATTGTGAGAGGGTTATTGTGAGGGGGTTATTGTGAGGGGGATATTGTGAGGGGGTTATTGTGAGGGGGTTATTGTGAGGGGGTTATTGTGAGGGGGTTATTGTGAGGGGGTTATTGTGAGGGGGTTATTGTGAGGGGGATATTGTGAGGGGGTTATTGTGAGGGGGTTATTGTGAGGGGGTTATTGTGAGGGGGTTATTGTGAGGGGGTTATTGTGAGGGGGTTATTGTGAGGGGGTTATTGTGAGGGGGATATCGTGAGGGTGTTATTGTGAGGGGGTTATTGTGAGGGGCTTATTGTGAGGGGGTTATTGTGAGGGGGTTATTGTGAGGGGGATATTGTGAGGGGGATATTGTGAGGGGGATATTGTGAGGGGGTTATTGTGAGGGGGATATTGTGAGGGGGTTATTGTGAGGGGGTTATTGTGAGGGGGTTATTGTGAGGGGGATATTGTGAGGGGGTTATTGTGAGGGGGTTATTGTGAGGGGATTATTGTGAGGGGAATGGTGTGGGAAGATGTTGTGGGGAGGATATTGTTGGGAGTTGTTGTCGGGGGATATTGTTTCTGCCCACAGCACAATGGCAGCTGGTTCCACAATCAAATTAATCCACAAAGAAAATCTAAATAACGTTGCTGATTTGCTGTCAGTGCATTTCACACTGCTGGTATTGACAAAATTCATTGCTATTAGGTATCACTTCTGGACCTGTTTTTAGTTATTTAATGCTATTTATTCAATAGAATCTCCCTTCTCCCCTCAAAATGTGACACCCTGTATTATATTTCATCTTATGCGCTTTTGCCTATTTTAGATTTTTAAATCTTTCACAGGATGTGGGCATCGCTGGCTAGGCCATAATGTATTCCCCATCCTTATTTGCCCTTGAGAAAGTGGTGTTGAGCTGCCTTCTTGAACCGCTGTTATCCATCTGGTTCACTAAGTTAGGAAGGGATTTGCAGTATTTTGACTAGGTGACAATGAAGGAATAGTGATATAGTCCCAAGTCAGGTTGACATGTGGCTTCGAGGGAACTTGCAGGTGGGGTGATACACAGGCATTTGCTGTCCTTGTCCTTCTAGGTGGTAGAGATCAAGGGTTTGGATGGTGCTGTTGAAGGAACCTTGGTGAATTCCTGAGGTGCATCTTGTAGATGGTACACATGGCTGCTACTGTACATCAGTCTTGAGGGAGTGAAGCTCTAAGATGGTGAATGAGTTGTCAATCAAGCAAGCTGCTTTGGCCTGGATGGTATCGAGCTTCCTAAGTGTTGATGAAGCTGCACTCATCCAGGCATGTGGAGAGTATTCCATCACACTCCTGACTTGAGCCTTGCTAGAGTGTGGACAGATTTGGGGAGTGAGGAGGTGAGCTACTCACCACAGAATTTCCAGCCTCTGACCTGCTCTGATAGCCATGGTATTTATATGGCTAATCCAGTTCAGTTTCTTGCCAAGGGTGACCCCCATGATGTTGTTAGTGTGGGATTCAGCGATGGTAATGCCATTGAACGTTAAGGGGAGATGGTTCGATTCTCTCATATTGGAGATGGTCATTGTCTGGCACTTGTGTGATGCGAAAGTAATTTGCCACTTATAGCCAGGGTCTGAATGTCCAAGTCTTGCTGTATATAAACATAGACTGCTTCAGTATCTGAGGAGTTGCGACTTATCAGCTAACATCCCCGCTTCTATCCTCATAATGGTGGGAATGTCGTTGATAAAGCAGCTGAAAATTGTTGGGCCTAGGACACTATCCTGAGAAACTCCTGCAGTGATATATTGGGACTGGCTTCTGAATGCCACATGGGTCAAATGCTGCCTTGATATCATGGACAGTCACTCTTGAGTTTAGCTCTTTTGACCATGTCTGGACCAAGGCCATAATGAGTCTCGCCCTTGAATACTTTTTATCAGATGTCATCTCCAGTGGAGATTCCACTCAGTACAGCACCCCAGGTCAATCTCTTTATTATGAATGAAGTCAAATTGTGTGGAGTTTGCACATTCTCCCCGTGTCTGCGTGGGTTTCCTCCAGGTGCTCCGCTTTCCACCCACATGTGTGGGAGGTGGATTGGCCATGCTAAATTGCCCCTTAGTTTCAGGGGGATTAGCAGGGTAAATATGTGGGATTATGGGGACAGGGCCTGGGTGGGATTGTTGTCGGTGCGGACTCAATGGGCCAAATGGCCTCCTTCTGCACTGTAGGGATTCTATGTTTCATTGCGAAAGAGTTTTCTTCCCAAGCTGCAAACAGGCATCTAACCAACGGAAAATAAGCTGCAGTGAGCCCTTCTGAAACCCCTTCTCTGTTGCCTGCCTGGAAGCATGTGTGACACCCTTGTCTTTTCATCAGCCGACTGCCACTCAGCACCCACCTTTAGGCAGGACGTAGACCAGCGGGATTTAACTGAGGCTCAACAGCTAAAATCACGTTGTCAGGTGGGACTCATGGGGTAGTTTCCCAGCAGCTGCGAGTTAAAATCCGATCCTGTATGCCTAAAGGCTATTTGACTGTGGAAGGTATCCACAGCTGAGTCTGTGTCACCCTCATACTGACACTTTGCAGCCAGATAGCTGCCAGGAATCTGAGCCCTGACTCATTCCCCTGTCCAACTGTGTTCAGATCTAACCTTTGTACATGGGATTTTCCTGCTGTGTATGGGATGGAGTTTTTATCATTATCAATTGAATGTTAAGCATGACCTTAGTAGAGGGCAGACAGGGAAGTCTGGTGGGCGAGAATCACAGTGGCTTTCCAAGACAGTAAGGGACAGTATTCATTGAAATGGAAGGAAACTCCCGCCGCGTGGATTGAAAATCAGGCTGGTGTGCGATCCACGCAGCCGGAATTTCCTCTATGCACTCCACTCCAGAAAACCTTATGGTTCAGAGCATAGAATCCCTACAGTGCAGAAGGAGGCCATTCGGCCATCAAGCCCACACCGACAACAATCCCATCCGGCCCTATCCCCGTAACCCCACGTATTTACCCTGCTAATCGCCCTGACACTAAAGGGAGAATTCAGCATGGCCAATCGACCTTATCCACACATTTTTGGACTGTGGGAGGGAATCGGAGCATCCGGAGAAAACCCACACAGACACGGGGAGAACATGCAGACTGCACAGACAGTGACCCGAGGCCAGAATTGAATCCGGGTCCCTGGTGCTGTGAGGCAGCAGTGTTAACCACTGTGCCACCGTGTCGCCCTATGAACCATCTTATGGTTCAGATAGTGAAGACCAAAATCTTACCCTTAAAATTCAGTGCCACAGAAGCGATGCATTAGCGCATTTAACTAATAGAAAGGTGTCAGCTGCAACTGTAATATTATTCAGTTCACTACCAGCCAGTTATCAGATCCATTTTAAACAGTTTCATTTTTCTCTGACAGTGATTATATCTCAGAAGCAAATAATTACGAGGCAGTCTTCTTTTTTATTAATATTGTTCTTCCACCTTGAAGCAAATATTAACTGGAAGCTGAAGGCTGAGATAAGCTTGGATTTTGATTTAAAGGTTTCTCAAGGTTTGGCATCTGGCATAAACCTTCCAGCGATCCAGTTTCTCATTTGCGATGCACCGCTGTCACACACAAACCCTGTGAAGAACAGCCCGTAACCTACCGATAATGAATGTCTGGCTGAGCTCACTGTGACAGTCGGTCTGCCACAGTTGTTACTTAAAATGATTGCTTTAGTTTAAGTACAATATGCTTCGTGTCTGCTGCCTGCCCACAGCCACTAAAATTGATTTAGTTAGCAAGTTCGGTCTGATTGATGTCTGTTATTGACACTAACTCCACTTTGTCTCGATTGTGTATTATGGCAAAACCGGACTGTTGAACCTCCCCCACCACCCCCCCCCCCCCCCACCCCCCAAAACCTTGATTTATAATATATCCCGGTCTCTCTAATCCTTATCAGACATATTGATCAAAATAATTTTTCAAAAGCAACAAGCACGCAAAAGAAAATCACAATTTGTAATTGCATTTCCGAAGGAAAGAACTGTGAACGATCTGTAATTGGGACAATTCGGAATGTGGCTTCATTTTGTATGTAAGGACTAACCATTGTATCAGTACACTTAGCAAGGTTAAAATGTACAGTATAAATGGGATGGGTGATTTACTGCTGCACTGCAAGGTGACAGATTACCGAAGCAGGAATTAGTTCCTGAATACTGAAGCAGGAATTGGTTTAAAAAAGTAATTGCTTCCACCTAAAGCTTATTTATTAGTGTCACAGGTAGGCTTATATTAACACTGCAATAAAGTTACTGTGGAAATCCCCTAGTTGCCACACTCCGGCGCCTGTTCGGGTACACTGAGAGAGAAGTTAGCATGGCCAAAGCACCTAACCAGCACATCTTTTGGACTACTGTGGGAGGAAACCGGAGCACCCGGAGGAAACTCATGCAGACACGGGGAGAACGTGCCGACTCTGCTCAGACAGCGACCCGAGGCTGGGAATCGAACCCAGGTCCCTGGTGCTGTGAGGCAGCAGTGCTAACCACTGTGCCACCATGCTGCCCCACTGTCATGTTGTGGAGTACCTGCGTATCAGCTTTTGCACACGCAAAGAACTAACTTGCATTTATATAACGGCTTTCACAATGTCAAAACCAAAGTGCTTTGTGGATAATGAAGTATAGTCATTGTTTTAATGTAAAAAATCAATGTTGTCTGTGAATTTTTGCCTGAAAGTTTCCTTGCACTATATTTTTGCACCTTTCCCTCTGCTTTTGTATTATTCAATTTTTTGTATATTTTACTTGAATTTATTGCAAAACTTATTCCAATTCAGCCTCTGACCACAACAGGAGTTGACTTCAAATAAACCTTTGGTGAAAAATGAACCATATAGCTCCAACAAACAACAATGTGATAATTTTACCGTCCCGCCCACCATGGGAATCGGAGCAAGCGAGGGGCGGACCATGGAAAGGTCCACTCGGGCAGGATTTTATGATTTTGGAATGAGTGAGGCCGTAATGTCCTGTTCATAGAGTCACCTGCCTCAACCACTTTCTCTGGCGGCTCATTCCATATACGCACCACCCTCTGCAAAGAGAGAATGCCCCTCAAGTACCTTTTAAATCTTTCCCATCTCACCTTAAAACTATGCCCTCTAGTTTTCAATTCCCCTTCCCTGGGAAAAGGACTATCTGCAGGATTTTACGACCTTGCTCAACCCAAAACTAGAAAATCCTGCCCAAGGTCAACAGACCTTCCCATTGACCGCCCTTCACCCACTCCGATTCCCATGGCAGGCAGGGCGGTAGAATCCAGCATATGTGCATTCATCCTATCTATGTCCCTCATGATTTTATAAACTGCTTGAGGCGTTGATTCAGGGGGAAATATTGGCTCGGACATCAGGAGGTGAATTTTCTCATTCCACCCACCACGGGAATCGGAGCGGGCGAGGGGCAGACCATGGAAAGGTCCGTTGACATCGGGCAGGATTTTCCGGTTTTGGGGGCGAGCGTGGCTGGAAAGTCCCGCCCCAGGGAAGGCTCTTCTTCAAATAATGGCATCTTTATGTCTACGTGAAAAGCCAGATAAGGCCTCAGTGTCATGTCCCAATCAAAAGATGGCACCTCTGACATGCAGCACAGTTATAAATGATCAAATTTCTGGATTGGGGCTTGAACCCATGACTATCTGACTCTGAAGCAAGAAAGCTACCAATTGATGACACCAAGTACAGTAGTATGTTTACAGTATACACTGTGTAATGATATTGACCGGGGTTTTCCAGCCCTTCCCACCCGTAGGGTTCTTCCTTCTGGTCCTCCCACAGGCGACCTCCTGCGACAGGTTCCCTAGCAGCATGACCAGTGATCAATACAAATGGCCATTGACTTTGGCGGGACTGGAAGCTCTCAACGGCAGCCAACGGTGGGCTGCTTCCATCACTGGAAAACACACTGCAGGGGAGCTGGAAAATCCCAACCTGCCTCTGTGTTAGCTGAAGTGCCTGTGAAGGAGCATGCAGCCTAAGGATTAAGATGAGGCCTGAGGACTAATTTCCATCTGCCTTTGGGTCTCTCTTTAAGGTGTCCACTGCCAACTCTTGGGTGAAGTCTGAACCCAAAAGTGAATCTATGTGAATTTTTATCCCATTACCTGGTCCTTCATCTCCTTTGATATTTGTAGATTATACCTGGCACAAAGATGATGGTTGAAGTTATTGGAAGCCAGTTATCTCAGTCCCAGTACGTCACTACTGGGGTTCCTCAGGATAGTGTCCTAGGCACAATCATCTTAAGCTGCTTCATCAAGGACCTTCCTCCGTCATTAAGTCAGAAACGGAGATGTTAGCTGATAAGTCATGACTCCTCAGAAACTAAAGCAGCCCATGTCCGTATGCAACAAGACATGGACTTTGGGGAGGCATGGTGGCACAATTGTTAGCACTGCTATCTCACAGCGCCAGGGACCTGGGTTCAATTCTGGCCTGAGGTGACTGACTGTCTGTGTGGAGTTTGCACATTCTCCCCGTGTCTGCGTGGGTTTCCTCCGGGTGCTCCGACTTCCTCCCACAGTCCAAAGATGTGCAGGTTAGTTTGATTGGCCATGCTAAATTGACCCTTAGTGTCAGGAAGGATTAGCAGGGTAAATACGTGGGGTTACAGAGATAGGGCCTGGGTGGGATTGTTGTCGGTGCTAGCTCGATGGGCCAAATGGCCTTCTCCTGCATTGTAGGGATTCTATGAACATTCAGGCTTGGGCGGATAAGTGGCCAGTTACGTTCATGCCAGGCAATGGCCATCTCCAACAAGAGAAAATCTAACCATCTCCTCTAAGCATTCAATAGCATTACAATCACTGAATCCCCAATGAACAACATGCTGGAGGGTTCCCAGAAACTGAACCAGACTAGCCTTATAAATACAGCAAGTCAAAGGCTGGGAATTCTGCAGTGAATAACTCTCCTCTGACTCCTCAGAGCCTGTCCAGCATCAATAAGGAACAAGTCACGAGTGTGATGGATTACTCTCAGCCTTCCTTGATGAGTTCAGCTCCAACAATGCTCAAGAAGCTGAACACAATTCAGGGCAAAGCAGCCTGTTTGCACAGCACCTCATCCACCACCTTCAACATGTACTCCCTCCTGCACAAACACACAGTGGCAGTGCTGTGCAACATGTACAAGGTGCACCTCATGAAACCTCCTTCGACAGCACCTTCCAAATCTCTGACTTCTACCGCTTGAAATGTCAAGGGCAGCTAACACATGGGAACACCACGACTGCAAGTTCCCCTCCAAGCCACACACCATTCTGACTTGGAAATATATCGCCATCCCTTCACTGTCACTGGGTCAAAAACTTAGAACTCCATTCCTAACAGCACTGTGGGTGTACATACAGCAAATGGACTGCAATGGTTCAAGAAGATGTCTCACCGCTACCTTCTCGAGGGCAATTAGGGCTGGGCAGCAAATGCTGTCAGTGATGCTCACATCCCATAATAAAACCTCTGTGTGCAAATTGGCTGCTATTTGCGTACAAAATTAATAATGATGGGAACATTGCATTTATATATATATATATCAGTGACTATCCTTCAAAAAAAGAGTCCATTGAATCTAAAATGCTTTGTACATCCTGCCAATATGATGGGGTGGCACAGTGGTTAGCACTGCTGCCTCACAGTGCCAGGGTGCCGGGTTTGATTCCCGGCTTGGGTGACTGTGTGTGTGGAATTTGTACGTTCTCCCCATGTCTGCGTGGGTTTCTTCCGGATGCTCCGGTTTCCTCCCAGTCTAAAGATTAGGTTGATTGGCCATGCTAAATTGCCCCTTAATGTCAGGGACACTCACTAGGGTAAATGTATTGGGTTACAGGGAATGGGCCTGGGTGGGATTGTGGTCGGTGCAGACTCGATGGGCCGAATGGCCTCCTTCTGCACTGTAGGATTCTATGAGTGCTTTTTAAATGCATGCATTGTCTTTCAGTTAAATGGCTCACAGTTGGCTTATTGCCAACCTTTACACATATCGAATATAAACTTGGTAACAGGGTACATTTCAGTCTCTGTTACTGGCAGAGTGACACCTCTGAGCCACACAGTAGACTTGAGATGAAAAACAGCAATTCTCTCACAAGCCAGTTAAGAGTTAGTGAGTTATAAAAACATAAGAAATAGGAGCAGGTGTAAACTGTATGGCCCCTTAAATCTGCCCCACCCTTCAATGCATTAATGGCTGATCTACTGCCTCAATTCCACTTTCCCCATGTCCCATCATTCCTTGAGAGGTCATAAATCTGTCTATCTTAACTTTGACGGTATTCAAAAATGGAGAATCCACAGCCCTCTGGAATAGAGAACTCTGAAGATTCACAACCCACTGAGTGAAGGGATTTCTCTTTATCTCAGTCTAAATGATCAACCACTAATCCAGAGAGAGATCTTGGGATCTTACTGTGCCCACTCCGATCCAACGCCGGCATCTCCCTATCCCAAGAGAGTGGGCGTAATTATTCCAAACCCCCGCTGGCATGTTGAATGGGGGGCATGGTGGGAGAAGATGGCAGGAGGACCAAAAACCAATTTCATGTTGGCGACTTTACAGCAGGATCTTTTTTTGTGCCCACCATGGTGGGTAGGAAAACCTACCAGAGGCTGACATTCATAGCATGCAGATGAAGGCCCGCCTGCAACCCTGGAGCCTGGACCCTGGACCCACACAGCAGTGGGTCAGGAGGGGCATCTCCCAGATTCAGTGTTCTGGAGTGTGTCCATCTTCCAGCCTCAGAATGTTCATGGAAGCCCACCCTCATTTTCAGGGTGTTCATCTTCTGGTTTCAGAGTGCTCCTGGAGATCTATCTTCAGTTTTAGGAGGTCCACCTTCGTCCTTCAGTCGTGGGTCAGTGATGTTGGACGTCTTTTCAATATAGCACCCGGACACAGTAGCAGACTACATGCCATCCAGATTCGCCACTGAATACAGCGATGGGGAACACTGACACTGCACATTCCTGCTCCCCCCCCACCCCCCACCACCCCACCCCCACCCCCACCACCCTCACCACCACAGCACTTGGTCTCAAAATGGGAAGGTTCCACCCAGTACCTCTGTGCTCTAGGTTCGCAGCCAGAGGAACAACCTCTGCCCTGTCAGGCCCCTTCAGAATATTTTATGTTTAAATGATATAAGCTCTTAGTCTTCAAAACTAGGTAGAGTATAGACCAAAATTGCTCCACCTTTCACAGAATCATAGAATCCTACAGTGCAGAAGGAGGCCATTCTGCCCATCGAGTCTGTACCGACCACAATCCCTCCCAGGCCCTTTCCCCACAGCCCCACATATTTACCCTGCTAGTCCCCCTGACACTAAGTGGCAATTTAGCATGGTCAATCAACACATTTTTTGACTGTGGGAGGAAACCGGAGCACCCGGAGGAAACCCATGCAGACACGGGAAGAATGTGCAAACTCCACACAGACAGTAACCCAAGCCAGGAATTGAATCCAGGTCCCTGGTGCTGTGGGGCAGCAGTGCGAACCACTGTGCCACCATGCTGCCCAGGAACCAACCTACTGAAGCTTTACTGTACCACCTCCAATGTAATACATAGGCCTAGGTAGGTAGGGACATGACCGGCGCAACTTGTGGGCCGAAGGGCCTGTTTGTGCTGTAGTTTTTCTATGTTCTAAACATTACCTTCTTTGGATATAGAGAACAAAGCCACACACAGACTTCCAGTTGTGGTCTCACCAAGGCCCTGGACAGTTGTGCCCAGACTCTCTTATTCTTGTTTTCTAATCCTCACACAATAGAGGTCAAGAAGCCATTTGTTTTCCTAATTGTTTGCTGCGCCTGCACGCTATCTTTGTGTTCCTTGAAAGAGTACACGCAAATCCCATTAAAAGTTTCACACCTTTTAAACCATATTCTCTTTTCTATTCTTATGACCAAAATGAATAACCTCAGACGTCCCCACATTGTACTCCATCTGCCACTTTATTACCCCCTCATTTAAGTCCTCTTCACAGCTTACATTCCCACCTAGTTTTGCGTCATCAGCAAACTTGGATACATTACCGATCATTGCGGCCCTCGACTTGAGGAACCTCAGTTATGAGGCCAGATTGGAGAATTTGGTCTGATCCCCTGGAGAGAAGGAGGTTAGGAGAAGATTTGATAGAGATATTCAAAACCATGAGGATCTGGACAGAGTGAATAGGGAGAAATCGTTTCCACTTGTAAAAGGATCAAGAATGAAAGGAAATAGATTTAAGGTGATTTGCAAAAGAAGCAGATGTGATGTGAGAAAAGCTTTTTCACATGATGAGTAGTGCGGGTCTGGAATGCATTGCCTGGTGGGGGCAGGTTCAATTGAGGCATTCAAGAGGGAGTTAGATGATTACTTGAATAGAAACAATATATAAGGGTATGGGGAAAAAGCCGGGGAATGGCGCTAAGTCATAATGCTCAGACGTGATGGGCTGAATGGCCTCCTTGTGCACCATAAGAATTCTGTGATTCTGATTCTATGATCCATATAAAAGCTATATAACACCAAACTGGACTGAAGAATCCATTTTAACATTGTAAGTACTGTACTGGTAACTGGAAGTTGACACTAAGGCAGGTGTGTGTCACAAGTGAAAGCTCTGTGGCAGTGATTTTACGCTCCCATTTTTGGGGGTGGTGGGATCAACCGTGGGGCGGAAATTTCGGTGGGAGTCCCAAACAGATATAACACTGGTGGGATATCCTGTTACGCTTGTCTCCGCCACCCCCCCCCCCCCCCCCCCCAGGCTCCCCCACCCCCCGTCCCTCACCCCACCAATAACATAACCAATATCCTGATGTTGAATGTCGGGATCTCCATTTTAATATATTTACATATCATTAGCAGGACTTTACGTCTGATAGTCCCTCCCCCAGATTAAGCTGTCCATTCATGTCAACCTGTCCAAAATCTCAACAGGTCTCCCATAATGTTCACCTAGCGAGCAGAACCCACCGAAGGTGTACAGATGAGTACAGCCCCCCTCCCCTCCCCTCCCCGCCCTCCCCACCCCGGGGTGGGAGGGGTGCAGAGGGTGAAGGGCATACCCCAGGCTCTGGCCCCTAGCAACACCCAGGGGTTTTGCTGGGGGCAGTGCCGTGGGAGTGTTCTGTGAAGTGGGTGTGCTGTGTGGCTGGGTGTTACATGGGCAGGGGGGGGGGGGGGGGGGGGGGCACGGGGAGGTGGTTGTTCCATATCTTTGGTGGGGAGGAAGGGCTCTATGAGTGGGTGGGAATTGCATGGTGGGGTGGATGGGTACAGTTGCCTGGGTGGGGTTTCTATTTTTATTTTTTTAAAGGTGGTGGATAGGGTGGACGCCCCAATCTTTTTCTGAGCCCACCTTGCCAGTGCGATGTCGTGACCCCCCCTTCCCCAACTTAACATATTTTGATTAAGTGGCTAAAAGTACGCCAGAGGAAGCCATCCTTTTGTCCAGAGGGTTCCACTCCCCCCTCCCCCCACTCCGCCCCTGTGCCACTCTGCAAAGATGTGATAAAATTCTGCCTCTTGCTCTAAAGATGACTGCTATTATAACCTTGTCTGTGAGAAATATTTCCACATTTGGCTCTGAAAACCAGTACATGAGTGAAATAGGGATCAGTTAATCCCATCACATTTAAGAACTGGATAAGGTCCATTTCATAATACCAGAATACTGTCACAAAGAAGGAACAGCAGAACAAGTACTGAATATTAAATCTGTGCTGATGAATTCATAGCTGGCATCAACAGGCAAGCTGAGCAGTCTGCTAAAGTAAGTCCCCTCAGCTGGAAAATGGCAACAGTCCTCGGAATATTGATCATTTTTGCAATTGTGTTAGATATTTGTAAACGGGACTCCACAGACCGACAATATCACTTTAAGAATGTTTCATAGTAGCTTGCCTGAAGATCTAAGAAGCTGAGGTGATGTCACCCTTGCAATGACAAATTCAATAACACAAATTGCATTTGACTGGAGGCTATGATTTGCATTGAGTGCTCACTTCCAGTATCCACTGGGACCTCTCCACGTGTATAAGATGTGATCTCAGGCCCCGACGGGACCCATATTACTCAATTTGGAACATTTGTGGTTTGGAAACTGAATAATATATATCCATTGCAGGGCAAGTATATATTGTACCATATTGACTCACTTCAGTTAGGTCTATACTGCTTCCTGTTACAGATATATCTGTGTTGCAATCATATGCAGGCTTATGAATAATTCAATTATATTTATACCAAGAAATGTTTGAGTGTTCTGCTGTGTTAATTCCGAATATAATATGCAGATATCAAAACCTGTCTACACATCCAAACAGAAGTTCGAGGAGCAAAATCTTGGTTAGCTCTTCCCTCCCACTCAAAAGAAAAAGGTTCACGTGTTTATAGTCTGTCCACAATCTCTAAAGTCGTTGCTGATGAAGGTAGGTTCCAGTCTGCAGACTACTGGAGATAAAATTGATGATTTTGGCTTTACCCACGGCAGCAGAGCCATCCGGGCGTGCAGCGCTGAAGGTTATCACGGCTCGCACATACTTCTGACAAAGTCACTTAAGATCCTTATCTCGAATGTGGGCTCAGGCTCTGAGAGCTCAGATAATTCGCTTAACTTCATTTCATTGCAGAGCCTGGGGAGGACCTAAAAGGACGGAGCTTCAGCACTGAACTGGCGCCAAAGGCAGAGGGCAAAGAGAAAGGGGCACACGGTGCTTCAGGAGAGCCAATCAAATCTCAGGAATGGGATGGAAGCCCTGGGCCCCCAGCAGCGGTGTCCAATCGAATGGGACGATCCTCTGTCAGCCCAACTCTGTTAGCAGGCCACAGCAGCTCAGACACCATGCAGTCAGGTAACTAACTATCCAACCCTGTGCTAACCCGGACATGTATTTCAATAGAGTGACCTTTGAACCACTTGCACTTCATTCATATTTCAGTGTGGTTCCATTCATAAATTTACAATATTTGCCGGTGTAAAATTGACCCCCCAACCCTAATTGACTTTAAACACAACGTTCTCGGAAATCGTGTTCAACTCAGTGTTGCATTTTGAAGGAATTTATTCCAGTCATTTTCTTTGGTTCAACATCTCAGATCGCTTCCACAGCCAATGTCTTGCCCTCTACCACATTGTGAGTTTTTACCTGCCTGATGTTGAAATAATATATCATACATCCAACAGAAGACTCGTTTTATGATATTGCAGCTTTCTGAGTTTGAGAAGATGGCACAACAGCTAAATCAGGCCAGAGAGGAATACACCGTGGCTTTGAAAAATTCGTGGGGGTGGGGGGTGTCAGGCGGTGGGGCATCAATACCCAAGCACCAATGTTGGCATTAACCCACCCATGGTTTCCACCACTGAATTCAACAAATTATGTAGGATGAGGAGACAGGAGTAATCGGCATTTCCAAACCTGGGGAAAGATTCCTGACAAAGGGTCATCCAGACTCGAAACGTTGGCTCTATTCTCTCTCCACAGATGCTGTCAGACCTGCTGAGATTTTCCAGCCGTTTCTGTTTTTGTTTCAGATTCTAGTATCTGCTGCATTTTGCTTTTATCTGGGGAAAGATTTGTCAGGTTCCCAGCAAGAGAGGGGTTAAAAATACTACCTCCAGTGGCTTATCAACATGCAAACATACAAACTAGGAGCAGGAGTAAGCCACTTGGCCCTTTGAGCCTATTCCACCATTCAGTAAAGACCATGGCTGATCTGATTGTGGCCTCAGCTCCACATTCTGCCTAACCCCAATCACCTTTGACCCGCTTGTTAGTTCAGAGTTTACCTACCTCTGCCTCCACCATTCTCTGGGGAAGAGAGTTCCAAAGATTTACTATCCTCTGAGAGGAAAGATTTCTCCTCACTTCCACCCAAAAGAAGAAAGGTCACATGTTTATAGTCTATCCACAATCTCCTAAACTTATTTTTAAACTATGTCTCCTAGTTTTAGTCTCTCCCACAAGAGAAAATATAACTTTAGCATCCACCCTGTCAAGTCACCTCGGGATGTTTTGAATAAAATCACCTCTCAAGCATTTATACTGCAACGGATACAGGCCCAACCTGTCCAACCTTTCCTCAAAAGACAATCCCCTCCCACTGCACCCTCCACCTCATCCCAGAAATCAGTCAAGTGAACTTTAATGCATTTGTATCCTTTCTCAAATAAGGACACCAAAACTGTACAGTATTCTAGATGTGCTCTCACTAACATCCTGTACAACTATGGCAAAACATTCCTACTCTTAGATTCCATTCCCCTTGCTAACAGTTATTGCAATAACATTCAATCTACCTTCCTAATCATTTGCACTTTCTGCACACTAACTTTTTCCTGATTCATGTACCAGGATACCCAGATCCCTCTGTACCACAGGGAGTTTGTCAATTTCTCTCGTATAACTAAATATGCTGCTTTATAATTCTTCTTGCCAAGGCGGACACGTTCACATTATGTCGGAGGCTATTATAAAATATTTGTCCTCTGAGTTTAGGTCCACCCATTTTGTCGAGGTACATGATCACAACACGAGTCCCCGCACTAACCCTACGTTGTCATCCTTAGCTCAGTCGTTGCACTTGTCTCTAAGAGTCAGGCAGTTGCGATCCAAACCCCATTCCAAAGACATGAGCACACAATTCAGGGTGACACTTTGGTGCAGTTGTGAGGCAGTGCTGCACTGTCAGAGGTAGCAGCCTTTATCTGCCATTTCGGTGGAAGCAAAAGTTTCCAAGATATTACCCAAAGAAGAACAGGGCAGATCTCTGTGTTACATAGACATAGAACATAGAACAGTACAGCACAGAACAGGCCCTTCGGCCCACGATGTTGTGCCGAGCTTTGTCTGAAACCCAGATCAAGCTATTTCCTCCGTATCATCCCAAAATACTCCATGTGCCTATCCAATAGCTTCTTAAATGTTCCTAAAGTTTCTGACTCCACTATCCCTGCAGGCAGTCCATTCCACACCCTAACCACTCTCTGAGTAAAAAACCTACCTCGGACATCCTTCCTATATCTCCCACCATGAACCCTATAATTATGCCCCCTAGTTACTGCTCCATTCACCCGAGGAAATAGTCTTTGAACGTTCACTCTATCTATCCCCCTCATCATCTTATAAACCTCTATCAAGTCTCTCAACCTCCTCCGCTCCAAAGAGAAAAGCCCAAGTTCCCTCAACCTTTCCTCATAAGACCTACCCTCCAAACCAGGCAGCATCCTGGTAAATCTCCTTTGCACTCTTTCCAGTGTCTCCACATCCTTCTTGTAGTGAGGTGACCAGAACTGCACACAATATTCCAAATGTGGTCTCACCAAGGTCCTGTACAGTTGCAGCAGTGTTATGGACAATATTTATCCCTTGACCAGTATTATTAAAAGATCTTATCCATTTGGTGTATCTTTCTACTTGTTAACTTTAGAGGGGAAAGAGAAAGATCTGAGGAAGTATGTGAGGGATATTATTGCATCTGCCTTGAACTAACCACCTATCTCTACAGATTAATAAATACCGACCTGTGAACATCTACCTTTATTGCTTGTGTTTCACTCAAAAGACATTCAAGCAAATTTGCAATCTATTTAATTCAAGCCTTCCTAAAGGCTTTGGGATAGGGACAACACCACAAGAGGTTGTAAAGGCCTCGAATTTATGAGGTGACAAGATAAGGCATTGTACCCCATCTTGGGCTTGATCGGACGCTTGATCTTAGCCAATAGGCCATTTAAGTTGCTTTTTGTGCTATTTTAATGAAGCCATTGGTCCATTAACCTATTTTAATGAGTGTACATCAAGTTAGCAATGTCGTTCAGTGATATTAACAAATGATAGTTTAAAGTTTATTTATTAGTATCACAAGCAGGCTTACATTAACACTGCAATGAAGTTGCTATGAAAATCCTCTCGTCGCCACACTCCGGTGTCTGTTCAGGTACACTGAGGGAGAATTTAGCATGTCCAGTGCACCTAACCAGCACATCTTTCGGACAGTGAGAGGAAACCGGAGTACCTGGAGGAAACCCATGCAGACATGGGGAGAACATGCAGACTCCGCACTGACAGTGACCCAAGCCGGGAATCAAATCCGGGCCCTCGCGCTGAGGCAACAGTGCTAACCACTGTGCCACCGTGCTGCCCTGTGACTGATTAATGTATTCAAATGGCATTCCTGTCTGCTATTTTAATGACATTATTTTAGAAAGTAAATAGGTTAATACCCCATTAATGTAATAAGAAGAATAAGGTCATAAATACAATGCTAATTCCTAAGCTATAGAAAGTGTGTTCACCAAGCAGTAATAACAATTACTTCAGAATCCTTCTATCCTTTATCCAAAGCCATGGTATATCATTAAACGTGGCACTAAATGGGACGGCACGGTAGCACTGCTGCCTCATAGCGCCAGGGACCTGGGTTTGATTTCCGGCTTGGTTCACTGTCTGTGTGGAGTCTGCACGTTCTCCCCGTGTCTGCGTGGGTTTCCTCCTTGTGCTCCGGTTTCCTCCCACAGCCTGAAAGACATGCCGGTTAGGTGTATGGGCCATGCTAAATTCCCTCTCAGTGTGTCCAAACGGGCGCCGGAGTGTGGCAACTTCATTGCAGTGTTAATGTAAGCCGACTTGTGACACTAATAAATAAACAATAAACAAACAATTATCACGCTGCTGTGGTTTTAACTTCCCGAGCACCCACGTCTTTTCTAACTCAGCTTTACCTCCACAGAGACAAAGGCAAGCTGCAAGCTGGGCCGATCTGCTTCAACTTCAGGTGTGCCTCCTCCATCCATCACTCCTCTCAGGCAGTCCAGCGAGACACAACAGAGCCAGGTACCATCGCTAGCCACTCCAGAATGACCTCACAGTTCAACATGCCAAAACAAAAAAGTTGTTCACATGTCTGTCCTCCATTTTATTACCAGCTTGTCGCCGTCTCCCCCTCTGTGTCAATCATTGGCAGTAGCAGGTTGCCGAAAGGCAGGACGCTCTCTGTTTGTGGCTCATCTTTCAGTCTTTCCTTTTTTTTTAACTTAAAAGAAACAAAAACTTTTCATCCAGTGTGTTACCTGACTGTGAATGAGATGTACTCTACATACATAGATATAGAGACTTTTCTGACTTCTTCATTGTTTTGTGTGTTTTAGCAGATTTGTGTGTCTTTGAAATGAACAAATCTGATAAAAAAAATGTCTCCGATCTGTCTTTGCTGGTGCACATTTTTTTCTTCGCTCTGTCGTCATGAAGACTTGCAGTGTTGTGATGTTTTGTTGCTAACTTGTACATCTTGTAGTGAAGTCAGTCTTCTTTATCGTTGTTTCTTAGTCGTTTTGATGTTTGTCTGTTCTTTTGTGATCATATCACATTTTGTGTACATTATCTTTATTAAAACTACTAAAGAACATTTCACAAAAGGCGTTGGGAGCATTGAAAATCTTTGCGATGAGTTCATTACGATGGGCCACCTGCCAAAGTTCCTGGTACGGAAGGAAAGGTTTTTCAGAAAGGGTGTCGGAGGCAGGCAAGAATGGAGAGACTTCTGAGGGAACTCTAAATTGTATCCCCATGATTATATTACATCTTTATAACCGAGGCTGCTCGTCCGTGGGTTTTCATATTAAAATGAATGGAATTACAGAATCAACCCGCTGTCCCCTAAACTTTCTCAGGAAGCTCACAGGTGGCACAGTGGTTAGCCACTGCTGCCCACAGCACCAGGGACCAGAGTTCAACTCCGGCTTCAGGTGACTGTCTACATGGAGTTTGCACATTCTCCCCATGTCTGCGTGGGTTTCCTCGGGATGCTCCGGTTTCCTCCCACAGTCCAAAGATGTGAAGGTTAGGTTGATTGGCCATGCTAAATTGCCACTTAGTGTCAGGAGGATTGGCAGGGTAAATACGTGGGATTACAGGCATAGAAACAGAGTAGGCCATTCAGCCCTTCGAGCCTGCTCCACTATTCATTTTGATCATGGCTGATCATCGAATTCAATATCCTGATTCCCCCCTTCCCCCCATATCCCTTGATCCATTTATCCCCAAGATAAATTTCTTCTTGAAATCAGACAACTTTTTGGCCTCAACTGGGTGGGATTGCAGTCGGTGCAGGCTTGATGGGCCGAATGGCCTCCTTCTGCACTGTAGGGATTCTGTGATTCTATGAAATCTGGTAATTCCATTCATTAAAATAAAATCTGCCTGATTCATAAACCTCTACCCCAATTATAAATGCATAAAATTGTGAGAGGTGATGTCATGAACATCAGTAAAAGTCCGGAGATCCCGTGTGACAAAGATGCATTGTGACTAATTCAATCACACTCAACATCTTGCAGCATATTTCATGTATTATGTAATGTCCCTGAAGGTTTTTGAGGTTTAGATCTCTTTATATTGAGTGTCTTCTGTTACTAGGTGCCGTCACCTGCATCCACCCAAGCATTTTGGCAACTGCTGAACTGGCCTTAACCAGTCAGAGTACAATCCTTGTTAATGGCCCCGTGATAAGCAGAAAGCAGATTTATAGTCGGTGCTAATGTTATATAACTGAAAGGAATTCAGTGAAAAATTAGCATTTGGCATTCGCAGCAAAATCTTGTAAAACCCCATGATGGATCTCATGGTGAAATTGGTCTAAATTCGCTTTGGGTCAAAAGTATTGTAACATCATTTTACCGATGATATTTGGCACAGTGCATGCACAAGCGAATGACATGCCAGAGATTTCCAGACATGGTAAGTAATCAAATTTCTTTTTTACAAAAATTGGCACAAAGTGGCATACTATTTCATTTGTTAATGAATACATTCCTTTCGAGGGTGGCTTAGCTTTGAAAACAACATTGTGGTCCAAGTATCGCTGCCCAAGCTGTACTCTGACAATTTTTGGTGTCCCAGGAACCTTGGAATTGCTTTTCCGCTTTTTTAAGTTTCCCGTCAGCAATATTGGCCGCGATTCTCCCATCACGGCCTGCAACTTTTCTGGTGGGTCGCGGTGGGAGATGCGCATCGCCGGCCTTGTTCCGGGATTTGCACATGCGCCGGGAATGCATGCGCATTTCCCAGAGCCGGCGAACAGCCGCAGGCCAGACCACGCTGGAAATCGGCGGGAAGGCAGGTAAGTCATTTGAATCTGTTTTTAATATGTTTTGAATGTAATTATTGGGAACTTACCGGTCCCAATTGAATCTCCCACCCCGCCAGGAGTACTTCATTCCGGCGGGGTTCAGAGTAGCTCCTCACGTTCAGGGAACTAGTGGGAGACACCGTGGGAGTGAAGGGGAGGGGCAGTCGGGGCCTCCCAATGGGTCGGGCAGCAAGGGGGTGCCTCCTGGGCATGGGCACCCTGCCAGTGTCAGCCTTTTCCACCTGGCACTGCCCAAGGGGCAAAGTGCCCATGTCCAGGGGGCACCTTGGCACTGCCCATTAGGCATCGGGATTGTGGACGGGGCCGAGGGCCAATCGGTGGGGAGTCCCCCTGCCATTCTGCATGGCGCTCGGTCTGGGATGGAGGGAGGCCAGTGATTGGGGTGGGCTGGGGGGAGTGGTCTCCCGGGGTGGGGGTCTGCCTCCCAGGGGGGGTCTGACCCCAGGGAGGTCACGGGGGGGGGGGAGTCTGCCGGGGTGAGGGGGTTGAGGGGATCACCACGACTGGGGGGGTGGGCTAGACATCGGGGTGCTCCAGGGCAGGGGGGGGGGGGGGTTTCGGGCTGGTGCGGGAATTGGCGTGGGGGCCACGATCAGGCCATGGGGGGGCTGGAGGGGCAGCACTGCGGGGGTCCCGGGCTAGCCAGCGATCGAGCTGGCCAGCAAACAGGGAGACTGACAGATCGGGGCCACTGAGCATGCGCAGAGCTCCAGAACTGTCAGACTCTGGTGCGAATAGGCCCCGCCCCCCTGGGTTTTTAATGAGATTCACGACTGGGACCTCTGCAATGCGCAGAGTGCGGAGATTCGGGTGAGAAGCTGAACTGAAAAAACAGTTGGGATCTAGTTTTCCCGCCAATTCAGCGCTTTTGGGAGAATAGCAGCCATTCTTTCCATTTCAGTCCACAATCAATTATTGATTAGTTTTATCTTTGGAATGCCTCTTCCAAGCTTGCAGGGTGGCACGGTGGCACAGTGGGTAATTCTGCTGCCTCACAGCGTCAGGGACCCAAGTTCAATTCCGGCCTCGGGTCACTGCCTGTGTGGAGTTTGCATGTTCTCCCCGCGTTTGCGTGGGTTTCCTCCGGGTGCCCCGGTTTCCTCCCACAGTCCAAAAGACATGCTGGTTAGGTTGATTGGCTATGCTAAATTGACCCTAATGTCAGGGGATTAGTGGGGTAAATATGTGTGGTACGGGGAAAGGGCCTGGATGGGATTGTGGTTGGTGCATACTCGATGGGCCAAATGGCCTCCTTCTGCACTGTAGTGATTCTATGATTCATGTAATTATTGCGACCAACTCAATTAATGAGAGACTGTGGCTTGTTCCGACAAAGTAAATGAAAATCGTATGGCTCCTGTAACAAGCAGCCGATCTGCAATGTTCGATTTATGCCTCGGTGGGCAAGTTGGAACCCTACCTCAGTATTCCTAAGGACTAACACAACCTAGCAGCCTTCTGAAACATTTTGGAGTGGGAATGGGAAAGAGGGGGAGTATTCAGTGGCCAATCAACCAACAATTACCAAGCAGTCAACTGAACATTAGAGCCATGTCCAGCTTACATGAGTCTGACGTCAAAGTGGGAATGTCCTCATTAATCCTTGCAATTAAACATGTACACAAAATCTAGTGGATAAACAATTGATTATTTAACTATTTGTTCCCCATTTTACATCAAGTACGTGATCAAAATCTTTTTATTTAATATGCATTACATAGAAAGCACAGAAGTAAACCATTCAATCCAGCTGGTTTGGTTGGGCAGCACGCTGGCACAGTGGTTAGCAATGCTGCCTCATAGCGCCAGGGACCCGGGTTCAATTCTGGCCTTGGATGACTGTGTGGACATTCTCACCGTGTCTGCTTGGGTTTTCCTCTGGGTGCTCTGGTTTTCTCCCATAGTTCAAGATGTGCAGGTTAGGTGGATTGGCCATGTTAAGTTGCCCCTTAATGTCTAAAGATGTGTAGGTTAGGTGGACTAGCCATGGTAAATGCAGGGGGTTACAGGGCAAGGGGGAGTGCAGGCTCGGTGGGCTAAATGGCCTCCTTGTGCACTGTAGAGGGTACTATGCTGGAGCTTGTACTCCACACAAGCTTCATCCATCTATAATTACCTCCTCCTGCAACCCTCCATTCACTTCTCCCTCATGCATGCAGCAAACCTTTCCTTAAATGTGTCAGCACTGTCTGCTTAAGCCACTCCATGTGGCAACAAAGTTCCACATTTTCACCCTTCTGTGGTAACTTTACATTTTTGAAATCAAATTGGGGTTAGTCATTTTACCACCTCATTAACACAGACCATGTGCCCATTATTCCAAATGCTTGCTGCTGGGATGTCAGGAGATTCCTGACTATTTCCGGCAAGAAACTATGGGTAGAATCTTCTGATCGCTGGTGGCGTTCTGGGAGGTGGAAAGGCATTTACCGAGGCAGGGTGGGAGCGTACCTGAACCTTCTTCATCTCCATCAGAATTAAGTTTTGATCAGCAAGGCCCATGGGTGACTTCCCACCCCACTGCCAATTGAGGCCTTTAAGTGGCCAATATAGGCACTTAAGTTGCTTCACCCACCATCGCTGGGATTACCCCAGCCAGAGCAGACCTGTCGCCATGTGGCCTGCATGACAGGTGAAGCTGTGCTTGTCATGTCGGGGAGGGGTTCTCTTGATCATAGCCAATCTGTGTCTGATCAAGGGATTGGACATCGGGAAGGAAGTTCATTGAGAGATACCCCAGCTCTTGCTTCCAAACCCCTGCTCCCCTCTACCCATGGCCCCCGCCCTAAGAAACCATCCCCCCCCTCCCCACCCCCAACTAACCCCTACCGTGCCCCACATTACTTACCTCTGGCCTGATTCCTCGGTGATCTTGGGACTCCAGGGAGTGTCCTTCCGTCTGCTTCCTCAATGATGCAGCTGGACGCAAAATTGGAAGAGCTGCCCCACAAGCCTGACATAGTCATTCATACTCATGTAATCATACCTTACAGATAATGTCCCAGACACCACCATCACCATCCTTGGGAATGTCCTGTCCCACCGGCAGGACAAACCCAGCAGGCATAGTGACACAATGGTATACAGTTGGGAGGGAACTCCCCTGGAAATCCTCAACATCTGGACCCCATGAAGCCCCGTGGCATCAGGTCAAGCATGGGCAAGGAAACCTCCTGCTGATTGCAGGCCACCCCCATCCCCTATCCCCTGAGTTGATGGATCCATATTCCACCATGTTGAATACAACTTGGAGGAAGCACTGAGGGTGGCAAGGGAGTATTCCGGGTGGGGAACTTCAATGTGAATCTCCAAGAGTGGCTCGATAGAACATAGAACAGTACAGCACAGTACAGGCCCATCGGCCCTCAATGTTGTGCCAAGCTTTGTCCGAGACCAAGATCAAGCTATCCCACTCCCTATCATTCTGGTGTGCTCCATGTGCCTATCCAATAACCACTTGAAAATTCCTCAAGTGTCCGACTCCACTATCACAGCAGGCAGTCCATTCCACACCCCAACCACTCTCTGAGTAAAGACCCTACCTCGGACATCCCTCCTGTATCTCCTACCATGAACCATATAGTTATAGTACCATAGACCGAGCTGGCCAGGACCTAAAGGACATAGCTGCTCGACTAGGACCATGGAAGGTAGTGAGGGAACCAACAAGAGGGAAAAACATACTTGGCCTCATTCTCACCAATCCACCATTTGTCCATGATATTATTGGTAGAAGTGACAACCGCATAGTCCTTGCGGAGACAAAGTCCTGTCTTCACGTTGATAATCCCCTCCATCGTGTTTTGGTTGTTAGAGGTCAATCATCTCAGTTTCAAGAGTTGATTAGGGAACTGCCCTCGGCCCAACCATCTACAGTTGCTTCATCAATGACCTTCCTTCCATCAGGTCAGAAGTGGGGATACCCACTGATAATTGAATAATGTTCATCTTCTTTCGCACCTCCTCAGATACTGAAGTAGTCCATATGCAAATTCAGCAAGACCAGTTTGGACTGAAAAATGTCAAGTAACGTTCGTACCACATAAGTGCCAGACAGTGACTATCTCCAACAAGAGGGATCTAACCAAGGCCCCTTAACATTCAATGGCATGACCATTGCTGAATCTCCCACTGTCAACATCCTGGGGGTTACCATTGACCAGAAACTCAACTCGACTTGCCACATAAACACAGTGGCTACCAGAGCAGGTCAGAGGCTAGGAATTTTGCAGCAAGTAATTCACCTCATGACTCTCCAAAGCCTGTCCACCATCTACAAGCACAAATTGGGAGTGTGAAGGAATTTCCTGGATGAGTGCAGCTCCAACAACACTCAAGAAGCTTGGCACCATCCAGGACAAAGCTTGATTGGCACCCCATCTACAAACATTTACTCCCTCTACCACTGACGCAGAATGGCAGCAGTGTGTACCATCTACACGATGCACAGAAGTAACTCACCAAGGCTCCTTAGATAGCAACTTCCAAACCCACAACCTCAACCATCTAGAAAAACAAGGGCAGCATATAGATGGGAACATCACCACCTGATTGGCATGTGGTTCAGCAGACCTTCCCTAAGAGGCAGCGTGCGTCTCTCACCAGCTCTCCAGCCAGCAGGCAAGACGCCCAATGCCACAGCAAGATTTTGTCCTGCTTTTAATGGGCAAATTGGTCTTCTGAGTCATAGAAGCAGCAGCAATTGTCATGTTGGCAATGTAGCACACTCCTACCAACATCACTGGTGAGGCTGCCAAAGGGGCATTAGGTTACCAAGGTGGATGGTAACCATGGTGATGTTGGTGGACTATTACCCAGAGGCCTGCTGTAATGCTGTGGAGCAGTGAACTCAAACCCCAGCAGGGCAGCTGGGAGATTATAAAGTCATTAATAATAATCATGAAACTGTTCAGAGATCTGCTGTCCTTACTGGCTGAGGCCGGTAAGGGAATTAAGGGTTATGGGGATCAGGCGGGTAAGTGGTACTGATCCACGTCAGATCAGCCATGATCTTATTGAATGGCGGGGCAGGCTCGAGGGGCTAGATGGCCTACTCCTGCTCCTTTTTCTTATGTTCTTATGTTCTTAATGTGACTCCAGACTCACACAATGTGAGGACTCTTAACTGCCCTCTGCAATAGTCTAGCGAGTCATTCAGGTGTACGTGGCTCACCACTACCTGTTCAAAGTCAGTTGGGAATAGGCAATAAATATTGCCCTTGCCAGTGAAGCTCACATCCTAAGAAGGAAAAAAATAGACTTATTTTCCAGGATCCAGAAAAATAATCTGTGCAATTGTGGCCCCAGGTATCCCCCAACCACCCCCATCTGCCGTCTCCCCGCAATTGTGACCCTTTTCTGTCAGACCAGCATCCATTCAGCTGCCTGGTATTGTGTTGGCATAAACCTGATGAGCTGAATTAGGATGCCCGTTTTCGACAGGCAATTCACCATTGCTACAGAATGAGACTGAGGAAGGATGTCCTTGCTACATAGGGTGTGCAGCAAGCTCGAAGGACTAAATGGCCTACTCCTGCTTCTAGTTTCTATGTATGTTTCTATGTATGAGGCATTGGCCTCATACTTGGTGGCAAGTGAGATTAGGTGGGCAGGTCAGGGCCTTTCATGCGTCGGTGCAGACTCAATGGCCTTTTCTGCACTGTGGGATTCTGGCCTCAAAATGGCTCCGGCCTCTTCGGTACCAGAACAGATGCTCTCCTCTGATTGACCAGTCAAAATCAACATCCCAGACTAAAGGAAATCCTTCCAAGTTCATAATTTGATCTGTAACTGACTATCTTCTATTTTTGTGCATTACACCAGAAACTACACCTCAAAGGTACTCCTCTTACTCCAAAGTATTTTGGGACATCCTGAGGTGTTGAAAGGTGCTATAGAAATGCAAGTCTTGCTTTTCAATGACCCGCCCATCCCACGGGATCCACCCAAAAATAAAATGTTTCTCCCACTCTATTGAACTCCCTTCGAAGGTTTTTTTTAATGTGGCACCATGATGAAGGGTCACCAGGCTATTTTTGAGAATCCAAATTCTTGCTGCACAAAGATTCTTTCAGACTGTTGTGACTATCTGAATGATTAAACCACTCACGGAGCACAACCAGTCTATTAGTTACTCACAACACCTCAGTGCAACCCACACACAAACACATTTCACACTTACAGTCTCCACCGTCAAAATACTTCCACCTCTGGGTTCACAGGCAGGCCAGGCCAGGCCTTGTTTTCTTATGCTAATGCTGCACCACTAAAGTGAGCTTTTTTTGAAAAAGAATGATTTATTTTTCTCTGTCTAACTCCATTCAAGACGGCAGTGTTAAACATTGACCACAACCAAGATATCCTTATCCTCCTTCAGTATTTCGTCAGATGATTCTGCAGCGTGTGACTGAGCGATGTGCATTTTTACTGAAGCCTCCATGGAATCATAGAATTCCTGCAGTGCAGAAGGAGGCCATTTGGCCCATTGAGTCTACACTGACTCTCTGATAGTGTATCTTACCCAGGCCCACCCTATTTCCTATGCATGTAATCCTACGCATTTACCATGGCTAATCCATCTAACTTGCACATCTTGGGACACTAAGGGGCAATTTAGCTTTGGCAATCCACCTAACCTGCACATCTTTGGACTGTGGGAGAAAACTGGAGCACCCAGAGGAAACCCACGCAGACACAGGAAGAATGCGCAAACTTCACACACAGTCACCTGAGACCAGAATCGAACCCGGATCCCTGGCGCCATGAGGCAGCAGTGCTAACACTGTGCCATCGTGCTACCATTGTCAAGTTCATTCTGTCCAGTGTGGTCCTGTGTTGAACTAGGTGTCATGTTTCATCAAAGAGTCCCAGTTGCACGACTAGCAAAAGATCACGGCATCTCTGTACCTCTGTGCCCCACGTCGTGCATTTTTGTTCTTGTTTTGAACACCTGATTTAAATGCTTTTGGATTTTGTGTAAGGTGTCTGAGTTGTGAATTTCTTTTTTCTTCCCAGCAGTTTTTTTTAACTATTTCCAAATCGCTGCAGGTAATCTCTTATTATGTCCGTGCTAGAACATCCTGGACCGTACCATCCTTTAGAAACATGAGTAGGGCAATCAGGTCATCAAGTTTGTACAGTAATGATAAGATGGTCATGTCATTCTACTGATTGGCCATAATATTGCTTTGCACTCCATGAGAGCAAGCCAGAGACCTATGTTCAGCAGGTCTTCTCACCCTGTACTGTACCCTCTGCTTCCCCACCACTTTGGGGATATCTGAGCAGCTTTCGTGTGTGTAAATCAGTACAGATTTATACATTTCTCAAAACAGGTTGCTGAAAGTTGCTTTTTAAGTAAATTGTTAAGTAAAGTTAGTGAAGTTGTTAAGTAAAGTTAGAATTTAAATGCTTCATCACATCACAAGTAATTATTCCTGATGATTTCTTAATTTCTATATATCTCAAAAATGTAATTTATCACAAATGAGAAACTGTACCTTTTTGATTTGAACAGATCTTTTGGTGCTTTCCACTGGGGCAATATGGCATTACCTGTGGGAATATTCCTTTTATTAAGAAAATATACAATGGACATCATTGTTCCTCTCAGGCTTACATAACTTCTGGGTGAGGTCTGATCTTCACACTCACTGCTTGTCATGCAAAACTGACCTTCATGGAGTTTATTCAAAGTCCCTCAATTCAGAGAATTGAGGATGGTCAGTCCATCCTTTAGAATGAAATCTTTGATTAGCTGTCAATTCTCCAGATATATGCTGGTACTGATTTGATTTGATTTATTATTGTCACATGTATTGGAAGACAGTGAAAAGTATTGTTTCTTGTGCGCTATACAGACAAAGCATACGGTCCATAGAGAAGGAAAGGAGAGAATGCAGAACGTAGTGTTACAGTCATAGCTAGGCTGTAGAGAAAAATCAACTTAGTACGAGGTAGGTCCATTCAGAAGTCTGATGGCAGGAGGGAAGGAACCGTTCTTGAGTCGAATAAAAATTAGAATAAAAAGAATAAAAAGAAGCTGTTCTTGAGTATTGCTCCATGAACCTTCTGAAAACTGATTTTTCCAATTACCTTTTCAACAATAGCTGCAGGTCATCTTTCTTATTTTGTCCCAGCTAGAACAGCCTGGACCATAACATCCTATAGAAACATGAGTAGGGCACTCAGGTCATCAAGTTTACTAAATTATAGAATCTCTACAGTGCAGAAGGAGTCCTTTCGGCTCATCGAGCCTGCACTGACCACAATCCCACCCAGACATTACCCCATAATCCCATGCATTTACCCTAGCTAGTCCCCCTGATACTAAGGGGCAATTTAGCATGGCCAATCCACCTAACCCACACATCTTTGGTACTTGTGTCAGCCATGGCAATGCTCCTTTAATCCCCATTCTTTAGACTTTTAATAGCTATACTTTCAAAATAAGTATCAATCTTCCTCTTAAACTCTTCAATTGACTTGGTATCTGGGCAGACTGGTGTAAATTTCCGTAATCCTTTATATATATATATTTTTGGATTTGCTTTTAACAAACCAACCTTCAATTCTATGATCTTGTTCCCATGTTCAGAATTCCTTTGCGAGAGGCACATACAAATATGTCCACGTCTTCCTGAAATTCAAACTTCATTAGCCACACCCTCACCTGTATTGAGAGCTCATGAGAAATTGTTGGCGTTATTCGGTTTCTTCCTAGTATGTATGAGATGCTATACTCATATCTCCCTCGTCCTGTGTCATCAGAACCTTGGCAGAAATTCAACCAACGTCTTTGTCAGTTTGCACTGCAAACTGTTGGTCGAGCCTGCACTGACCACAATCCCACCCAGACATAACCCCATAATCCCATGCATTTACCCTAGCTAGTCCCCCTGATACTAAGGGGCAATTTAGCATGGCCAATCCACCTAACCCACACATCTTTGGTACTTGTGTCAGCCATGGCAATGCTTCAACCAACAGTTTGTCAGTGGCTTCAACACAAAAAACTCTCCCAACGAGTTAGTTCAAGAAAGGGAGATTGTTGTTAAAATCCATTATTCAGAAGAGTCAAAAGCTTGGGAGGGGTGGGATTTTACAACCTCGCTCAGGCGGGACCGTAACATTTCGCCCGAGGCCAGTGAGGATTTCCGTTCTGCGAGCCTCACCCGCACCGATTCCGGGACAAGCAAGGGAGTTAAATTCCAGTGGAAAGTCATGTCTTTGGGTAGGATCTTGAGCCCATGTTCCCCATCTGTGGGATCAACAGCGAGGACTCAATATCCGGCGAAAACTGGAAGTTGCAAATCTCGCCGGTGAGATTGTGACTTCCAATTTTCAACACCCCTCGCTGGTGACGTAATCAAGTCCACTCCCACACAGGGTGTGAACCCAATTTAAATACAGTTTATTTAAATATTATTAACATGTCCCCTCCAATCCGGGGCACGAGGAGGGGCAGGTGGGGGAGCTCCTGAAACCTCTGTGGTGGGCTGCGGTGAGGGGATGTTTATTCATGTTCTGATTGAGACACCCTTTAAACTTGGGACCCAATCTCAGTGTAGCTGGGCTTTGCCGCCGTGGTTAGGCTCCGTCCCCTACAAGAGGTCACAAAACTTGCCCAGCTAATTTTTATTTGACAGAGTGTGGTACGATCTGGAGAGAAAACCGACCAACGCGCCATTTTTCTCACCGGAACCAACACTCAGCCAAATTCTGGTAAGATCGCCCCCTACATTCCAGGACTGAGCACATAAGTGAGACTGAAACTTCAGTGCAATGCTAAGGGAGTAATGCTGTGTCAGTGATTCAGCCTTTCTGTTGAACAGGTGAACTAAGGACTACTCAAACCATATAAAAGACTCTGTGGGACTATTCAAACAAAGAACAAGGAATTCCCCTGATGTTGTGGCCAAAACGCCTCCCCAAACCAGTAGCAACAAAAGCAAATTAAAGTTTATGGACCGTGCTAAATGTAAATCTTTCCTCTGCAACAGCAGTGCCAGTATTTCAATAGTTTTTCTTTACTTGTGAATATCTGTGCGATATCCTAAAGATGTGATCAGTTACTTTATAATTGCTTGTGCACTCAAGTGTCAAGATACGTTGCTTTAAATTTTCAACCCATGAAGCAAGGGTAGTAGAGACACATGTGTCAGTCTATTCCACATTCACTGTAAACTGCTGAGTGACTAGAAGTCACAAGACCAGCAATTAGCAATAGCATAGCATTAGTTTTGCAGTTCATCTGCACCCAATACCTTACAAGCAAGGTTATCTCCCACAAAGATAAACAATAAATGTGGAGGTTCCGAAGTTCTCAGACCTCTTTCTGAGCTTATTAGTCTACAGGACACTTAAAATAACTGGGTAATGTTTAATCATCTTGCAGAAATAGACCAGTGAACTAACCCAGTCTAAAACCTGCCTGGATTGGAGCATTTCAGCTATGAAGAGAAGCTGGGTTAGGCTGGGGTTTTTCTCCTTAGAGCACAGAAGGTTGAGGGAGGACCTGATTGTGGTGTACAAAATTATGAGGGATCTTGATAAGGTAGATAGTAAGAAACTTTTTCCCCTTAGTAGAGGGGTCAATAACTAGGAGGGGGGGTACATAGTTTTAAGTTAAGGAGCAGAAGATTTAGAGGGGGTTTGAGCAACAACATTATTACCCAGAGGGTGGTGGGAATCTGAAACTCACTGCCTGAGAGGGTGGTAGAGGCGGGAACCCTCACAACATTTAAGAAGCATTTAGATGAGCACTTGAAACGCCATAGCATACAAGACTACGGACCAAGTACTGGAAGATGGGATTAGAATAGATAGGTGCTTGATGGCCACTATAGATATGATGGGCTAAAGGGCCTCTTTCAGTACTGTAAAACTCTATGGGCGGGATTTTCCAATCACACTTGCTCTAAGGCCGGAAATTCTTGACTGAGGTCAACGGACCTTTGCATGGTCCGTTGACCTACAATTCCCATGGCGGGCGGGATGGAAAAATTCCACCCTATAACTCTATTGATTGCTGTATGCGATACTTAATACGTCATAAAAGGCTTAATTTTTGAAATTTTGCTTTCAGAATCTGAGCATGGGCAAGGTCATATTCCCCATCCTTAAGTGTCCCGACAACTAAGTTGGGCAGATGGCATGAAAAGTTAATAACATAGTGTAGGTATAGGCCCAACTGAGTGGCATTGGAATTCCCCTGCCCTGAATGGCATTGGGTTTTGGGGTTTTTTTACTGGGAACTTTTGTTGAAACTGACAGCCAAACCAATGGTTCCTCTTGTCCAACGTTTCTGGCAAAACCAGTAAAACCAATAAAATCCATGCTTGTGTTTAAATTCAAGTTCTTGTGGCGCAATGGTTAGAATCCCTGCCTCTGAGTCAGAAACTCCAGGTTCAAGTCCCACTCCAGGACTTGATGACCAAGGAAGGTGCATTCATAAGGCAGTTGTAACAAGCTTGCTAAGGCCAGTCTTCTGTCACAATCATGGGGAGATCAATTGATGATCCTCCGTGGCCATCATCTTGCAGTCACAAAAGTTGAACATCAACCTGCAAATCCTTCCAAACACACCAATGGCTGGCGGTGAGAGGAGGGTGAAATAACTCCTTAGAAGCCGCTATCCCGTTACCAGATTCCCTTCATTTCCAAACTTGTCTCCGATCCTAAGAGTGCTTCAGGTGCAAAAGTCGGAACCCGGAGTGTCAGTAGCCCTGACACTACTCACCATGTACACAGGTGAGATTGGACAGACAATCATTACCTCAATCAGGGAGCTCATACTCTAAGAGGCCAACCTCATGGACCTGGTTGAGGTCATTACACGGGAGAGAATGCTGGTCAGCGGTGTTTGATGTGGAGTGGCGCTCCTCAAGCTATTAGTCTCTGGCAACAGGCTAGCGGCCTGTTCCAAGAATTACTAGTGATAGAAACAAGCTAAAGTCTGCTTCAGTGCACCACTAGGTGCAGGAAGCGATTTGGAGTTATACATACGTTAGGTGCCTTAATTGACATTTTGGCAAGTTTATATATTTCAGCTTTGTTTCAGCTCACATAAAAAAGGGATTGCGATCATCAATTGCTTTAGTCCACTTGCTAACTGAAGGTTGGATCTTCCTCACTGAAGTTCTGCCAGTGAGTATGAGCAGCTTCTGCTTATCATGTTCTGGATGTGTTTATCCAGCTGTTTGTCAGTTGTGGTGCTGATGTGGCCACAAATGCCACACAGAGACAGTAAAACAACAGAAAGAAAAAGGCCTGTGTGTAAAATTCAGGCGATAGATCCCATGGACAGTCTGCTGGAATGAACAGTCTAGGCTGGATTCCAGTGGCAAGCTGTAATCTGTCACTTTTGAAAGATTGATGCAAGTTTGGTGTTTCCTGTTTTCTGCCATAATTTTCATCTGAATTAGAGAATGTGTTATTAAAAAGCGGACTCACTAATTCTCTCCTGTGAGATTTCCGAATCCCCTTTTGTCACTTAGGAAACAAATTTGTTTTACAGTCTGTTGAGAGAAATCTGATCTTTGTGAAGCCCGAGGCAAGACACAGACCCACTTTTTTCTCCCACATTATCGGAATCTGTATTTGCAACCACCACATGCACAAAGATGGACTTCCTGGAAGAGATCTGGAAATTAATCAGTAGACATAGAATGACACTGCCTTAATGATAAAGGCTGCAGCAAAGTTTTCTTTGGGAAGAGAGAAAACAAGGAACCCTGTGTGTGGGTACTTCTTTATAAATTAAATCACAAGTCATAAAATTCAGTATCACATGTTTGCCATTTCATTCTGCTCCTGTCAAGCATTCCATACCCTTGCTTCCGATCTACATACCTCACTAGTCATTCAGACAGATTGAGACAGTGCACAAATGCAATGTTCTGTTCCATTCTGATCAAAGCTTCTATATTCAATCCATTAGCACATACTTATCTCTGAACCATTCACAAACACTTCCCTTGTAGGCCACTTAAATTCCTCACCGTGCAAGTGTGACTTGTCCAAATGTCGACAACACACATTCTGTCCTGTGCAATGCTTGCTCAGCTATCACCTTGTCTTTGCTGACCCCCATTCGCTCCACATCCCCGGTGATGCATCAAATACAAAGTGCTTTTACTTATTTACAAATACGTCTAGGAGGACCTCTTGTGGAACCTTCTGCAATCTCCTCCCAGTAATACTTGCCAGTACTCGCTTTGTGGCTGTGAGCTGTGTGTGTACATTATATGCTCTCAATGTTTTAACTGTAAACTTGCAGTCATTTTAGTCTCTCATTCTTTAAACCTCTTCACCTTTTGACTTCCCTTCCTAGCATTCCAAACTTCCTCACAAGCTACTTCTTTGATTGCTCCCTCAGCTAACTCCCTAAATATTCTGCTGCTTAGTCTACCTCTCCTCCTGGGGAGGTACTTTGAACATTTCTTTTCTTTTATAAGCACTATAAGGTAGTTTGACAAACACTTGTTGTGCAGTCACTTTGGAACAAAAGCCTCGTAGGCTTCTGATCATGTCTTTCCTGAGAATTGGTCTCCCTTGTGTTAAAAAGATCAACCTACTAAAAACTGTAAACACTGGACTGTATACTGATGGTTAACTAATGAATCAAAGTTTAACTCTTTGGGTGTGAAAGAAAAGTCATCTTAGTCTCAGATGACCATAGGCTGCTTTCCCCTTTGAGCGAGAGAGCTGACTGTCGGTGATTTAACCTGAGGATCACCACTCCTCAGGCAAGGTGCAAGTTTGAGGCCTTTAGGAATAACCTCAGCCAGTACAGGAATTGAACCCATGATGTTGGTGTCACTCTGCATTGCAAACCAGCTGTCCAATCAACTAAGCTCAGAATCACAGAATTCCTATGGAATACAAGGGGCCAATCAGAGCATCGTGTCTGAGCATATTGACTTAGTGCCATTCCTCTGCCTTTTCCCTGTGCCCCTGCACATTGGGGCAGCACAGTGGCACAGCAGTTAACATGGCTGCCGCACTGTGCCAGGGACTCGGGTTCGATTCCGGCCTCGGGTCACCTTCTGTGTGGAGTTTGTACATTCTCCCCGTGTCTGTGTGGGTTTCCTCTGGGATCTCCAGGTTCTCCAGCTTCCTCCCACAATCCGGAGACGTGCTGGTTAGATGCATCGGCCATGCTAAATTCTCCCTCAGTGTACCCGAACAGGCGCCGGAGTGTGGCGACTAGGAGATTTTCACAGTAACTTCATTGCAGTGTTAATGTAAACCTACTTGTGACACTAATAAAAAACATTGTTTCTATTCAAGTAATCATCTAGTGCCCTCTTGAATGCTTCGATTGAACCTGCCTTCAACACACTTCCTGGCTGTGCATTCCAGACACAAACCACATTTGCTTCTTTTGAAAATCACCTTAAATCTGTGCCCTCTCACTCTTGACCCTTTTACAAGCGGGAACAGTTTTTCCTTATATACTCTGCCGAAGCCCCTCCCACTCTCAATTAACTACCCTGTTTTGCAGATTCTTCTTTTTCAGATTTTTTTTCCCCAGCTAATTGTGTATAGTTGTACTTCCATCTCACCTTCCATGAAATGAATGAACAGTTACTTATCATAACTGGAACTGAATCAAGCCTCTAGAAATTCCTCCTCTTCACAACATGCCACCTTTCCTTCGTGCATTCTTTTGGCATCCAATAGAGGGAGCTTTTATATTCCAGAATAAAAGTTAAAGTTTATTTATTAGTCACAAATCGGCTTATATTAACACTGCAATGAAGTTACTGTGAAAATCCTCCAGCCGCTACATTCCGTGGCCTGTTTGGATACACTGAGGGAGAATTTAGCATGGCCAACGCACCTAACTAGCACGTCTTTTGGACTGTGGGAGGAAACCGGAGCACCCGGAGGAAACGCACACAGACACGGGGAGAACGTGCAGACTCTGCACAGACAGTGACCCAACCTGGGAATTGAACCCGGGTCCCGGGTGCTGTGAGGCAGCTGTGCTAACCTCTGTGCCACTATGCACAGTGTTAATATTAACTACAAGTAGCACCTTGTGTCACAATCTATTACAATTCAAAGTGTGATATATATATATGTATATATATATATATACATGTTATTTTCAACAGTCCTAAGAGGCAAACATATTTAGTTTGATGGAGCGATGTTAATGAAATGTTTTCATTTCACTGTGGCTAATGTAAATCAATATCAGACACAAAAGTGGCAACCTCATGAAAATTGCTTCAAACCTTTGCTGGAATTCCAGTTTGGAATGTTTGAGTGGGATTTTCGCAGTGACAGCTTCAGTGTAAAGCCTACGCTTGGTTCTATATTAGCAGCTTCTCCCCAAGACGCACATCACCTCCTTGGAAGAGTGTGAAAGTAATATCAAAATTAATCTCTGTCAACGATCTATCTTTAGATTAGCACCAGAGCAAAGCCAGCTTTACACCTGCATTAACTGTTTCTTCATTCCACTACTCAATAACAGATTCTATATCGAACGGGTCACATTTTATTCTCCTCCTCTCAGCACAGTCAGTTGATCCCTGGAATGTCGGATTTAAAAAACAAAAAGCAAAAACAAGAAGACGGATTGCTACCTGAATGGCTGTACAAACAAAGAACAAAGAACAATACAGCACAGGAACAGGCCCTTCGGCCCTCCAAGCCCGCGCCGCTCCCTGGTCCAAACTAGACCATTCTTTTGTATCCTTCCATTCCCACTCCGTTCATATGGCTGTCTAGATAAGTCTTAAACGTTCCCAGTGTGTCCGCCTCCACCACCTTGCCTGGCAGCGCATTCCAGGCCCCCACCACCCTCTGTGTAAAATATGTCCATCTGATATCTGTGTTAAACCTCCCCCCCTTCACCTTGAACCTATGACCCCTCGTGAACGTCACCACCGACCTGGGGAAAAGCTTCCCACCGTTCACCCTATCTATGCCTTTCATAATTTTATACACCTCTATTAAGTCTCCCCTCATCCCCCGTCTTTCCAGGGAGAACAACCCCAGTTTACCCAATCTCTCCTCATAACTAAGCCCCTCCATACCAGGTAACATCCTGGTAAACCTCCTCTGTACTCTCTCCAAAGCCTCCACGTCCTTCTGGTAGTGTGGCGACCAGAACTGGACGCAGTATTCCAGATGCGGCCGAACCAACGTTCTATACATCTGCAACATCAGACCCCAACTTTTATACTCTATGCCCCGTCCTATAAAGGCAAGCATGCCATATGCCTTCTTCACCACCTTCTCCACCTGTGACATCACCTTCAAGGATCTGTGGACTTGCACACCCAGGTCCCTCTGCGTGTCTACACCCTTTATGGTTCTGCCATTTATCATATAGCTCCTCCCTACATTATTTCTACCAAAATGCATCACTTCGCATTTAAATTGGGAGAGGGAAGTGTGCAGCGGGACCTGGGTGTCCTTGTGCACCAGTCACTGAGGGTAAGCATGCAGGTGCAGCAAACTTTAAAGAAAGCAAATGGTATGTTGACCTTCATTGTGAGAGGTTTTGAGTACAGGAGCAGGGATGTGTTGTTGCAATTATACAGGGCCTTGATGAGGCCACATCTAGAGTATTGTGTGCAGTTTTGGTCTCCTTTTCTGAGGAAGGATGTTCTTGCTCTCGAGGGAGTGCAGCGAAGGTTTACCAGGCTGATTCCGGGGATGGCGGGACTGATGTATGAGGAGTGATTGACTTAGTTAGGATTGTTTTCGCTGGAGTTCAGACGAATGAGGGGGGGATCTCATAGAGACTTATAAAATTCTAACAGGACTGGACAGGGTAGATGCAGGGAGGATATTCCCGATGGTGGGGGAGTCCAGAACCAGGGGTCACAGTCTGAGGATTCAGGGTAGACCATTTTGGATGGAGGTGAGGAGACATTTCTTCACCCATAGAGTGGTGAGCCTGTGGAATTCATTACCACAGGAAGTAGTTGATGCCAAAACATTGAATGTATTCAAGAGGCAGCTGGATATAGCACTTGGGGCAAATAGAATCAAAGGTTATGGGGAAAAAGCAGGATGAGGCTATTGAGTTGGGTGATCAGCCGTGATCGTAATGAATGGTGGAGCAGGCTCAAAGGACCAAATGACCTCCTCCTGCTCCTATCTTTCTATGTCCTCCCTGAGACAGCATTCAGTTTAACTGTTTGTTGTATATCTCAGCCCTTGCTGGGGAATCCACAAGTTTAGAAATTGGGTTAGTTGCATGTTGGTTGCCTCAAACAATGTCCTAATGGCTCTCACTGACATTTGGGTGGTACGGTGGCACACTGGTTAGCACTGCTGCTGCACAACATCAGGGACCCGGGTTCATTTTCAGCCTCAGGTGACTGTGTGGAGTTTGCACATTCTCCCCGTGTCTGCGTGGGTTTCCTCCAGGTGCTCCGGTTTTCTCCCACAGTCCAAAGATGTGCGGGATAGGTGGATTGGCCATGCTAAATTGCCCCTTAGTGTCAGGGCGATTAGCAGGGTAAATACATGAACTTACGGGGATACAGCCTGGGTGGAATTGTTGGTGGTGCAGGCTCGATGAGCCGAATGGCCTCCTTCTGCACTGTAAAAAAAAGTCTATTTATTAGTCACAAGTAAGGCTTACATTAACACTGCAATTAAGTCACTGTGAAATTCCCCCAGTCGCCACAGTCTGACGCCTGTTTGGGTCAATGCACCTAACCAGCACGTCTTTCAGAATGTGGGAGAAAACGCACCCAGAGGAAACCCACGCAGACATGGGGAGAATGTGCAAACTCCACACAGACAGTGATCCAAGCTGGGAATCAATCCCAGGTCCCTGGTGCTGTGGAGCAGCAGTGCTAACCACTGTGCCACCATGCCGCTGTAGATTCTGTATTGCATTTATATGTAACGTAGCAAAATTTTTAAATTGTGTTGAATCCAGCTTCAGGTGATTAATATTAAATAATTATAATTGATTGTTAAAATAGCCTTTCGAGAAAATATAAATTTAATTGCTACAATCAATATAGCGACTGTAAACATCCATAAATCAAACCGAGATTCTGCTATCAACACTGACTACACTTCAGACACCCTTTAGTAAGGATTTTCTGGCTGCGTTCACCCCAAGGTCCCACCCGAGGTCAACAGGCCTTAGCATGGTCCGTGTCCTGCCTACTATGATTCCCATGGCGGGCAGGATGAGAAAGTTCAGCCTGCGTCATGAGAGGCACTACATAAATTCAAGTCTTTATATTTTTTTAGAATGGGCAAGAAAAATCACGTTAACACTTCAATCCTCAGCATAGGGGATTTTCACAGTAACTTCATTGCAGTGTTAATGTAAGCCTACTTGTGACTAATAAATAAACTTTAACTATATCATTTCTCTGTCTTTCAAATACAAATTGCCATTAACATGAATTTTCTTAGCAGTTTTATGAGTATCAAGGACATTCTAGTAAATTCTATGCCAGAATAGGTGACAAAGTGCAAGTGAAATGATGAGTACAAGAATTCTGTGACGATCTAGCATGTGGAGTGAGAGTTAGGAAACCTTGCTTGACATTGTAATCAGAACCTTGCATCCTCTTCCATTTGTGACACCCAGGAGAGTCCATTGTGACTGTTAAGCTGTTACCATAATTCTTAATCAACCTGGAACAAGGTTGTTCTTGGAATACAACCATTTGCTGTGCGTTTTACTGCTGGCTTTCTTGGTCAATGAAATAGGCAGACTTTTTAAAGTTAGGGCGGCACGGTGGCACAGTGGTTAGCACTGCTGCCTCACAATGCCAGGGACCCGGGTTCAATTCCGACCTCGGGTCACTGTCTGTGTGGAGTTTGCACATTCTCCCCGTGTCTGCGTGGGTTTCTTCCGGGTGCTCCAATTTTCTCCCACAGTCCAAAGATGTGCGGGTTAGGTGGCCATGCTAAATTGACCCTAGTGTCAGGAGAATTAGCAAAGTAAATATGCGGGGTTGCGGGAATAGGATCTGGGTAGGATTGTGGCCGGTGCAGACTTGATGGGCCGAATGGCCTCCTTCTGTAATGTCGGGATTAATCTAGTTGTATACCTAATCAGGGCAATGAAAAGCATGCCAAGTTTGATTGATTCTGTAACCTTAAAACCCCACAGATGTCAACATAGCACCACATTGCCAGCTGGATTGAAATATTTTCACCTGCTGCTTGCTTGGTGTAGATATTTGTTGAGGCAATTATTTTCTACAAAATTATATTCCTTTGCATGTTGGTGATCACAAAGACCGGTAATGGTCTGTGACCATATCCATTGGTTTAGAATTTAAACGGGGAACATATCTTGGTTAACCAGCAAAAAAACAGGTCAAAATTTGCTTTTGCGATGTTAACAATGTCATCGTTTAATACGTGCCCTCCAGCAGACAGCAAACGAAGTTCCCTTTATTGCCACTAGGTGTCAGTAAATGTTCCTATAATCATTTCCCTCCACATCATGACAGTGATAAACTGCATTCTTCCAAACTTTGATATGTTTATCGTATCAGGTGCTGGGCATTTTGTGTTGTGGAGCCAGCAAAGTCAGTATCTTAATTGCACAGAATCTATTTCTTGGCAAATAAGCAAGTTCCACTTTAATTTTACAAAAAAAAATACTTCAACCTGACAGCTTCATTACCGGTTGTCAGAGAAAGATAAGAACCCCCTAGTTTCAACAGATAATGGTACGAATCTCTCATCAAGTATTATGAATGTTTTATTATTATTTTCATTTCAAAGAAAATACAATTTTTTTCCAACTTTCCTCATCTCTCCCCAATATGGACAGAAAAACAAGTATCACCTTAGACGTATTTTGAATTTAGTTACATAATAGTTTGTACAGACTATGTGTGTCAGTATCACGACACATTGTGTTATCTATAGTTACTGTAGATACAGTACCCTCTATATACTATGCATACACAAGCACAAAAGCATCGGAAAAGGGCAACTACCTTGTAAATATTTCCACCTGCAAGGTGGCACAGTGGTTAGCACTGCGGCCTCACAGTGCCAGGGACCTGGGTTCAATTTCCAGCTCGGGTCACTGTCTGTGCGGAGTCTGCGCGTTCTCCCCGTGTCTGCGTGGATTTCCTCCGGGTGCTCCGGTTTCCTCCCACAGTCTGAAAGACGTGCTGGTTAGGTGTATTGAACCAAACAGGTGCTGGAGTGTGGCGACGGGGGGGAATTCACAGTAACTTCATTGCAGTGTTAATGTTTGCCATACTTGTGGCTAATGACTGAACTTGACTTTACAATATTACAATGACGAGGATGCAGCATCCTGGACTTATTGTTTAAGTTTAAAGTTTATTTATTAGTGTCACAAGTAGGCTTACGTTAACACTGCAATGAAGTTACTGTGAAAATCCCCTAGTCACCCCACTCCAGTTCGGGTACACTGAGGGAGAATTTAGCATGGCCAATACAGCTCAGTCTTTGGACTGTGGGAGGAAACCCACACAGACACGGGGAGAATGTGCAGACTCCGCACAGACAGTGACCCAAGCTAGAAATCAAACCCAGGTCCCTGGCACTTTGAGGCAGCAGTGCTAACCACCGTGCCACCGTGCTGCCCTGTAAAACAAGAAGCTAATATTGCACATCTCTTGTGTTTATTTTCTGGCGACAGTATACAGCTCCTTTTACTGTCAGAGAATCCTGTCACTGCTGTGTTCTTTGCAAGAATGGTTCAAAGCAACTTGCAAATATTTTTCTTTTAATTTCCAAGTATTTTTCAGGAAGTTTACGATAAGAGTGATGATCATCAGACTGATTTGCAATCAGGCACTCCACAGTGTATCCAGGCAGCTTACTTCAAGTGGTTTCACAAACAAACCACTTTGCCTTCACCGGCCTATATTTTAAGCAAAATTGATGATTTTCTTCCCTCAAAATTTCCCTCTAGGGCAGTGCAGAGCCCCTCTTGTACAGTGGCACAGTGGTCAGCACTGCTGCTTCACAGCGCCAGGGACCCAGGTTCAATTCCCAGGTTGGGTCACTGTCTGTGCGGAGTCTGCATTTTCTCCCCGTGTCTGCGTGGGTTTCCTCCGGGTGCTCCGGTTTCCTCCCACAGTCCGAAAGATGTGCTGGTTAGGGTGCAACGGACATGTTAAATTTTCCCTCAGTGTACCCGAACAGGCGCCGGGTGTGGCGACTAGGGGATTTTCACAGTAACTTCAATGCAGTGTTAATGTAAGCCTACTTGTGACAACTAAACTTTAAACTTTGAGGTTCAGAGCCAATAATCCTAAATTCTAATGTGGAGTACAAGCTGTCCAGGTGCAGAGATAAGTGGTGACCTCGAAATAACTGGAAAAAAAATTACTTTTTCAAATTGTGTTATTGGCCTTTTCGTTGGTCAGTGAAATGTCTGTTATCATTGGACTTGTTCTGCAAGTTTCCCAGCCACGCCTGATTTGAGAGGCGCTAAACACAATCTTCAGAGCTAGCTCTCACCATGAAGGGAAAACATGTCCATGATAGTCAAAGTGTTAACTGCCAGCAGCAAGCTGTGGGAAGTCATATTTTACAGTCCTCATTGTTTACTACAGTCATCCCTCACATACAAAATAATCCATCATTTTAAAAGCCCAAGTTGTTTTGATACGCGTGCAGATTTGGAATTTCTGCGGCAATGTGACCTCTGCTTAGCGATTCTAACACTTTTTAAACGGCCATTTCTGCAGCTTGTTTTCACCGGGCAGAATTTGGGGACTTGCTCAGCCTGGCCTTTGACCTTTGCTGAGTAACCTTCAGGCAGTTTGAATCATGGGCATTCCAAATATGTCTCTCAGAGACCAAATAACTGACTTTCGCTTCTTCCCCCTGTCTTACTGTTGCCCCGTCCTTTAATATTCTGTTCTGTCGTCCTTACAGAGAGCAGAGTATCATTAACTGTGGTCAGTTTGTACGCATATCCTGCCACTTCTATCCTTTCCTAGATGTAGCCCATCGGGGAATCTCCATAGCAGCTGATTTCTGTCATCCACATGCATGCTGTAAACATAGCACAGACGCTTTTGTGGAAAGAGCAAGAATATGAGCAAGTTGTTTATAATTTTGTTGCATAAAATATGCTGATATTTACAGTACGCCTGCAAGGTCATCATAAATAGACACGTTTCAGACTCATAAGCAGTAGATCACAGCTGAAAAATAAATATGACATTTACTGGAATATTTAAACTCTACATTATTCCACAAAAACAACGTATCTGGAACAGCCTCACCTGTTTTAACGAGCAGATATAGATGCTGCCATCCGAGATGGAAAAGTAACTCTTCATCAACTGAAGACTAAGTGAGAGCTGGAGAGAGGGCGAGTGCAACTGGGAGAGTCAGGAAGCAAACAGGAGAGGACACAAAACAAGCAAAGAGAACAAAGAGTGGGGATAAGCTGGTAACAGAGAGACTGGGGCAGAGACTGAGAAGTGAGGGAAAACAAGGGGACAGAATTGGGTGATAAGAATGAGCAAATAATGTTTAGGAGGCAAGAAATACAATAAAATGCAGGGAACACATAAAACACAAGAAATAGCAGCAGGAATAGGCCCCCAGGCCCTTCAAGCCTGTCCCACCATTCAATGCGATCATGGCTGATCTATGCCGTCCTCAACTCATTTCCCCTTAGCCCTCTATCCCTCGATCTATCAAATATTTATCCATCTCCACTTTAAAAACTTCGAACGATCCAGTCTCCACCACCCTTTGGGACAGAGAATTCCAGAGAGAAGAAATTTCCACACACCTTAATTTAGGCGGCACAGTGCCACAGTGGTTAGCACTGCTGCCCCAATTCCAGGGACTTTGATTCCCCGCTTGGGTCACTGTCTGTGTGGAGTCTGCACGTTCTCCCCGTGTCTGCGTGGGTTTCCTCCCGCTGTCTGAAACACGTGCTGGTTGGATACGTTGGCCATGCTAAATTCTCCAGTGTACCTGAACAGGCACTGGAGTGTGGTGGCTAGGGGATTTTCACAGTAACTTCATTGCAGTGTTAATGTAAGCCTGCTTGTGACACAAATAATTAAACTTTAAACTAATAAATTCACTCTTTATTTAACTGAAAAATTGGCTAAATTGATTAAATTGACTCCGTTTAAAACATAAATAATTGCACTGAGAAAAGGTATCGGTGAAGGAAGGGATCCTTTTTGGATTAATCTTCTTGTACCCAAGAGTTGACAACAGCGTCCCACCTTCGAGAGCTGCCGGCCAATCAGATTGGCCGACAGCTGTCCAGTCCTTGCAGCAACAGCACTGCAGTGGACAGAAGAGGAACTACATGAACCCGCGCTTCATTGCCAGATCTGGAGGAGCAGGTAAATGGAAAGATCCCAGGGTAGGGGATGGGGATGCACGGGGCGGAAGACCTGGGGAAAGTCGCGAAGGGGTGATCGAGGTCTTGGCGGAGAGGCCAAGGATGGAGGGAGGTCCGGAGGTCACAGGGCCATAAGGGGAAGGCATCCCCCCAGAAGGGGGCTTCTGGTGTATGGACAACTGCCATCCCCCCTCCCCCTGCTCCCCTCGCCCCCAGCGGCCTCCTCCCCCTCCCCCTGTCCTGCCTGGGATCTAATTTTGATTCTTTCCAGCCTTGCCGCACAGAGGTTGAATGCCAGTCTATAAATTGAGGCTGGGCAGGAAGAAACCCCTTGGTGGCATTCATTGGCCACCTATGGGTTTTACTTTGGGCAAAGGTGGGCTTCCCATCCGAAGCCTTGCCTGCCCCAACCTTGCTGTGTTTCCCAAAGGGAATCCCATCCCTGCAATTTCACACCCACCCACTCCCCCACACCCACCACCGGTGAGGGAGCGTAAAATTCAGGCCAATAATTCAAACTTCAAGCCTCTGTTGTGCACCAGATGCCTCCATTCTCAAATGATTGAGTGCTGTTAGCTGAATGTTCTGTGAACTGAGCAGTAAGTAGCTGCGATACTAAGATCCTGTACTTGTCATGTTAGCTTTGTGAGCCTTAAAATATGTAAATCATGGCTAGCACCTACAACCCAAAATGCAGCAATTCATTTGCCCACAGCCCATGTAAGACGGTTGCTGCAGGGACACTTTTCATGTTGAGACTTTGCTTTTAAAGTGCCTTGATTTGTATGGACTTGTTGTGAGGGGTTGCAATCTAATGGTCATGGCCTAGTGACATTATCGCGAGACTATTACTCCAGAAACTCGGCTAATGTTTTGAGGACCTGGGTTCGAATCCCGCCACGGCAAGTGGTGAAATTTGAATTCAATGAAAAATATCTGGAATTAAAAATCTAATCATGAAACCAATGTTGGAAAGATCCATCTGGTTCACTGATGCCCTTTAGGGAATGAAATCTGCCATCTTTACCCTGTCTGGCTTAAGTGTGACTCCAGAGCCGCAATGTGATTGACTTTCAACTGCCCTTGGGCAACTAGGGATGGGCAATGACGCCCATGTCCCACGAATGAATGAAAAAATATTATTTTCCACCTATTTTAGTGTTTCTTTTCTGCTTTGCCACAAACAAACATGCAGCCAGGTTTTTAAAGCCACACTCCTTAAGCAGCTCTTTCCTCAGTGATTTCTCATAATGTGCTTTTTATGTGGGAGCTCTCTGGGCACCTCACCACATTTACACGTTTGTTGGAGAAGGGTCATCCTGAACAGGTATGAATGTACTTTCGATGCCCAGTTAGTAATTGTCCTTATTCTGCCAACTGTGTGTTCAGGGTCAGACATGGTCAGATCTGAATGAGGCTAAAGAGTCCTTCACCTGGAGACTGTGATTTCCCTGAGGCAGTGATTCCCAAACTTTTTTCACTGGGCCGCACTTGCGGAATAAAAATTTGCTCGCGCCACACCGAATATTTTATTGATAAGAAATGCATTCAAAAACAAAAAGAAACAACTCCTAGCAGTGCTTGATTCATAACATAGAACACAACTACTTTATAATATGATCATGGGACATCCAGAAAGTATAAAACAATGCTTGTTTAAACCATGTTTAAATGTTTCTTTGATTGTCCTTGAATCTTCCCGCCACACTTGCCATCCTCTCTTGCCGCACCAGTGTGGCGCGCCGCACCCTTTGGGAACCACTGCCCTAAGGGGTCATGCTGTACAAATTTTGGTAAACCATTTTGTCTGCAACATATTGGTAGCAATTAAGTTAACATCTGACTTGAACTTTTACACCACTAGGTTCTTCCAGACTTCAGTGTGAGATGTCCGCCAAAACTCGCCAAGTTCCAGTGCACATGAAATAGAATTGGTTTGGCATGCATTTGGCATGACAGTCTGCATGTATTTATCTGGCACATGGATTTATTAGGAGCTTCCCTGTGCTTGTGTCAGGCACCTGCTTGTCATATTTGACATGATTTCTGGCTGCATCTCATGATATTGCACTTAGCATGCACTTGTCATGATACACTGCATGTACTTAGTCCTCATCTGACCCACCCACTGGAATGCAGTCCTCTCACTGAGAGAGCAGGGTCCTTATCGCTGTGACTTCTTTTCAGGGAACTGGTATTAAAACAGTGGATCAGGCAAAACACTCCCGTTTGCTATGATGGGGGAAGAAAGGGTCTAATTACATTCGAAACCTTTGTTAAATTACTTCATTGACATATACCGGCAATAATAAACATTTGCCAGGCTTCCAACATGATAGAGTTTATTGATTATGGGGAACAGTTTACCCTCCTGAATAAACAAGAACGCCACAGAGTTGTAACAACAGCAGTAATGTGCGTCTTAATGAACAAAGGATAAGCATTCAAGGTCATCTCAGTTAACACTAACTGGTTTTGTTTCATGGCAACTATCTGATGAATCAGCAGTAACTGAGCATTTTGCCGCCCCGGTTATGCTGAACCGTATCTGTTATTGATCTGAACACTGATGTCAAATGAAAAATGGCCAGAAAGAAAGAGAGAGAATTCTTTGCCATTAACCCCAGAATCCAGCAGCAGGATTTATGCCTTTTGTTTTCTCTTTGCCCTTTTCCTTTCTTTCTTTCAAACCAGGCATTGTATCAGCAGTGGTTCTACGGAGACAACACAATACTTGAAATGATTGAGAAGAAGCGATGCCTGTGCAAGGAGATCAAGTCGCGGCAGAAGCCAGATAAAGGCCTTTGTAAACAAGACAGCATGCCCATCCTACCAAGCTGGAGGAAGAATAGCGTGACAAAGAGCCTGAAGCTGACGGCACCCCCCTGCACAAAACAGCAAACTGTTCTTTGGGACACTGCAATTTGACAAAAGTCCTCTGTGAAGCATGCTTCCCCCAAGGTTGTGACCTCTGACCATTACAGGCACCCTCGAAGGGTCATTTCCTAGATGACTGTTGTGACCTTTGATATCCACATTGGTCTGCCCACCTGGGCTCTCGATTAATTCAGCTCCATGATTCCGTTGCCTTGAGAAGACCATGGTTCACTGTGACTGGAGCCAACTTGTCACATGACAGAGGCTGAACCGATCACCTGCAGGTCAACTGCGGCAGCGGCAAAAGTCTTTGCTGCCTTCCAGAAGCACTGTAATGAAACGTTTTAAAGTGACACTGTTATAACAATAATCATTAAACAGCTGTGCTGTTACGTGAATGGATTTAAATATAATTACTTTTATTGTCAGCTTTCAAGGAATTGCAATCAATCAGAGGAAGGCATGGAAGGAGTTGGGTGGCAGAGGGCAGCTCTATTCTTGACCACCCAAGGGGGACAAGGGGAGGGGTGGAATCTCTGTGTGTTATGTGCAGCAAAATTATAAATCCGTTCTCGATTGACAGATTTACAATTCTGCTGCACATGGAACGCTGGATAAAACCTTCTCGTCCTACTCGGAATATTTAGTTCCACGAGCACTTTCCTAACCTGTTCCTGAGACAAGGGGAGATGACACTCAGTCTGCGGGAGAACACACAGAAATTTGCATCTCCGGTCACTGATAAATCTCAACAGGGTTCTGTTCTGCCCTGCAGACTTCTCTCAAAGGGAGGACCACTTTGCTTTCCTATGCAAACACCAGCAGAGCTTGGTGGTCTGTATTGTCATTGTCCACTACAAAGCCCCAGCACACCCCACCCCTTTCCACCCCACAGGTCCCCGTGTGAACTGCAGTAAGTGGGGTTTTTAAAAGAAAAACTTTTACCAATGCTCAGAGCATTAAGGATCAAAGTTTCAGAATACCAAACGGTCAGGATTAGTTTTTCATTGTTTATAACTCAACAGAATAACATAGGAGAGATTTTCCTGGTCTGCACTCCAATGCACCTAGGCCGCAAGGTATATTTACGTAGCCCATGGTGGTCCCCTGTAATGGACCCTATTGATTCATCCTCGACAAGATTCATAGAATCCATACTGTGCAGAAGGAGGCCATTCGGCCCATCGAGTCTGCACTGACTCTTACCCAGGCTCTAATCCCATAACCACGCATATTTCACCTCGCTATTCCCCCTAACCTATATATATATTTTGGGTCGCCCAGAGGCAATTTAGCATGGCCAATCCTCCTAACCTGCACATCTTTGGACTGTGGGAGGAAACCGGGGCACCCGGAGGAAACCCACACAGACCCAGGGAGAGTGTGCAAACCCCACACAGACACTCACCCAAGACTCACCCTAGGGTCCCTGGTGCTGTGAGGCAGCACTGCTGACCAGTGCCGTGCTCAGAGCACCTTTCCCAGGCCCACCCAATCCCCGTGACCGCACGCATTTATCCCACTAATCAACCTAAACCTACACATCTTGGGACATTAAAGGGGCAATTTAGCATGGTCAATCTACCCAACCTGTGCATCTTTGGATTCCTTAACTGCAAGGAGTGTGCCACAAGCCAGCTGATTTGGTAACATTTGGAGGACCTATATAGGCAGTGCCATGCAGTTAGTGTGGAAACACAAGAAAATCTCTCCTAGCTTGGACAGAATCTGTGCAATGTAATTTCAAAGGTGGTTGTTAGTTCAAAACCTATTGAAAGGTAATCAGGAGGAATTGAAGGCTTTTAAATATTTTCTACTGATGTGTATTATTGACCTATGATATATCTATATATAAATATATATACAGACTAATTATGATGTTATTGTCTTGTATTCACTTTTCTTGATTTTTAATAGTATAATTGAATAATAGTGTGAACTTTATATTATTTTTGTGTAAATCACACTGTGATTATAAAAGAAAGAAAGCACAGTCAAGGCACACAGATTATCATAGTCAATGCATGCACCCAATACTGATCATAATGCATCCACTCAACACCGATCACAGTTCTCACCCCTAATTCTGATCAGAGAGCATAAACCAGACACTGATCGTATTGCTGATCACAATCCATAAATCAAACATTCATACTCCTTACAACAGTACTGGTCGTCGTCCATAAATCCAATAGTGCATACCACCCAAAGGCAATGTTTGTGATGATAGCCAACAACAGAGTGCGTGCATCCATCCAATGTCACTCATAGCTTATACACCCAACTATAGTCAAACCGCATATACTCTATCATACTGCATCCAACCGACACCTATTATAATACGTACACCCAACAGCAATCATAGTGCCTTTATCTAACACTAATCATAGCGCATATACCCGACACTGACTAGAATGCATGTATCCAACGTCAATCAAAGAAACCAACACCAATAGAAATAGATGAAATGAACGTTCATCACAGTCACTGTATAAACCTTCAGCACCAATTACAGTCAGCATGCATATCTCAACGTCAACTAGTCAGCACTCACGCCCCAACATAAATCAGAGTCCGTGTACACATCCAACCATCAATCGCGGTCCGTACTGTATCCCAGTCAATCACTGTCAAGTACATATATCGCAGCATCAGTCAGTGAACAAACATACCGCAATATTAAGCAGTCAGTGCGTACGTGTCCGTAATAGTAATCACAATCAATGTATACTCCAGTGTCACTCAGTTAGTACACATCTATCAGAGTTGGTATATGCACTCTAATATTGATCAAATTAGTGCACGCATTCCATATTCAATGCACACACCACATCATAGTCACCCCCACATCAGTTAAACTCAGCTCTCACACCAGAGATTGATCACAGAAAGGCTAACCACGTGGAGGTAGAGTGGTTAGTCAGAGCTCACATTACAGGCGATGTCCTCATAATGGATCAGTCAGTCTATTCATTCCAGCATTGATCACATTCAGAGCATTCAGTTTAACATCCATTCTCAGTTAGCACCCGTAACCCAACACCGATCATTATTGGTGCCTAAATCCAAATGTTGATCACAATCAGTGCACGTGCTGTCATTTTGACCGTAGCAAGAATCCGTATTTAATAATCCCGCGTTCACTGATGCATTTGTCTTAGTGGGTCACACGCACACAGACCTGAAGTGATGTTACAGAGACACTCACCTATCAGACTATACACGCACACCTACATAGTAACAGCGTTGATATACACAGACCTATTATGGAGTACAAACGCACAAAAACATCTACCACAGTCAGAGAAAACACACACGAAGGTCTAGCATGATATCAGTTTGGAAACACACACAGCTATTGCAGTCACAGGGTGGACACACACACACAGCTACATAACAGTGCAAGCACAAACGTACTGACCATGGTCAAAGCAACGCTCCCACGCACATACACGGATACAGTAACAGTAAAGTGGACGCACGCAGTTTGGCCACAATCACCAGGCTAATATACAAATATGTGTACATCAGGCAGCACGCATGCATGCGCACACACCCACATCTATCAATATGACCCACCCCTGTCTCATAGTCATTTTAAATATCATTATACCTGGTTTTGTTTTAGAGAAAGTTGTCACTTTCAGCAACTTCAACGAAAGGACAGGAACTTTGGAAGAAAATACCTGTCCGGATAACGTAACTTGATGGTTTGTATTTTTGCAGTTTCTTGGGCACAAATTGCAGAAAATCCCTCAGTGGCCTATTTATTATTCATTGTACAGACAAGAACTGAAATACGTTTCAGTGCTGCGACATATTCATTCCAACGTAACTGTTTACAAATAAACCTAACAATATTGAATGTTCTTTCCATTCTTCAGTGATGTTTTTGCAAATGTTAATAACTGGTATCAGATTCAATAAATGTGAAACGGGCCAAGGATTCTTTTGAACTGATAGAATGAATGGATGTGTGTTCATTAACTCACTGTTCCTCACAATAAACACAGAAATTTGATATTAAACATTTGTCCTCTTCTTGATGGCCTTTCTTTTCAATGTTTATTGATGAGTAAAGCCCAGTGGATTAAGCTGCCCATGTTTCATTTCAGTGACGCAGTGTGTTATGTTGACCTTTACACTGGTCGGACCCCACATGCATATTTTCAAATGCAGCCTGCATTATGTACAGGGGTGGCTCTGCTAAAATAGAAGAATGCCCTATGAGCACTTCATCCCCTTTACTGCTATTATAAAATCGTAGAATAGAACCATAGAATCACTACCGTGCAGAAGAAGGCCATTTGGCCCATCAAGCCTGCACCAACAACATTCCTACCCAGGCCCTATCCCTGTAACCCCATGTATTTACCCTGCTGATCCCCCTAACAATAAGGGGTAATTTTGCATGGCCAATTACCTAACCCGCACATCTTTGGAGTGTCGGAGGAAGCCAAAGTACCCAGAGGAAACCCAAGCAGACACGGGGAGAACGTGCAAACTCCGCACAGTCACCCGAGGCTGGAATTTGCACTGTGAGACTGCCGTGCTAGCCATTGTGCCACTGTGCCACCCTCAAAGAATCACCAAAGAATTACCATTGTCACCAAAGAAATTATGGGGGAGAAATTCCATAAGGCCCTATCTGGCACAGGGAGTGTCATACCTGAATACCCAGCGCCTGGTCACATTGAACATCACATTGAATAGAAAAAACAGGAGAAGGAATAGGTCATTTGGCCCACCCTGTCACCCAATAAGATATTGGCTCATCTGATTGTGCCTTTCATTCCACTTTCCTGCCTATTCAGTCACTCCATGCTCTTCGACTCCCTCGTAGATCAAAACTCGGTCTAGCTCAGCTTTGACTACAGTCAAGGATCCAGTCTTCTCTGCTCTATGAGGTTGTGACTTACAAAGGTTAATGACCTTCTGAGAAAGGAAATTCCTCCTCATCTCTTGCCTTAAATCGATGTCTCCCTATTTTTAAACTCTGGCCCCTCGTCCTGGATTTCCCCAAGAGGAGAAACATCCTCAACATCTACCGTGATATCTTTCAAATGATGAAAGCTGCACACAAGTCTCTTTCTGGCTGGTTATCGAAATGATGGGCGGGATTCTCTGATCTTGTCCATACCTGCCCCGCTGCAAGTGAGAATGGAGAATTGGGCATTCCAGCCAAAACTCCATTCACTTTCAGCGGCACCAGAGAATCCCACCCACGAACGACGGCAAAGGTTTTCGGTGGATATTTTCTATTCTTTCTTAGAATTTGAGCACCATGGCTAGGCCAGCATTCAGTGCCCATCCCTATTTGCCTTTGAGAAGATGGTGGTGAGCTGCCTTCTTGAACAGCTGCAATCCATGTGGTGTAGGCAGCATGGTGGTACAGTTGTTAGCACTGCTGCCTCACAGTGCCAGGGACCTGGGTTCGATTCCTGGCTTGGGTCATTGTCTGTGCAGGGTTTGCACGTTCTCCCTGTGTCTGTGCGGGTTTCCTCTGGGTGCTCCGGTTTCCTCCCACAGTCTGAAGGACGTGCTGGGTTAGGTACAGTGACCCGAACAGGCTCCAGAGTATGGCAACTAGGGGAATTTCGCAGTAACCTCACTGCAGTGTTAATGTAAGCCTACTTGTGACTAATAAATTAACATTAACATTAGGTACATCGACAATGCTGTTCGAAAGGAAGTTTTAGGATTTTGACTCAGCGGCAGTGAAGGAACAGCGACATAGTTCCAGGTCAGGATCGTGTGTGTGACTTGAAGGGGACTTGTAGGTGGTGGTTCCCCCAGCATTCTTTGCCCTTGTCCTTCCAGGTGGTAAAGGTGGAAGGTGCTGTCGAAGGAGGCATGGTAAGTTGCTAGAGTGCATCTTGTAAATGGTACACACTGCTGCCACTGCGAATCGATGATGGAGGGAGTGAATATTTAAAGTGGTGCACGAGATGCTGATCAAGTGGGCTGCTTTGTCCGGAATGGTGTTGACTTTCTTTAGTGTGAACTGCACTCATCCAGGCAAGTGGAGAGTATTCCATCACACAGCTGACTTGTGCCGTGTTGGTGATGCAAAGACTTTAGGGAGTTAAGCGGTGAATTGCTCGCTGCAGGATTCCCAGTCTCTGATCTGCCTTTTTAGTCTTCATGTGGCTGGTCCAGTTAAGTTTCTGATCAATGCAAGCCCCCAGATGTTGATGGTGGGGCATTCACCACTGATAAAACCATTGCAAGAAATAGCAAGAAATATTGAAAACAGACAGTAGGAGCTCCCAATATATATAAAAAGGACAGTAACTAAGTGAACATTGGTCTCTCGGAGGATGAAACTGGGTGCAGTAGAATTGCCCTTTAAGGGGGAGCGGGTCCTGAGGACCTCATGATCGATAAGGACCCTATGAATCGTCTCAGCTGGAAGCTGAGCCAATGGACAGGAGGGTGCATACCACAGGTTGAGGAGAGACTCACAGTTGAAGCCAGGGAGTCAAGAAGAGCAGTCACATTTGTAATCTAGTCTGACCCTATATATATTTATATATTTTTATATATATATATGCAGGCGGCATGGTAGCACAGTGGTTAGCACTGCTGCTTCACAGCTCCAGGGACCTGCGTTCGATTCCTGGCTTGGGTCACTGTCTGTGTGGAATTTGCACATTCTCCTCATGCCTGTGTGGGTTTCCTCCGGGTGCTCCAGTTTCCTCCCACAGTCCAAAGATGTGCGGGTTAGCTTGATTGGCTATGCTAAAATTGCCCCTTAGTGTCCTGGGATGCGTAGATTAGAGGGATTAGTGGGTAAAATATATGGGGATAGGGCCTGGGTGGGATTGTGGTCGGTGCAGACTCGATGGGCCGAATGGCCTCTTTCTGTACTGTAGGGTTTCTATGATTTCTATGATTTCCTCTGTGGCAATAAAGCCATTTATTGTTAAAGATGCATCAAGTTGTCCTCAATCTGTTACACTGGTGAATTAATAACAGGAAACAGGGAAACGGCAGAGGCTTTGAACAAGCATTTTCTATATCTGTCTTCACAGTAGAAGACAGAAAAAAACATTCCAGGAATTGTAGAAAATCAAGGGGACAGAGGAAACTAAAAACAATCATGCTCATGAGAGAAAAAATATTCTGGAAACTAATGGACCAAGTCCCCTGGACCTGAAAGCCTGTATCCTGGAGATTGACAAGAAGTAGCTACAAATATTGTGGATATATTGGGTGTAAGCTTGCAAAATTCCCTAAAACAATATTTCAGGTGCGGTCTCACCCAGACCCTGTTTAACTGCAGCAAGACATCCCTGCCCCTGTACTCACATCCTGTGGAGTTCTCCCCATGTCTGTGTGGGTTTCTTCCGGGTGCTCCGGTTTCCTCACACAGTCCAAAGATGTGCGGGTTAGGTGGATTGGCCGTGCTAAATTGCCCCTTAGTGTCAGGGGGACTGGCTAGGGTAAATACATGAGATTAAGGGGATAGGGCCTGGGTGGGTTTGCAGTCAGTGCAGATTCATTGGGTCGAATGGCCTCCTTCTGCACTGTAGGATTCTATGCTTCTATCATCCTCTCACTATGAATGCCAACATATCATTTGCCTTCTTTACCTCCTGCTGCACCTATATGCTTACTTTCAGCAACTGGACACAGGAGATCCAGGTCTCATAACACATTGTCCTGTCTCAATCTATCGCCATTCAGATAATGACCTGCCTTTCTGTTTTTGCTAACCTCACATTTATCCACATTATACTGCATCGGCTATGCATTTTCCCACTCACTCAACTTGTCTGAATTACATTGAAACATCACTATATCCTCCTCACAACTCATATTCCCACCCAGCTTTGTGTCATCTGCAAATTTGGAGACAATTGTGAATAATTAGGGTCCCAGCTCTGATCCCTGCGGTACCCAACTAGTCACTGCCTGCTATTTGGCCGGGGCCGCGATCGGGGTGGGGGGAGGGTAACAGCTCGCCCAGTATACTATGTACACTGTGCAATGGTGCCCTAGAGCTCAGCAGTCAGCCTCATGAGCAGGCTGAGATTCAACTCCCCCTACTGGCGAGAATCACATTATAGCCTCTGTATTGCACAGAGTGACTTAACTTGCTGAAAAAACGGGCGAGAAAACCTCCCATTTTCTCAGCCATTTTGCATTTAGAATTTTGTTGAGAAAATTCAGCCCAATGACTTGGAAATATGATGCTGTTCCTTCATTACTGCCAGATCAAATTCCTGGAACTCACTTCCTAACAGCACTACGGGTGAATACCTTCACCTCACACATTGCAGCAGTGTAAGAAGGCGGCTCATGACCATCTTCTTAGGGACAATGAGGGATAGACAATAAATGTTGGCCTCACCAGCGATGCCCACATCCTGTGAATGAATAACATAAAGGGAGGCAAACCATTGGCCTTCAGCACTAATGTGATAGTCTGGAGCTTGACTGGAGAAGTGTCCCAGTCGAACCAGGTAATCTCTTTATCAGTAATAAACAATTGGCTTCTAGAGAGGTAACCTCTTCAAAGCTTGTTCATTGCAGCAATCTTTTATGGGCAGTTTTACTGGCAGGTACTCGCAAGTCAACATACTTAAATATGCAAGATTGTTCCCAAATAAGGGGAAGATGGGCGGAATTCTCCCAAAAAACAACTATGTCATAATGGCGAGAATTATAGATGGACCCGCATTGGTCTCCCAGCCAGACTCTGCACCGCAATCCTCCCATACTCAATCGCTCTTTTGGAGAATTGGGAATTTTGTGCCATTATGGGGAGTGGGTCGGGGTGGGGCGGGGGGGGTGGAGGGGGGGTTGCCCAAACACACTGGTGAGCCCGGCTTCAGAGCGCTCGGGTGCCATTTTGCAAGGCTGCTCCGATCTCATTGGGAATGCCCCATCGCTCCCCCACGGACAGAGACCCCTCTCATCGGTGGCATGTTCCCCCTCCCTGACATGGCAGACCAGCATTGAGGCATCGGGGGCCACCTGATGGGTCCTTCTGCCTGATCCTCAACATGCCCCCCTCCCATAATGACCCCCGACATGATCCACCCCTACATGACCACCCCCTGTATGACCCTCCCTGCACAGCCCCCCCATCAAAGCTCCCCCGTCATAGCTCTCTGCCATAGCACCCCATCATAGCCTGTTTGTCATAGCCCCCCCCACAACATAGCCCCCACACAGGCCCAACCCCCTTGGCACTGGGGTGGCACACTGGCAGCGCCCAACTGGCACTGCTGGGGTGCCTGGTGGCAACTGTTGGAGTGCCTGGTGGCCACTGCCAGTGTCTGGTGGACTGCCAGGGTGTCTGGTGGGCACCGCCAGGTGGACACAGCACAATGGGCACCACCTGACCATGCCCCCAACCACCTGAGGGCTTCTATAGCCTCTGATCCCCTGGTGTGGCCATTCCTCCAGGTCTCTGCGAGTGGTGACCTGTAGTGATTTTCGCCATTCTTGCTGAAGGCTGGAGAATCGACTGGGCCATGCTACTTTAAATATGCCAATCGGTCTCGTGTCCTTTCTGGGCTTGATGCGGTTCGCACCATTCGGGAGGGGCCGGGAGAATCGCAAACTGTTTGGCATCGGGTGAGAGACCGATCTTTAGGTCCAAACGCTCTTCTCTGGGATCAGCGCGATCTGTACCAGGTGCGGCGCGGTCAGAGAATTGCCTCTGATATTTCTTTTTTCCCTGGTAAAAATAAAGAACTTCAGGAGAAATAGGCTATCTTTAGAATATTCATCCCTGTTTTCCTATCTTTCTGCAATGATCAAAAAGGAACCCAGTTTTGCCAAGTCTCACTTGTCTCAGAATTAGATTTGTTGCAAAGGAAATATCAACCTTAAAAACTCCGTACACCAGGGATTAATTTCCACACAAAGAGACAGACAAGCGGGAGGATATTTGGAAAGGTGTAGCATGAACCAGGCAAATAGAAGGCACACTCCGATCGGAATATGCCTGCTTTCTTGGACAGTGATTCCAGAGCATCCGAGAAACCTCCTGCTGGCAAAGATTCGATCCAGAAGGAACAGATTAAGTTTGTTAGTGGGAGGCACTGTTCTATACAACAGCTTAAACCATATGCACCAGACCACAATGTCAGTCCGCCCTGCTTCAGCATTTCCCTGGATGGCAGAAAAAAAATACATTGATTTGCTTTTCATTTGGTCCCGTAAAGAAATGAGGATTTACAGTTGAGTTGCATAAATATCTCATTCCAGCTCCACTGTAACTGCCAGCACCATTGTCATTGCCAATTCCTGATTCAACCCCTCTCTTCATACAACTGAACATCTTACCAAACACTCAGCAATTTATATCCATGTTGCAATATCCAGCATATCACTTTAATGAGGATTGAGATCGCGAGGAGTTTAAGTTTTTAAGTTTAAGCTTATTTATTAGTGTCACAAGTAGGCTTACATTAACACTGCAATGAAGTTAAAGTTAAATTTATTTATTAGTCATAAGTAGGTTTACATTAACACTGCAATGAAGTTACTGTGAAAATCCCCTAGTCGCCACACTCCTGCGACTGTTCGAGTACACTGAGGGAGAATTTAGCATGGCCAATTCATCTAACCAGCACGTCTTTCAGACTGTGAGAGGAAATCTGAGCACCCGGAGAAACCCATGCAGACACGTGGAGAACGTGCAGACTCTGCACGGACAGTGACCCAAGCTTGGAATCGAACCTAGGTCCTTGGCGCTGTGAGGCAGCAGTGTTAACCAAAGTGCCACCGTGAAATTCCCCTAGTCGCCACACTCCGGCGTCTGTTTGGGTACACTGAAGGAGGATTTAGCATGGCCAATGTGTCTAATGAGCACGTCTTTCGGAGTTGTTGTGCTCTGTCTGTTGTACCTTCATAGCCTTTTGAAATAAATGTTTTTGCTTATCAGATTTGTCACCTCTGTTTCAGAGAGATTTAGACCTGTTGGACTTTAACCTGGTGTGGTGAGACTTCTTACAGAGAGATTTAGACAGCTCTTCCATTCAAGTGAGTGATTAGCCCCACTCATTCATTTTTGTTATAAAGCTTAATTATAGGTAACAAATGAGAGCGTCCTGCGTGATTGGGGAATTCTCATATCAGGATACTGTCCTAAAAACTAAACTGTAAGCCCACTCTTAACCATTTTAATTTAAGAAAAGGTGGGTTTGTGCCAGCCTTATTTTTATTATTCAAGGGGATGTGAGTATCCCTGACAAGCACTTCTTGCTCATCCCTAATTGCCCTCGAGAAGGTGATGATGATGTACCTTCTTGAGTCGCTGCAGCCCATCTGGTGTAGGTACACTCACTGTGCTGTTAGGAAAGGAGTTCCGGGACTTTGATCTAGCGACTGTGAAGGAATGACGGAATCATTTCAGGTCAGGATGGTGTGTGGTTGGAGAGATCATGCTGGTGGTGGCGTTCCATGCATCTGCTGCGCTTATCTTTCCAGGTGGTAAAGATGGGGGCTTTGCAAGGTGCTATCGAAGGAGCCTTGGCGAGTGGCTGCAGTGCATCTTATAGATGGTTCACACTGCTGCCACTGTGCGTCAATGGTGGAGGGAGTGACTGTTTAAGATCCCAATCAAGCAGGCTGCTTAGTCCTGGATTTTATCCAGCTTCTTGAGTCTTGATGGAGCTACATTCATCCTGGCAAGTGGAGAATATTTCATCACACTCCTGATTCATGCATTGTAACCAGGCTTTGAGGGGTCAGAATGTGAGTGACTCAACTCAGACTTCCCAGCCTCAGACAGGCTCTGGTGGCCACAGTATTTGTCAGGCTGGTCCAGCTCAGTTTCTGATCAATGGTAACCCCCAGGATATTGATAGTGGGGCATGTTGAAAAAATAATGCCATTGAATGTTAAGGGGAGAATGTTAGATTCTCTCTTGTGGGAGATGGTCATTGCCTGGTGCTTGCATGGTACCAATGCTACTTGCCACTTATCAGCCCAAGCCTGAAACTTGCTGCATGGGAACATGGAGTCCTTCGGTGTCTGAGGAGTTACAAATGATACTGGACATTATAAGATCATCTGCAATCGTCCCCACTTCCGACCATATGATGGAGAGAAAATCATTGCGTAGTATGCCATTGTCATTTCCGGTGCCTAAGGCAATGCCAGGTGGTTCATTCAATTTTATTCCTTTTTGACTTTTCACTACAGGTTTGGTGCAGCTAGATTATTTTAGAGGGTAGTTAAAAGTCAACCATATTACTGTGGGTCTGGAGTCATATATAAGACTAACAGAGCTGTGGTTAGCACTGCTGCCTCACAGTGCCAGGAACCCGGGTTCGATTCCTGGCTTGGGTCACTGTCTGTGCAAAGTCTGCACGTTCTCCCCATGTCTGCATGGGCTTCCTCCAGGTGCCTGGTTTCCTCCCACAGTCCAAAAGACGTGCTGGTTATCTGCATTGGCTATGCTAAATTTTCCATCAGTGTACCCGAACAGGGGCTGGAGTGTGGCAACGAGGGGATTTTCACAGTAACTTCATTGCAGTGTTAATGTAAGCCGACTTGTGACACTAATAAATAATTTATTTTAATGTTTTTTTATGACACTCTAACATTTATTGTGGCAAGCTTTTAATTCCAGATTTATTAACTATTTGAATTTTAAATTCCAGCAGCTTATATGGATGAATTTGAACTGGGGTTCCCAGAGAATTGAACTGGATCTTAATTGTATTCCCGGTCTGGTAATATTACCATGGTTCAGCTGCCCACATCCACATTACGAGTGATTCCGGAGGGAGATGTCTCAGGACGTGATTTTTCGGCCACGCTCACCCCAAAACCGGAAAATTCCACCTGAGGTCAACAGACTTTTGCATGGTCTGCCGCGGGATGGGAAAATTCCCCCCTCTGTGTCAGGGCCTCTCACAGCCTCGTACAAGCTCTCCCCTGCACACATGGATCCTCCATCCATCACACTCACTGACTGTCCCGAGCATTTTCAATGCTGTCTATTGGGAATCTCCTGCAGTTATCCATTTGAGCTGATCAGTATCTCCTCCCACCCACTCCCAATCAGCCCGTGACCTTCCATCAGGAACCTCCACTCACTTTTGATTTGCAACAATGGTACTTGGACTTAGCTCCATCCTCATTTCCCCTCCCCCCATCACCCATGTCCTTTCCTTCATCACCATAACGCTTGCTGGCATCACCTTTGACCTCCCCTCCATCACCCTTCAGCCACAACCCTTCTCTTTCAATGACCAGGTGATTCATGTTCCCTACCCCTCCCTAAACACCGCAGCCCCACCCACACTGACTCATTTCCAGCCCTAGGTTCTGCACATTATGCCTCCCGAGTCCCCAACAACTCTGTGTTGTCGTGTGTCGTGAAGGCCGCCTTGGAGAACGCTTACCCGAAGATCAGAGGCCGAATGCTCGTGACCGCTGAAGTGTTCCACAACAGGAAGAGAACACTCTTGCCTGGTGATTGTCGAGCGGTGTTCATTCGTCCCTTGCTGCCACTTCTACCCATCCCGATGTACCCTCCCACCCTACCAGTACCCTCTGCCCCTTTCACACTCGTGATGTGGAGATGCCGGCGTTGAACTGGAGTAAACACAGTAAGAAGTCTCACAACACCAGCTTAAAGTCCAATAGGTTTATTTGGCAGCAAAAGCCACTAGCTTTTGGAGCGCTGCTTCTTCGTCAGGTAAGTGGGAGTTCTGAGTCTGCATGCAGACGCCACGACAATGGACGAATGAACACCGCTATGGGGTGAATTTTACCGCCCCGCCTGCCACGGGAATCGAAGCAGGTGAGGGGTGGGCCCTGGAAAGCTCCATTGATGTCGGGTGAGATTTTCCAGTTTCAGGGCAAATGAGGCCAAAACTTCCTGTCCTAACGCAATAGGAAATTTATACTCTAAACTACAGGAAAATCCTCCACTTAACATTTAAAATGACCAAAAATCCGTTCCTTTAAAACTCTGTCCCTTTATTCTCCAGGAACCAGTCCAAAGTGATTCCTAGCTCCTCTTTCAACCAGGTAACATCTGCTACTCAAATTGACTTTCATGACGTGGGTTATCCTGGAGTTCCTTCCCTCAAGCCAAAGCTAGGCAAATCTTCCAGCTTTGTTTCAACCCTCATGACCTTGAACTCAATCTCCCACCTGCCGGTGAACAATGGAGACTTACTGCCTCTATCTCTCTGCTCTTTCCCTCTCACTCTTGGATTCTTGTGGACCTCCTGCCTTTAAGGCTCAGTGGTATTTTTTAGGTCTGGGTTCATGTGGAGCGTAAACATTGACATGGCCTCTTGGGTCAAATGGTCTTGTTTCTGTGCTGACTATTCTATGTAATTCTAAGTAAAATGGCAATGAATAATCCAAATCAGGCCAGGAGCTGTCAGTAATATACAGCTGCTAGACTTATTGCGCTATATTGCGGTAGAGCGTTGTCAAGAATCAGATTAATAATCTGACTGGACTGCAGTTTTTTCTCACATTATTACATGCTTACCTCTCACACTCGGAGCATTACACCAGGTGTCCAAACCTGATTCAGGAGTGTGAGAATGAACCCTGGCAACAAACTAAAGAATAGCACTGCTTTCAAGTCGGTGCCAAATGCAATCTACAGCCTGGAGGTGCAAATCATCTGTATCAGATCACCCTGTGCTTGGCCAAGTCTAAACCACAACGAAACCTATCATTATCCAAAACATTAGAATGCAACGCCGCCTTTCACTTCAGTTGCGTTTGTTAGTTAACCCCGTCGACGCATGAAGTGCAGCAAGAATCTTTGGTGGTTACAAATGTTGCGGTGTTCCGTTTACAGTAAAAATTCAACTGAGTTTTCGGAAACATATGTTGCATGGCCATAAACTGAGGAACTGTAGTTGTGTTTGGATCAAGTTCTCTCATTTTCAATAGTCAACACGCAAAGCTCTCTGACATTGCTCATTTCGTAATTCATTTGGGGCTTCAGAGTAAACCAAAGTAAACAAAATCACTCAGCAAAGCAATATGATAGAGTGATACAACACAGAAGGAGGCCATTCAGCCCAACGTGCCTGTGCCAGCTCTCTAAAAGAACTATTCCATTAGGCCTACCCTCCCTCTCTGTCCCCACAGCCCTGAACATTTTTACCCTTCAAGTATTTATCCAGTTCTTCCTTAATAAGTTGCTTGCATCAGCTTTTCAGGGAATGTATTCCAAATCATAACAACTTGCTCCTCATCGTTTCTTATCCCCCACCCCTCACTCACCCACCCCCAGTCCTTTCGCCCACATCTTTGCAAAAGTAGTTTAAATTTAATTTTATTTATTAGTGTCACAACTGGGCTGACATTAACACTGCAATGAAGTTACTGTGAAAATCCCCTAGTCGCCACACAGACCACCAACTCAAAACACCCCCAAGAGGTTTGAGAATGTTACCACCCCCTTGGAGACCTGAACCTTTGATGACCAGAGGCTGCTAAAGCATCTCTCCAGCCTTGGGATGCATTGGCACATGTGTGATCCAAGACCACATGAAACCCACACACTTAATCCCAACCATGGGTGGCCAGCCTCCTCAGTGCCTATTCAGCACAATGCCCACTCAGTACCCACTCATGCCAAGCACAGAAGGTCATTGAACCTCTACCAACACTGGATCCAGGTTCTCCTTACCAGGTCATGGCTGTTGACCTCTGCTGCCATTCGATCCATGCCTTCTTGGTGAGGTGGCGTGGCCTCTTTCTCCCATCCCTCAGCATCAAGACGCCTCTCCTTTGCGTGACTGCCTCAACCAGGGCTCAGAGGCAGTGCTCCAGGAAATGGGGTGTTGGCTGGCCCCCCGATCTCACCTCCTGTCCCCTGTGGCTTCCGACTGCTGCCATTGGGCTGACAGGGATTATTCTGCAGCCTGTGGAGGACACTTTTGAAGTTTGTGACAGGTCGCCATTGGACAAGGTGTTCGCTGCATGCTCACTCTCACCGGCCTCACTCGGCTAATTTAGACTCGCGGCAGCCAGCATAATGTCACAAGTTTTGATTGAATTCGGGCGAGACCAGAATTCACAGCTACTTCCGGTTCTGCCCATCAAGCGCGCACATCCAAGACCGCAAGAAACTACAAGAGGTCGTGAACGAAGCCCAGTTCATCATGCAAACCAGTCTCCCATCCATTGACTCTGTCTACACTTTCCACTGCCTCGGCGAAGCAGCCAGCATAGGGACTCACGCACCCCAGACATTCTCTCTTCCACCTTCTTCCGTCGGGAAAAGGATACAAAAGTCTGATGTCACCAACCAACCGATTCAAGAACAGCTTCTTCCCTGCTGCTGTCAGACTTTTTGAATGGACCTACCTTGTACTAAGTTGATCTTTCTCTATATCCTAGCTATGACTGTAACACTACATTCTGCACTCTCTTCTTTCCTTCTCTATGAACGGTATGCTTTGTATAGCACGCAAGAAGCAATACTTTCCACTGTATACTAATACATGTGACAATAATAAATCAAATCAAATCAAAAGAAAGGGTGCAATTCTACCCTATATGTTTCAATAAAATCACCTCCCGTTTTTTAAACTCCAATCGGTATATGTCCAACCTGATCAAACTTTCTTCATTAGATAAGCCCTTCATTCCAAGAATGAATTGCATGAACCTTCTCTGAGCTGCTTTTAACACATTTATATACTTTTTCAAATAAGGAGACCAAAACTGTACACAGTATTCCAGATGTGGTTTCACCAATGCCCTATACAGCTGCAGTAAAACTTTCCTTATTTTTATGTTCCATTCCCCCTGCAAAAAATTCCAACATTCCATTTGCCTTCCTGATCACTTGCTGTTCCTGCATACTAACTTTTTGTGATTTATGTACCAGGACACACAGTTCCCTCTGTACCATCGAGTTCTGCAATCTCTCTCAATTTAAACAGCATACTGTTTTTCTGTTCTTCCTGCCAAAGTCCTGCATTATACTTTACCTACCAACTTTTAGCCCACTCACTTAACCTTTCTATAGCCCTTTGCGGACTCATTATCTCCTCTTGACAACCCACTGTCCTACTTATCTTGCTGCCATCAGCAAATTTAGCTACCCTACGTGCAGTCCCCTGATCCAAGTCTTTGATATAGATTGTAAATATTTGAGGCCCCAACACTGATCCCTGTGGCACTCCACTAGTTGCAACTTGCCAAACCAGAACTGACTCATTCGTCCCTACTGTTTCCTTTTAGCTAACCAAGCCTTTTTCCAGGCTGATAGGTTACCCCACAAACTCTTGTGTCGCAACCGTTGATGTGGCACCTTATCAAATGCATTTTGTACATCCAGTGTTCCACATCTACAGGATCCCTATACCCGTGTTGTTTGTTACTTCCACATATAACTGATAAATTCGCTAGACATGATTTCACTTTCACAAAACCGTGTTGACTCTGACCGATCCCATGATGATTTCCTAAGTATCCAACTATAACCTCATTACTAATGGATCTAACAATTTCCCAATGATAGATGTTAGCCAGTTTGAAGAATCATAGAATCCCTGCAGTGCAGAAGAAAGCCATTCGGCCCATCGAGTCTGCACTGACTCTCTCTGACAGAGCATCCCCCTAACCCCACCACGTATTTACCCCAGTAATCCTGGCTAACCTACACATCTTTGGACACTAATGGGCAATTCAGCATGGCCAATCCGGCTAACCTGCACATCTTTGGACTGTGAGGGGAAGCCGGAGCACCTGGAGGAAACCCAAGTAGACATGGCGAGAATGTGCAAACTCCACACAGACAGTGATCCAAAGCCACTTTATTGACACCCCATCCACCACCTTAACTCCCTCCACCACCGATGCACTGTGTACAGCAGTGAGTACCATCTACAAGATTCAATACAGCAACTCACCAAGGCTCCTTCAACATCGCCTTCCAATACTGTGACCTCTATCACCGAGAAGGACAAGAGCAGCAGATAAGAACACCACTAGCTGCAAGGTTCCTTGTAACACACACCATCTACACTTGGAATTAAATCGATGTTCCTTCATTCCCGCTGGGTCAAAATCCTGGAGCTCCCTTCCTAACAGCACTGTGGATGTACCTACATCATATGGACTGCAGCAGTTCAAGCAGACGACTCATCACCATTTTCTCAAGGGTAATTAGGGATGGGCAACAAATGCTGGCCAGCCAGCGACGCCCACATCCTGTTGAAATAATAAATTCTTGAAAATGCAGCTTAGTGTCAGACCTCAATCAGATAATCCTTTGTGGGGTATCTCAGAATGTTTTCCACGTCAAAGACACCAGATAAATGCACCTCCCCACCATGCCAAGAAAGCATGTCAGCATAGAGTTGACATGCTCCACGCCAACCAGTTGCTCAGCCAGAAAGTGCTTCTGGGTGGGTTAACATGGGCCAAGTGGGACATCCGCCCCTCATGGGTCCTAGTGGTCCTGGAAAGGCATCAGTGGCAGTTGCCAGGACTACAACAAAAGGTGAAGATCAAAGCCCATGGATCCCCGGAGCAGTAAGTCCGGTTCTTTGGCCGGAAGGGTTTGGGTAGGTTAAGGAGCTGGGCAGAGGCGGGGGGGTGGGTGGTTTAAAGGAAGAAGCCGGTTGGAAAGGAAGGGGTGCTTGATGTACGGGGTGCCACCCCTGATGGGCCAGGGGCAGTGCCCGAAGAGTAACCTCCCACATCCTTACTGTTCGTTAAATAAACGGGCCTCTTGTATTCTGCTGGCCACAGCAAACGTCTTATGATATGGGCAGCATACTATCAGAGTCAATTGCTTGAGAATCAGCCTAATTGACCTCTAATCAATCATCCAGATATGACAGGCGGTCTGCCCGCCCACCGCCACCTCCCCCCCCCCCCACCAAATGATGGGGGGCGGTGGTGAGGTCGGGGTGGGTGGGAAAGTGGCGGGATGGGCACACTCACCCCCCATCACCACCACCACCACCAGAGGAAACGCAGCCACCAGGTGGCACGCAAAATAAAACTCGTGGATTTTCATTTCATTTTGCGTGTACATTTGTTAAACCTGCAGCAAGGTGGCTCTGTTGTCCATAGCCAGATTGTGTTAAACAGGTTTTAAAATCAATTTAAAAGCTGATCACAAATACAGAATATTGATTTGTGTGGGAGAAAATTAATCCATGTGAAGTAGCACAGCATGGAAAAAATTAAGACAAAAGTAAGCAACCAGCAGAATTCCTGCCTCTGGAACTCTTTGAGCAATTTCTTAACCAACTACTGAATTTCCTTTGCAGGCTACAATAACAGTTATCTATTCAACCATGAGATTTCTAATTTAATTAATAGGCCATAGCTCTTAAAATATACAGCTTTTCATTTTCAAAATCTGCGTTCAGCGATCACATGCTGCTGGCAACTGGTATGGCCAGCAACTTCCTTTCTTTATTCTTTTATGGGATGTGGGTATCGCTAGGAAGGTCAGCATTTGTTGTCCATTCCTAATTGCCCTTGAACTGAGTGGCTTCCGCTTCAGAGGGTATTTAAGAGTCAATCGCATTGTTGTGGGTCTGGGGACAGATGTAGACTGGACCTGGTAAGGACGGGAGATTTCCTTCTCTACAGGGCATTGGTGAGCCAGGTGGGTTTTACAATAGGCTATGGTTTCATCAAGTCATACACTGCAGAAAAAGTCCTTCGGCTCATTCATGGTCATTGCTCAACTTTTAATTCCAGATTTTTTTTTATTGAACTCAAATTCCACCATCTGACGCGGTGTGATTCGAACCCGGGTCCCCAGAGGATTACTCTGGGTGCCTGTTTTACTAATCCAGTGACAATACCACTGTGGAACCAAAGAAAGGATTTGCATTGGCATAGCGCCTTTTGAAAATTCAGGATGTCACAAAGCATCTTCCAGCCAACTAAGCACTGTATTGCAAGAAACGCGGGAGAGTCCGAAAGCCCCTGCACTGTTGGTTATCAGGTGAGAATTGGTAGCTGCAGTCAAGTCAAGGCTGTCAGTAACCATACGCTCCCACATTCACTATTTTTATAAGTGTTCCTCTGATAGCCCCCAGCTCAAAATGTTCACCTAATATTTTAAATCTGTGCCTCAATATTAACCCCACCACTCCTCCAACAAGGGCAGGAATAGACCAGGGGGCTGGCTATACCCAAAAAAAACCCAAAATACAATTCCAATCTGCGGGGGGCACGGTGGCACAATGGTTAGCACTGCTGCCTCACAGCGCCAGGGACATGGGTTTGATTTCCGGTTTGGGTCACTCTCTGTGCAGAGTCTGCACATTCTCCCTGTGTCTGCGTGGATTTCCTCCGGATGCTCCAGTTTCCTCCCACAGTCTGAAAGACGTGCTGGTTAGGTGCACTGACCGGAACAGGCATTGGACAGTGGCGACTAAGGGAATTTCACAGTAACTTCATTGTAGTGTTAATGTAAGCCTTACTTGTGACTAATAAACTCTATAACCTAAACACCTGCCATCTCCGCAATGACAGGAAGCAATGTAGTGCATTTCATTATCATATTCAAATCAGGCTCTGGCAGTGCCATTGGGAACCTGATTTAACTTTATCTGCTGCCACAGGAGATTCCCAGGCCTCAGGAAAGCCGTAAGCAAAATGGAGGTGGGAATTGCCAGCTCCAGTATCTTTGACAGCACTTCTTGGGGGCCAGGAGGCGCAGGGGTTGTTCCCCCAGCCTCGAAAAGAATCATTCAGATTCCCTTCTGCCAATCGCAGTCTCTCTCTGCCACCACCACCCACCGCCCCCCAACCTCCCCACGCCCACTGCTCCAATCAGTGACTCCCCACCCCTAACCTCGATCTGTGATGGTTCCCAGTCGCTGCTCCTGAGGCTGCTTTGCCAGCCCAGCGGCCAGCCAGCTGCCTGGTGAGAAACAGAATTCAAACATAATAATGAGGTGCTTCGGGTGGCACAGTGGTTGGCACTGCTGCCTCACAGCGCCAGGGATCCGGGTTTGATTCCCAGCTTGGGTCACTGTCTATGCAGAAGTTGCACATTCTCTCCGTAGAAGCATGGGTTTCCTCTGGGTGTTCCGGTTTCCTCCCACAGTCCAAAAGATGTGCTGGTTAGGTGCATTGGCCATGCTACATTCTCCCTCAGTGTACCCGAACAAGCACCGGAGTATGGCAACTAGGGACTTTTCACACTAACTTCATTGCAGTGTGAATGTAAGCCAACTTGTGCCACTAATAAATAAACTAAAACTAAACTCCACATCCCTGGTTATCACGGCATTCTTCTGGCCGGTCCCAGACCCATCCCACCACCCTGCTAAACGTTGGGACCCCGGTCTCTAAAATTCCCACTGATCCACTTTGACTAATCCATGAACACTGCCTTTGACACCAGTTATTTATTTTTTTGCACCAAATTGCACAAAACTCTCCTAAACTGTCTTTGCATTAGCAACTCAAACAAGTCAAGATCCTGTAACCCATAACATTCAACAGTGAATATTTTACAACCATGAGATCAAAATGAAACTGTTATTGTCGTTCCTGTGTTTCAAGCTAGTCTACATTGTTGCCTCAATGATGATGAGATTATTAAAGCTGCCTCCATGCAATGACCCAATATGACTTGCCCAAGAATCGCCAAGCACCCAATATTCCCATATTGATCACAGGGTAGCCTCAGACCCACAAAATGACAGACTGCTGTCAAACTATAACAACTTCGAGATTGCGGGGAAGCTGAGGAGGCAAGAAAGGTTATGTCAAGACATCCATCCAACTCTGTTTGCCTGCAGGCATGTCAAACATACTCACAGCCAGACTAAAATATAAAAAAGATCAGAACCAAATCCAACAACCAACTTATTGTACAGTCTATCCTTTCCTTTTATTTAGTTTGGATTGACCTGCAGGGCTTTGATACCATAGCAGGATCTACAACAAAAAAGCCTTGACTATTAGGAAGAACCATTGGTAGCTAATTATGATTGACAGCACAGAGTAGGAATGTCGCAGGCAATAGTGCTGGTAGTGTGTGAAAGCTCTGTGAAGGTCCTACATAAAAGAGATGACAAGAATAATAAACTCTCAGAAATTGCCAGTTATAAGAAAACATCTGAACTAACTTTTATGAAGTGTGATGACAGCCAGACACAATATTCCATGCATGGTTTCACTAATGCTTTAAAGAGTGTCAATTTTACTTGCTCACATTCACCTTCTACCCATGTTCCAGTGTTACACTGCCTTTTGCAAATGCTGCCTCAATGATGATGAGATTGTTAAAGTTGCCTCCATGCGATGACCCAATGTGCAGAACCATTATTTGCCCAAGAATCGCCAACCACCCAATACTCCCATATTGATCACTGGGTAGCCTCGGACCTACAGAATGACAGACTGTTATTGAGCCTTCTCACCAGCCAGGCCATCCAGCAACCTCATAACATTGATCGCTGGCCTTAGAAAACAACTATCAGATCAGTACTGGGGCCCTTCCCATCAACTGGACTCCAAAGCCCTGTTGCTACTCTTATTCACATTTTAATTTGCTACAAACTGCAAACCTCCAATGTTTTACTCATTGTTCACCTGGTTTCCATCCTGCATAAAGTCCAATTCATCCAAAAAGAAACATCACCCTTGTTCTCATGCATCTCCACCTGTTCCCAATGCACCAAGTTAAAAATCCTTGTCCTCAATTACAACCCACTTCATTCCCTCACACTCTTTGCAATGGATGTTCAATTAACTTCAAGGCCTCCTGTGAATCCTACTTATGTCTGTTACATTATCAATCTTGGAGCCTTTAGCCATTGTGGCTTTACATTGTAGAACTTTCTCCTTTAACCATTTCCTTTCAGTTTTTTTGCCTCCCTGTAAAGCCTGCTCAAACATATATCTTTTCACCATCTCAGTTAACTTTTGATCCCCATATATTTCTTTCCTGGTCTTACGATTAGTGGGGTGTTGAAAAGCCTGTGGTTGACGTACCTCTATAAAATTTTAAATGAGCAGTTAAATATTTTTAAGCGGCGCAGTGGTTACTGCTGCTGCCTCACAGTGCCAGAGACCTGGGTTCAATTCCAGTCTCTGTTGACTTTCTGTGTGGAGTTTGCACATTCTCCTCATGTCTGCGTGGGTTTCCCCCAGCTGCTCCAGTTTCCTCCCACAGTCCAAAGATGTGCAGGTTAGGTTGATTGGCCATGTTAAATTGCCCCTTAGTTTCAGGGAGATTAGTCGGATAAATACATGGGGTTACAGGGAAAGGGCATGGGTGAGATTAAGACAGAGATAGATAGGTTCTTGATTGGTAAAGGGGTCAAAGGTTACAGGGAAAAATCAGGAGAATGGGGTTGAGAAACTTATTAGCCATGATTGAATGGTGGAGCAGACTCGATGGGCCGAATAGCCTAATTCTGCTCCTATATCTTATAGTCTTATGGATTGTTGTTGGAGCAGGCTCGATGGGCCAAATGGCCTCTTTCTGCACTGTAGGGATTCTTTGGGCGGGATTTTCCGGCTGGGCTCACTGCAAGACCGGAAAACCCCACCCGAGGTTAACGAACCTTTGCATGGTCCGTGCCCCGCCCATTACGTTTCCCATGGCGGGCGGGACGGGAAAAATCCCGCACTATGATTCTATAATGCATGAACAACAGCTTAAATGTACACACCCCAACATCCTTCCTTTGCTAACTCCTTTCTCCAAAGAACAATTAAAGACTGGAACAATCTACCACAAACCTTAATCTCCACGTCCTCTCAGGATTCATTTCAGAAAAGGTTGAACTTTTTATATTAACGTGACCATCAACTGCACTCACTGTGTACCACCTGTGAAAGTTCCCTGCTGGGAGAGTACAGAGGGAAACTTTATTAAGCTCCAAGTACCAAGCACCCATATGGTCCATTATTTAATCAAATGATAACCAGAAATGAATCACGATGGCTAGTTTATTTATACAAACAGACAGCAAGTGAAAGTAGAGAATAAAAGTTATATAATAACTGTTCCGTAATAACAAAGTTAATTTATTTCATATAAAAGCAGAAATAGCTGGAAATATTTCAGTGGTTCTGGCAGCATCTGTGGAGAGAGAAACAGCTCATGGGAACAATTTAGCAGAGGTGACTGGTGAAGATATGATGGCAGGGGAACCAGGGGAATCAGGCAGGAATACTCACATCAGATTCCCGGATGAGGAACTCTGTCTCCAAGTAAATGAGGAAGGGCCTGACACCGGATTCCCGCCCACCACACAGGATGTCAATAAGGATCATCAATAAGTCACTCAACAGCAATTATCACCAAATCGTAGAACCCCCACAGTGCTGAAAGAGGCCGTTCTGTCCACCAAGACTGCGCCGATAACAATCCCACTCAGGCCTTATTGCTGTAACCCTACGTATTTACATAGAAACATAGAAGATAGGAGCAGGAGGAGGCCATTCGGCCCTTCAAGCCTGCTCCACCATTCATCGCGATCATGGCTGATCATCCAATTCAATAGCCTAATCCTGCTTTCTCCCCATAACCCTTGATCCCGTTCGCCGCAAGTGCTATATCCAGCCGCCTCTTGAATACATTCAATGTTTTGGCATCAACTACTTCCTGTGGTAATGAATTCCATAGGCTCACCCCTCTTTGGGTGAAGAAATGTCTCTTCATCCCCATCCTAAATGGTCCACCCTGTATCCTCAGATTACCCTGCTAATCTCCCTGACACTAAGGGGCAATTTGGCCAATCCACCTAAGCCACACATCTTTGGACTGTGGGAGGAAACCGGAGCACCTAGAGGAAACTCACACAGACACAAGGAGAACATGCAAACTCCACATAGACAGTCACCCAAGCCTGGAATTGAACCCGGGTCCCTGGCACAGTGAGACAGCAGTGCGAACCACTGTTCCACTATGCCACCCCCAAGTCCACCAGAATTTAATGATGGCTCAGGGATTTAATGGGAATCACACAGTTCTCCCAGACTTCCCGGAGACTGATCTGCAATCGAGTTTGCTTATGCTCTCGTGGGAGGGGTGTCTTGGTTTCAGACACCTGGCGATCAGTTAAGGGACCCAGCATTGGAAAGAGTTCAATTCCAGCCTTTGGTGATGTGTCTGCGTGGGTTTCCTCGGGGTGCTCCGGTTTCATCGCACAGTTCAAAGATATGCAGGTTAGGTTGATTAGTCATGCTAAATTGCCCCTTAGTGTCCCCAGATATGTAGGTTAGGGGGATTAGCGGGGTAAATGCATGGGGTTACGGAAATAGGATGGGGGTGGGCCTGGGTGAGATGCTCTGTCAGAGAGCCGGTGCATACTTGATGGGCCAAATGGCCTCCTTCCATACCGTAGAGATTCTAGGGTTAAGTTGGGCAGGTGGGCTCCTGAAACCAACCTGCCCACCCCCTCTGGCGATCTTCTGCCCACAATTTCTAATCAGGGTGGGAATTACCCCCACTGGGGGCTTAATTGCATGGAAGACCCAACATTACCTGAGAGAACTTAAATCACCTCCCACACAGGGAAGCAACACAGGGCTCACACCTGTTCTCCAACTGCTAGGGCTGTTCCCACGTCACCAGCATTGAATCCCAGCCAACATTTCAGGTTAATGACCTTTCGTTAGAACTGGGAAAAGTTAAGCGATGTTATGGACGTTAAACAGGTCACAGAGGGGAGGCTGAAAAAAGAACAAAAGGGCTGGAGAGATTAAATGGCAAAAGGGTTAGGGAGGAAGATCAAAGGGAGAGTTAATGGGACAAATGAGGAAACAAAAATTGCATCCAAGAAAAGGTGTGAATGGTAGAATGATGAACAGCCGCCATCCAGAAGCAAGAAAAACTCCAGAGAGAAAAAGACAAAACAGCTTTGGAAAAGAAAACCAAATGGGGAGAGGACAGTATTGAGTCTGGAAGGTTGTGAAGGGTTTCAGTGAAAGGTGAGATGTTGACTTTGAGTTTCACTGGAACACTGCAAAAGGTTAAGAATGGAGAGTTCAGAGTAGAGGCAAGGGTAAAGAATGAACATACCAGGTGACCGCAAGTGTCACACTTGCAGACAGAATAGCAAAGCAGTCACTCACTTAGAGTTTAGTCTCCCCATTGTGGAGGAGACTGCATCATGAGCAGTGCCTATGATGTGCTAAATGGAAGAATCGCAAATCATTCACTTGGAAGGAGTCTTTGAGGCCTCGGACTGTGAGAAGGGTGGGAAGTAAAAGGCAGGCGTTGCATCTCCTGCGCTGGCTTGGAAAAGTGCCCTGGGAAAGGGGGAGGAGTTTTAAACAGTGGACCAGATTGATGGGGAGGGAACAGTGTCTTATTTCACTTCATTTTGGGATGTTCTAAGAATGTTGATGGTGCTATAAAAATGCAAATTTTCTCAATTTCAAAGCTCTCTTCAACAATAAGGAGAAATAACAATCCTCACATTATGCCACCCCAGGTTTTTGGGGTAAATTAGATATAGCTCTTGGGGCTAGAGGGAGCAAGGGATAGGGGAGGAAGGGGGGAATCAGGATACTGAATTTGATGATCAATCATGATCGAGATGATTGGCAGAGCAGGCTCGAAGGGCCGAATGGCCTCCTCCTGCTTCTAGTTTCCATATTTCCAAATCAACATTTCCTGGTCAGAATTTTCTCCTGATTGTGACAATTTCTGAATTTGAGTTGAATGTGTTTTCTCTCATGAAGCTGGGCTCCTTATTGAATGGACTGACCTTAAACATTGGGCGGGATTCTCTGGCCATCCACGCCAGCAGGAGTCTCTGGTCCCCACTGCAATGAACAGAGATTTTGGCCCGTCCTCACTGGCAGCTGCGGCAAGGCGTGAACGGCCGGAGAATTCCACTATTTTTTTTTCCCTTTTGCTTCCCTCTGACCGCAGAAAATAGGCAGCTGTCCCTTCAACACTGTGCCCGTTCATTGATTCATCAATAAACCTGGTTACCCTCTCTCAACAAGGCTGAAAATTCAGCAGGCACCTCAAGTTTGGCATGAGATCTGTGAGTCACGAACATTAATAGGTTGGACATTCATGGAAGCTTGAGACGGGAGAATGAATTAGCTAAATTATTTTTAATTACATCTTCAATGCCTCACTCTTTAACATGTAATAGTTCCTTTGAATCAGCAGATACATGTTGCGGATGTAAAAAGAATTTGAAATCTGTGTGACCACATTTCAACTTAAAATGTAGTACTTAAAAAATGGTTCATTTTCAAATCCTCTCCGTGGGAAAATTGATGAAAAATGTCGGAGAATGTGGTTGCAAGGTTTTCCCATGTTCCCACACTGCTCTTCACAATAGTGCAGAAGATCTACACTAGACAACTGTGGCTCTCAGGAGTGTGCTGGAATACTCTCCACTTGTCTGGATCCAATAACACTCAAGGAGCTTGACACCATCCCAGAAAAAGCAGCCCCTTTGATTAACACCCCATCCACAAACAGTCACGCCCTCCGCCACTGACAATCCGTGGCAACAGTATGTGCCATCGACGAGATGCACTGTCTGAACTCACCAAGACTCCGTAGGTCGCACCTTTCAAACCCACAACTGCTACCATCTTGAAGGACAAGGGCAGCAGACACATGGGAACATCACCACCGAGAAGTTCCCCTTCAAACCACGCGCCATCCTGACTTCATAGAATAGATAGTGCAGGAGAAGGCCATGTGGCCCATCGAGCCTGCACCAACAACAATCCCACCCAAGCCCTATCCCCATAACCCCATGTATTTACCCTGATAATCCTCCTGTTACCTCACAGCGCCATGGGACCCAGGTTCAATTCCCAGCTTGGGCATTGTCTGTGTGGAGTCGGCACATTCTCCTTGTGTCTCCTTCGGGTGCTCCGGTTTCCTCCCACAGTCTGAAAGATGTGGTGATTAGGTGCATTGGCCATGCTAAATTCTCCCTCAGTGTACCCGAACAGGCACCAGAGTGTGGCGACTAGCGGATTTTCACAGTAAGTTCATTGCAGTGTTAATGTAAGCCTACTTAGCATGGCCAATCCACCTAACCTGCACATCTTTGGACTGTGGGAGGAAACCGGAGCACCCGGAGGAAACCCACGCAGACACGGGGAAAATGTGCAAACTCCATACAGAGTCACCCGAGGCCGGATTCAAATCCGGGTCCCTGGTGCAGTGAGGCAGCGGTGCTAACCACTGCGCCATCGTGCTGCCCCTAAACCTGGAACTATATCGACTTTCCTTCAATGTCGCTGGATCAAAATCCTGGAACTGACTCCCTCACAGCACTGTGGCTGTACCTACACCATAGGGGTCTGCAGCAATTCAAGAAGACAGCTCATCACTACCTTCAAAAGGGCAAATAAGGATAGGCAATAAATTGTCTGCTTAAACATGCACTGCTTCTCAGTGAACATGCTCTATTCCAGAGGGGGGCAGTGAAAGCTCAGCTTATCTTGTTACATTCCTCTCTGCTGAAGATATAATTACAATATTCAACCTAAATGTAATACTTTAAGACGGAAGCTGATTTCACTAAGAACTAGAATTATGCCGAAACATTTGACACAAATCGTCGCCACTTTTGCTTTTTTTAAAAACCAACTTTCTTTCATTTATTGGCAGGCGATGGCACTGGGATGTGATCTGAAGATTCCATTCGCAAAGTGATTCTATTCAGCTATAAGAAGGGTCGGCTCCAGACGATTTCTTATGGTGTAGGAGATGACTGAGAGGGCTGGAGTTTGCAGTCGGTTTGGCGTTGCTCCAAGTCTTTAGGGAAACTGTACGACTCACTGAATAAGGATAGGCCATTTATAGTGATACACCAACCCACATCAAAACTCGTTTTAATCTTCATGAGATATTTTCCCCTTTCCTATGACAGTTGAAAGTGTTGTAAATTATGGTTCTCCGTGCAAACTAACAGGAGAATCTGTAAACACAACTGCAGAGAGCCAATTGCAACCAGACATAAAGTGGGAGCATTTCCCAGAACACAGACCGAGTTTGTTGAGTTCCACCATCCAGGCTACATTTTATCCACACTATTTGGGTTGGCATTGACAAAGATATGGAGCACAATCCCATCTCCAGTGTTCGAAGACTTACCTTCAGTGGCACCAATACAGGGTTGTCCCCAGCTGTTCAATTGGAAAATATATGATATCTGATGCCAATTGCCAGGTAAGGATTTTTAAGCTTAAGTTTATTTGCTGGTGCCACAAGTAGGCTTACATTAACACTGCAATGAAGTTACTGTGAAGATACCCCAGTCATCACACACCGGCGCCTGTTCGGGTACACTGAGGGTGAATTTAGCAGGGCCAATGCACCTCACCAGCACGTCTTTTGGACTGTGGGAGGGAACTGGAGCACCCGGAGGAAACCCACGCAGACACGGAGAGGACATGCAGACTTCGCACAGACAGTGACCCAAGCCAGGAAGTGAACCTGGGTCCCTGGCGCAGCGGGCAGCAGTGCTAACCACTGTGCCACCGTGCTGCTCCATCCTGCATTGCATCCATAGTTTCATATGACTTAAGGCTAAAATAAAATTGTAATATTAAGATCACTCCCATCGTTTTTTTTAAATTATAGGCAAAATTCTCCCGCCGTTCACACCAGTGAGATTCTCTGGTCCTGCTGCAGTGAACAGAGATTTGGCTGAGTGCCAAATTCTCCGTCCTCGTTTGCAGCGACGCCGGGGTGTATTGGCCAGGAAATTCCGGCTATATAGAAACTCAATGATTTATCACGGCATTGTTCACAGGTAGCCTGAGATGTGGACCACACAGCTGACATACTTAACGGCTAACCTGGTCTTGCCTCTTAAGGCCACTGAGCAACTGCTCCCTGTGGGGAAGTGGTCTAAACTGACAAACCCTGAGGTCAAAATACAGATTAACTTCTGCTTACATTGGACATTTCACTTGCAACTGTTTGGCTCCACTCACTGGGGAGAGACCAGGTTATTAAAGATCAGAGCAATCAGCAGGAAGTCTTTTTGTCTGACAGATACCTTGCTGTATAGTTAACGATCACATGGCCCTGCTTATGGATAAAGTGAACAAAAGAACTGAAGATATAAATAACGTTTTGCCCAAACATTACAGGAAAGAAATATGTCTTTCCCAAGAGCACCTCTGGACAAGATTTTCCCCACAAACTTTGGGATTCCGACATCATTCACAACCATTTCCATCTAGAAGGACGAGGGCAACAGATAGATGGGGACACCACCACCTGCAAGTTCCCCTCCAAGCCACTCACCATCCTGTCTTGGAAATATATCACCGTTCCTTCACAGTCGCTGGGTCTAAATCCTGGAATTCCTTCCCTAACGGCATTGTGGGTCAACCCACAGCATGGGGACTGCAGCATTCCAAGAAGGCAGCTCACCACAACGTTCTCAAGAGCAACTAGAGATGGGCAATAAATGCTGGCCAGCCAGCGACGCCCATGTCGCATGATTGAATAAATTTTGGTCAAATATGGATCAGAAGCCCACACTGTGTAGTAAACTGCCATCCAGCAATGACTTTCCTGAATTAGCCAAAAGGGGCCAGAGGTCAGACTTGTGGTCCAATTAAGAACAACCAGCCTTCTGTTGACTCTGGCGGGCCATCAGGAGGGCATTCCCATCCTGAAGAAGTAGTAGGCTGCCTCTCCCGACACACTCTCCATCTTACCAAAATGTTAAATAAAAACTCCCCTCAGCAGTCAGGCCACCATTGTGGAGGGACCCCCCCCCCCCCCCCCCCCTCTCCCCCACATGGTGGTCTGTAACTAGAGTTGAAGCCAGGCAGGCATGGAGGGCCTGTGGATGTGGGTCCAAATCCTCCATAGCAGATGGTGAAATTTGAATCTGGAATTAAAAGTCTAACCGTTGTCGATTGTCGTAAAATCCCACCTGGCTCACTAATGGCCTATAGGGAAAGAAGTCTGTCGTTCTGACTTGGTCTGGCCTACATGTGACTCCACACTCACAATGTAGTTCACTCTTAAATGCCTTCAGGGATGGGCTATAAATGCTGGCCCAGCCAGTGAGCCCCACATCCTATGAACATATAAAAGAAAATGAGAATTTGGGACGTTGGATCTGAAATTGGACATGGTCTATGGATTAGTCAAAATTGTTATGTTCAATTACTCTTCTTTCTTAATTTTCAGCATTGTGAGTGGTTTTAATCATGAAAAAAGGGAGAAGCTGTTTCCAAAGACAGGTGTTTGAGGGCAGAGCAGAAGGCACAATTTTGGATAAAAGCAAAAAGCAAAATATTGCGGATGCTGGAATCTGAAACAAAAACAGAAAATGCTGGGAAAATCTCACCAGGTCTGACAGCACCTGTGGAGAGAGAATAGAGCCAACGTTCCGAGTCTGGATGACCTTTCGCCACTTTGGATAATTAGCAAAAGAATCAGAGGCGACACTTTTGTATAATTATTATGGTCTAGAATGTATGCCTAAATGGGTGTTAAAGCACATTCAATTGTACCTTAGGGCAGCACGGTGACACAGCGGTTAGCGTTGCTGCCTCACAGCGCCAGGGACCCGGGTTCGATTCCTGGCTTGGGTCACTGTCTGCGCGGAGTCAGCACGTTCTCCCCGTGTCTGCGTGGGTTTCCTCCGGGTGCTCCGGTTTCCTCCCACAGCCTAAAAGATCTGCCAGTTAGGTGCATTGGCCTTGTTAAAATCTCCCTCAGTGTACCTGAACAGGCACCGGAGTGTGGCGACTGAGGGATTTTCAGTTACTTCATGGCAGTGTTGATGTAAGCCTACTTGTGACAATAAATAAAACTTTAAACAAGGAATTGGATAAATACCTGTAGGCAAAAATGTTGCAGAGCTGCAGGAAAAGTGGGTGGGGAAGGACTAATTGGAGGACTCGTTCTCAGGGTTGACGCACGCATGAAGGGCTGGATGGCCTCCTTCGGTTCTATATAATTCACTTATCTCAATAACTTTCAGTCCTCTTCCCAACAGGAAATTTCATCCAGCCTCTCTTTTTTTGGTCGGAGTTAATCGGCAGAGCATTACCTACTTTTTGCAGGATCTGTTCCACATATTCACTGCAGTATCATTCCACATTATTACAGTACCATAGTATTAGGCAGCTGGTGTTCAATGAGATTTTTCAGGCAATTTCTGGGCCGGCAGCCAATCATGCTGTGCAACTTGTGAAACTTCAATACGGCACAATCTCTGGAAACGTTCCGGAAGAAAACTCGAAATCAGAGAACGGGTAAGCAGGACATTTCTGCATAAAATGGGAACCAAAGAAATGGTGCAGGGAAGCTGCTATAGCAAGAGAGTGCCATGACCGATATGTTGCCAGGAGCTGTAATTTTACATTTTATACTGTTTTCACCGGCCTGCAGAACCACTGCTTCTTGTATTTTTCTTATCCTAACAGCAAACTTGCACGGCAAGTATCAAACATACATGTCAGCCTATAGCTGCATGGTGAGTAGAGAAACTTGAAGCTTTCTTGGTGTCACACCCCTTCGGCAAGGATTTACTGCCTGATTTTCTGGTTTTCTTCGAGCCAGCATTGATAGATGTTTTCCCGTGAGAGGAGATTCTGGCCCTTGCGGTTGGTGATGTAGTCCGTGTGAATAATTTTAGGCATTTTCCAATAGTACTTGAGAATGCGACCTTGATGCTTACCTGTCTAATAAATGGCAAACACCCATTCCTCAGGCATTATGGGAAGGCAAGGGATTGAGTCCTCTTACATTAGGTTTCCTCCATTTATCTACCTTATGTTTCGGGTGGCACGGTGGCACAGTGGTTAGCACTGTTGCCTCACAGCGCCAGGGACCCGGGTTCGATTCTCGGCTTGGGTTGCTGTCTGTGTGGAGTTTGCACGTTCTCCCCGTGTCTGCGTGGGCTCCCTCCAGGTGCTCCAGTTTCTTCTCACAGTCCAAAGATTAGGATTAGGTGCATTGGCCATGCTAAATTGCTCCTTAGTATCCCTTAGGATGCGTAGGTTAGAGGGATTAGCAGGGTAAATATGTGAGGTTGTGGGTTTGGGGCCTGGGTAGAATGTTGTCAGTGCGGACCCGATGGGCCAAATGGTCTCTTCCTACACTACAGGGATTCTATGATTCTTCTCAGGATTTCAAAGCATTTCCACATGGGCAGAACAGAATCGTTGTCTGCAATAGGTGCAAATTTGGAAGTTTTGTCAGCTCATAAAGCTCAACTTCTTCTCTGTGCACCCACAACCAGCCATGAACCAGAGAACCATAGAACCAGAGAAAGGTTGCCCTTGCTGCAGTCCCTGTGGTTTAGGAACACCCACAGGTCTATTAGGAAGGGAGTTCCAGGATTCTGACCCAGTGACAGTGATGGAAAAGTGATATGCTTCCAAGTTGGGATGGCGTGTGACTCAGAAGGGAACGCACAGCGGTGGTGTTCCAATGGTACTCATGTCCTTCTGAATGGTAGAAGTTACAGATTCAGAAAGTACTGTTGAAGCAGGCTTAATAAGCTGCTGCTGCATTGTATCTTGGAATGTTGATGATACACACTGCTGCCATTGCGCCGGTGGTGGAGGGAGTGAATGTTTAAGTTGGTGGCTGGGATGTTGGTTAATCAAGCCACTTTCCTGGATGCTGTTGAGTACTTTGAGAGTTGCTGGAAACAAATTCATCCAGGCAAAATGCACTCATCACACTCCTGACTTGTGCTTGTAGATGGTGGACAGGCATTGGAATTCAGGAGATGAGTTACTTGCCACAGAAATCCAAGCATCTGACCTACTCTCACAACCACAGTATTTATATGGCTTGTCCAGTTAAGTTTCTGCTCAATGGTAATCCCCAGGATGTCGATAGTGGGGGATGCGGCGATGGTAATGTCATTGAACATCAAGCGGAGATAGTTAGGTTTTCCTTTTCTCTTTTGTTGAAGATGGTCATTGCCTGGCATGATTGTTACTTACCACTTTTCATCCAAGCCTGAATCTTTTGCTCCAGGCATTAACTGACAAGATGTGACGATACTGAAGACCGTGCAATCGACCGCAAGAATCCCTATTTCTGATCTTATGATAGAGTAAAGGTCATTAATGAAGCTGCTGAAGATGGTTGGACCTGGGACCCAACCTAGGGTCCTAGGCTCAACGTGAGGAACCCCGAGGGACTCCTGTGGTGATGCCCTGAGGCTAAGCTAATTGGTCTCCACGAGCAGCAACCATCTTCCTTTGTGCTCGGTATAATCGCGACCTGCGGAGTGCTTTCCTCCTGAGTCCCATTGAGTTAGCTGTTTTGCACGCTTCTAGATGCCACATTCAATCATATTCTGCCTTGATGTCAAGGTAGTCACCTTTACCTTGCCGCTGGAATTGAACTCCTTTGTCCTTGTTTGGATCAAAGAAGTAATGAGGTGTGGAGCTGAGTGGTCCTGGTGGAATCCAGACTGGGTGTATACAGACAGGTTACTGCTGATTAGGGGCAACTTAAAAGATCTGTGAATGACACCTTTGATCACTCTGCTGATTAGTACTGAGATAAATTAGACAGTAACTGGTCAGATTGGATTTGTCCTGCTTTTTGTGAAAAAGGTGTACCTGGGCTATTTTCCCATTGTCGGGTATGTTGAAGCTGTCCTGGACAAGCTTGGCTAGTGGCCTGGTCAGCTCTGGAACACAGGTCTTCAGTGCTACAGCTGGGATGTTGTCGGGACCTCTATTCTTTGCTACATTCAGAGCATTCAGCTGTTTTCAAAGCCATTTTGATAAAAAAAAGCACCCATTTAGAATGATCGCAATCAGATATTTCCAATCGTCAAGATCACGATTCCACTCTAGAGATCCCAACTCAAAATATAGATGTCTATCCAATCATATAACTGTGAACTCGCACAATGGGTAAGAATTAATTTTCAAAATACACCAGTAGATCTAGTAAGTTCATAAGATATAGGAGCAGAATTAGACCATTCGGCCCATCGAGTCTGATCTGCCATTCGATTATGGCTGATATGCTCCTCATCTCCATTTTCCTGCCTTCCCCCCATAACCCTTCAACCCATTACCAATTAAAAATCTGTCAAACTCCTCCTTAAATTTACTCACTGTCCCAGCATCCACCGCACTTTGGGGTAGTGAATTCCACAGATTCACAACCCTTTGGAAGAAGTAGTTTCTCCTCAACTCTGTTTTAAATTTGCTACCCCTTATCCTAAGACTATGACGTCTCATCTTAGAATGCCCCACAAAAGGAAGCATCCACTCCACGTCTACTTTATCCATACCTTTTATCATCTTGTATACCTCAACTTGATCACCCCTCATTCTTCAAAATTCCAGAGAGTATAGGCCTAAACAGTTCAATCTTTCTTCATATGAGAAACCCCTCATCTCTAGAATCAATCTAGTGAACCTCCTCTGAACTGCCTCCAATGCCACTACATCTTTCCTCAGATAAGGATAATAATGGTATAGTATAGGATTTTCTCACAATAGGAACAGAGGTTGTGATCAACTGACAAACTCAGCTTTGGATGTTGGGAAAGATTACAGATAATCAAACCAATATGATGAGTAGGAATGTAAACTAACAGGAGAAAGTCTCCTGTTCCTTTAAAGCATGAGGTTAATGTCAGATTTCCTGCATCTCACATACTTGGATTGAGAGCTTCCCTTTACTTTGCTGATTGGTTTATATATTTTCAGCTAACAGTTCATGAAAGGAAGAAAGACGAGACCTGAATCTTTGCTCCCAGGTTTGGAGCGGAGTGTCAGGAAAATTCCGTACCCGGAGCCTGCCACCCCAAAACATAGTTTGGAGACAGTACAGGGGCTGCCAGCCGTGGAGGTGGGATGGCCCAAAGACGAGCTTCAGTGACCCAAGACTTTGTCCCATTTGCATAAGCAACAGAACAAAAAACAACCCTCTAGCCAGCACCCCCCTCATAACCCCTTGCCACCTCCACACACCGCATGCATAATCCATGCCAACCCATGTCCCTCACCAACCTCCAATGGCCCCTCATACATTCCATGTCAACCTATGTCCCAATACCAATCCCCCATGGCTTCTCACACACTATGCCAATCTATGCCTCTCTACCCGCCCCATGGCCCCTGATAGAATCTATGCAAACTTAGTGCTAGCTCATGCCAACCTATGCCTCTTGCCCACTGCCCTTTGCCCTTACACCCTCCATGCCAACTCTCCCCAGTATCTACCATGGGCAGACCTCAGGATTCATGCTGAGAGGAAATAAAATTAAGTTCTACGGGTCTATTGATGGATTCACTTTTTTAAAAATTCTCATTGATAAAAACCCTTCAACAATATTAAAATTCCTTCAACCATATAATCCCTTATAACAAAAAGCATTTGTATTCACAACCTACATCAAAGAATTTATAACCACTTGGAGCTTCAATCAAATTGTGAACTGACAAGTAACCCACAATGATAATGAGGGGCTGTGAAATCAGTCATATAGCACAAATCTTATGTCAATAACTCTGAGGTCAACAGATAGAGTGAAATAGCAAGCACTGATTTTTTAACTTACTTTAGTTTAATGGTCAGGAAATTTAAACCGTTGACTGGTTACAATGAGCTTTGCCAGTTCCTCTGACAGCTTGGCAATTCCCTTGACAGCATCCTTGACAATTCCCTAAACAGATTAACAATTAAAATAAAATAAAGTAAAAATGTATTTATTAGTCACAAGTAAGCTTACATTCACACTGCAATGAAGTTATTGTGAAAATCCCCCAGTCTCCACATTTCATTGCCTGTTCGGGTACACTGAGGGAGAATTTAGCATGGCCAATGCACCTCACCAGCACGTCTTTCGGACTGTGGGAAGAAACTGGAGCACCCAGAGGAAATCCATGCAGAGAACGTGCAGTCTCCGCACAGACAGTGACCCAAGCCAGAAATTGAACCCAGGTTCCTGGCGCTGTGAGGCAGCAGTGCTAACCACTGTGCCACTGTATCGCCCTACTGAGCTTGACAGTTCCAGTGAGTTTATCCATTTATTATGCACATTCATGCCTACCTTTAACAATCCCAAAGGGCACCTTACCTCTCTCAAAGTTGTTCTTGAACATATCCAAAAAGTCACACTCTCTCTCCCAAAGGGTGCCACCTCTCCAAAGAACTCCGCTAACCTTGAACTTTCTCCTGTGCAGCAACCTCCATGAACCTCAGATGCGCCACATCAATTATCCACCCCCATTCTCTCCTTCCCCCCCCGCCCCCCCCCCCCCCCCCACCCAAAAGAAAATGAGGTGCCAGGTTGGGAGGGCAGGACATCCAGCATCAAAGCTCTAGCACCATTTTACCAGAGACCTTCTCCGGCTTTGCAACAATTCAGGTCAAAGTATTTTTCGCAACATTGGGGCCTCTCAAAATGCTTTACAAGCAATTAAGTATTCTTGAGTGTGGTGATGATGCAATGTACGAAATGAGTGATAGTATTCCATTAGCTTTATTATTAAGATGGCGCTTTCAATTTTAATTGAAGGTTTAAAAAAAAACATAACAAATTCAGTTTATCATTTTATATATTTTATATAATCTTTCCTATATTATTGTTATGCTAAATTATACAATTTTTTTGTACCATATTATTGTTTCTAATCCTTTGCTAACTTTAAAATTGTTTGCAGATATTTTCTTACTCTTGTCTACTATCCATTTTTGAAGATCAACTTTCAGGAAAATGATTTTGCATTGGCTAAAGCGACTTTAAAGTGTCAGCCTTGGGGGGAATTTTATCATTTTTGCACCCATTTTTGGCTTGTTGTCTTGTTTTAGAATCATCGAATCTCTACAGTGCAGAAGGAGGCCATTTCAACCCATCAAGCCTACACCGACAACAATCCCACCCAGCCCTAGCCCCGTGACCCCACATATTTACCCTGCTGCTAAGGGTCAATTTAGCATGGCCAATCCACTTAATCCGCACATCTTTGGAGTGTAGGAGGAAATCGGAGCACCCAGAGGAAACCCACGCAGACACGGGGAGAACGTGCAAACTCCACATAGACAGTCACCCGAGGCCGGAATCAAACCCAGGTCCCTGGCGCCGTGAGGCAGCAGTGCTAACTACTGTGCCACCGTGCCGCCCCTGTGCCACCGTGCTGCCCCTGTGCCACCGTGCCACCCCTGTGCCACCCCTGTGCCACTGTGCCGCCCCTGTGCCACCGTGCTGCCACCGTGCCACCCCTGTGCCACCCCTGTGCCACTGTGCCGCTCCTGTGCCACCGTGCCGTTCCTGTGCCACCGTGCCGCTCCTGTGCCACTGTGCCACCCCTGTGCCACCGTGCTGCTCCTGTGCCACCGTGCCACCCCTGTGCCACCGTGCCACTCCTGTGCCACTGTGCCGTTCCTGTGCCACCGTGCCGCTCCTGTGCCACCGTGCCACCCCTGTGCCACTGTGCCACCCCTGTGCCACCGTGCTACTCCTGTGCCACTGTGCCGCTCCTGTGCCACCGTGCTACCCCTGTGCCACCGTGCCGCTCCTGTGCCACCGTGCCACCCCTGTGCCACTGTGCCACCGTGCATCTTATTGTAATTTCTGCATATTTTGAAAAGTGATTATTCACTTGTTTACAATTTGTTAGATCGTATCCTTGGTGCCAATTGACTACCACACATGAAACAAGCAGCAACTACACTGCAAAAAACAGTTCATTGGCAGTTAATGTTAAAAGGGAAAAGCACTATATAAAAATATCCGTTTCCCCTGAAGGCTGCGGTGTTTTCTAAATAGATTGACCGGGTTGTATCTCAAACGTTAACATACTTTTCTTACACACCAAGCGGAGAGTAAAGTCTTTGGCAGCCACTGAATCACAGCAGTAGCAGCGCTGGCATGAGATGGCTGAATGTACAAGATGGTAATGAAGGCCTACAGCAGCGCACAATAACCCCTCACAAAAACCTTGGGTCAATGGATCTAAAGGCAGCGAACAAAAGTTTCCTGGGGGAGGGGTTTTATGAAAAGAAAAGGTGCCGTTGGAACAATTTATCATCAGATACTGCGGGTAATTAGGAAGCAGATCACTTGCTGTTAAAAATGACCCTTTTCTTCTCTTGGTCCTTCCGGTTCCCAGCAGGTTTTTTTTTTATAAACATCCCTGTTTTAAAAAGATGAGGAGAGCTTTTCTCCTTTTTTTTCCCCTTCATTTTCGTTTTGATCTTTAATCCCTGCACTCTCTGGCCCAGGATGGACAGTCCCCCTGCCCTTTTAAAAAAAAAGCACCTAAGTAGCTAAATAATCTGGATGCATTCAATGTTAGATGTCTTTGATCAGCCTGGATCTGTCACTCTCCATTGAAGACCTTTTTCTCCTCGCCCTTGTTCCTGGCTGAGAGTGGAAGTAATGCACTTTGAAAGAATTACCCCAGGTGTCCTGCAAATCATCAATCTTTTCTCTTCTTTTCCTCTTTTCTGTGCTGCCCACTACCCACTCCCTCCTCTCTCTCCACCCCCCCCCCCCCCCCCCCCCGTCCATGTCATATGGTATACACAATGTGACACACCAGTCTGACCTGCTGGGAGCTCACTGTCTGAGACTCCACCATTTTTTTGCAGACAGGGGAAATCCTTGCAATATCACAAAACCAACAAGTTATATATGCTGCACTGTTTATTTCTTTGCTTAACCGAGGCCAGAATCATTCTTGGTAACATTTCATACAGCTCCCCACGTCCTGTTTACACAGATTAAAGAGAATCATTCTGAAGTGGCGATGGTGCACGTATCTATTTATTAACTCTGCTCCTACGTTTTGAAGGCGAGAGAGTCAGATTGTATTTGCAGTCAGCCTCAGATATATAAAAAAACATTCAGCAGAAAGAGGGTTCATCTTTATGTACGGTGAAAGTCAGAGCTTCTGGTGCAGGGCAAGGATGCAAAAAAAAAATGTCCTGGGCTGTACGCTTGAGAAACACGTCGAGTTTCTCTGCAAGTTGCAAGCTGTGGAGGCCCCTTGTTGGAAAGCAAGGGGCTGCTTGAGTGGAAAATTCCTGTCAAGGCGACGTGTTTCCATTGCTAATGTAAAGAAAGGGAGTGCTGTTCTTCTCACAGGCAGAACTGTGAAAAGCTGGCAAAACCCAGCAAAGATGGAAAGAAAAAATGACCTCATCCAGCCTACTATTGTTAATCAAGACAAGTACAGATTTAAACAAAAGGCTAAGCCCTCAGGGGTTATCTGGTGTTCCTAAAACAACAGCAAAGCAAGCTTTTTTGTGTTAGAAAATACTGAGTTTGCTCTTTGGTAAACACTTTGGGACAACAACACCCTGTGATATTCCAATTGTGTCAAAATTACTCCTTCACCGTAAACAATACAAATTATAAACACCACACTCCCTGTGCTAATGTTGCTTTGATGCGATCTCCTCCGATTAAGTTTTTTTTAAAGAAAAGCCATATATTCATTCTGTCAGACTGAGTTAATTTATTTTCCGAGGAGATATACCGAGAAGGTGGGGTGGGGGGAGCCCTAACCGAGCAAAGCTCCTTAATTTTTGTCTGCTTTTCCCATTGTGTGTAGATTTGCTGCTGATAATTTGATGAAGTGTAATTCTCTCCGACGCTGGGAAAGTCGCCTGGAGTGACCAGCAGGCATTTGATGTGATCGCACCCGTGAGCCCCATCACGTAGCAGCTAATTGGATGGAATAGTGCATACCCCGAAGCTCAGCCCAAAGCTTCTCTCCTGTAAGTTTCTGCAGACAAACATTCCACTGTGGTCTCCAAGGCAACAGACATAACAACAGCTCAATGAAACTATGGGTATCTGTCTTGTTAACTCTTAAAAGGGCGCTCATTCAATAGAATACTTCCTGTGGGAAACAAGCCATTTTCCGTGAGACAACCCCTACTGTCACCGGCAATATTTCATTCACTTGGGCCGAAATCTTATCACCCAACAACACGATGGTCAGCAAACACCGCTTCACCAATTTTCTGTTCAAACCTGCCAGGAATCTCATGCTCATGTACGACACGGTGGCACAGTGGTTGGCACTGCTGCTTCACAGCGTCAAGGACCCGGGTTCAATTCCGGCCTCGGGTCACCGTCTGTGCAGAGTCTGCACATTCTCCCCGTGTCTGCGTGGGTTTCTTCCGGGTGCTCCCGTTTCCTCTGACACTCCAAAGATGTGTAGGTTAGGTGGATAGACCATGATAAATTGCCCCTTAGTATCGGGGGATTAGCAGGGTAAATACGGGGATAGGGCCGGGGTGGGATTGTTGTTGGTGTAGACTCGATGGGCCGAATGCCCTCCTTCTGCAATGGAGGGATTCCACAAATTTATATTTAATTTGTTTAGCAAGGAACTGCACGGTGGCACAGTGGTTAGCACTGCTGCCTCACAGTGCTAGTGACCCGGGTTCGATTCCCAGCTTGGGTCACTGTCTGTGTGGAGTCTACACATTCTCCCCGTATCTGCGTGGATTTTCGCCGGGTGCTCTGCGTTTCCTCCCACAATCCAAAGACATGCTGGTTGGGTGCACTGGCCATGCTAAATTCTCCCTCAGTGTACCTGAACAGGCACCAGAGTGTGTTAGCTACGGGTTTTTCAGAGTAACTTCATTGCAGTGTTAACGTAAGCTAAGCCTGCTTGGGACGCTAATAAATAAACTTTAACTTTAAGAAATTCAGTTATCGGTTACTGTGGTTGCACAGGAATAGGAGCAGGCCATTTAGCTACTCAAGCCTGTTCCTCTATTGAATTAGTTCATGGTTGACCTTTACCTCAATTCCCTTTTACCCATCTTCGCTCCAAATCCCTTGATAACCTGACCGAACCGAAGTCAGTGATAGGATGTGTTTGTGTGTGCAGATATGATCGCTCCGTCCAGCCTAACGCTTCTCTATCCTATCACTGCTTTTAAGCTAAATTGTGGGTCAGTGTCTTGCTAGTTCTGCTGTGCGCACCCGATGGCGACAGGGGGGTCCGCACTGGGATCACTGCTTTTGTCAACCCATATGAGTTGGGTGTGCGAGGCACAATTTGAAAACTTAAAGTTTATTTTATTATTAGTCACAAATAGGCTTACATTAACATGGCAATGAAGTTAGTGAAAACTTGAACAAGACACAAAAATTTGAAATATTGCGATCTGTGAGGAGGATGGGGAGAAACTTAAAGTGAATTGGGCAGTGAAATTTAACGCAGACTGTAAGTGATGTATTTTGGTAAAAAAAGATCAAATAGATGCAATGTAAAATAAAAGATACAACTCTAATGGGGTTGCAAGACCTGGGGGTATGTACGCACCAATCGTTGAAGGTGGCAGGGCAGATGGAGAAAGTTGCTAATAAGGCGTGTGAGATAGTGGCTTTCTAAGCAGTCAGAAAGGGCTGGATTTGACAGTGGTCCGCCCAGTGTGTTTTCAGCGGGGGGAGTCAGAGCATAAAATACAAGGGGTGGCAAGTCCATTTTCCCACCTACCCCAAGCTAACCCCATGATACAATAAGTGGGTGGGTACTGAAATCGGAAGTTCGCCAGCCATTTTTAAACAAACAATTTAGGGTCAATTGAGCTTGTTAACAAGGTCAGATAATACGATGCCCACGCCATAAAACGGTTGCCGTGGGCAGGCCATTTCATAAAAAAAGCTTTGCAAAGGTTGGGAAGGAAGGGGGGCACAGCATTTGATGGGTATTCTTTGTGCATTGGGGGCACCCCCCTCCCATGAAGATGCTACTCCCCCCATTTTGTTATCCCTGTCTGGTCTCCAATACAAATCCTCCTACCCACACCCCTCCCTAGGCTGCCCAATCCCTCCCCATCCAAAACCCCCAATATGCCTGGGTCCAGACACCATACTGAGCTCCGCCATGGGCCTGGGTGCAGTCCCTGCACTGCCCACTCCTGAGTTCTGGCACTGCTCGGACTGCTGGCAACTTTTTTTTTATTCGTTCATGGGATGTGGGCGTCGTTGGCTGGGCCAGCATTTATTGCTCATCCCTGAGGGCATTTACGTGTCGATCACATTGCTGTTGATTTGGAGTCACATGTAGACCAGACCAGGTAAGGATGGCAGATTTCCTTCCCTAAAGGACGTTCGTGAACCAGATGGGTTTTTACAACAATCATCAATGGTTTCACGGCCATCATTAACTTTTAATTCCAGATTTTTATTGAATTCGGATTTCACCAGCTGTTGTGGCGGGATTTGAACCTAGGTCCCTAGATCTTGTTCTGAGTCTCTGAATTACCCATTTATGTCCACCCTCTGCTTCCTATTGGCTAGCCAATCTTCTATCCATGCCAACATGTTACCCTATATACCACAGTAACCTTTGACGAGCCATTTTCTCAAATGCCTTCTGAAAATCTAAGTGCAATAGATTTTAACGAATGAGGAAAGGCTGAGGGACTTGAGGTTGTTTTCGTTAGAGAGAAGAAGGTTAAGAAGTGACTTAATAGAGGCATACAAGATGATCAGAGGATTAGATAGGGTGGATAATGAGACCCTTTTTCCTTGGATGGTGATGGCTAACACGAGGGGACATAGCTTTAAACTGAGGGGTGATAGATATAGGACAGATGTCAGAGGTAGGTTCTTCACTCAAAGAGTAGTAAGGGTGTGGAGTGCCCTGCTTGCAGCAGTAGTGGACTCGTGAACATTAAGAGCATTCAAATGTTTATTGGATAAACATATGGATGATATTGGAATAGTGTAGATTAGAGGGGCTTTAGATTGGTTTCACTGGTCGGTGCAACATCGAGGGCTGAAGGGCCTGTACTGCACTGTAATGTTCTATGTTCTAATACATCTACTGGTTCCCCTTTATCTACAGGACCTATTACTTCTTTAAAGCTTTCCAATAAATTGGTTAAACATGACATCCCTTTCACAAAACCATGTTAACTCCACCTGATTACCTTGAATTTATCCAGTGCCCTGTTATCACACCTTTAATAATAACTTCTAACATTTTCCCTATGATAGTTATTAAGCTAACTGGCCTATAGTTTCCTGCTTTCTGTTTCCCTCCCTTTTTGAATTAAGGAGTTACATTCACTATTTTCCAGTCTAATGGAACCTTCCCTGAATCTAGTGAATTTTGGACAATTAAAACCAATGCATCAACTATCTCACTAGTCATTTCTTTTTAAGACTCTAGGATGAAATCCATCAGATCCCAAGGAATTTTCAACCCGCAGTTTCAGAATTTGCTAATTTCCACTTCCCTGATGATTTTGTTTTTTCTGATTTCCCCCTTCCCTTCCAATTCCTGATTTGCAGCCATTTCTAGAATCTCTATAGTATTGCATCCTCTCGAGTGAAGACTGATGCAAAATACCTGTTCAATTCACCTGGCATCTCCTTATTCTCCATTATTAACTGCCCAAACTCACTTTCTATAGGACCAATGCTCACTTTGTCAACTCTTTCTTTTTTAAAATTTCTATAGGAATTTTTACTATCTGTTTCTCACGACATTTCTCTGTACTCCTCCAATTCTGGCACCTTGCAGGACCCTAATTCCCTTTGTTCCACCATCTGCAGTTTTATCTTCAGCTTCCTAAGTCCTTAGTCCTGAAATTCATGACCTAAAATTCAACTCCACCTTTCTTTCCTCCTTTAAAATACTCCCCTCTTTCACCGAGCCTTTGGTAATTGTCCCAATATCTCATTATGTGGGTAGCATGGCGGCACAGTGGTTAGCACCGCTATTTCACAGCACCAGGAACCCATGTTTGATTCCTGGCTTGGGTCACTGTCAGTGCAGAGGCTGCACATTCCATGTCTGCGTGGGTTTCCTCTGGGTGCTCCAGTTTCCTCCCATAGTCTGAAAGATGTGTTGGTTAGATGCATTGGCCATGCTAAATTCTCCCTCAGTGTACCTGAACAGGAGCTGGAGTATGGCGAATGGGGGATTTTCACAGTAACTTCATTGCAGTGTTAAGCCTACTTATGACACTAATAAATAAACTTAATGCCATCAAACTAGTGCCATAATGCATCCCGTGAAGCACCTTGGGATGTTTCATGGCATTATCGGCACTATTTCTATGTGGAATGAAGGTAAATCCAGTGACACGGCCTACAGGCATGGCAGACAGTCCAGCCAATACTAATGGGAGCAATACAACATCTGGAGTTGTCCTCTGTATTAGTAATGCATAGAAATTACAAGGTGCAAACAGGTCTGCTTGGCCTAACCAATCTGTGTCAGTGTTTACCTTCCAAAAGAGACACCCCACCTTATACAATTGCAAATCCTCCTTTCTCACTTTGCTGGTCAGTAAACAGAATGCCTGTTTTGAAATGCCTACATTGTCCAGTCTGAATGATATTAGGAAAATAGATAATACAGTGATTCTCATTTCGCTTTATGAGCACACATTGTCATCAAACATGCAAGTACAAATTCCTTAGGAAAATAATCCTGACAGTTATTAAAACCACAAAAGAAATCCCCTCAGACCCTGTCTCACGATGCCAAGTGATAAGTCCAGTCGGCTTGCCATGGTGTAACACCTTCATGCAAAGTCCAACATCCCTTTGAAATATCTGGTTCATTGCCAGCTGCCCAAACATTGTCAGGTTTTTAAGTGATAACAACTGGCAAGTTAAGTTACTATGCACACCGCTAACTTTCTTTTCCCCTGATGCTCAGCGCTGGCAGACAAATGTTGCTAATCAATATTCTTAAAAACTTTCTAGGTGGAATTTTGCAGTTCCCTGCCAGTGGATTTGATAAGAACCTATTGGACTTTAACCTGGTGTTGTGAGACTTCTTACTGTGCTTATCCCAGTCCAACGCTGGCATCTCCACATAGTGGATTTGAAGGCAGGGAGGTTCATTAAATGCACTGCAGGAACTGCCCACACCATGCAGCCTCCATTGGCTCCTCTTCTTCAGGGACTGGCTGTTGCCTCAGCAGTGGTTACCACTCCAATCTTGCACTGCTGGGGCGCACAGCCGTTAGCCATCCTTCCCAGATGGGGGATGTGCAGCATACATTATCAACCGGGATGTATTCCCTGCTGACTCCTACGATCTCCATAAACCCAGGGTCATCCAAAGTTCCCCTATCCTTGTGATAACTCGCAGTAAGTTCTGTTGCTCCATCACTCCTGTGCTACCTGACCTACCGGTCGGCTCCGGGTCGAACAACCTTTTGATTTTAAAATTCTCACCCTCGTTTTCAAATCCATCCATGTCCTCACCCCAACCCTGTCTCTAATAATCTCCTCCAGCCCCACTATCCCTGATGTTTACCACAGCAGCGGTGCTGTAAAATGTTTTTTGATGTGGAGAACTTTGGGGTGAATCTTCATTCCACAATGGCTTCAAGCAGCCCGATAGAACCGCCCACCATCCAATATGGCAGGCGGGATTATACTATGAGGACCGATATTCATAACCATTTAGCTGGTGGAATGCAGGCAGACATCAACAGCAACTTACATTTATATAGCACCTTTGACATAGCAATTACATCCAAAATGCTTCACACAAATGTGAACAGACAGAATTTGATGCTGTGACATTAGAGGACAGGGAACCAAAATATTGGTCAAAGAGGTAGATTTTAAAAGCATCTTAAAGGAAGAGAGAGAGAGAACTCTAGTGCTTAAAGGATCCAAACTGTACAATATCAGGCTGAGAAATGGTCAATCCCTCACAGGGGTGGAGCAGAGTTGTGGGACGCCGGTGATCACAGGAATGGCAGCAGTCTATGTTGGTTATGTAGAGCCTGGAGAGGCACTGCTTGACCATCCGACCCACAAAAGCTAATGCAAGATTAGCTATCAGTTCCCCTTTGGCTGAGCTGTTAGCTGACGCTGTGTAGACTACGAGGAGCACACAACCAAAGGACAGCACAGTGGTTAGCACTGCTGACAGACAGCACAGTGGTTAGCACTGCTGACTCACAGCACCAGGGGCCCAGGTTCAATTCCATCCTCGGGTGATTGTCTGTGTGGAGTTTGTACATTCTCCCCATGTCTGCGTGGGTTTCCTCTGGGTGCTGTTGTTTCCTCCCACAGTCCAAATACGTGCAGGTATTAGTAACTTGGTATTAGTAACTTGCCCCTTAGTGTCCCAAGATGTGTAGGTTAGTGGATTACCGGGGTAAATACGTGGGTTTGCAGGGGTGCTGAGCTCCCCCCCCCCCCCATGCCCCCCGCACATCCTGAAACCCCCCCCAGACATCGCCCCCACTCTGCCAATTGCCACCCCAGACATCAACCCCCCATCCCATGATTGCCACCCCAGCCGGTCAACCCTCCCACCCCTCCTGATCACTTCCCCAGCTGATTAACACCTCCTTTGTAGAGTTCTCTCTTTCTCCACCCCTACAAAGCTTCCCCTGCCATAGCCCTGCCCCTCAGGCTCAGCCCCCCAGGCCTCACCTACTTGCCCTTGGTAATGTCAGAGTGCCTGGTGGGTATTGCCAGGGTGCTAGGCCAATGAGCAGGTAAGGGCAAGTGAGCACAGACAATAGCGTCCGGGACTCATTGCTGACATGACAATGATGTTATAAATAATTAAATTGGCTTTGTGTCCTTCTTGAGTGCAAAGTAAATTTTGCCAGCAAGATAGGGCCGGTAGGTGAAGAACCGAGTGCGATCCGGATTTCTCACCTCTTGCTGGATCTCATCTGCTCACCACGCCAATTGGCTGGCAGAACAAGCCTGTAAGATCACCCCCAATAGCTCTGCCCCCACAGCTGTCTGTGGCAAGGTATTCCAAAGACTCTCAACTCTCTGAGAGAAGAAATTCCTCCTCATCTCAGTCTAAATTGGCGCCCCTTTCTTTTGAGACTATGCCCCCTGGTCCGAGACTCTCCCATGAGGGAAACATCCTTTCAGTATTAACCTGTCAAGCCCCTTAAGAATCCTATGTTTCAATGACATCACCTCTCATTCTTCTAATTCCAATGAGTAGTGTCCCAACCTGTTTAACGTTTCCTCATAAGACAATCCCTCCATACCAGGATCATCCTACTGAACCTTCTCTGAACTGCCTCCAATGAAGTAATAACTTTCCTTAAATAAGGGGACCAAAACTGCTCACAGTACTCCAGATGTGGCCTCACCATACTCTGTTGCAGTGAGACTGCCCTACTCTTATATTCCAACCCCCTTGAAATAAGGGCCAACATTCCATTAGCCTTCCTGATTACCTGCCCTTGATTTAATTTGATTTGATTTATTATTGTCACATGTATTAGAATTTAGTGATAAGTATTGTTTCTTGTGCGCTACACAGACAAAGCATACCGTTCCTAGAGAAGGAAAGGGGGGAATGCAGAATGTAGTGTTAGAGTCAGAGCTAGGGAGTAGAGAAAGATCAACTTAGTGCGAGGGAGGTCCATTCAAACATCTGATGGCAGCGGGAAAGAAGCTGTTCTTGAGTCGGTTGCTACATGACTTCAGACTTTTGTATCTGCCGCACCTATGTGCTAGCTTTCCGTGTGTTTCATGTACAAGTACCCCAAGTCCGTTTGTGTTACAGCTTTCTTTTATATTTTCATTTATAGTGTCTCTGTGAAGCACCTTGAGAATCCTCATTATGTTAAATGCCCAATATAATTTTTAGCTGTTGCTGTTATTATAAGATTTTCATAGATGGACAATTAGATTCTTGAAAGCATATCTGTTGGCCCTGTTAGGATTTGAAGCTGAAGGGGCAGAGTCTAATGTTAATGATGTCATAAATTTGAGAATTTAAGAAACACCCTTTCATTAAGATAGTGATAGAAATGTGGACCAGATTGCCAGTGGGGCTGAAAAGGGTTTAAAAAAAAATTTGTGGATTGCATCACAAGAGGGGATGTTTAAGTTTTAAGTTTATTTATTATTGTCACAAGTAGGCTTATATTAACACTGCAATGAAGTTACTGTGAAAATCTACTAGTCGTCACACTCAGGCACCTGTTCGGTACACTGAGGGAGAATTTAGCTTGGCCAATGCACCTAACCCACATATCTTTGGACTGTGGGAGGAAACCGGAGCACCCGGAGGAAACCCATGCAGACATGGGGAGAATGTGCAGACTCCGCACAGACAGTGACCCAAGCCGGGAATCAAACCTGTGTCCGTGGCACTGTGAGGCAGCAGTGCGAACCACTGTGCCACCGTGTCGCCCAAATCCAAGTAGTATCTGACGCACCGCCATCCACTCACAACTGGTTTAATGGGCAACAGGTACCAGCCCAACTCAAATGGGAGCTTTATCACCAAATTTAAGTCAGGGTCCTGTTATGTAAGCTGGGACCTCAAAGCCATTGGGTGGACTTTCCGCTTAGTAGGATCTATTGGCCAAGAAGTGAAGGCCTTCAAAAGGTAGTTGAAACAATTGGGACTAGGAGGAGCAATTGGCAGACAACAAGTGTGCAATTTTGTGATGAACTGCCAGCACATTTTATCCATATTTTCCACACATTAACTTTTCAGACACCTGCAAAAATATCAGCGACAACAACAAATGAAACCAAGAGCAGTTGGGAGTTCAGAAGTGCAGGCTGTCTGGAGTTCAACAGTTCTATAACTAACATACATTTCTACGGGAAAAAGATGGAGAAATGACTTTATGTTGCTGGAGTTACTGGATATGGTGTCCATCCAATAGAATTGAGTTGCTGTTGTGATATTCCTTGCTGTTAAGATTGAAATGCCTGGGGATTGTGTAAACGAAGGGAGCGGGCCAAGTCTCCATTGGTGGCTCTGTAGATTTTATCCAGGCTTAGTATAGTTTGCAACCAACTTTTACAGCTGCACCATAGAAAACATTCTTTCTGGTTGTCTCACAGCTTGGTATGGCTCCTGCTCTGTCCAAGACCGCAAGAAACTACAAAGGGTCATGAAAAAAGCCCACTTCATCACGCAAACCAGCCTCACATCCACTGACTCTGTCTACACTTCCCGCTGCCTTGGAAAATCAACCAGCATAATCAAGGATCCTATGCACCCTGGACATACTCTCTTCCACCTTCTTCCGTCGGGAAAAAGATACAAAAGTCTGAGGTCACGTACCAACTGACTCAAGAACAGCTTCTTCCCTGCTGCTGTCAGACTTTTGAATGGACTTACCTTGCATTAAGTTGATCTTTCTCTACACCCTAGATATGACTGTAACACTACATTCTGCACCCTCTCCTTTCCTTCTCTATGTACGGTATGCTTTGTCTGTATAGCACCAAGAAACAATACTTTTCACTGTATGCTAATACATGTGGCTGAGGAACTGGTGCAGGGGGCAGGGTTTCCAATTCTTGGATCATTGGGACCTCTCCAGGGGCAGGTGGGACCTGTACAAGAGAGACGGGTTACACCTAAACTACAAGGGGACCAATATAATTGCAGGGAGATTTGCTAGTGTTATTGGGGAGCGTTTAAACTAGATTTGCAGGGGGATGGGAACCAGAGTGCCAGAGCAGATAGTGGAGCAGGGGTAAAAAGACAGGTTAGTTCAAGCAAAATCACAAATGGAAGGGTAGAGTGTGGTGGAAATAATCTTTTGAGGTGTGTCTATTTCAATGCCAGGAGTATTGTGGGGAAGGCAGATGAGCTGAAGGCATGGATAGACACATGGAAATATGACATTATAGCCATTAGTGAAACTTGGCTACAGGAAGGGCAGGACTGGCAGCTCAATGTTCCAGGGTTCCAATTTTTCAGGCGGGATAGAGGCAGAGGGATAAAAGGTGGGGGGGGGGCGGTGGCATTGTTGGTCAGGGAAAATGTTACAGCGGTACTCAGGCAGGATAGATTAGGGAGCTTGTCTACAGAGGCCCTATGGGTGGAGCTGAGAAACAGGAAAGGGTGACCACATTGATGGGGTTGTATTATAGACCACCCAATAGTCAGCGAGAATTGGAAGAGCAAATCAGCGGAGAGATAGCTGACAACTGCAAGAAACACAAAGTTGTGATAGTAGGGGATTTTAACTTTCCACATATAGATTGGGACTCGCATACTGTTAAAGGTTTAGACGGGGTAGAGTTTGTAAAATGTGTTCAGGAGAATTTTCTACATCAGTATATAGAGGTGCCAACTAGAGAGGATGCGATATTGGATCTCCTATTGGGAAATGAGTTAGGGCAGGTGATGGATGTGAGTGTGAGGGAACACTTTGGATCCAGTGATCATAATGCCATTAGTTTCAACCTGATCATGGATAAGGATAGATCTGGTCCTCGGGTTGAAGTTCTGAACTGGAAAAAGGCCAAATTTGATTAAATGAGAAGGGACCTGGGAAGTGTGGATTGGCACAGGCTGTTCTCTGGTAAGGATGTAAATGGAAAGTGGGAGGCCTTCAAAGGAGAAATTTTGAGAGTGCAGAGTTTGTATGTTCCTGTCAGGATTAAAGGCAAAGTAAATAGGAATAAGGAACCTTGGTTCTCGAGGGAGATTGTAACACTGATTAAGAGGAAGAGAGAGTTGTATGAAATGTACAGGCAGCAAGGGACAGATCAGATGCTCGAGGAGTATAAAAAGTGCAAGAAGCTACTTAAGAGGGAAATCAGGAGGGCTAAAAGAAGACATGAGGTTGCTTTGGCAGACAGAGTGAAGGAAAATCCAAAGAGCTTCTATAGGTATGTTAGGAGCAAAAGGATAGTGAGGGATAAAATTGGTCCTCTTGAAGACCAGAGTGGTAGACTGGGTATGGAACCCAAAAGAGATGGGGAAGATACTAAATGGTTTTTTTGCATCCGTATTTACTGAGGAAACGGGCATGGAGTCTATGGAAATAGGGCAAACAGGTAGGGAGGTCATGGAACTTTTACAGATTAAAGGGGAGGAGGTGCTCGCTGTCTTGAGGCAAATCAGAGTGGATAAATCCCCAGGACTGGACAGGGTATTCCCACGGACCTTGAGGGAAGCTAGTGTTGAACTTGCAGGGGCCCTGGCAGACATATTTAAAATGTCAGTATTCACGGGGGAGGTGCCGGATGATTGGAGGGTGGCTCATGTTGTTCCGTTGTTTAAAAAAGGTTCCAAAAGAAATCCGGGAAATTATAGGCCAGTAAGTTTGACGTCGGTGGTGGGCAAGATATTGGAAGGTGTGATAAGGGATAGGATCTACAAATATTTGGATAGACAGGGACTTATTAGGGAGAGTCAACATGGCTTTGTGCGTGGTAGGTCATGTTTGACCAATCTATTAGAGTTTTTCGAGGAGGTTACCAGGAAAGTGGATGAAGGGAAGGCGGTGGATGTTGTCTGCCTGGATTTCAGCAAGGCCTTTGACAAGGTCCCTCATGGGAGGTTAGTTAGGAAGGTTCAGTCGCTAGGTATACATGGGGAGGTAATAAATTGGATTAGACACTGGCTCAATGGAAGAAGCCAGAGAGTGGTTGTGGAGTACTGCTTCTCTGAGTGGAGGCCTGTGACTAGTGGTGTGCTGCAGGGATCGGTGTTGGGTCCATTGTTGTTTGTCATCTATATCAATGATCTGGATGATAATGTGGTAAATTGGATCAGCAAGTTTGCTGATGATACAAAGATTGGAGGTGTAGTGGACAGTGAGGAAGGTTTTCAAAGCTTGCAGAGGGATTTGGACCAACTAGAAAAATGGGCTGAAAAATGGCAAATGGAATTTAACGCAGACAAGTGTGAGATATTGCACATTGGAAGGACAAACCAAAGTATAAAGTACAGGGTAAATGGTAGGACTCTGAAGAGTGCAGTTGAACAGAGGGATCTGGGAATACAGGTACAGAATTCCCTAAAAGTGACGTCACAGGTGGATAGGGTCGTAAAGAGTGCCTTTGGTACATTGGCCTTTATAAATCAGAGTATCGAGTATAAAAGTTCGAGTGTTATGGTAAGGTTATATAAGGCATTGGTGAGGCCGAATTTGGAGTATTGTGTACAGTTTTGGTCACCTAGTTACAGGAAGGATGTAAATAAGGTTGAAAGAGTGCAGAGAAGGTTCACAAGGATATTGCCGGGACTTGAGAAGCTGAGTTACAGAGAGAGATTGAATAGGTTGGGACTTTATTCCCTGGAGCGTAGAAGGTTGAGGGGAAATTTGATAGAGGTGTATAAGATTTTGATGGGTATAGATAGAGTGAATGTAAGCAGGCTTTTTCCGCTGAGGCTAGAGGAGAAAAAAACCAGAGGGCATGGGTTAAGGGTGAAAGGAAAAAAGTTTAAAGGGAATATTAGGGGGGGCTTCTTCACGCAGAGAGTGGTGGGAGTGTGGAATGAGCTGCCGGATAAAGTGGTAAATGCTTTTAACATTTAAGAAAACCTTGGACGGGTTCATGGATGAGAGGGATGTGGAGGGATATGGTCCAAGTGCAGGTCAGTGGGAGTAGGCAAAAAATGGTTCGGCACAGACAAGAAGGGCCAAAAGGTCTGTTTCTGAGCTGTAATTTTCTATGATTCTATGGTTCTATGTGACAAAAATAAATCAAATCAAAAAAGGTTCAAGGTTCTATCTGACAATTTAAAAATTGTCTGCTTCCTGAGTTGCCTTTTCTTGCAGAAAAGTTGTGTTTGACTAGTTTGTTGGTGTTAAGACTACTTTTTCACATCGTGTTATGGCTGGCTTTACATGAAATTGTCAAGTTTCTAACAAAGTAGCAGTTGTATCTGTGGATGACTAACAGTGCTGGAGTTTAGCCTTTTAGGGCCAAGCCAAGGTTTAATTACAAGATACGTTTAAAAAAAATAATTTTCCAGGACTATGAGTCGACCACTAGAAGAACACTAAGGCCTGTTCCTTCAGCTGAAAAGAAAGCAGGCGATTCAGTTTTATGCTGTTTATTAGCATCTGTTGGTCTGGGTTACTCGCATAATAAAGCACATAGGATGGGGGCAGGTTTCTGCGTGTTGTTGGTTAGGGCACTTAGTGGAGTAATATTTCATGTAAGCGGCACAACTTTGGAACATGTGTGAGCACAACATTTTCCAGTCAGCAACAGCAGGATACAAATCCAGCATGAAGTTAAGCAAACCGAATCAAGAGTTCAGTCCCACTTGTGTAGCAACTCAACATACAGAAAATGATCCTTGCTGAACACGATCCAGCACAGTACCAAGTTAGCCCGGTGTCGAAGCTGTTATCTTCTGGATGAGCTGTCAGACCAAGGCCCCGTACTTGTTCAGAGGGGATGTAAAGGATCCCGTTTCGCTAAGAAGAGAATTCCATGTGCTACTGCAGGATTATCCAATAGAACAATTGCTCCCCAACCCCCGATCCAGTCTCTGTTCTCCACTAGCAACCATCTCTTCAAACCCCCCTTCCTTACCACTGCCACAATAACCTCAAACAATTTGAGAAGCTCATTGACTTCAGAATTAATATCAAGCTATCCATTCAGTTGCCTCTGCAACATTCCCTCCTTTCTCTTGTATGACACGCCCCCAGACTTTCTCCATCCTAGTCTTGAACCTACATCTTTCTCTAGTTTCTCTAATATCAGCTGAACACGATGATATCTGGGGCTTTTAAATGCACCAGATCAAATATGTATGATTTATAATGCTTTGGGTCTATAAAGACACGATAGCAACAGTACCCTTCTCACTCAATTCTGCTTAAGGAAAGCATATGTTAATTGATCAACAGATAGTGCAACCATAAATAAAGAGTTGAAGGGGATATTGGTGGTCATTCCAATGTCTAGAGTACAAAAGAGGCTGATTACACCTAAACATGCTTAAAAAACACCAAGAGATTTGGTCTCCAGTAATAGTTGTCAGCCAGCATACATAATGAGGTTTTACTCAGAGCCCAGATATCCATTTGCTTGTTGAAACAGCTGCACCTCAGAGAAAACATTGTTTGATTGAAAGTTGAGTCTTTCTGATTTCTGTTGTCAATTTCACAATATTTGTTTACACAACTCTAAGTGGATTCAAGGCTTCGTGATTTTTGTTATTGAAACTTTAATGGGTCTGGATGATTGACAGTTCTATTAGTGCGTAGTAAAATGATTTATTTTCAACATGGTAGAAAGTTATGAATGATTTACTTTATCAGTCTTTTTTTACACAGACTACAGTCACTATAGGGTTAATTGGGTGGCATGGTATGCTTTGTCTGAATAGCGAGTAAGAAACAATATTTTTCACTGTATACCAATACATCTGACAATAATAAATCAAATAAAGATCACGGTTGCAAATAGATTTTTCATATTAATGGAACTAGGTTTCATTCCAATCTATTATCATGTTGCAGAACTCACGCACTGCTGTATAAACACTGCCTGCACTCTCACCCTCGAATTCACAAGTACTTTAGCATATCTGTCCCTCAAACATAATTGCTACCTAACCAGCGAGCCACTTGACTAGGATCCCCTGACATTTACCTGTAATGTATTTTCAAAATGACAAGCATTGGAGAAAGCATATTTTAAGTCCTCCACTCCGTGTAGCTGGAAAGTGACATTTTGTATTATTTCCACATAAAATGGAACATTGTTTCTCGCTTTATTGGAGGGCTTCTTGTCAGTCAGTTCCTACTGTATTGCTTATTCGTAATATTAACACAAGTTTACCTTGGTTTAAGAGTTGATCTCTTCAAACAGAGACTGGGTCGTGGCATTTTCAAATGTTTCCTGTTTGGATGTTATGTGAATGATCCCTGTCTTCCGTGGAATATCAGTTACAGAACATTTCCAATCTGTTTCATCTTATGAATGAAATGATGGGATAAATTTTAACATGGGTGAGTGCCCGGGTTTCGGTGTCAATGGGGCGGGGGGGGAGGGGGGGTGCGGGGGGGGGGGGGGGGGTACGCGGCGGTTTGAGTCCCAGAAAAGTGCTGGTTAAGCTGGTTCCAACTGATTATGTTCCTATCTGAACTCCAGAGCATTAGGCTGCATTAGGAGAGGAGGTGTATCGATTTCAATATGTTGGTCATCCAATTCAAATGATATTAACATCGCTCTTGCATTTTAACAGTCGGTCCATGGGACTCCTGGAACTCCCCAGTCAAAGCAAGGAGGAAGCACTGTGGCAATTAAGGGAGTAAGAAGTCTCACAACACCAGGTTAAAGTCCAACAGGTTTATTTGGTAGCAAATACCATAAGCTTTCGGAGCGCTGCCCCTTCGTCAGATGGAGTGAAAATCTGTTCTCCAACTGTTGGAGAACAGATTTTCACTCCATCTGACGAAGGAGCAGCGCTCCGAAAGCTTATGGTATTTGCTACCAAATAAACCTGTTGGACTTTAACCTGGTGTTGTGAGACTTCTTACTGTGCTTACCCCAGTCCAACGCCGGCATCTCCACATCGCAATTAAGGGAGCCAGAAATATGACAGATAAATATGGCAGTAAGTATTGACACCTCATAAATGTTATAGACCACAAAGCCATAGAAAGAGGCCATTCCGCCCATTGTGTCTGTCCCAGCCAAGAAAGAAGAAAAGCAAATTAGCTGCTCATTTGAATCCCACTTTCCAATCCTGGGTCCATAGCCTTGCAGGTCACAGACTTCAGATGCAGATCCAGGCACCTTTTAAATGAGTTAAACATTTCAATCTCGAACACAAACTTAAGCAGTGAATTCCAGATGCCCACCACCCTCTGGGTGAAGAAGCTTTTCCTCATGTCCCCATTAATCCTCCTACCAATCACCTTAAATCTATGGCCCCGGCACTTGACCGTTCAGCTAGGGGGAAGTGAGTCTTTCCTGTCTGCCCTGTCTAGGCCCCTTATCATTTTGTACACCTCAATTAGATCACTCCTCAGCCTCCTCTGTTCTACAACCCGAGCCTATCCAATGTCTCCTCATAGCTGGAATTATCAAGTCCTATCGGCCTAGGAGACTCAAGCAAAGGCCATTTCGCGGGCTCCCCACTGGGCGCCTTGGCCTCCACAAGTCTCCGGCAGCCAGATTTCCAGCGCCATCAGCTCCACACCAGAAATCAGCATGGAGCTGCATAATTTATGGAAATGATCATTTGCATGTATTTTAAATCCCATCAGCGGGCCCGGGAATGAAGTCTCTGGGCCCACTAGCGTCTCCCCCTCTGTCAGAAGTGGTTCACTCCAGCGGGGTTTATAATAGCTCCCTACTTGCAGGGAGCTTGCGGCCCAACCTACTGGAGTGAAGGAGCTAATCAAGGCCCCCCCAGATGATCAGGAGTAAGGGGGTACCCCCTGGGTATTACCAGTTTGGGGGTGCCAGCCTAGCCCCCTGGCACTCTCCAAAGGGCAAAGTATCAATGTCCAAGGGGGCACCTTGGCACTACCCACTGGGCATCGGGCAGTGCCAAGGGGATGGGGCCAAAGGGGCAGAGCTTAAAGGGGGCAAGGTCTCTCAGGGGGAAATTGGTGGGGTTAGGGGGTCCCATTTGGGATCAGTAACAGAGGGAGGGAGGACCGGGGTTGGGGCTGGCCATCGGGGAAAGGGGTTGGGGGCTGCGGTGCTGCGATAGGGGGGTCGGAGGGGATTGGGAGATCGGGGCTGCCCGAATCCCCCATCATTAACATCCTGGGGGTTACCATTGACCAGAACTTTAACTGGACCAGTCATATAATTATGTAACATATGGTCATATAAAATATACATAAGTACAAGAACAGGTCAGAGGCTGGGAATTCTGTGGTGAGTAACTCATCACCAGACTCCCCAAAGCCTGTCCACCATCTACAAGGCACAAGTCAGGAGTATAAGGGAATTCTCTGCACTTGCCTGGATGAGTGGAGCTCCAACAACACTCAAAAGTCAAAAGCCTGTCACTCCCTCTTTAACAGCACTGTGGATGTATCTACAACACAGGAACTGTGGTTCAAGAAGGCAGTTCACAACCATCTTCTCAAAGGTAATTCGGGAGACCGATAAATACCAGACTAGCCAGCACAATCACATCTGCTGAATGAATTATAAAAAAGAAACATAAATGTAGATATTATCACCCTTGTCTAGCTGTCATCTTAGTCACTGTAAACTTAAACTGAGATGCATAGCAATGTGATGAGATCATCACATGAGAAAAACCTTTTTCACACAGTGTGTGGTTGGGGTCTGGAATGCACAGTCCGGAAGTGTGGTGGAGGGAGGTTTAACTGAGGCATTCAGGAGGGCATTAGACAATTGCTTACACAGAAACAATGTGCGGAGTTTCGGGGTAAAGGCTCCTGTAAGCCATAATGCTCCTTTGGAGAGCCGGTGCAGATACGATGAGCCAAGTAGTCTCCTTCTGCGCCGTAGCAATTCTGTGATTCCGTGAACAGGTAAGTTTTTTAAAAAAGTATTTTGTAAAGAGTGCGGGATTTAATGGAGGTGAGGTTGGGTGTGGGGTGTGGGTGTGGGGTCTTGCTGGCCAGCTTCTGCATTAACAAGCCTTCCTCCGGTTCAAGGATCAACAGAGGGCCTCGAACCTACCGAGGACAGCCGGCCAATCGGAGGCTGGCATCTCCTCTGTACTCAGCAGCACCACTAGGGGAGCGGCGGCTGCTGCCGGTATTAAATCTACCCGAGGCCTTGGATCAAGGAGGGACCCAGGCACAGGTGAGTGATTGATGGAAGGGGATCATAAGGGAGAGGGTTGCAGGGATGGATGCAAAGGCAGAGTGTGTCTTTCCGTGTGCCTTTATACAAAAGATACTGTAGGAGCCAGCATGCAAACGTACAAGCCTCTTGCCCACCGCTGGATTATTACCAGCAGCGGTGGGATAAATCCCTTAACTGGGCATTAATTGACCATTATGGTCCTTGATTGGCAGTGGGGCGAGAAGGCCATCCACTGGTACCTCCACCCACCACACCCTTGCCTGATTAAATGCTCCCAGCCATTTAGGTGATCTGTATACAAAAAATGGGTGGAACTTGAATCACACGGGGACCAATATCCTGGCCGGTAGGTTGGCTAAGGCTACTGGGGAGAATTTAAACTAGATAGGTTGGGGGGAGGGGAGCTAGAAGAGTTGACTAGGATCAAGGAACTAATTGATGGGGTGGAGGATGCAGGGGTAAGGGGAATTACAAAATTAATGGTAGAGGAGAGGGTGCAAGTGAATGAAGGCGGTAATTTAGATAAGGGAGTAGAGGGAGAGGGTGTTCGCGACTCACCAAAGCGGGTCCAGATAAAAGCTGGAATAAGGACACTTTGCCTGAATGCACGAAGCATTCGGAACAAGGTGAATGAGTTGATGGTGCAAATCAGCACAAGTGGGTACGATCTAGTGGCCATTACAGAAACGTGGCTGAAAGGTGACCAGGACTGGGAGATGAATATCCAGGGGTATCAGGCGTTGAGGAAGAATAGACAGGAAGGAAAAGGTGGTGGGGTCGCGCTATTAATAAGAGATAATATCAGGGTAGTACTGAGGGATGACATAGGCTCTGAGGAACAAAACGTGGAATCATTATGGGTAGAGATGAGGAATAGTAGAGGGAGAAAGACACTAGTAGGTGTGGTATATAGGCCCCCAAATAATAATGTTGATGTAGGGAGGGCTATAAACAAGCAGATAAGGGATGCGTGTAAAAACGGAACGGCAATAATCATGGGGGACTTCAACATGCACATTGACTGGCAGACTCAAGTCGGTAAGGGTGGAATGGAGGAAGAGTTCTTAGAATGCTGTCGGGATAGTTTCCTTGAACAGCATGTTACGGAACCGACGAGGGAACGAGCTATTTTGGATCTGGTATTGTGTAACGAGGTAGGTAGAATTAAGGATCTTATTGTGAAGGACCCTCTTGGGTCTAGTGACCACAATATGGTCGAATTTCTGATTCAGATGGAAGAGGAGAAAGTTTGGTCCCAAACCAGTGTCCTCTGTTTGAACAGAGGGAAATATGATAGGATGAGGGATGAATTGGCTAAGGTAGACTGGGAGAGCAGGCTGGCAGGTAGGATAGCTGAGGAACAGTGGAGGATTTTTAAGGAGATCCTTTTCAGTTCTCAGCAAAAATATATTCCAGCAAAAAACAAGGATTGTAAGAAAAGGGAGAACCAGCCGTGGATAACGAAGGAAATAAAGGAGAGTATTAAAATAAAAACAGCTGCGTACAGAGTGGCCAAAAATAGTGGAGAAACAAGTGATTGGGAAAAATTTAAGAAACAACAAAGAGAGACTAAGAAAGCGATAAAGAAAGGAAGGATAGACTATGAAGCTAGGCTAGCAATTAATATAAAAAATGATAGTAAAAGTTTTTATAAATATATAAAAAGGAATAGAGTGGCTAGAGTGAATGTTGGACCCTTGGAGGACGAGAGGGGGGAGTTAATAGTGGGAAATGAGGATATGGCTGAGTCTTTAAATAAGTTTTTTGTGTCGGTCTTCACGGTGGAGGACACAAATAGTTTGCCAAATATTAACGATAGAGGGTTGGCAGCAGGAGAAATACTTAATACGATTAATGTTACCAGAGAGGCAGTGCTGGGTAGACTAATGGGACTGAAGGTGGACAAGTCCCCAGGTCCGGATGGAATGCATCCCAGGGTATTGAAAGAAATGTCAGAGGTAATAGTGGATGCGTTAGTGATTATTTATCAAAACTCGTTGCATTCTGGGGTATTGCCGGTTGATTGGAAAACGGCTAATGTTACGCCGCTGTTTAAAAAAGGAAGGAGACAAAAGGCGGGTAACTATAGGCCGGTCAGCTTAACGTCTGTAGTAGGGAAAATGCTGGAATCCATTATTAAAGAGGAGATAGCAGGGCATCTGGATAGAAATGGTTCGATCAATCAGACGCAGCATGGATTCATGAGGGGAAAGTCGTGCTTGACGAACATGTTGGATTTTTATGAAGATGTGACTAGGGCGGTTGATGGAGGAGAACCGGTGGATGCGGTGTTTTTAGATTTCCAAAAGGCGTTTGATAAGGTGCCCCATAAAAGGCTGCTGAAGAAGATTAGGGCACACGGAGTTGGGGGTAGTGTGTTAAAGTGGATTGGGGACTGGCTATCCGACAGGAAGCAAAGAGTCGGAATAAATGGGTGTTTTTCTGGTTGGAGGAAGGTAACTAGTGGCGTGCCGCAGGGATCGGTACTCGGGCCGCAACTGTTTACCATTTATATAGATGATCTGGAGGAGGGGACGGAGTGTAGGGTAACGAAGTTTGCAGACGACACAAAGATAAGTGGAAAAGTGAATCGTGTGGAGGACGGAGAAGATCTGCAGAGAGATTTGGACAGGCTGAGTGAGTGGGCGAGGATATGGCAAATGGAGTATAACGTTGAGAAATGCGAGGTTATACACTTTGGAGGAAATAATAACAAATGGGATTACTATCTCAATGGAAACAAATTAAAACATGCTACCGTGCAAAGGGACCTGGGGGTCCTTGTGCATGAGACGCAAAAGCCCAGTCTGCAGGTACAACAGGTGATCAAGAAGGCAAATGGGATGTTGGCCTATATTGCGAGGGGGATAGAATATAAAAGCAGGGATGTCTTGATGCACCTGTACAGGGCATTGGTGAGGCCGCAGCTGGAATACTGTGTGCAGTATTGGTCCCCTTATATGAGGAAGGATATATTGGCATTGGAGGGAGTGCAGAGAAGGTTCACCAGGTTGATACCGGAGATGAGGGGTTTGGATTATGAGGAGAGGCTGAGGAGATTGGGTTTGTACTCGTTGGAGTTTAGAAGGATGAGGGGGGATCTTATGGAGACTTATAAGATAATGCGGGGGCTGGATAGGGTGGAGGCGGAGAGATTCTTTCCACTTAGTAAGGAAGTTAAAACTAGAGGACACAGCCTCAAAATAAAGGGGGGTCGGTTTAAGACAGAGTTGAGGAGGAACTTCTTCTCCCAGAGGGTGGTGAATCTCTGGAATTCTCTGCCCACTGAGGTGGTGGAGGCTACCTCGCTGAATATGTTTAAAGCGCGGATGGATGGATTCCTGAGCGGTAAGGGAATTAAGGGTTATGGGGATCAGGCGGGTAAGTGGTACTGATCCACGTCAGATCAGCCATGATCTTATTGAATGGCGGGGCAGGCTCGAGGGGCTAGATGGCCTACTCCTGCTCCTATTTCTTATGTTCTTATGACAGGGGGCAGAGGCTGAGGGGAGGCATTAACTAACCATGATCTAACTATGACCTATTCAGTTACTCCTCAAGTTCCACATTTAACCAACGACTGTCTTTTATTGACGCTCTGAATTGTGGGCCCCCTTCAAGTGGAAACATCATCTCTACATTTACCCTATCAAATGTCTTAATTTTAAAGACCTGTTTCAGGCACCCCTTGGGCTCCTATCCTCAGTTCTGGTAAATATTGTAAATATTCTTTGTGCCTTTTCCAGTTTTATAATAGAGACCAAAAAGTACTCAATGAGGGCGAACCAAGCTTCTGTGTAACCTTAAAATAACTCCCTTTTAGTTCAACATTTTAACATTAACGGACATGCTCCTGAGAAAGGAAAGTTTTTTTTTCCTTTATTCAGTCATTGACAGTGTATAAGCAAACACGATTAAATTCTCCCTCAGTGTACCTGAATAGGCGCCGGAGTCTGGCGACTAGGGGATTTTCACAGTAACCTCATTGCAGTGTTAATGTAAGCCTACTTGTGACACTAATAAATAAACTTTAAACTTTAATTAAATTCCTCCTGTAGTTTCCGTAAAAATCTCTGATCTGTTAGAGAGTAAATGAGGCAAATTAAAACGAGGTTTACAAACCAATTTTCAATCTCTATTGGTTTTATGTTTAAAGAAAGCAACTCGTGATTTTTATACCAAATCTCTTGACCTTTAAGTGTTTGTCTCTTGATGTATGATGCAGTGGGATTGGAACGTTTGGGACAAAATGGAGAGAATTTGGTGGGTGGGAACATACCATCATCAATAATTTGGTTCATGGCGCAGAATAAAAGGAACATTTTTTGAAAGAATAGTTAACCTGACTTACCAATGAACAGCAGGGACAGTGTGGAATTTGAATAGAATCATTTCAGATACTTTTCCTTGAGTTTGCAGGGATATTTGGTGATATATAAGGGGGTCAGGGGTTATGGGGAAAAGGCAGGAGAATGGGGATGAGAAAAATATCAGCCATGATTGAATGGCGGAGCAGACTCAATGGGCCGAGTGGCCTAATTCTGCTCCTATGTCTTATGGTCTTATAACCCATGACCATTTTACAGGATTACTCTTTTACTTGCAATGTTTCTTCGTTAGTGTGATGAATATACCTATTCCTGACAAGAAGAAAAAGCAACATGAAAGCATTAAATTAAAAACTGTGCAGTTCCTTCAATGATTCCATCAGTTTATTCAGTGTGTGTCTCATCCATTCATAAAAGAGCCAAGTCCTCAGTTCAGGACAGTCTGTTAGCTGAGTTAGCTGGGTTCACCTGAAATAGCAGGACAATTGCCCCAGCTGACTTACAATGGCTCCTTGCTACATTAAGTTCTTTCTTTGAATACCTAACTCCCCCATTCTAATATGCAATGACAGGGTGATACGATGGCACACTGGTTAGCACTGCTGCCTCAAAGCGCCAGGGACCCGGGTTCAATTCTGGCCTCGGGTGGCTGTCTGCATGAAGTTTGCACATTCTCCCTGTGTCTTTATGGGTTTCCTCTAAGTGCTCCGGTTTCCACCCACAGTCCAAAGATGTGTGGGTTAGGTTGATTGGCCATGCTAAATTGCACCTTAGTGCCAGAGAGATTAACAGGTTAAACATGCAGGGTTACGGGGATAGGGACTGGGTGAGATTGTTGTCGGTGCAGGCATGATGGGCTGAATGGCCTCTCTCTGCACTATAGGAATTCTATGATGATCCGCTCCAATAATCTACCTGGCAAATTGCTCCAGACATTGAACACCCATTGTGCGACTACCTGTTGTAAACCTGCCTTTTGGTTAAGTGCATTGGCCATGCTAAATTCTCCCTCAGTGTACCCGAACAGGGGACGAGGAAATTTTCACAGTAACTTCATTGCAGTGTGAATGTAAGCCTACTTGTGACACTAATAAATAAACTTTGAACTTTGCATCTGCTTCCGCCTGTGAAACTTGGCCTTATTGGTCTTTCGAAGCAATATTCAGCATCCACCTTTGCTGAAAAATTATTGTGAACTATCGTATAACTGCTTAACATGTTTGGTCTCATTTCTCTTCCCCGCTCTTTTTATGCAAACGCTAACACATAAAATAAATGGGATGACACCACCACTAAAATAGCAAGAGACACGGATTTGATAAGTGGGCATTCAAGAATTCATACAAAAATACTGTGTACATTATATTTTCCATTCTTTAACCTGACTGAGGGCCCTACATCTGTTTTCTTTCTCGCAGTTAAGTCCGATATTCTCTAATCCTTCCTTGTGGTTCATTTCTCTTATATTTGGAATCATTCCAATTATGATTCACTGCACTTTAATATGGAATCATAGAATCCCTACAATACAGAAGGAGGCCATTCGGCCCATTGAGTGCGTACTGGTCACATCCCACCCAGGCCCTATTCCCATAACCCCACACATTTACCCTGCTAATCCCCCTGACACGAGGGTCAATTTACCATGGCCAATCAACCTAACCCGCACATCTTTGGACTGTGGGAGGAAACTGGAGCAAACTCCACACAGACAGTGACCGAGGCCAGAATTGAACCTGAGTCCCTGGTGCTGTGAGGCAGCAGTGCTAACCACTGTGCCTCCGTGCCACCCCTAATATCTGCACATTAGTCTTATACTATGTTAACTAGAGCCGGATGCAATATTCTCAGTGGCCTCGGCAATGTAATCTCAGCACCCTTACAATTGTATATTTCAGCATTTATTTTTAATGGCCCCCATGCACTGGATTGGATTTCCTTGCATTCCGTCACTCAGAATTGGCCAGTACAGCAAAGGAAAATCAAAAGAAATTTGGATGTTACAATTTTCATCCCAATGTGATCCCCTGGCCTTGTTTCTCATCCTTCAACCAGCTTCATATCTGGTCACAAACAGCACTGAGGACTGATCCATGTCATGGGTGGCATGGTGGCACGGCGGTTAGCTCTGCTGCCAAGGACCCGAGTTCAATCCCGGCTTTGGGTGACTGCGTGGTGTTGGCACATTCTCTCTGTGTCTGGAAGGGTTTCCTCCGGGTGCTCCGGTTTCCTCCCACAGTCCCAAAATGTGCGGGTTAGTGTCCCTTAGTGTCTGGGGGAATTAGAAGGGTAAACAGGGGGTTATGCGGATGGGGCCTGGGTGGGGTTGTTGTCGGTGCAGGCTCGATGAGCCGAATGGCCTCTTTCTGCACTGTAGTGGTTCTATGATTTCCATGATTATTTCACCTTTAGAACTGACGGAAAAGAACAGACTTCAGCGTGAGGTGGATTGGAATTCACGTGCTCAAGGCAAAGGGTACGATATCACAATCCAGTATTGCCCAATTCCCCTATAGCTCACATTGTAGCACGTGAGAGTACGTGGCAATACCCTATCTGATAACAGAAAATGTGATGGGATAGATTAAAGCTAACAAATATAAAAGTCTCCTGAGCTTCAGAAAGACAATAAGCAGCAGCTGGATGGGCTCAGGCAGCAGCAGAACATCCAAAGCTTAACAGGTGGTAACAGGGAGGGAATGACCTAAACCAATAAACAGCAGCCTGGCGGAAATGGCAGTCCTCATTGTCAGGGAAAAAAGTAAATACAATGAACCAAATCCTGGGAATCCAGTGCGAGCCAAAGTACATTTCTATCAAAGATGGAAAATACTTTATTTGATTTGATTTGATTTATAATTGTCACATGTATTGGGATGCAGTGAAAAATATTGTTTCTTGCGCGCTATACACTCAAAACACACCATTCATAGAGTACATACGGGAGAAGGAAAGGAAAGGGTGCAGAAGACAGTGTTACAGTCATAGCTAGGGTGTAGAGAGAGAGAGGCGATGGCTCAGTGGTATTATTGCTAGACTTTTAGTCCAGACACGCAGCTAATGTTCTGGGAACCCGGGTTCAAATGCCACCACGGCAGATGAAATCAATCAAAAAGGTCTGGAATGAAGAATTTACCGAGGACCATGAAACCATTGTTGATTGTTGGAAAAAACCCTCTGGTTCACTAATCTCCTTTAGGGAAGGAATTCTGCCATCCTTACCTAGTCTGGCCTACATGTGACTCCAGAGCCACAGCAGTGTGGTTGACTCTCGACTGCCCTCTGAACAAGGGCAACTAGGGATGGGCAGTGAATACTGGCCAGCCAACAACGCCCATGTCCCACGAATGAATGTTTTTTAAAAATCAGCTTAATGCGAGGTAAGTCCATTCAAAAGTCTGACAGCAGCAGGGAAGAAGCTGTTCTTGAGTCGCTTGGTACGTGACCTCAGACTTTTGTATCTTTTTTCCAATGGGAGAAGGTGGAAGAGAGTGGGGTCCTTGATTATGCTGGCTGCTTTGCATCATTGCGTGAGAAATTCAAAATTCCTGGAAACCGGAATCAGTCGAAACTGTCACCACTGCAGGTCACAAACCCAGGAGACAGTCCGACCCGAGGATTTGGTGAAAGCTGAATTTGTATTCTTCTTACTCCTGCTTTCTGCAAGATTCGTTGGCGCTAGCATCTGTATCTGTAGTTAAACTTCAGTGACCTCCTGAGATTTCTGCTGAGATGTTAAAATTCCAGTGGAACTCGGGTATCAGGCTTTGTCCCACTTCCCGCACCCAGTGTCCTCCCCCTCCCCCACCCCGGCCCATTGGCTCAGTTGTACCGAGCGTGTGGCCGAACCAGACACCGTAAAATATCTAAGGTTCAATTCCTTGGCTGTGCCGAGTTACCTCAGTAGGTATTTGAGTACAGCTCTCACCTCAGCCTATCAGTGATTGTGAGCGTCGAGGGGATGCGGCAGGAAGTGGAACAGCAGAAACTCCCACTGCTGGTCACTCTTCAGTAACTCCTGTTGAACAATGTATCTACACATGTCAAGTGTCTCAGTCAACTGGGACACACCCCAATCCTAACCCTAACCCCAATCCCACCACCAAATTGACTTGTTAGAATCATAGAATCCCTCCAGTGCACAAGGAGACCATTCGGCCCATCGAACCTGCACTCACAACAATCCCTATCAGACCCTATCCCCGTAACCCCACGTATTTACCTTGCTAACCGCTCCCCCCCCTGATATTAAGGGGCCATTTAACATGTCCAATCCATCTAACCCACACATTTTTGGACAGTGGGAGGAAGCCGGAGCACCCGGAGGAAACCCATGCAGTCATGGAGAGAACGTGCAAACTCCACACAGTCACCCAAGGCCGGAATTGAACCTGGTTCCCTGGTGCTGTGAGGCAGCAGTGCTGATCACTGTGTCACCGTGCCGCCCATTGCTCATACATGAACTCTGGCTTCTTAGTTGAGATGCCAAAGTGCTATGGATTATTGGTGTTCATGAAACTATGACTGTAACACTACATTCTGCACTCCTTCATTCCCAATGAACGGTATGCTTTGTCTGTATAGCGCGCAAAAAACAATACTTTTCACTGTATACTAATACATACGACAATAATAAATCAAATCAAATCAAATCAATATAAGTAACTGACCACTGGAGAGGGAGGGAGTGATTTGGAGACAACCATTCTAAAAGAAACTTTGGCATCAAAATGCCAGCACATACTTACGCAATCTCAGGTAATGAACTGAGTTGAGCTTATTTACGGTTAATTCAAAGTCTTTACACTGCTGGCTACATTTTCTGTGATTTTCCACACTGTGAATGATCTATTCTTGCCAAACTGAATGTTCCTAAGCACATCATTTAATATTACTGGTGCGTGGTTTTGCTCAGCCAGTCAGACTAAGCTGGTCTTGGTAATTCATGCTGTACAACAAAACCTTCCACCTCACAAGAGAGAAAGGAAATTCTCAGTGCCTGTGTGTGTGTGGTCCTGAAAAGTTAAAGGAAAGCCAGGATGGAACCGCTAATCCTAGTCAGACTGGACAGTCGTACCGACCCCTAACCTGTGTGTTCTTGTCCTTATTTGATCGGCGGTGATCAAGACAATTCAAGTTTCAGGCATTGAGATCGTGATCCTGAGAAAAAAAATCAACAATTTTTGGAAAGCCTCCAGAAGCACTCTTGCTGCTGCTGCCTGACATGTGGCTATCTAAGAAGCAGTGCTTTCAGAGCGGGGCAGTTTTGGAGAAAGGATGCACAGTCAACCGTAGCCTTTGCTCAATAACTGGCAGTGATCCCTGAACAGACCCTGGTCACATGTCAGATGGCCTTATCATGTATCATGTGTCCCTCTCTCCTCTCCAAACGGTAGCCTACTTTCCACTCCCATACCCCGAACCCCAGCCATCTTTTATTAGGCAGTTTTGCACAGGCATCCTTTATTATGATAAGCCTAAGACTTCACCATAAATATAAAAGAGATAGATCTTGAGAAAATGCCCTTTGAAACAGTCACAGCTTATAAAGCTCCATATAAAACTGCAAATCTGGTATTATTTCTATGAAGAATTTTCCTCAAACAACCTGCATTTTTTTGGTTTCCTTCATTAAAAAATAGCTCTTATTAGTTGTATTCCCCCCTTGAAAGGATCTCAGAAAAGACAATCACATGTCCAGCATTGCAGTTTTAACTTTTTTAAAGTTTATTTATTCATGTCACGAGTAGCTTACATTAACACTGCAAAGAGGTCACTGTGAAAATCCCCTAGTCACCCTCACTCTGGCGCCTGTTCGGGTACACAGAGGGAGAATTCAGCACTGCCAATGCATCTAACCAGCACGTCTTTCGGACTGTGGGGAGAAACCAGAGGACCCGGAGGAAACCCACGCAGACATGGGGAGAACGTGCAGACTCCGCACTGACAGTGATCCAAGCCGGGGAATCGAACCCAGGTCCCTGATGCCGTCAGGCAGCAGTGCTAACCACTGTGCCGCCCCTAAGGATCACAACATTTCTAATATTGCAGTTTTAATTTAACCTGTGATCCCTTCCAAGAAAACTGTAATTTTCAAATAGGCTGGCATTAGCAGCATGGTCATCATAATTAATAAGGTACTGTAATTTAGTGCAGTTCAAATTTCCCACTGAAAACTATTTAAAATAAGCAGCAACAGCACAGTTCTGACCAGGTAGTTGCTGCTGGCCACTTGAAGTAAGGGTCAATTTCTCAGTGCCAGGCACTAAATATGGAACGGATCAATAGCAACACATTGAATATATTTTGAATCTTTCAAAGTTAGAGCTCAGGTAGTAAGAATGATGCACAAGTTTTATGTTTAACAGACAAAGCTTCTATCATAAATGATTGAGAAGGAAAATGATCAGTAAGTAGCACAAGTCTGCAGTTCAGAAACTGACCTGGAGGAATGGCTAATGACTCTGTAAAGGAGAACGAGGTTCATTCAAGGCCACCGTCTCATCCATATTTTTGATTTCACAGTGACTATTAATTGCAGATATTTGCCATCAGAAAGATGACTTGATATTGAGTTTCACAGCCGGAACAAAAATGTTACAAATGCTTAAACCATTACACACAGCTTTACAGATAATGTCCTGGTATCACTTTCAAATAAAAAATAATATTATTTCAGCTGCTCTAGTTTTGGACAAGTCATTCTGCGAACATGTGTCGGTCCATCTGCGTACCTGGCTTTTAGTCAGTAACAAACTGTACTTCGTGTCTCTTCAATTTGTGGCCCATTGGAACAGCCTTTTCTGAAGTACAGGAACCCAGTACTATCAAAATAAATACTTGCATAACATAATCAAAAAAATTTGTGCGTTGTCCAGATTTTTCTTGGAGATTTTGCCCCAGCCAAGTTTTCCTTCAAGATTTGTTGTCTCCAATGACATTCTGCTTTTTTGAAAATTTACTTCAGGGTACATATTTATAATTCTCTCTGCATAATCTGTTGAATACTACAAAGTAATTAAGCAATATGCCTGCAGGGCAATTTTCTTAAAATTAATTTTATGGGATGTGGACGTCGATGGCTGGGCCCGGAAATTATAGCCCGTCCCTAACTGTCCCCCCATTTCAGAGGGCATTTAAGAGTCAACCGCATTGCTGTGGATCTAGAGTCGTATGTAGTCCAGACCAGGTAAGGACGACAGATTTCCTTCCCTAAAGGACATTAGTCAACCAGATGGGTTTTTCCCTGACAATCAACAATGGTTTCATGATCATCATTAACTTGTAATTCCAAATTTTTATTGAATTCAGATTTTACCAGCTGCTGTGGCAGGAATTGAAGTGGAGATGCCGGCGTTGGACTGGGGTAAACACAGTAAGAAGTCTAACAACACCAGGTTATAGTCCAACAGGTTTATTTGGCAGCAAAAGCCACTAGCTTTCGGAACAGCCTGTTCCGAAAGCTAGTGGCAGGAATTGAACCCAGGTCCCAAGTTCTTGTTCTGAGTCTCTGGATTACTAGTCCAGTGACAATACCACTGTGCCACTGCCTCCATCATTTAGGAAAATGGGGAAAGAATATTGGACTGGGATTAATAAGAAACCGTAGCTCTTTCAAAGAGCTATTACGGGCATGATGGGTAAAGCTGTCAAATTGTGTCTTAACTTATTCATTTTTGCATATATGGTGCTTGACAAGTAGAGAAACATATTTTTGGAGGTTGCTAAACTTTTTACAATTTTCATTAACATAGAACATAGATCATAGAACAGTACAGCACAGAACAGGCCCTTCGGCCCACGATGTTGTGCCGAGCTTTATCTGAAACCAAGATCAAGCTACCCCACTCCCTATCATCTTGGTGTGCTCCATGTGCCTATCCAATAACCGCTTAAATGTTCCTAAAGTGTCTGACTCCACTATCACTGCAGGCAGTCCATTCCACACCCCAACCACTCTCTGAGTAAAGAACCTACCTCTGATATCCTTCCTGTATCTCCCACCACAAACCCTATAGTTATGCCCCCTTATAATAGCTCCATCCAGGAAATAGTCTTTGAACGTTCACTCTATCTATCCCCTTCATCATTTTATAAACCTCTATTAAGTCTCCCCTCAGTCTCCTCCGCTCCAGAGAGAACAGCCCTAGCTCCCTCAACCTTTCCTCATAAGACCTACCCTCCAAACCAGGCAGCATCCTGGTAAATCTCCTCTGCACTCTTTCCAGCGCTTCCACATCCTTCTTATAGTGAGGTGACCAGAACTGCACACAATATTCCAAATGTGATCTCACCAAGGTCCTGTACAGTTGCAGCATAACCCCACATTTTAGTCCCATGTAATGTAGCAATCACGCACTTCACCCTTCGACCTGTCTTAATCTGCCCTTCAATACCAAGTTACAGTGGGATATTGGACACAATGGTAAAACAAACAAAAGCAATATACTGAAACATACAAACATACTGAGGGCGGCATGGTGGCACAATGGCTAGCACTGCTGCCTCACAGTCTCAGGGACCCGGTTCAATTCCAACTTTGGGTCACTGTCCGTGTGGAGTTTGCACGTTCTTCCTATGTCTGCGTGGGTTTCCTCCAGATACTCTGGTTTCTTCCCACACGCCAAAGATGTGCAAGTTAGGTTGATTGGCCATGCTAAATTGCCCCTTAGTGTTAGGGAGACTAGCAAGGTAAATTAATAGGGTTGGGAGGATAGGGCCTGGGTGGGTTTGTGCAGACTCGATGGGCCAAATGGCCACCTTCTGCACTGTATGATAAGAACAACATATACTTCTTACAGTGTACAACATTAATTCAGAATTTCTGAGCATTCATACCCTAGCCATGTCATTTTAAAGGAGAAGTATGTTTTTAAATTTTATTTATTCAAGCATTGTGTGCGTTGTTGGAAAGGAAAGCATTTACAGCCAATCCCTAATTGCCCATGAGAAGGGGCTGGTGATCAACTTTCTGGAAAGTCTGCAGTGTGTGAGGTGCAGTGTTAATAGGGAGGGCGTCTCAGGATTTTGACCCCATGGCAATGAATAAATGGCAATGTGTTTTCAAGACAAGATGGTGTGTGAGTTGGACGTGGTGGTGTCCCCATGACTCTGCTATTGTTGAAGTTACAGGCATTCAGGTGCTGTTGAAGAAGCCTTGGCATGTTGCTGCAGAGGACTTTGTAGATCCCAGCAGATATGGTTCAGAGTGGCTGGGTGGGGTGCGCAAAAAACTGGGAGGAGCATATTGCCAAGATGAGGCAGAAACTGGGCATGTGGGAGCGATGCTCCCTCTTCTTGTGAGTAAGAATCTGGTCATCAGGTGAGAGGTGGTCTCAGTGTTGCTGTAGATGGTGCAGATCTGACCCATACCCCAATCCTGCATCGCAGCAGTCACCGAAACCTTCAAGTACATTTGGAGATCAAAGATGGAGTGTATCCAAAGAGACACCATGTACAAATCTCCAGATATGGAAGGGAGAATGAATGAAGGGAGGGGAGAATGAATGAAGGGAGGAAAGAATGAATGCTTATGACTACATAGAGTGCCTGTCAAGTGGGCTGCTTTGTCTTCGATGGTGCCAAAGCCCTGAATGTTTTTTGATCTGCATTCATTCAGACATGTGGAGAATGCTTTGGGAAATCAGGAGGTGAGCAACTCAGTACAGAACACCTAGGCTCTGGCCTATTCTTGTGGCTTAACTGTTTATGTGGCTAGTCCAGTTAAGTTTCTGCTCAATGGTGATGCCAGGGGCATTGGTGTTGGCGATTTTGCAATAATAATCCATTAAATGTCAAAGGGAAGTGATTAGACTCCTGTCTCAGAATCAGAGAATGGTAGAATGGTTACAGCACTAAAGAACATAAGAACTAGGTGCAGGAATAGGCAATTTAACCCCTCGAGCCTGCTCCGCCATTCAATATGATCATGGCTGATCTCATCTCTGCCTCAACTCCACTCTCCTGCCCGTTCACCAAAGCCCTTCACACTCTTACTAGTTAAAGGTCTGTTTATCTCTCCCTTAAATTTACTCAATGTCTTTACATCCACCACACTCTGGGGTAGTGAATTCCACCATCTCATGATCCTTTGAGAGAAGTAATTTCTACTCATCTCCGTTTTAGATCAGCCATCCCTTATCCTAAAACTATGACCTTTCGTTCTAGCTTGGCCTCCAAGAGGAAGCATCCTCTCCACGTCTACTTTGTTAATCCCCCTTCGCATCTTATACACCTGAATTAAATCTACTCACATTCTTCTAAATTCCAGGGAGTATGGGCCTAAACTGCCCATTCTCTCTTTGTAAGACAAACCCTTCATCTCTGGAATCAATCTAATGAACCTCCTCTGAACCATTTCCAATGGTTCCTCCTCAATCCCTCCTCAAATAACGGGACCACAAATGTACACAGTATTCTAAGTGCAGTCTCACTAATGCGTTGTATAGTAACAGAGCAGCAACACTTTCTTATTTTTATACTCTATTCCTTTAGCTATAAATGCTAAAATTCCATTTGCTTTCCTTATTACCTGCTGTACCTGCATATTAGTTTTCTGCAATTCATGCGTGAGGACACCCAGATCCCTCTGCACTGAAGCACTCTGAAGTCTCTCCCCATTTAGATAATAATTTGCCTTTCCATTTTCCCACCAAAATGGATAACCTCACACTTATCCACGTTAAACTCCATTTGCCAAATTTTGCCCCATTCATTTAACCTATCCATGTCTTCGTGCAACTTACTATCCCACCTATTTTAGTGTCATCAAAGGAGGTTTTCAATCATAGAATCACTGCAGTGCAGAAAGAGACCATTCGGCCCATCGAGTCTGCACCAACAACAATTCCACCCAGGCCTATCCCCGTAACCCCATATATTTACCCTGCTAATCCCCCTGATATTAAGGGGGATATCAGGGCCAATTTTAGAATGGCCAATCAACCTAACCCGCACATCTTTGGAATGTGGGAGGAAACCGGAGCACCCAGAGGAAACCCACGCAGACACGGGGAGAATGTGCAAACTCCACACAGACAGTGACCTGAGGCCGGAATTGAACCTGGATCCCTGGCACTGTGAGGTGGCAGTGCTAACCACTGCTCCACCGTGCCGCCCTTCATGTCTGCAAGCACAGCTCCCTGAGTCTCATGCACCCACCTTTTCCCTGTAGCCCTGTAAACATCCCCCTTCAGATAATTATCCAATTTTCTTTTGACAACTAAAGTTGAATCTGGCTCCACCACACTCTGAGACCACTGCAGATTCTAACCACTCACTGTGTAAAAAAAAATCTTCTTCATGTCACCTTTCCTTCTTTTGCCAATCACCTTAAAATCGGTGTAATCTGTTAGCCGATCCTACTGCTAGTGAAAACAGTTTCTACCTACCTACTCTGTCCAAACGTCTCATGACCTCGAACAACTCTATCAAGTCTTCTCTCAACATTCTCTCCCCCGATGAGAACAGTCCCAATGTCTCCAATCTCTCCACATAACTGAAATTCCTCATCAATGGTATCATTCTCCTGATTTTTTTCTGTATCTGCTCTAATGCTTTCACTTACTACCTGAAGTGTAGCACCCAGCACTGAACGCAGTACTCTAGTAAAGGCTGAAGCACTGTTTAATACAGATATAACATAGCTTCCTTGATTTTGCAATCTATGCCCCATTTGTAAAGCCCAGGATCGCACTTGCTTTATTAATCACTTTCTCAACCTGTCCTGCCACCTTCAGTGTTTTGTGCACATGTACCCCCCAGCTTCCTCGGCTCCTGCACCCCTTTTAGAATAGTGCCCTTTATTTCATATTGTCTCTCCTCAATCATGAATCACATCTCACTTTTGTGATGATACTGTGCCTTTAAGAAATATATTTATATCATGTTTCTTGTGATGGGTATGTTGAAGATTTAGCTCTGTTTTCTACAGTGCTGATTTGTCCGCAAAACAGATCACATGCTGAGAATGCAGACTAATGACTGATTTATCTAGGGATGTGTTTGTGTTAATCTGTGTTAATGCCTTTTTGTTTATTTGGGTTTTCCCTTGGGGTTTCAGAGTAGGGTTTTGATTAGGTTGATTTACAGAGACAGCCATGTGCTTCAGAGGAGGAGCTAAGCTTTAGGGAAAAGCAGGCAGCTACTATTAGGTTCTGAAAGAATCAGGAGGTGCCTGTCCGTCTGTCTCTCTCTGGAGGCTGCTGTTTGGGACCTGCTAGGAGAAATAGGTCTCTCATTCTGTCACTTTCTCCAGGGATGTTCTGGACGTTCAAGGACTGACAGCTCAAGTACAAGCACGCAAGCCTGTGTGTCGCTAACTGATTCTGAAGAGGAGTTTAAGTCTATAAGAGGAACATTGCTTGAATTGAAACTAGTAGAGATAGATTAGCAGCTAAGAATTGTATCTTGTCATGTATAAGTACTTCAATTTGTAAAAGTTAAACTAATTCATTTGTTGCAGTTAAACTGCATTGTCAAATAGAGTTTGTTTTGATAAAATCACACCTGGAATCGTCAGCCTTCAACACCATTATTCCTACGAAATTAATTTCCAAACTCTGTTGCCTGGGCCTCAGCTCCTCCCTCTGCGACTGGATCCTGAAGTTCCTAACCCACAGACCACAATCAGTAAGGATAAGCAACAACACCTCCTCCACAATCATCCTCGGAGCCAGATCCCCACAAGGCTGTGTTCTCAGCAGCCTACTATACTCCTTGTACACCTATGGCTGTGCGGCCAAATTCCCCTCCAACTCAATTTTCAAGTTTGCTGACAACACCACCGTAGTGGGTCAGATCTCAAACAATGACGAGGCAGAGTACAGGAATGAGATAGAGAATCTGGTGAACTGGTGTGGCAACAATAATCTCTCCCTCAATGTCAACAAAATGAAGGAGATTGTCATTGACTTCAGGAAGCATAGAGGAGAACATGCCCATGTCTACATCAACGGGGACGAAGTAGAAAGGAACGAGAGCTTCACATTTTTAGGTGTCCAGATCACCAACAACTTGTCCTTGTCCCCCCATGCTGATGCTATAGTTATGAAAGCCCACCAACATCTCTACTTTATCAGAAGACTAAGGAAATTTGGCACGTCAGCTATGACTCTCACCAACCTTTACTGATGCACCATAGAAAGCATTCTTTCTGGTTGTATCACAGCTAGGTATGGCTCCTGCTCTGTCCAAGATCGCAAGAAACTACAGAAGGTTATGAATGTAGCCCAATCCATCACATAAACCAGCCTCCCATCCATTGACTCTGTCTACACTTCCCGCTGCCTCGAAAAAGCAGCCAGCATAATTAAGGACCCCACGCACCCAGACATTCTCTCTTCCACCTTCTTCCGTCGGGAAAAAGATACAAAATTCTGAGGTCAAGTACCAACCGACTCAAGAACAGCTTCTTCCCTGCTGCCATCAGACTTTTGAATGGACTTACCCTGCATTAAGTTGATCTTTCTCTACACCCTCGCTATGACCTTAACACTACATTCTGCACTCTCTCGTTTCCTTCTCTATGAACGGTGTGCTCTGTCTGTATAGCGCGCAAGAAACAACACTTTTCACTGTATGTTAATACATCTGACAATAATAAATCAAATCAAATCAAATGGAGTGAAGCACCTCATCCTCACAGCAATGGCAAAATGGAAAAACTGTTGGGGTCTAGTCAGGCTTCATTGCATATTTTGGGGTTTCTGCTCTGGTACCCTAATAATTTTCTGCCTTAAATGTCATCTGCCACTTGCCGACCCATTCCACCAGTCTACTGATGTCCTTTTTGAGGTTTAACACAATCCCCAAACAGTTTGCAATATTTCAACTTTTGTATAATCTGCAATTTGTGAAATTGTGCCCTGTACACCCAAGTCCAGGTTATTAATATCAAGAAAAGCAGGGATCCTAATACCAACCCTAGGGGAACCACATTATATATGTTCCGACAGTCAGAAAACTCACCTCTCATCACTACTCTGTTTTCTGTCATTCAGCCCTATTTACTCCATGGGCTCTAACTTTGCTGATAAGACTGTTATGTGTCACTTTATCAAATGCCTTTTGGAAGTCCATGTACACCACATCAACCATATTACCCTCATCAAAAAATTCAAGCAAGTTAGTTAAACACAATTTGCCCTTAACAGGTCCATACTGGGTTTCCTAAGTTAGTCCACTTGTCCAAGTGACTTGTTTTCCCAAATTACCATTTCTAAAGATTTTTCCACCACTAAGGTTAAATTGAGTGGCCAGTAGTTGTTGGGATTCTCCTTATATGTTTTTTTAACCAGGTGTGACAATAGAACCATAGAATCACAGAATCCCTACAGTGCAGAAAGGGGCCATTGGCCCCATTGAGTCTGCACCGACCACAATCCCACCCAGGCCCTATTCCCGTAACCCCACATATTTACCCTGCTAATCCCCTAACACTAGAGTCAATTTAGCTTAGCAAATCAATCTAACCCGCACATCTTTGGAGTGTGGGAGGAATCCGGAGCACCCAGAGGAAACCCATGCAGACACGGGGAGAATGTGCAAACTCTACACAGACAGTGACCCAAGGCCGGAATTGCACCTGAGTCCCTGGCGCTGTGAGGCAGCAGTACTAACCACTGTGCCACCATGCCTGTAAGAAATGTATTTGAGCTAAGTGGTGCAGGATCTGTTGCATCAGAATTTTATGTACGCAGAGCTGTTGTGTCTATCTAATTGTTTCTAATCGTTAGAATGTTGGTTTCAATCTGAACTAATGCTGTTCTGCGGTTTTCCCCTGGGATTTTGCAGAGTGGGGCTTCATTAGGATGATTGGCAGGTATGGTCATATGAGGGGGAAGCTGGGCTTCTCACAGAATGTTCAAGCATAGATGCTGCTTTTGAGTTAAGAGAGAGAAGTCTCTCTCTTTACCCCTCTCTGAAGTTGAAGACTGGAATTGGCCAGGAGGTAAGTCTCTTTTTTGGAGATTCTGCTGTATGTGCGTTGCTGCTTTGGAAGCTGCAGAGGGGGAGGTTTCCATTTCTGTCTCTGGGGTCTGGAAACTGGGAACTGCCAGAGGCTGAGTTTGCTTCTCTGAGGTTTTGTTGTGTTGAGAATATAGCCTTCTCTGAAAACTGCTGCCTGGACTTCTGTCCAGATGTGTTAAAAAGCTGAAAATACAGCATCGCCTGAGCATACTTATTTTTGTGCTAATTCTGAATAAGGGTGTATGTCTGTGAGGTATCGCTTTAAGTTGGAACAACAGAGATAGTTATACTGTTAGGAGTTGTATTGTGTCGTGTTTAAGTCTTGTAATTAGTAAAAGTTAAGCTAAATCTTATTATTATGTTCTAACTGTGTTCTTAAATAAACTTTGGTTGATAAAAGATTCCAAGTGGGTCACTTGAATCGTACCTGGAGTGAAACACCTTATGCTCACCAATGCCAAAATCAAATGTAAAACTTAGGGTCTAGGCTAACTTCACAAAACACCATGCAGTTTCTGGCCTGGATCTTAAAGGATATAACAATCTTCCATCCTCTGACACCTATCTTGTATTGTATCAATGCCTTGCTGGAGATGGTTATTACCTGACACTTGTGTGGAACAAATGTTACTTGCCTCTTATCAGCCCAAGCCAGGATGTTATCTGAGTCTTGCTGCATGCAGGAATGGACTGCTTCAGTATCTGAGGATTTGTGACTGGTATTGGACACTGTGCAATCATCAGTTAACATCCTCACTTCTGACCGAATGAAAGAGGGAATGTCCTTAAGGAAGCAACTGAAGATGTTTGACTCTGAGGAAGTCTTGCAGCAATATGCTAGGGCTGAGATGATTAAAAATCAACAAAAATCCCTCTTCCTTTAGCTCAGCATGACTACAACCAGTGGAAAATGTTCCACCTGATCCCCATTGATTTCAATTTTACTCGTGGTCCATGGAACTATACATGCCTCCTTCACGTCAAGAGCAATTGTTCTCCCCCCCGGAATTCAGTTCTTTTGTCCATGTTTGGGCCAAAGTTTTTACGGGTTTGGAGTTTGATTGTCCTGATTGAAACCAGACTGACTATGAGTGGGTGGCTATTTTTGATCATTTATTAGCACTGTCAACAACACTTTGCTGATAATTGAGACTAGACTGATGAAGCAGACTGGATTGGATTATCCTATTGTGTGGAAGTAGACACATTATCCTAAAAATTACCAAGTGGCATATGAGACGCATTCACGGTGTCTCCTAAGATGCTTTAATATCATGGTCTGGATCATGGAAAAAAATAGAGTCTGCTGAACGTTTACCTTTACATCTTATGTAGGTTTCCTCCTACACTGGACATACAAATGCACGATTGGCTGTGACTTATTAGCCTTCTCATAGTGACAACATTGTAAAGTCAATAGTCTAATTAAAAGACTAACAATGACCATGAAACCATTGTCAATTATCGTAAAAACCTATCTGGTTCACTAATGTCCTTTAGGGAAGGAAATCTGCCATCCTTACCTGGTCTGACCTACATGTGACTCCAGACCCACAGCAATGTGGTTGACTGTTAAATGTCCTCTGAAATGGCCAAGCAAGCTACTCAGTTCAAGGGCTATTAGGGATAGATGGTAAATGCTGACCCAGCCACCAAGCCCATGTCCTTTGAATGCATTTTTTAAAAAGTCAACTGATGTCACAATGACTTTAAAGTTCTTTTTTTAGTTTATTTATTAGCATCATAAGTAGGCTTACATTAACACTGCAATGAAGTTACTGTGAAAATCCCCTAGTCACCAGATTTTGGTGCCTGTTCGGGTACACTGAGGGGAAACTCAGCATGGCCAATGTACCTAACCAGCATGTCTTTCAGACTGTGGAAGGAAACCAGAGTACCCGGAGGAAACTCACGTAGACACGGGGAGAATGTGCAGACACTGCACAGACTGTGACCTAAGCTGGGAATTGAACCTACGTTCCTGGCACTGTGAGGCAGCAGTGCTAACCACTGTGCCACCGTGAATCGAGAGGTTGCGAAAGTAATATTCATCCATGTCCGCACTTTCAGTGTCCATCCTTAGGAATTCCTGGAATCAGCCAGACCTAACAGACATTGTGGCTTCACTGCTACAGCTGCACTGACAATGCAGGGTGCATCAATCTTCCACTGCAGTGCCAGCTGCTCAGGATCCATGTACCGGAACACACAACACTGACATACTAACATTACATGGGAGATTCTTCAGACTTTGATAGTTTGGAAGTCGCCTGGAAGCTGTCAGACATCTTTATGTTGCATTACGTAATTCCACTGCATAATAATAACATCACAAAGAGGAACAATGTGCTGAGGGCAGCACTCCCCAATCTTTTCCTATGATTTGCCGTCTACATTACAACCAGATCATTACATGTGCATGGACTAAATGAGAGGGTAAGCAAAATCAGCTGAATGACCTTTTCGCATTCCTACCTTCTTATGTTCTTACTTAGCCTCTGAGAAAATCACTTCCAGCTCAGCCTATTTGTACAGACTTAGCAGCTCTGCACAGAAGATCCCACTGCTACATACTCGCCAGCTATCTGGGATTTTTTCAAGAAGAATGCAGCTCAAAATATTGTGAAGTAATAAAAAAAAACAGCTGCAATTGAAACCCAGCCAATATAATTTAAATATAGAGAGTCTAACATCCCCTTGCTGCTCTTACCCGTTGCCTCTCCATATCTCTGTAAGCTCCTCCACTCCTACAGCCTGCTGAGAACTCTGGTCCCTCTGTGCAACTCCCAGTGCTATCCACTCCCTCCGACCACGCTGCCCCTTCCCCATCCAATATACCTCCATCATTTGTGGCCATGCCTTTAGCTACTTGGGCCCTCAACCCTGGCCTTCTCTCCTTTCCACTTCTCCCTCCTCATTAGAAATGTATCTCTCTGACCAAGTTTAATAATCACCCTACTGAAAGATCTCCTTGGGCTCAATTGTCTATTTTAGTCTGAACACACTTCCATGAAGTGCCCAATTGGAACATTTCTCTATGCCAAAAGTGCAATATAAAGACAACAATAAATGCCAAGTATGCTGAACAGGTCAGGCAGCATCTGTGGAGAGAGAAACAAGAGTTTTAGGTCTGTAATCTTTCATTAAAACCTCTTTTTGGCACTTGCAAAGCATATCCAGAGCACATATAGCCGGAAACCTCCCGTCCTGCCCACCGCAAGAATCATAGCGGACGGGACAGAAAATTTGGTGAACCATTATGGGGTGGCAGAGTGGCACATTGGTTAGCACTGCTGCCTCACAGTTCCAGGGACCCGGGTTCGATTCCCAGCTTGGGGGACTGTCTGTGTGGAGTTTGCACGTTCTCCCCGTGCCTGTGTGGGTTTCCTCTGGGTGCACCGGTTTCCTCCCACAGTCTGAAGATGTGCGGGTTAGGCGGATTGGCCACGCTGAATTGCCCCGGGGCACGTAGGTAAGAGGGATTAGCGGGGTGAATATTTGGGGTTTCAGGGATAGGGCTGGGTGGGATTATTGTCGGTGTGGACTCGATGGGCCAAATGGCCTGCCTCCTTCTGCACTGTAGGGATTCTGATTCTATTTAAAGGTCCATTGAGCTCTGGCAGGAATTTCCGCTCTAGGGATGGGATTTTCTGGCACGTGCAGCCGGAATATCCCACCCATATGTCTGGAACTTATGCACAGCCAGGCTGGAATTCTCCATCCCATTGCCATCTCTCACCAATCAATTATCGTAGACATGCCATGATTGCTTTTATTAATGATAGCCATGGAGTGCTGCACGTGATCCTGTGACAAATGTTGCAACTATTTCCTCCCCATCAAGGTGGGTGATTGCGCAGTGGCACAGTGGCACAGTGGTTATCACTGCTGCCTCACAGCGCCAGGGACCCAAGTTCAATTCCGGCCTTGGGTGATTGTCTGTGTGGAGTTTGCACGTTCTCTCCGGGTCTGCGTGGATTTCCTTCCACTGTCCAAAGATGTGCAGGTTAGGTGAATTGCCCATGCTAAATTGTCCCTTAGTGTCCCAAGATCTGTAGGATAGGGAGATTAGCAGGATAAATAAGTGGAGTTACAGGATAGGACCTGGGTAGATGCTCTTTTGGAGAGTTGATGCCGACTTGATGGGCCGAATGGCCTAATTCTACACTATAAGGATTCTATAATACTGTCAGGATTCCACCAAAATTGTTTACATGAGCCTCAGCCCCCCAGATGGGTAAACCAGAGCATAAAGTCCGCCCTGCGATCAGTGCAAAACTAAGTAGCATCACGCTATCAGCCAAGTGAGGCATCGCTATCAAGTCGGCACATGTCTTTAATCAGCATTCACATATGCACATTTGCAAATAACAATAACAGGATCATGAACCTTGACTGGCTTCTGTCGTTTTGTCTCATGATACTGATACCAATAGCAGCATTCTAACCACTGACATAGCTGAGGTCAGTTCAAGGAACCAGATCTGGTGTCTTTGGACACATGGCTCACTATATTTATCTCCTGGCTTACAGGAGAGAGGGAAACACTTGTGTACCATTTACGAGCAGTGCTGCGGAGTCGGCTGCCTGAAGAGTAATCACTATTATTTGCAAAACCTTCGCTTCTTTTAACATGCAACCATTTCACCAGTGCTTCCCCAAACTGTGCTTTTACTATTTTGCCCTTCCCTACTGACCCTGCTTCCTTGTATATCATGACCAAAATCTACAGTGCTCAGATCCCATGCCCCGTCGCTTTGCTGCTCGTTGTTTGCTGTTGCAGTCAATATGAGATTTCCCCTGTGCATCACAGTGTTCAAACCAGGCCACTTGTTCACAGATGGTCTAAGGCTAGTGAAAGACATCAAGTCACGCTGGCTGGGAGATAATGTCAGTTCAGGTAACTGGTCACCACAAAGGAAGCATCTAAATTTCTGAACAGATGGTCCAACTGGTTGGAGCTCGCAAAAGACAGGAGATAAGCCAAAAACAATCATTGGCTTCAGTAACAGTGCCAGATTTATGGCAGACCCTAAGAGTTTTCCTGATAGTCCATTGGACAAAGGCAAAGCCTGGTGTTGTTCTGCATCATGCCATACAGATTAGAAGACCCCAAGTTTGATTTGCTGTCGATATGATGGGTTAAGTGACAGTGTAAATCACTCTTAGACTCTCTAGCTGAGGAGAAAAGTCAATCCGGGACCATCCAGTGTTTATTGCAACCCTAAGCATATGACAGGATAAAGTTCCTCATGGTCAAATAGTTAGGCAAAACTAATTGTTCAGTCTAACACATGATTATTTGGATGAAGAGAAAGGGGTTTTAAGGAGGGGCTTAAAGGAGGTGAGGGAAATAGAGAGGCAGAGAGGTTTAGGGCGAGAAATCCAGAGGGTGGGATCATTAGTGAGACCAAAGCAGGGGTAAAGGCACAAGGACTGTCAGGACTCGAGTTCAGAGGGACAGTTGTACGAGTGTCGGAGGTTACAGGGAAAGGAAGGGATGAGGCCATGAGGGAATTTAAACACAACGGGCGGGATTTTCCGGCTGCGCTCACCCCAAGACCGGAAAATCCCACCCGAGGTCAATGGACCTCTGCATGATCCGTGTCATAGAATCCCATAGAATCCCTACAGTACAGAAGGAGGCCATTCAGCCCATCGAGTCTGTGCCGACCACGTCCCACCCAGGCCTTATTCCCATATGCCCACATATTTACCCTGTTAATCCCCTGATACTGGGGTCAATTTACCATGATCAATCAACCTAACCTGCGCATCTTTGGACTGTGGGAGGAAACTGGAGCATCCAGAGGAAACCTACGCACACACAGGGAGAAAATGCAAACTCCACACAGACAGTGACCCGAGGCCGGAAGTGAACCTGGGTCCTTGGTGCTGTGAGGCAACAGTACTAACCACTGTGCCACCGCTACGATTCCCGTGGCGGACGGGATGGGAAAATTCCGCCCAAGGATGAGGATTGGAAATCTGAGGCATTGAGGAGCCATTGAAAATGAGCGAAGGCTGAGAATCTGCCACCCCACCCACCCACCCACCCACCCACCCACGCCCATATCCTGTGCCACTCACCTGTCACAGCATTCCTCACTGACCTCCAGTCACTTTCAGCCCTACAGCATGCTGATTTCTAAATCCTGCTTTACCAATCATTTGCTAGTCTCACTCTTGTCTATACCTATGCAATACTCTCCCTACCACAGGCAGCACTCTGCTTCGGGTCTGGCCTGGTATTCCCCCATCCTGTTGTCACTCCATCAACAGTAGCAAACCTTTAAGACATCATGAGTTTGCATTCATTAACTACACAAGTCTTGGTGGTTATACACGGAACAAAATTCAACTCGGTTAATGCATTGTTTTGGGAGTAATTTTAACTTCATGTGCTCGGTGGATGTAACTTGATGGGATGGGGTCAATCACCCATTTTACAACCTGCCCAATTATTCTTGCCTTATTTTTCACTAAGTAGGTAAAGGTAAAGTGGCCCACTTCCATGTCAACTTCTGATTTCCAACTAATGTACTTTAAACAAACCTGAAGGCGGGTGATTAACAGGCGATTAAACCCTGACATGCAATATGGTTTACATTCCCATACCACCTTATCCATATTGGATATGGTTGCGTCCACAGGTTTGATGCTAGGAGGCTAGGAGTCAGGGAGAGCTTTATTAACGAGGTGTGTTTGGTACAGGCTTCTTTACTCTACGCAGTTACCCGTGCCAGCGAGCGGTGACATCACTATATATTATTACAGAGTGCTCCGTGTAATTCCAGTGCTGCTTCTCCGACATCAATACAAATACATAACATTTCCTCCCCCTTTAAATCGAATGTTCCCAACAAATTTAAACAAGTATAACATGAACAATAATCAAACAGCAATAATCAGTAAGTCAGACAGTTTGGAGGTTGTTGCTTTCTGAATGTTTGCTGGCTAATCTCAGGCATCTGCCTCTTGGAACTGGCTGTAACCTCTGGCGTTTTCGACTTAGTACGAACGTCATCAGTGGCTGTTTTGATCGGTGTCAACGCTATCATTAGAGGTTGACTCTGTGCTTCTTCTGAAATTGAGGTGTTGTTTTCTTCAACCGGTTCTGTCAGTGTCAGGGTTTCAGGAATGTTCAGGTTAGAACCTGTACAGTTGAACAACACTCAGGAAGCTTGACACCATCCAGGACAAAGCAGCCCATTTGATTGGCACCACATCCACAAACATCCACTCCCTGCACCACCGACGCTCAGTAGCAGCAGTGTGTACTATCTACAAGATGCACTGCACCAATTCACCAAAGATCCTTAGACAGCACCTTCCAAACCCACGACCACTTCATCTGGAAGGATAAGGGCGGCAGATACATGGGAACACCACCACCTACAAGTTTCCCTCCAAGCCACTCACCATCCTGACTTGGAAATATATCGCCATTCCTTCGCTGGGTGAAAATCCTGGAATTCCCTCCCCAGCGGCATTGTGGGTCAACCCACAGCACATGGACTGCAGCGATTCAAGAAGGCAGCTCACCACCACCTTCTCAAGGGCAATGAGGGATGGGCAATAAATGCTGGCCAGCCAGCAATGCCCATGTCCCACGAATGAATTTTTAAAAAGTTTTCAATGGAGATTTTACCTCCAAGGGGTCGGTCTCCCTGCCAACAGGTGGTCCACATGCCTCCTCCAGATGACATCATCCCGGGCCTGGATGAGACAGGTCCAGTCTGTGCGATGATCATGACAGGAACACATTTCCCTCCTATAGGTAGTTTCTAGCCAAAACCTCTTGTCCCTGGTGGAGGACGTGATACCCAGCTTTGATTTGTTGCTGTTTGATCTGACCTTGCTGTTTGTTTTGGACAATTTATTTCATCTTTGGAAGTTTCAGTTAGTCAAGTGCCGAATGTAATTGTCACTTCATCTTTAGTAATGCTGAGCAGTCTTCTTATAGATGAGCAGGAGTTAACTCAAACATTTGGTCAACAAACCTGGATCCCTGGTTGCTTTTAACGTGAGCTTCACCATTTGCACAAAACATTCCGCTAGTTCGTTTGTAGCAGGATGGTACAGTACAGTAAATGTCAGTAAAAGGAAGGAGATATTCATGGAGTCCAGGAAGGGTAGTGGAGGACATGCCCCTTTCAACATCAATGGGGATGAAATGGTAATGGTTGAGAGCTGTAAGTTGATGTCCAAATCACCAACAACCTGTCCTGGTCCCTTAACACCGACACTATAGCTAAGAAAGCCCACCAACGCCTCTACTTTCTCAGGAGGTTAAGGAAATTCGGCATGTCAGCTACGACTCTCACCAATTTTTACAGATGCACCATAGAAAGCATCCTTTCTGGATGTATCACAGCTTTGAATAACCCCTGCTCTGCCCAAGACCGCAAGAAACTACAAAGGGTCGTGAACGTAACCTAGTCCATCACACAAACCAACCTCCCATCCATTGACTCCATCTACACTTCCCACTGTCTTGGAAAAGTAGCCAACATAATCAAGGACTCCACGCACCCTGGGCATTCTCTCTTCCACTTCCTTCCGTTGGGCAAAAGATACAGAAATATGAGGCCATGTACCAACCAACTCAAGAACAGCTTTTTCACTGCTGCAATCAGACTTTTATGTGGACTTACCTGGTATTAAGTTGATCTTTCCCTACATCCTAGCTATGACTGTAACACTACATTCTGCACTCTCTCCTTTCCTTCTCCAGTATGTATTCTATGAACAGTATGCTTTTTCTGTATAGCACGCAAGAAACATCACTGTATACCAATACATGTGACAATAATAAATCAAATCAAACCAGACCTAATACATTGTATAAAAGTCTCTTCAAGAAACATTCAAAGTCTTGAGAGATGAACTGTGGTCCATTATAACTCACAAGTTGCTCAGGAAATCTAAATCTATTAATGATTTCTTCTAACCTCTCGATCATCTTTTCTGATGCAGTTGACTTCATTATGGAGGCTTCTGGCCGCTTTCAGTGAGCATCGACTGTGACTAGTAACATGTGTCTACCCTTCAAAAGGTCTGGTGTAACCGAAGTGCACCCAATGGCCATTTTCAAGGACAGTAAGAAGTCTCACAACACCAGGTTAAAGTCCAACAGGATGGACTTTAACCTGGTGTTGTGAGACTTCTTACTGTGCTTACCCCAGTCCAATGCCGGCGTCTCCACATCATTTCCAAGGACGCAGAGGTGCTAATGATAGCAGCTTTTGCACCTTCACAAAAGAAGAACATGTTTCAGTTTTCTCTTCTATTTCTGCGTCCAATCTGGGCCACCAGAAATAACTCCTCGCTATTCCTTTCATTCTCACAATTCCATATGGCCCTTGTGTAATTTAATCATCGCTAGTCTTCTTAATGGTGGTGAAATGATTATTTTCAGTCCCCAAAGCATGCATCCCTGACTGTACTCCAATCTTCTAGTGGAGTTTTCTAATGGAAGGAGCTGTGTGTGCACAGATGCAACATGTTTTCAACAGCTACCTTGCTTTTTCCTTTTAAAATAAGGCACAGCCTGTTTTTAAACACCCCAACTCTATATTTCCTTCTGTAGTCGTTCTTTAATTACTTTTCAGGGCCATATTTACTCATGTCCACTGAGCCCATCTGTCTGGAGCACGTGGACAAGTTTTCTTTGAAGTCCTTTTTCCCAATTCTTCCGACGATATTTTCCTCTTCTCCATGGGTCAACAAGCACTGTTGGATGTCCCCATCACCAGTTCCTGTATTGTGTCCACAGGATTGACACGAGGAGGCATGGAGGCTGACAAACTAATGAGCTTTATTAACGAGGTGTGTTCGGTACAGGCTACTTCTTTACTCTTGACAATTACCCGTGCTAGCGATCAGCGACGCCACTTCCGGTGACGCCGTGCATATTTTATTATACCGTGCTCTGTGCAGCTTCAGTGATGCTGCTCGTAAATCACACAGCAGTGCTATTTTCCCAAATTAGACTCCTATTATATAAAACTGAAGGCTTGGTGTATGAGGTAGATTTCAGAATGGAGTCAGCAATGATAAGATGCTTGGAATCCAGGAGAAAGTTATGCAGCCCTAACAATAATCTCATCAACATAAAACAAGGAAAGAAAGCTCAGCCTTTGTTCTGTTTCTCTTACATCCGTTCCGGCTGTGAGCTCCAAAGACACAATATCGGTCCATCCACCAGACTCAGATCTGAATTTCTATTCTTACAGATAACCTACTATTCTCTTTTTAGTAAGTAATCTCACAACACCAGGCTAAAGTCCAACAGGTTTATTTGGTAGCACGAGCTTTCAGGGCGTTGCCCCTTCATCAGGCACTCAGCTGATGAAGGAGCAGCACTCCGAAAGCTCGTGCTACCAAATAAACCTGTTGGACTTTAACCTGGTGTTGTGAGACTACTTTCTGTGCCTACCCCAATCCAACGCCGGCAACCCCACATCATTCTGTTTTTAGAGTCAGTCCGAGTGAAAAGGCTGTGATATATTGCTGTAAAAATGTGCATTATTTGGCTGCACTGTCTTCACATTATGGACTGACTGGCTACCAAAACGTGCGTGGTTAGATAAAGTTACTCTTCACCCAAATAATCATGACATTGAGTATGAGAGTCAAGGCTGAATCTTGTCTGGAATGAGCTGTACTGCTGAGCTAACAAATGATTCAAGTTACAATTACCCACTTATTCACTTATAACCTAGCAATTCAAGATGAAATGACTAAATGTCACTGGAATTTCCCCCCCATCCCCTTTACCTGTTCATTAACATGCACAAGTTACAACAGGAGCAAAGAATGTTAAGATAGCAGTTGCACTGCACAGTTAGACAAACACAGACAGACGTACTGTCTGCAGGGGAAACTGTGTCCAATTACACTGGGTATCAGAGTCCATTCAGTTGTCTTTAATGGAAATGAATCTCAGCACTCCACAACCTCAGGCTGATCATATCTGGAAGTCACCCCCATCATGACAAAGGTTCTCACCCCCATAACAGCAAGCTTGAAAAAACTGTGAGAATATTATTGCAAACTCTCTGCAATATGTGGGCATCCTTAAGATGCCAGTGATTGTGGGCAGATAGCTACTCAGTGCTAGACATTGATAAGTGTGGACTGTGACGTCAGGTTAATAAGGCTTACTGCTGCAATACCTCCATCCTCACTGCGAGTTTATGTTCCATTATCACATTCATCAGAGATGTGAGATGCCTTTGTTGTGAAAAAAAACATGGACAGATTCCGTAAGTGCTGCAGTTGGAAGAAGAATTGTTAACGTGATAGCTGAATTATCAGCAACCTATCAGAAGTTTACTTTGTGCCAGATTTTCTTCCCGATCATAGAGTGGGGATTAAATTTTGATGATCAACTCTTTGATGTATACATCAAATAAAGTTTATTTATTAGTGTCACAAGTAGGCTTACATTAAGACTGCAATGAAGTTACTGTGAAATTACCCTAGTCACCACACGTCGGCGCCTGTTTGGGTCAATGCACCCGAACCAGCACATCTTTCAGACTGTGGGAGGAAACCGGAGCACCCGGAGGAAACCCACGCAGACACAGGGAGAATGTGCAAACTCCACACAGACAGTGACCCAAGCCGGGAATTGAACCCGGGTCCCTGGTGCTGTGAAGCAGCTGTGCTAACCACTGTGCTACTGCGCCGCCCGTGAGTCAGTCACACACATTGAAGTTCAATTTTACATTTATAAACATAAAATTTAAAAATGACTGATTTTGAAGCCTTCATACTATCTTGAAAGTAGTTAGTCGCTAGTTAAGCTTTTCTCTCACAATCTACCTAAGTCGCCCAATCAGATAGCTGTCTTGTAATTACCCTCAGCTATCCATTACCTTCAATGTCATTTCTGATATATTTTCAATGAACTTCCTGCTCTCTGCATGGATGTCACCTTTCTCAGCCTGGGTGGGCAGGATGAAATCAGAATGGTTCCCACAGTCTGATGAATGTTTAGTGGCTGGCCACAGGAAAGTGACAGATGAAATGGGCTTTACTTTCATTCTGAGCCACAAAGAGAGATGTGCAAAATCAATTCCTAAAGGAAATTAAGATGCATTGTGTAATAATGAGGCTGTTTGGGTCTCTATTGTTCAGGGATCTGTCTGCCACATAATAGGATTGCACTCCAGTGGAATCTGTTCACCAAGTCTTTGGCTCTGAAATTATTGAAGATGGAGCACAAAGTCTGATTTCTCCCGCACCTTTTAGTTTTGTTTATCAGTGTCACAAGTAGGCTTACATTAACACTGCAATGAAGCTACTGTGAAAATCCCTTAGTCTCCGAGTTCTGGCGCCTGTTCGGGTACACTGAGGGAGAATTTAGCATGGCCAATACACCTAACCAGCTCGTCTTTTGGACTGTGGAAGGAAACCGGAGCACCCGGAGGAAACCCACACAGACACATGGAAAAAGTGCAGATTACACACAGACGGTGACCCAAGCCGGGGATTGAATCCGGGTCCTTGGCACTGTGAGGCAGCAGTGCTAACCACTGTGCAACTGTGCCATCCGAAGGGATTGCGTTCGGATCATCCATCCACCCCCCCTACATCAATGGCTGGAATTCTCCGGCCGTTCACGCCAGTGAGATTCTCCGGCAGCACATCCCTGTACGTGGGTTTCCCACCAGCGTAGGGTGATGTCAGTGGGAATTCTCATTGACAGTGGTGGGACCAGGAAGCCCCGTCACTAGTAAACAACATGCCACCACCCGCCGGCAGGAAACACGGAGCTGGGAGGCCAGAGAATCTCGCTCATATCTATCCCAGAAGTTCAACCATTTATATTCTGAGAACAACAGAATTTACGCTGATTAAAAGATAGCTCAAGTCCCAAATATTTAAGGAAATAATCCTGCAGCAAATCATTTACCTTGTTAGGAGAATAAATGGCTCCTTTTCTTAAAAATAAAATATTTTCTTTATCTTCCACCCAACAAACCTCTCCTTCACTTGCAACCAGGAACAAGGGGCCTGTATGACCAATGATAGAGGCAGCTAGTTTCCTCCATACTGTTTGTACCTATCCTTACTGCAAGATGCTTCTCAGTGCTGAGTTGGTGCATCTGTTGAAAGTTTATTCGTGTCACAAGTAGGCTTACATTAATACTGCAATGAAGTTACTGTGAAAATCCCCTCGTCACCACACTCCGGTGTCTGTGCAGGTACACTGAAGGAGAATTTAGCACGGCCAATGAACCAAACCAGCACGTCTTTCAGACTGTGGGAGGAAACCGGAGCGCCCGGAGCAAACCCACGCAGACACAGAGAGAACATGCAGACTCCGCAGAGGCAGTCACCGAAAACAGGAATCGAATCCAGGTCCCTGGTGTTGTGAGGCAGCAGTGCTAACCACTGTGCCACCGTGCCGCCCTATTGTAACAGCAGCAAAGGCTACAATGTTGTCTATTCTGTCTTTGCTGTGTCATTGCAAATGAAGAAGCAACTATTCCTCTTATGGAGGTTTGTGGCAGAGTGGGAGCGTCCCTATCTCTGAGCCAGGACCTCTGGGCTTCAAGTCCCACCCCGAGGTCTTGATGACCCAGGAAGATGCATTCATAATGCAGGCAGACAGGTTGAATATCAACCTGCAAAATCCTTCCAATATGCCAATGGCAGGCGGTAAGCGTGGGTAGTCTCTTGATGTGGAGTGGTGCCCCCTCAAGCTATGAACCTCTGGTGGCTGGCTAGTGACCTATTTCAGGAAATAATTTGCTCTATGGGAACAGATGAAAGACTGCCTTGTCCACCACTAGGTACGGGAAGTGAAACAAGCCTTTTTATGATCAGCTGAAGCCCTTTAATTGCTGCACTTGTGTCCAATTTTCCTTTTCCCCGGGTATGTTATTGAGCAAGCTCCTTTGAAACCTAGTCCAATTCTGCTCAGGGAACATTCACAGCCTCACTTTCCACCTGGACAATGTCCAAAGACATTTAGGTTAGGTGGACTAGCCATGGTAAATGAGGGGGGAGGATATGCTGGAGGGGATGATCTAGGTGGGATTCTCTTTCTGAGAGATGGTACAGGCTTGATGGGCCGAATGGCCTCTTTCTGCACTGTGGAGATTCTATGGCTCTATGTTTCTATGACAGGCAATGGGGGGAAAGGCAAGGGACTGGAGTTGGTGGAACAGTTTATGGGAGTTGATTACAGAGATAGGAAGGCCGAGGCCTCGGACGCCATTTAAACAGAAGAACAAAACATTTTGATCAAAAGGTTGCATCAATGGAATGGCCATTGAAGTGATTATAAAGAAATATTCTCTGAACACCATTTGCAATGTTGGGAGCGGCTACCCATGACTGATGTTGCTTGCTCTAAACAATTTGAAAACATAAGTCTGTTCATTTCGCTTATCCAGTTTATCAACTGGAGATTATTTAAACAGAAAAGATTTAAGATTATGAAAGGCTTTGACGGGATAGATGTGGCAAAGATATTCCCGCTTGTGAGAGAGACCAAATCTTAAGGGGCCATAAATATAAGACAGTCACTAACAAATCCAACAGGGATTTCTGGAGAAACCTCTTTACTCAGAGAGTGATTAGAAGGAGTAATTATGGTGACTAGTACAGGTACATTCAAACATAAAGGTGTGTGGGTAAGATGAATTGGCCATGCTAAATTGCCCCTTAGTGTCAGCGGGACTAGCAGGGTAAATAGGTGCAATTATGAGGGTAGGGCCTGGGTGGGATTGAGAACGAGAGGATAGAAGTGAGAGGGGAAAGATTTAAGAGGGACCTGAGGTACAGCTTCTTCATGCAGAGGTGGTGCGGATATGGAATGAGCTGCCAGAGAAAGTGGTTGAGGCAGGCACGATAGCAATATTTAAAAAGCATTTGGAGAAGTACATGGATGGGAAAGCATCAGAGGGATAAGGGCCAAACTCAGGCAATTGGGACTAGCTGAGAGGGCACCATGGTTGACTTGGGCTGGTTGGGCCGAAGGGCCTGTTTTGCTCTACGACTTTTTCTCGTCCCGCTGCCACGGGGTGGGAGGCTTGATGGGCTGAATGGCCTCCTTCTGCACTGTAGGGATTCTATGATTCTATGAGAAACTAAATCAATTAGCTAGAGGAAAAAAGGAAGAGCGGGTTATGTTGACAGGGTTAGGTGAAGAATCATGGACTCATGAAGTGGGATTTTCCGACCATACTCGCCCCAAGACCGGAAAATCCCGCCCGAGGTCAACAGACCTCTTCATGGTCCTTGTCCCACCCTCTCACCCCATGGCAGCGGGACGAGAAAAAGTCATAGAGCAAAACAGGCCCTTCGGCCCAACCGGTCCATGTCAACCATGGTGCCCTCTCAGCTAGTCCCAATTGCCTGCGTTTGGCCCTTATCCCGCTGATTCTTTCGCATCCATGTACTTATCCAAATGCTTTTTAAATATTGCTATCGTGCCTGCCTCAGCCACTTTCTCTGGCAGCTCATTCCATATCCGCACCACCCGCTGCATGAAGAAGCTGTACCTCAGGTCCCTCTTAAATCTTTCCCCTCTCACCTCTGTCCTCTTGTTCTCAATTCCACTACCCTGGGGAAAAAGACTGTGTGCGTTCATCCTATCTATGCCCCTCATGATTTTATACACCTGGATAAGGACACCCCTAGCCTGGTCAACCTCTCCCTATGACTCAGGCCCAGAAGGAGTGTGAGGAGGTGTGTTTTGGACATAGACACTGACATGGACCAGTTAGACCAAATGGCCTGTTACTGCACCGTACATTATCTCTGTGCAAAAGATTTAGCATGATTTATTAAATGTGTTAAATTGCAACTTTTAATGAAATTGAGATTCTCATGCCATGAAAACAATTCAATATGTGAGTTGTAAAGTCGTCTGTTGATACACAGGCTGTCAGACATTTTGTGGTCTGCTTAAAGCAGCAGATGGTGACTGTCACATGCTGCAAACTGTTACTGTTACTGTTACGTGACTTCCACATGATAACAGGACTGATTATGAATTAGCCCCAGTCCTCACAAATTAGCATTCTGTACTTCAGCAGTCCCTGGTAACTGCCCGAGGGACTGACACACACTGACTGACCAGCTGGCTGACAGTACGCAAAATAGGAAGCATCCTTTTAAGTAGCAGAAAATGCTACGGAATGAGAAAGGGCGAGTTGGCTCGTCCAACTGACTCTTTTAAGGAAAGCATTTGTCTGGGGGATATTTGAGGCGCTCCCCAATCTTTCACAGTATTACTGAAAAGTCACAGGTTAAATTAGTTCAGTGAAGGGAACATCAGAATCTCCCATGTGAGTAGATGTATGATCACAGTGTTCCCGAGCACTCAGAATTTGCTGATTGGGATACAGTGAATCATAGGTTGTGTATTTGCCTCCAGTGTTATCACCATTTTGGGAATGTTCGATAGCGTGGGTGCCACCTTCTTTTTCATATCACAATCCGTCAACAATCCACCTAACTCCTTCCACTGACCAAAGAGAAAAAACAACTTACAAATGACAAGTAGCAAGAGAAAACCAACCTACCTTTAAAAAGAAATTATTTATCTAACGTCTAAGTTCCAGTTTTTACTGTTGACAATGGTTTCAGGAGAGTTCAGAGCACTTTTATCATGTTCTTCGATGAAGAACCAGAGAGGATAATGTGATTGCCATTTTGTATATGAAGGTTCAAGAGGCATTTGTTAAAAAAGCCACAGACAAATAACAAAGAAAAGTACAGCACAGAAACAGGCCCTTCGGCCCTCCAAGCCCGTGCCGATCATGATGCCCTAACTAAACTAAAAAAAAACCTTCTGCCCTTAATTAGTCAGTGCCCCTCTATTCCCTCCCTGTTCACGTACCCCATCCAGATGTCTCTTAAATGTTGCTAATGTGCCTGCTTCCACCACCTCCTCCGGCAGCGCGTTCCGGGCACCCACCACTCAGTGTAAAAAACTTTGCCCGCACATTTCCCTTAAACATTCCCCCGCTCACCTTGAACCTGTGACTCCTTGCAATTGACAATTCCACCCTTGGAAAAAGCCCCTGACTATCCACCCTGTCTATGCCTCTCATAATTTTGTAGACTCCCGTAGACTTCTGATTCCTGCGGCGGGCGGGGTGGTAAAATTCCGGCCATTGTCTACCACAGGTGCCACACATGAAGTTGCTCTTTGCCAGTGCTGTGGGGTGATCCATGCTGACACCTTGTTTGCTGGACTAGCGTCTCCTTTGGAGTTTCTGAAACCACATGTCGCAAAGGTGGTGAACTCCTGCCTCCACAGCTGGTGAACACCACTTGCAACAGTTGTCAGTCAGGGTTTCCCATTTGTTGTGATTGATGTTGAGGCTTATCATGTCTCTTTTGACAGCAATTATGAATCAGAGCTTTGGCTGCCCTGGCCTGGCTTCCTTCCCCATCTAACATATCCTTGTGGGTATGGACATCTTCTATCCTGTGCACATAACCAAGCCAGCTCAGCCCTTTTTTTGCTGAGGAACAAGGCAAGATAATATGAACCAAATGGTACAATTTTAGAGGGGATGCAGGATCATAGAAATCATAGAAATCATAGAAACCCTACAGTGCAGAAGGAGGCCATTCGACCGCAATCCCACCCAGGCCCTACCCCCACATATTTTACCCGCTAATCCCTCTAACCTACACATCCCAGGACTCTAAGGGGCAATTTTTTAACCTGGCCAATCAACCTAACCCACACATCTTTGGACTGTGGGAGGAAACCGGAGCACCCGGAGGAAACCCACGCAGACACGAGGAGAATGTGCAAACTCCACACAGACAGTGACCCGAGCCGGGAATCGAACCCGGAACCCTGGAGCTGTGAAGCAGCAGTGCTAACCACTGTGCTACCGTGCCGATCGAATATAGACCTGGGGGTACATGTTCACAAGTCTTTGAAGATGGCAGTACAAGTTAAGAAGGCTAGTAAAATGGCTTTATACACAGAGACAAGGAGCATAAAAGCAAGAATGTTATGCTCAATGTTTATAAAACATTGGTTCAGCTACAACTACAACACTGGGCGGGATTTTCCGACCACGCTCGCCCTAAAACTGGAAAATCCCGCCTGAGGTCAATGGACCTTTGCATGGTCCATCCCCACCACCGTCACCCCCCATCTCCCCCCACCCCCCCAACCCCACTCCCCCTGCCCGCTACAATTCCTGTAGTGCGCGGACAGGAAACGCCCCCCCCCCCCCCCCCGCCAACCCCCTTGTGTCAAATTCTGGACACTAGACTTCCACAAGGATGTCAAGGCCTTAGAGAGAGTCCAGAAGAGATTTACTAGAATGGCATCAGGAACAAGGGACTTCAGCTATGTGGATCTAGGAGAAACTGGGGTTGTTCTCCTCAGAGCAGAGAAAATTAAGAGGAGATTTGATAAAGAAAATATTGAAAATCGTGAAGAATTATTATAGGGTAAATGAGGCAAAATTGCTTCCAGTGACAGAATGATTGCTAACCAGAGAACATAGATTTAAGATAATTGGCAAAAAGGGCCAGACATAAAGGAAAAAAAATTACATAGCTAGTTGTTGTGATCTGGAAATCACTACCTGAAAGGGTATTAGAACCAGTGATTAATGCCTTGGGGAAAGAGCAAGAGAATGAAACTAATTGGAAAGCTTTTTTTCTAGGAGATTGCATAGGCATTATGGGCCTAATGGCCTTCTTTAATCCTGTATCATTTATAATTCGAAGATTCTGAATAACATATATGAATGGGAAAATAGAAATAATTCAATGTGCAATAACTGAAAACACCCAGGTAAAATACCGGTTGGGTTAATAGATATTTACCCAATGTAATAGGAATGATTGGAGTCCAAGGTGAACTCTGAAAAACTTCGACATCACTCGCGGTTGGGATTCTCCGGTGCCACTGTGGTCCCTACCTGCTTCAAGAAGATGACCATCATCCCAGTACCAAAGAAAAGCCTTAATGACTACCGCCCAGTGGTTCTGACATCCGTCATTATGAAGTGCTCCTAAAAGTTAGTCATGGCACAAATCAATTCCAGCCTCCCGAATTGCCTGGATCCACGACAGTTTGCCTACTGCCGCAACAGGTCCACAGCAGGCACCATCTCCCTGGCCCTGCACTCAACCCTGGAACACCTAGATAACAAAGATACCTATGTCAGACTCCTATTTATTGACGACAGCTCAACTTTCAACACCATTCTTCCTACAAAACTCATCTCCAAACTCCATGGCCTTGGCCTCAGCTGCTTCTTCTGTGACTGGATCCTGAACTTCCTAACCCACAGACCACAATCAGTAAGGATAGACAAAAACACTTCCTCCACGATCATCCTCTACACCGGTGCCCACAAGGCTGTGTCCTCAGCCCCTTACTATACTCGGTATACACCTATGACTGTGCGGCCAAATTCCCCTCCAATTTGATTTTCAAGTTTGCTGATGACATCACCGTAGTGGGTCGGATCTCAAACAATGACGAGGCAGAGTACAGGAATGAGATAGAGAATCTGGTGAACTGGTGTGACGACAATAATCTCTCTCTCAATATCAACAAAATGAAGGAGATTGTCATCGACTTCAGGAAGCATAGTAGAGAACATTCCCCTGTCTACATTAATGGCGATAAAGTAGAAATGGTTGAAAGCTTCAAGTTTTAAGGTGTCCAGATCACCAACAACCTGTCCTGGTCCCCCCATGCCGACATTATAGTTAAGAAAGCCAACCAATGCTTCTACTTTCTCAGAAGACTAAGGAAATTTGGCATGTCAGCTATGACTCTCACCAACTTTTACAGATGTACCATAGAAAGCATTCTTTCTGGTTGTATAACAGCTTGGTATGGCTCCTGCTCTGCCCAAGATGGCAAGAAACTACGAAAGGTCGTGAATTAGCCCAATCCACCACGCAAACCAGCCACCCATCCATTGACTCTGTCTATACTTCCCGCTGCCTCGGAAAAGCAGCCAGCATAATTAAGGACCCCACGCACCCCAGACATACTCTCTTTCACCTTCTTCCATCAGGAAAAAGATACAAAAGTCTGAGGTCACTTACCAACCGACTTAAGAACAGCTTCTTCCCTGCTGCCATCAGACTTTTGAATGGACCTACCTCACACTAAGTTGATCTTTCTCTACACCCTAGCTATGACTGTAACACTACATTCTGCACTCTCTCCTTCCTGCTCTATGAACAGAATGCTTTGTATAGCGCGCAAGAAATAATACTTTTCACTGTATGTTAATACATGTGACAATAATAAATCAAATCAAATCAAATCAAATCGAAGTGAATAGGGTTTTGGCTGAGCGCCAGATTCTCCATTCTCGCTGGCAGCGGGACGAGAACGGACAAGATCGGAGAATCCCACCCGATATGTCCACTTAGATTCATTGGTAGCAATCATTCCCTAAGCCAGAAGGCAGTGGGTTCAAATCCCAATCCAGAAACACTGAGGGAATGCTGCACATTCAGAGGTCCTTAGAAGAGAACTGAAGCTGATGTGCTGGCTTTAGCAGCTGGATATGAAAGATCTTGTAGCTCTAGCTCAAAGTTCAGCAGGGCATTCCCCCGATACTCTGGCCAATATCGGCCCCTCAGTGAACGTCAGTTGTAGGTTATCTGTGTTTATTCAAATGTCATTGTTGGCTGTGGGAGATTGCTGTATGCAAACTGGCTACTGCATTTCTTAAATTACTTCAAAGAGTACTTCATTTACTTTAAGGTGCTGTGGAATATCTTGTAGGCATGGAAGTTTCTACAGGTATGGAAGTCTTTTATGAGTATCATGTGGACTGCCTTGCAATGTCAAGTATATTGAAGCTTGCGCATGCAGTATTTTGTGCATCTTGACAGTCAACTGGACACATACTGTATCATTTGATAGGGAGAAAAATATCTTAAACCACCAATCTAGAAGGTGGTAACTTCACAGGTTGTTTGGAGTAGAGAGACTGGTAAGAGAGATTGAGCAACCATGGACAAATAGGACAGGAAACAGTGGATGAGCGTAGAAAAAGAAGCATTTGTGGAGCAGGGTTGATCTAATACTTATATCTGTCCAGGTGGGCAAAAAGGGTAGCACAGGAAGGTGACTATGAGAAACTGCAAGGCAATAGAGACTAAGGGCGGGATTTTCCATCTGCGCTCGCCCCGGAACCAGAAAATCTTGCCCGAGGTCAACAGACCTTTCCGTAGTCCGCCCCTCACCCGCTCCGATTCCCGTGGCAGGTGGAACGGGAAAATTCACCCCTAACAATGGGGATAACAGTACAAATGTTAAGAATAGGGGAGCAGTGGTTGTGTGGGATTCTAAAGTCTTTTATAGATGTGATCCAGTGTCAAATTGTATGTTGCTTCCCAGGTAGCAGAGATCATGGAGTGAACACAAAAGGTTCTGGAATGGGCACAGCCAGAGGTCGCAGTTCAAGCTTTAGGAGCATCAGGTCAAAATCACATCTTCATGTCTTGTTTCAAATTACACATATAATTTATCCAAATCTTTTGAAAGAAACCAATCTAATTTGTGTTGGATTAATGAATAACATCCGTTTCCATGGGGCAGCATTTTACAGAGGTTGAACTGGTTTCCCGCCATAACTCTGACACGGATCTAATGGAAAATAATAAGAAGCCAGGTCTCTGGTTTTTCTGGGATGTCTTGTAAAGGACAGAAGCCTCCATATCCTCTTATAAGAAAAGGGGAAAGATCAGAGTGGGGTCTTCCTGCACCACCAGCCCCCACCTCCTCAACTCATTGAGGAGCATTGAGATGAGGGTAGGTGGGTGCAAGTGGGCCTTACTTGGCAGAGGTTTGCAAAGGAGGAAGTCCAGATCAAGGAAATGGCCTACACCCCCAAACAAGGACAAGTTGTTATCAAATATGTTGGATTGCAAACCCCCCACCCCCCCCTCACACCCCCAACAAAGCAACATTTCCCCCCAATTGCAGACTGAAGCTAGAGTTCCCAGCAACATGGGAGATACAAGCAGCAGAGATGCATCGACAGTGGCATCTGTGCCTGTCTGTCCTGTTGCGTTATCACTGTGATCGCACCCTGCAAAATTCAGGGGTATTGTTTTCAGTCAAGCATATTAAACAGAAATCCTGACATCCTTTGAGAGGTTCAATATTGGACGAAGGGCTGAGAAGTAAGAACAGATCAAAGAATGTCAGAACTAAGGGCTACCGTGTCCAAAAGTAAACAAAGGGATGGAATGTCCTACCAGGAACATTTCTGCATCCATCACTACTTCACTTAATCCCATGAGCTAGCCTACAGCTGCATACAGTTCACGACAGTACTTATCAGGTAATATAAGTAGACTGAGCCAAAGCTGTCTGAGGCCTCCCTATTAGGAATTTAGCACTGTGATTTGGAATGCTGTCAGATCAAAGCGACTTAGTTACTGCAAATTAAAAGATTAAAGCAAGAGTTTATCAACTTATCAGTCACTGAGCCAACTCTTCAGAATGAGAAAACTCAATTATCCCACACACTAACATCTATCAGGTCACCCTGCTCACTGCTGCAAAGGTTGAATAATATGCAAACCATCCTCTGAATGTGCATTCCAAAAAAAAAACCCGTTGTTGGTTTAAAACTAAATTTTGGGCAAACTGGATGAATGAAAGTTGCTGCAGCAACAATCTTAGAGCCAATTGACAACATGCAGACAAATTGCATCTAGACATAACTTGTCCACCAATCATTGTGGACACCAGCTCATCATGGCTCTGTGCAGGAAAACTTGCCATTCAGATAGCATTTTATTTATTAATGTCACAAGTAAGATTACATTAACACTGCAATTAAGTTACTGTGAAAATCCTCTAGTCGCCACACTCCAGCGCCTGTTCGGGGACACTGAGGGAGAATTTAGCATGGCCAATGCATCTAACCAGTAGGTCTTTCGGACTGTGTGAGGAAACCAGAGCACCTGGAGGAAACCCATGCAGACATGGGGAGAATGTGCAAACTCCACACAGACAGTGACCCAAGCCGGGAATGGAACCCGGGTCCCAGGCGCTGTAAAGCAGCAGTGCTAACCACTGTGTCACTGTGCCTCCCTGGTGGCACTTGTGAGAAGGTTCGTCTCCTGTGAACCTACTCATTTTCTTGCCGTTCAAAGCCAGAGGCATCCTTATCAAGACGGGATTACTAACACGTCAATTCCCAGGCCTGCTCAGTTACTACAAAGCCAACACCCTCCCCCCCCCCCCCGCCCCCAACCTCCACTCCCTACCTCCGTTTGCACATCCACAAACTGATCCTTGTAAAAGGAGCATGCCCGTTTCACACCCTCGACATCCTTCGTTTATGAAGTTCAGTCACAGTTATGATCTGCAACAGCAGCTAAAAAGGAACCTAAAACCACTGAAACTTTTAAAAATTATATTGTTTTCATGCAGGAACAGGGTTTTCAGCCTCATTGGGTCCGCTGCCAGCGAGGGAACTGATGAATTGTCCCTGGCAAGAGATAAGTGGTCTGGGCAGGGCTTTAAAGTAAAGTTTATTTATTAGTCACAAGTAAGGCTTACGTTAACACTGCAATGAAGTTACTGTGAAATTCCCCTTTGGAGCCAATCAAGGAAAAGGGGTGGGAATCTCATGGGCACATTTACCTCCTGGTCCACAAGGAAACCATAATAAAATTAAAATTTAAACTTATCATAGTCTTCAATGGCCACAACCCAACAATGAGCAGCGCTGCCAAGTTCAGCAGTTAAAATCTCAATGGCCTTCCAAATACAATGGCAGTAGCCGCAAATGTGTAAGGAGAGGGGGTATGGTAGCACAGTGGTTAGCACTGCTGCCACACAATGCCAGGAACTCAGGTTCAATTCTGGCCTTGGGTGACTCTCTGTGTGGAGTTTGCACATTCTCCCCGTGTCTGCGTGGGTTTCCTCCCACAGTTCAAAGGTATGTAGTTGAGGTCGATTGGCCAAGCTAAATTGCCCCTTAGTGCCCAAGGAGAAAGTGAAGGGGACATTGCTTTGTGGATTCAGAACTGACTTGCCCACAGAAGGCAAAGAGTGGTTGTCGATGGGTCTTTTTCAGCATGGAGGTCGGTCACCAGTGGAGTGCCCCAGGGATCTGTTCTGGGACCCTTGATCTTTGTGATTTTTATAAATGACCTGGATGAGGAAGTGGAAGGATGGGTTGGCAAGTTTGCTGATGATACAAAGGTTGGTGGGGTTGTGGATAGTGTAGAGGGATGTCAGCAGTTGCAACGGGACATAGATAAGATGCAAGACTGGGCAGAGAAGTGGCAGGTGGGCTTCAACCCAGATAAGTGTGTGGTGGGGTTCATTTTGGCAGGTCGAATAGGATGAAAGAATATAATATTAAGGGTAAGATGCTTGGCAGTGTAGAAGATCAGAAGGATCTTGGGGTCCGGGTTCATGGGATGCTCAAAGCAGCGTGGCAGGTAGAGGCTGTGGTTAAGAAGGCGTATGGAATACTGGCCTTCATCAATAGAGGAACTGAGTTTAGAAATCGGGAGATAATGCTGCAGCCGTATAGGACCTTGGTCAGACCCCACCTGGAGTACTGTGCCCAGTTCTGGTTGCCTCATTACAGAAAGGATGGGGAAGTCATAGAAAGGGTGCAGAGGAGATTTACAAGGATGTTGCCTGGATTAGGTGGCATGCCTTATGAGGATAGGTGGAGAGAGCTAGGTCTTTTCACCTTGGAGAGGCGAAGGATGAGAGGTGACCTGATAGAGGTGTATAAGATGTTGAGGGGTATTGATACAGTGGATTCTCAGAGGCCTTTACCCAGGGCTGAAATGGTTGCCACAAGAGGTCACAGGTTTAGGCTGCTGGGGAGTAGGTACAGAGGAGATGTTAGGGGTACGTTTTTCACTCAGAGAGCGGTGGGTGCGTGGAATCGGCTGCCGGTGAGTGGTGGTGGAGGCGGATTCGATAGGGTCTTTTAAGAGACTTTTGGATAAGTTCATGGAAGTTAGTAAGATAGAGGGTTATAGGTAAGCCTAGTAGGTAGGGACATGTTCGGCCAACTTGTGAGCCGAAGGGCCTGTTTGTGCTGCAGCGTTTCTATGTTCTATGTTCTATGTGTAGGTTAAGGGATTAGCCATGGTAAATGTGCGGGGTTACAGGGATAGGGTGCGGGGGCCTGGGTCAGATAGTCTGTGCAGACTTGATGGGCCAAATGGGACATACTTGCATTAGAGGCAGTTCAGAGAAGGTTTAATAGGTTGACTCCTGGGAGTTATCATAAGAGGAAAGGTTGAGCCTATACTCATTCAAGCGTAGAAGCATGAGAGGCGATCTTATTGAAAGATTCTTATTGGAAGATTCTGAGGAGGGCTTGATCGGATTGATGCTGAGAGAATGTATCCACCACCTGGGGGAATCTACAATTAGGGGGCACAGTTTCAAAATAAGAGCCTCAAGAGGCAACTGAGAAGGAATTCCTTCTCTCAGAAGGTCAGTAATTTTAGGAATTCTGTATTCCAGAGAACAGCGGAGGTTTGGTCATTGAATATGTTCAAGGTTGAGTTAAACAGATTTTTGATCAACAAGGGAGTCAAAGGTTATGGAGGGCAGTCAGGAAAGTGGAGTTAAGGCCACAGTCAGTTCAGCCATGATCTTATTGAATGGCGGAATGGGCTCAAAGGACCAATTGCCCCCCCCCGCTCCTATTTGTTCTTATGTTAACATATTGCTCCAAGCAGGCATCTTATTCCTGGATTTCCACAACTAGTTGCTTGGCAGTACATGAGTAACTTGGATGGAAATATTTCTCCTCATTGGTTTAGGGGAATTTCACAGTAACTTAATTGCAGTGTTAATGTAAACCTACTTGTGACCAATAAATAAATGTTTAACTTTTTCCCTCTGTTTTGTTGGAAGCGAGTCAATTGGTCTGGTATATAACTGTGATGGCTTCAGCCAGGCTAATGAGGTTGGCTTGCTAGACTATGAGCTGTCTGATGAGTCTTAATTGATGGTTAAATCAGGGAGCCTCATGCTCCCTATTTAAAGCAGGTGTGTCAGACTCCCAGCTGCATTCAGCAGGGAACAACTGGAGAGCTGGCTGTGTACAGATGCATGGTGTAAATAAAGTAATTTGGTGACGGGACTTTCGCCTCTGTGGAGTTATTACAATAATCTTTTATCCTCCTGATCATGGTCTGCCACAATCAAATGTATTTCCGAGGCAAAGAGTAAATATTGTATAAAATACATCCGAGTGAAAAGACGCTTTCCATTTTAGAAATCTTTATAATTTCAACAATTAGGGTGGCGTGGTGGCACAGTGATTAGCACTGCTGCCCCCACAGCGCCAGGGATCCGGGTTCAATTCCGGCCTCGGGTCTCTGTTCATGTGGAGTTGCACATTCTCCCCATGTCTGTGTGGGTTTCCTCCAGGTGCTCCGGTTTCCTCCCACAGTCCAAAGATGTGCGGGTTAGGTTGATTGGCCGTGCTAAATTGACCCTAGTGTCAGGGGATTAGCAGGGTAAATATGTGGGGTTACGGGAATAAGGTGAGAGTGTGCATGGTGTACACTCGATGGTCCGAATGGCCTCCTTCTGCACTGTAGAGATTCTATGAACCTTGCAGAAGTTTCTTTTTATATGTACATCCATTTTTAAAAATTGGCACAATAATCTTGCAGAGAAAGAAATGAAAGTAGCAATGACAAAATATAGGGATTCATTTCCTCGATTAAATAAACTTACTGTGCTGCATCTGATGAGATAGCAGCAGATTTAAACACCGCTGTATTGCAACTGGTCCGACTGTTAAATAAAGGTAAGATGAAGTTGCCATAATCACAGATGACCATAGGCTGCTCTCCCCTCTGAAGGGGAGAGCTGACTGGTGGTGATTTAACCTGAGGATCATCGCTCCTCAGGCAAGGAGCAAGGTTGAGAAGGCGGGGACTTCATGAATAACCTCAGCCGGTACTGGAATTGAACTCGCGCTGTTAGCATCACTCTGCATCACTAACCAACCGTCCAGCCAACTGAGATAATTGGTAAGACAGTGCTGAGTTTAACTGATGCTGTAATTGGTTAGGATGTGGTACATTTAAGTGGCACTGTATTATGGTTACTGAGACAATGCTGAATTAATTCACAGGCACAGTTTTGAATCATCACACCTCAATGCACCTTATTTAAATTATTTTTTTGAATGGTGAATGCAAATAAAAAGATAGTTGCCTTTAAGGCTAATTGTGTACTGCAAACTTCACTGATTGAGCACAAAGGGCGGCACGGTGGCACAATGGTTAGCACTGCTGCCTCATAGCGCCAGGGACCTGGGTTCAATTCCAGCCTCGGGTCACTGTCTGTGTGGAGTTTGCACGTTGTCCACGTGGGTTTCCTCCGGGTTCTCCGGTTTCCTCCCACAGTTCAAAAGATGCCCTGGTTAGATGCATTGGCCATGCTAGATTCTTCCTCAGTGTACCCAAACAGGCGCCAAAGTGTAGTGACTAGGGGATTTTCACAAAGATGTGCGGGTTAGGTGCTATGGGCAATGCTAAATTGCCCCTTTGCATCAGGGGGTTAGCAGGGTAAATAAGTGGGGTTTTGGAGATAGGGCCTGGGTGGGATTGTGGTCAGTGCAAACACAATGGGCCAAATGGCCTCCTTCTGCACTGTAGGGATTTTCTATGGATTCTATGGAAAGTTGCCATTCCAAGAGTATTGCACTATCAGAGTTTCCATCTTTCAGATGAGACACTAAACCACTTCAGGGCGGCACGGTAGCGCAGTGGTTAGCATTGCTACTTCACAGCACCAGGGTCCCGGGTTCGATTCCCGGCTCGGGTCACTGTCTGTGTGGAGTTTGCACATTCTCTTCGTGTCTGCGTGGGTTTCCTCCGGGTGTTCCGGTTTCCTCCCACAGTCCAAAGATGTGCGGGTTAGGTTGATTGGCCAGGTTAAAAATTGCCCCTGAGATGCGTAGGTTAGAGGGATTAGCGGGTAAATATGTGGGGGTAGGGCCTGGGTGGGATTGTGGTCGGTGCAGACTCGATGGGCCGAATGGCCTCCTTCTGCACTGTAGGGTTTCTATGATTTCACTTGCCCTCACAGGTGCATGTAAAGATTCTCATGGCGCCATTTTGAAAAATAGTAGGAGCGTCTCCCCAGTGTCCTAAATGTACCTCAATCAACCACCTAGTTTTAAAGAAAAGTCATATCGGACTCAAAATGTCAATTCTCTTTCTCTCCCCACAGATGCTGAGGACCTGCTGAGTTTTTCCAGCATTTTCTGTTTTTAATTTATATCTGAATCTAATTACCTGGGGCTGAATTTTCCGGACCTTCCTGCCGGTGGGATCTTCCAATGGTTGTCCCCAACGGCAGGTACCCTGGCAATGGAGGGTGCGAGCCACGCAAGATAGCATAGACATCGGCAAGACCAGAAGATCCGGCTGGGGGCCAATGGTGAACCACCGCAAAACATGTCGCGGGGTGGACTGGAAAATGTTGAGGGGGACTGGAAAATCTCACCCCTGGTCTTTATCACATTGCACGTTGTGAGATAAAAGTAAAATACTACGGATGCTGATGCTCTGTGAAGGGTCTTCCAGACTCGAAACATTGACCCTATCCTCTCCCCACGGATGCTGTCAGACCTGCTGAGATTTTCCAGCATTTTCTGTTTTTGCACGTTTGTGGGAACTTGCTGACTAGGGAGTGGCTGCCAGATTTCTTACATCACAACTGTGACTGCATTCAACTGATTGTAAAGTATTTTGAGATGTCCTGAGTTTACGAAATGTGCTATATGGAGCAAGCAAGCTATTGGTGGGAATATAAGAGAAATGGGTGGAAGAGTATTATTTCTATTTATGGCATAAAATTCAGTAGGGACATTCTGCATCATACAAAGAACAAAGAACAATACAGCACAGGAACAGGCCCTTCGGCCCTCCAAGCCCGCGCCGCTCCCTGGTCCAGGATTGAATCCTGAATCCAGGATCCCCGCCCAATTTTCCAGCCTATCTACATACCAATATCCTATCCACCGAGCTGTCCCTCACAGCTACGATGCTTTGTTCATTACAACCTATTAACTCACCCCCACCCCCCCATTCCAGACCATGTGATCTCCAGGGAGAGGCGAAAACCCAGAGTGAAAAACCCCAGGGCCAATATGGGGAAAAAAAAATCTGGGAAATTCCTCTCCGAACCCCTGAGGCGATCGAAACGAGTCCAGGAGATCACAATGGCCCTGATCGGAAAATGCTTCCCAACCCTAGTCATTTCCACTTCCACGAACACCATATGAATTCCCTGCCCCCGAGACAGGTTCCCAACTATCCGCAGTCTCGCTCTGTACTGGCACCAGCAAGATGATCATAGAATGAAGCCATGAAACGAGAAACAAGGAACAATTAGCCCGCGCCGCTCCCTGGTCCAAACTAGACCACTCTTTTGTATCCCTCCATTCCCACTCCGTTCATATAGCTGTCTAGATAAGTCTTAAACGTTCCCAGTGTGTCCGCCTCCACCACCTTGCCCGGCAACACATTCCAGGCCCCCACGACCCTCTGTGTGAAATATGTCCTTCTGATATCTGTGTTAAACCTCCCCCCCTTCACCTTGAACCTATGACCCCTCGTGAACGTCACCACCGACCCGGGGAAAAGCTTCCCACCGTTCACCCTATCTATGCCTTTCATAATTTTATACACCTCTATTAAGTCTCCCCTCATCCTCCGTCTTTCCAAGGAGAACAACCCCAGTTTCCCCAATCTCTCCTCATAACCAAGCCCCTCCATACCAGGCAACATCCTGGTAAACCTCCTCTGTACTCTCTCCAAAGCCTCCACGTCCTTCTGGTAGTGTGGCGACCAGAACTGGACGCAGTATTCCAGATGCGGCCGAACCAACGTTCTATACATCTGCAACATCAGACCCCAACTTTTATACTCTATGCCCCGTCCTATAAAGGCAAGCATGCCATATGCCTTCTTCACCACCTTCTCCACCTGTGACGTCACCTTCAAAGATCTGTGGACTTGCACACCCAGGTCCCTCTGCGTCTCTACACCCTTTATGGTTCTTCCATTTATCGTACTGGACATTGCACATCATGTCTTGGTTGTATAATTAATCTCGTAATGCAAAACCTCCTAAATTTCCACCATTGTGTAAACCATGCCAGAATAAATTACTGACCGCTATCTGGTTGCCCCATTAGCCGCAGGTGTATATCCCACAATGGCTGTTAAATCTTACAAATGGCCGAAAACAGGATTCGCGTTGGAAAGATCTCAATTTGAGATCCCCTGACAGTGATATAATCAGGTTCAAGCCTAGAAAGGATGCGAATCTGCTTTCTATACATTATTATGTATTAACATATTATTAAGGGCTTGACGCTGTCGCGTCCAACCATGACACATCCCCCCACCCCCCCAAACACACACAAACACACACAAACACACACACATCCTCCACTCACAGCGAAGCATCATACTGGTGCGAATCACTACTGGTTTTCAAAAGCCAAAACCAGTCATGATGACCACGCTGGGGTGTGGAGGTACCTGTAGGCCCCTGGGGTTAAAGTTCAAGGCTGAGCATTGTCCTCTGGTACCTTGGCAGTGCCCCAGGGATGAAGAGGATATAAGGAGACTGCAAAAGGATATAGATAGGTTAGCTGAGTGGACAAAGCTCTGGCAAATGGAGTATAATGTGAAAAAATGTGAGGTTGTTCATTTTGACAGGACAAATAAAACGGAAGCATATTACCTGCATATGAGAGATTGCAGAGCTCTGAGATGCAGAGGGATCTAGGTGTCCTAATGCATGAATCACAAAAAGTTAGTATGCAGGTGCAGCAAGTAATTTGCAAAGCTAATTGAATGTTTTTGCAAGGTGATGCGCGATTAAATCACTCGGGAGGCTGGATCGTACCCGGGAAATAAAGGCTTTTATTACTAACAAGAATGGAGCACACTATATAACACTACAATCCCAGACTAAAGAGTCACCAGGCAGTGCAGTGACCTTTATACTCCGACAGGTAGGCGGAGCCAACTGGAGTGGACCACAGAACAATATCAACAGGTAGAACACCCCCAACCCTAACCCCAACAGTGACAACAGTAACATATCTACAAGTACCCATAGTGCTGACCATCTATGGTTCAGTACTCATAGTGGTAACCAACTATGGTTCACCACACAAGGGGAATTGAATACAACAGGAGGAAAGTTATATGTTTTAGTTATACAGGGCATTGGTGGTGATCTTTCAGGAATCACTGGAGTCAGGGAAGACACAGTAAGAAGTTTAACAACACCAGGTTAAAGTCCAACAGATTTATTTGGTAGGTTTATTAGGCTACCAAATAAACCTGTTGGACTTTAGCCTGGTGTTGTTAAACTTCTTACTGTGTTTACCCCAGTTCAACGCCGGCATCTCCACGTCAGGGAAGATCCCAGAGCACTGGAAAAAGGCTAATGTAACACCCCAGTTTAAGAAGGGAGGGAGGCAGAAGATGGGAAATTATAGGCCAGTTAGCCTGACCTCGGTCATGGGTAAGATCTTGGAGTCCATTATTAAGGATGAAATTGCAGAGTACTTAGAAATGCACGGTAAAATAGGGCTGAGTCAGCACGGCTTTGTCAAAGGAAGGTCACGTCTGACAAATCTGTTAGAATTCTGTGAGGAGGTAACAAAGGAGTTAGAAGGAGAGATAGTGGACGTGATTTATTTGGATTTCCAGAAAGCCTTTGACAAAGTGCATTACAGGAGGCTGCTAGATAAGCTAAGAGCCAATGGTGTTAGAGGCAAAGTACTGACATGGATAGAATTGGCTGACAGACAAGTGGCAGAGAGTGGGGATAAGGGGGTGCTTTTCAGGATGGCTACCAGTGACTAGTGGTGTTCCACAGGAGTCAGTGTTCGGACCACAACTTTTCACCATATGCTTTAATGATCTGGAAGATGGAACTGAGGACATATGGTTCAGGACTCTCTTAAGGTTAACATGTTGGCATTTAAGAAGGCAAATTCAATGTTAGCATTCACTTCTAGAAGGCTAGAATACAAGAGCAGGGATGTATTGCTGAGGCTGTATAAGGCTCTGGTCAGACCCCATTTGGAATATTGTGAGCAGTTTTGGGACCCATACCTAAGGAAGGATGTGCTGGCCTTGGAGGGAGTCCAGAGGAGGTTCATAAGATTGAAGGGTTTGTCATATGAGGAGCGGTTCAGGAGTCTGGGTCTATACTCGAGGGAGTTTCAAAGGATGAGGGGGGATCTAATTGAAACTTACAGAATACTGAGAATATCCTAGATAGAGTGGACATGGAGAGGATGTTTCCACTAGTGGGAGAGACCAGAACTCGAGGGCACAACCTCAGAGTGAAAGGATGTTCCTTTAAAACTGAGATGAGGAGGAATTTCTTCAGCCAGAGTGTGATGAATCTGTGGAACCCATTGCCAGAGAGCTGTGGAGGGCAGGTCATTGAGTGTCTTTAAGATAGAGATAGATAGGTTCTTGATCAATAAGAGGATCAAGGGTTACAAGGAAAAGGTCAGGAGAATGGGGATGAGAATCATATCAGCCATGATTGAATGGCGGAGCAGACTCAATGGGCCGAATGGCCTAATTCTGCTCTTATATCTTATGGACCACACCTGGAGTACTGTGTACAGTATTGGCCTCCTTATTTAAGGAAAGATGTAAATGCATTGAAAGCAGTTCAGATAATGTTTACCAAATTGATACCTGGAATGAGCGGGTCATCTTTGGAGGAAAGGCTGGACAGGCTAGGCTTGTATCAATTGGAGTTTAGAAGCATAAGCAGCGACTTGATTTGTTTCTTAAATCCTATGGGGACTTGACAGGGTGGGTGTGGAAAGAGTGTTTCCCATTGTGGGAGAATCTAGAACTAAGGGTCAAAGTTTAAAAATAAGGGGCTCCCATTTAAGACAGAGATGAAGAAAAAAATTCCCTCAGAGAGTTGTGAGACTTTGAAATTCTCTTCCTCAAAAGCTGGTTGAGGCAGTATCTTTGAATAGCTTTTCTTCAAAAGTAAGGGCATGAAAAGTTATTGCGGGTAGTGAGGAATAGTGTAGGTTAGATGGGTTGAAGATTGGTTTCACTGGTCGGTGCAACATTGAGGGCCGAAGGGCCTGTACTGCGCTGTAATGTTCTATGTTCTATGAATGTGAAGTTGAGGTTAAAATTCGCTGGGCCTCAATCTTGTGGAATGGTGGAGCAGGTTTGAGGGGCCGAGTGGCCGACTCCTGCTCCTAATTCAAATGTTCATGTGTAGCACCTTTAATGACCACAGGATGTACCAAAGTGCTTTCCAGCCAATGAAGATCTTTTGAAGTATAATCACTGTTGTAGTGTAGGAAACTTGGCAGCCTATTTGCACACAACAAACTCTCACTAACATCAACAATAATCTGTGTTGGTGATGTCGACTGAGGCATCATTATTGTCCAAGACGTCAGGGATAACTCCTCTGTTCTCCATGAGGCATTATCCAGCTGTGTCACCCAGAAAAAATGAGCAACTTTCGAAAATGCATTTATATCCTGCATTTTGTTTTGTTTTAACTCCCTGTGGTAGACTTCGATCTTTTACTATCCTGTGTACTTCCTGTCTCTGTTGGATACTGGCGCAAGCAGGTTTTATTGAGGACTGTCAAGCTATTTCCCAACATTTCTGCATTTAGGGATGGAATAACCTGTAACTATTTTTTTTAAATGAGCGCAGACTGGCAGATGCACTGAATCGTAATTACTCAGCTGGGTGAAGTTATTATAACCTAAGATATAGAAAAATCTCTGCATGACCTTAGGCAAGACACTTGTTTCTTTATTTCCATATTTCTTTGATAATCCTTTATGGCAAATCACTGTGTATTTTCGACTGCGGTTTACACATATTGAGAGTGTAAGACTGTAGTCAGTAGTTACGGCAAAACACTGCAAGACAAGTCCCCAGGCAAAAAAGTTGGGAAGAAAATTAGCATTTCACTGCAGCTTGTAGGAGGCCACAGAAGCTTGGTTTCTTCACTCGAATCCGACATATCACAGTGGATTAGTTCTTGGCTTTAGCAGGAGTATGTCAGGCTAGGGCACCAGCAAGCTGTGAGGCACAAAATGCTAAACAACTGCCCCTGTGAGAGCCAGGGAGCCGGGGATTCCTTTGATTATTTAGAGGGGGCTTGTAAAAACTTGCCTTTCTGACCTATCTCTAAGAAAAGCAATAACACAAAACAACTCCTAATGACTAATACATTGGAATGTTTCTCGTGATCTCCTCAACCCTGAAGCTATCAATATTAAAGCCGCCCCCCGATTCACCATTGAGTTAAAATTGGGAAGCCTTCTTGACATCTTTTAATTTGTCATTAGCTTAGACCAGTGGTTCCCAAAGGGTGCGGCGCGCCACACTGGTGCGGCGAGAGAGGATGGCAAGTGTGGCGGGAAGATTCAAGGACAATCAAAGAAACATTTAAACATGGATAGATATTTTTCCAAAGTGATTGTTTTATACTTTCTGGATGTCCCATGATCATATTATAAAGTAGTTGTGTTCTATGTTATGAATCAAGCACTGCTAAGAGTTGTTTCTTTTTTGTTTTTGAATGTATTTCTTATCAATAAAAAATCCGGTGTGGCGTGAGCAAATTTTTATTCCGGAAGTGTGGCCCAGTGAAAAAAGTTTGGGAACCACTGCCTCAGACAATTAAATAAAAATTAAACGCTCTCCGTTCTTCGGCTCATTCTTCGGCCAAATTTGAAAATCTTTAATCAGTAATCAAGATCAGAAAACCACTGAAGTGACAAATCTATTAATGTAATTTAATGAACCATTTGCAGGCAGATACAGCAGTAAATAGAAATAAATCCAACGATAAATAAAAGGTATATACACACAGTAAGAAAGTTTCAGTCTACACTGGATATTCTCACAGGCCAAACTAGTCTTTCCCGTAAGTGTGTTACGTATCTCCGACAATAATAAACTTACTACTTACTGTTGCCCATATAATGGCCAGAAAGCAGATGCCCTTGAAAGGTAAGTGAAGTAATCATTTTTGAGAGGCCAGAGGAGCAGAATTGTTATTTTTAAAAATTCATTCACAAGAAAGATGCGGACACCACTACCAGGACCCACATTTTTTTAACTGCAGGAGTCCATGTGTGTCTAGGTACACCCACTGCGCTGTTAGGGCCGGAGCTGTGAGAATTTGACCCTTTGTCTGTGAAGGAACATTGAGATAATTGGAGGGGAATTTGCAAGCGCTGGAGTTCCCGTTTGTCTGCAGTCCTCGTCCTTCTAATCCAGGGGTCAGCAACATTTTTTACCCAAAGAACCTTATTAAAAAACATTGCCTAAAGTAAAAACTATTGGGTGTTGCAAGATGAAATTCAGCACTTCTAAACCTGGTACTTGGCAAATTGTCAAATGTCTCTGGTGGAAGACACAATTTGCATACATAACAAATAGAAAGTATATATTTATGCACAGCACCTTCCGCTCTATCTGGTGGCAGGCTTGAAGGAAGCAAGAACGTTTAATTAGGAGATATGGTGGCATACCTGTGAGGCAGCAGTGCTAACCACTGTGCCACCGTGCCTGAGTTAAGGTGAGTTTCATTGTGATTACTTACTTTTTCTTTCATGCTCATACATTTACACTCCTCTGATTCTCAATGTACCCGTTCTTCACAGACCTTCCCTGCTACAATCCTAAGCAATGAAAATTAGATGGAAAGATGCATGTTTTTTTACCTGGAATTGGTTCTGTTTTGAGGGACTTTGGAAACCAACTAGAGAAGAATGGGGATGTTAAGATTCCAGTGTTCTCGGGTGTCAATTCTGAATGGTACTGGCAGCTGGACTTGATGAAGCCACAGAAAAGGGTTGGAATGCTTTTGGAACATGGTGTACAAGAGAAAGATGCATTGGGCATCAGCTGGGAGAATAGATCAGTGTTGAAGCAATTACAATAAATGGCCTAGATGCAATAACATTGTGAGGGATAGGTCACACATGACGAACTCAATAATAAAATTGTCTTCTAGTTATGCTAATACCTGCCTGCCAAGATTTATTTTTATATTAATTTTAATAGGGGAGTAAAAGAATGGGGTAATCTCCATATCAATTAAATCCAGATCTGTTCTTAAGTAACCTGTTGTATAAAGGCAAAGAATCAGTGATAACTCCAAGTCTTAAGTAAACTATTGAAGCTTTGGACTGATTCCTCGTGATTTTTTAAAAATTCATTGCGGATATTTCCTGCAAGGCCAGCATTCATTGCCCATCCTGAATTGCCCTGGCTACAACTGAATGGCTTGCTAGGGCATTTCAGAAGGCAGTTAAGAATCATGTGCTGGAATTTTACCCCGATCCCAGGGGCTCGGAGAATGGCATTCTCCGTTAGCCTTGGGCGGGATCGTACGAACCTCGGGCGGATGTGCCGGTAAAATTCCGCCCGTAGAATCTACAGTGCAGAAGGAGGCCATTTGGCCCATTGAGTCTGCACCGGCAGCAATCCCACTCAGGTCCTATCCCCACAACCCCACATAGTTACCTTCCTAATCCCCCTGACACTATGGGCCAATTTATCATGGCCGATCAACCTAACCCGCACAGTACTACACAGACACAGGGAGAATGTGCAAACTCCACACAGACAGTGACCCGAGGCCGGAGTTGAACCCAGGTCCCTGGCGCTGTGAGGGAGCAGTGCCAACTACTGTGCCACTCTGCCATTGCTGTGGATCTGGAGTTACATGTAGACCAGACCAGGTAAGACGACAGATTTTCTTCCCTGGAAGGACAGTAGTTAAACTAGATAGATTTTTACAACAACCCAAAAGATTCATCACTTTTTATTCCAGATTTATTTAATTAACTGAATTTCAATTTTCCACCTGCCAAAGTGGGGCTTGAAATCATGGCAGAATCATAGAATCCTACAGTACAGAAGGAGACCATTCGGCCCACCAAATCTGCATTGACCACAATCCCACCCAAGCCCTATCCCTATAACCCCATGCATTTACCCTAGCTAGTCCCCCGACACTAAGGAGTAATTTATCATGGCCAATCAACCTAACCCACACGAGTGTTGGAAGAAACCGGAGCACCGGGAGGAAACCCACGCTGACACGGGGAGAATGTGCAGACTCCACACAGACGGTGGTCCAAACCGGGAATCGAACCCGGGTCCCTGGCGCTGTGAGGCAGCAGTGCTAACCACTGTGCCACCGTGCCACCCCAAGCAGTCAGATTGCCACTGCGTCTGTAAATTCTCCTGTCTGAACACCGCTGCACATTTCTTGTTGGGCCTTCCGAGCCTGACTTTGACAGAAAGTCACAGCGCAGCATCCCTCAGAGAACTCCCATCAGATTACTGTGGAGTTCGGAGAAGACAGAACAAGACCCCTTTCTTTTACGGCCACATGGCAGGTTTAACATCCAGTTTGAATGTTTGTGAATGGGTGAATGAATTAGTGAGGGGATGAATCAGTGAATGGGTAGGTGGGTTAGGTGATTAAGTGGGTAAACAGATAGGAGGAATAGGTGGTTAAGTGGGTAAATGGATAGGGAAGGTGGATGATGTGGATAATTGGAGAAGCTGGTTAGGTGGGTAAGTGGGTACATGTGTAAATGGGTAGAGGGGACAGGTGGGTGAGCTGGGCAAGTGAGGGAGGTGTTAAGTGAGGAAGAGGGTAGGTGGGTGAGATGGTAGATGGAAGAGATAGGGGGTAGGTAGGTGAGGTGGTTAGGTGGGTGGGTGGGTAGCTTGGTGAGGTAGTTAAGTAGAGAGGTGTGTAGGGAGGTGGGGGTAGGTGCGTAGTCAGATCGGTGGTAGTCAGTTGGCCATGAGGGTATTAGGTCTGGTTGTGAGGGTAGTTGGGTGCTTGCGGGGGTAGTCAGGTGATCAGGAAGGTAGATTGGTGGTCAGGGGGGTAGTTAGTTGGTCGGGGTGGAAGTCAGGTGATCATGGGTAGTCAGGTGATTGGGGTAGTTAGGTGATCAGGAGGGTAATCATGCGTTCGGGGTAGTCAGGTGATCAGGAGGGTAATTGGGCCAATTCAGTCGGGCAGTCAGGTGGTTGAGAAGGTAATCGGGTTGACCGGGGTGGTGTTTAGGTCAAGGGGTAGTCCAATCAGGTTGGGAGAGTAGCCAAATTGGATGGTTGCTAGGTATCCGGCGTTTAGTGGGGTGGGTAATCAAGTCAGGTTGCGAATGTTGGGTTGCATCAAGACAGGAGGGTAGTTGGCTTGGGGGATGTGGTCGGGGCAGGGATGGTCAGGTCGGGTTTGGGTAGGGAGGGTAGCTGGGTGGGAAGATAATTGGGGGGGGGTAGGGGTAGTAGGGTCAGGTTAGGAGGGTGGTTAGGTTATCAGCGGGTGGTCGGGGAGGAATGGGGCGGGAGGTGATTGTGGTGGTCAGTTGTGTAGATATCCAGGAATTCTGTTAAGTTTTAATCTGTCTAATATTTCCTGGGTAATTTTTCAGGTAAGTACATTGTGACAATTTGGCGGCACGGCAGCACAGTGGTTAGCACTGCTGCTTCACAGCTCCAGGGTCCCGGGTTCAATTCCCGGCTCGGGTCACTGTCTGTGTGGAGTTTGCACATTCTCCTCGTGTCTGCGTGGGTTTCCTCCGGGTGCTCCGGTTTCCTCCCACAGTCCAAAGATGCGCGGGTTAGGTTGATTGGCCAGGTTAAAAATTGCCCCTTAGAGTCCTGGGATGCGTAGGTTAGAGGGATTAGCGGGTAAATTAGCGGGTAAAAAAAAAGGGATTAGCGGGTAGGGCCTGGGTGGGATTGTGGTCGGTGCAGACTCGATGGGCCGAATGGCCTCCTTCTGCACTGTAGGGTTTCTATGATTTCTATGATTCTATGACAGTCCCTAGTCTCTGAGTCTAGCTCAGTGCCAGAGACCTTGTCAGAGTGTGTAGCAGAGCAGGGAAATGGCCCACTGGAAGTTCAAACTTCCCAGGCAACTCGCACTTATGGACATGCGGCAGGACTTCCACAGGGTCCTACCGCCCATCTCAGTTGTACATCTGGTCTCTAATGGTCAGAAGGCTGGAAGATTTGTCCTCATAACTGCATTTCCAGATTAGCAATAACACAGCTACCGTGCTACTGCATCCAGCAAGTGAAAGTGTGATGGTATTTATTGTACTTGGAATTAAATTCAAATTAGCTACACCGCAACATAGAAACATAGAAGATAGGAGCAGCAGGAGGCCATTTGGCCCTACGAGTCCGCTCCGCCATTCATCACAATCATGGCTGATCATCCAATTCAATAGCCTAATCCTGCTTTCTCCCCATAACCTTTGATCCCATTCGTCCCAAGTGCTATATCCAGCCGCATCTTGAATACACTCAATGTTTTGGCATCAACTATTTCCTGTGATAATGAATTCCACAGGCTCACCACTCTTTGGGTGAAGAAATGTCTCCTCACCTCCATCCTAAATGGTCTACCCTGAATCCTCAGACTGTGACCCCTGGTTCTGGACTCCCCCCACCATCGGGAATATCCTTCCTGCACCTACCCTGTCTAGTCCTGTTAAACATGCTGTTTTATCCAACCTGCTTTCTATTTCTTGAGCAAGAAGGACGCATCAAATTTTAACAGCCAGAGAGAAAGTATTTTTAATATCAAAGTGAGAAAATCTGAGTGAACCAGTGGAGAGGCTTTTCGCACCGTGGCATGAAGTTCTGAGCGTGTGCGAATCACAGTGACATGATAAAGTTTTACATCGGAATGCAGCAAATGGACAATTTTTCACCTGACTGAACTCACAATCTTTCCTCTGCCTGGGGGAGAGTCTATAATGTTGGCTAACCTGTCTCTGCTTTTAAATGGCTCACAAGTACTCAGATCATTCCGGCTGGTTTCATACTGATAGACCTCAAATTAATTTCCCCTCTCTAAAAAGGAGACTCTCCAGTAGTAGCAATAGAGCTTCTGTGTCACTCAGAGGTCACCACTGTATCGCTGTTCCTTTTGTTTTCTTTACTGCATTATGGCTTTAAACACAGTGAATTTAGATGAATCGGGAAGTGTCCCAGTAATGCCGCATATTAAAAATTATCCACCTACTATTGTCCACTTACTTTGTATGCTTTACCATAGACAGCTGCTGGTCCACAACAGCCTGAGAGCAAACATTTTGAATGGAATTCTTTTTCATCTCATGAGACAGCAATGTCATGCATTAGGGTGGCACGGTGGCACAGTGGTTAGCACTGCTGCCTCACTGCGCCAGGGTCCAAGGTTCAATTCCGGCCTCGGGTCACTGTCCACGTGGAATTTGCACTTTCTCCCCGTGTCTGTGTGGGTTTTCTCCGAGTGCTCTGGTTCCCTCCCACACTCCAAAGATGTGCAGGTTAGGTTCACTGGCCATGCTAAATTGACCCTACTGTCAGGGGCATTAACATGTTAAAAGGTAAATGCTATGGGAGTAGGGCCTGGGTGGGATTGTGATTGGTACAGACTTGATGGGTTCAATGGCCCCTTCTGTACTGTAGGGATTCTATGATATTCACTGCATTTTGGGGCAACAGGTATTATAATTCCAGTTGCTCCACATAAAATTAAATCTAGTTGAAACTTACCAACTAAGGCAATTATTGGGGTTCATCTAAGTTGAAAAGCCTGATTGATGTTTTCTGCATTAAGAATGGACAACATTTTTATCGTCCATATTTGTACCGATATTCCCGACAATAGTTTGAAACCTGTTTGGAAACCGTGCTAATAGTTAAACCCCGATGCCATTCTGAACTCATTCAGAATAATTCCACATCCTCCCCCCGTACACGTTTGAAAGGAGGGGAGTATTTAATTGGGTGGACATTTGCTAGTTAGGGACCCCACCGCCTCTGCTCTGATTAAGTGTGAGGCAATGTGGTGACTGTCCCTTTAAGCGCAAGCACAGCAGAGTAAGTGTCACCTGGCCCAGGTGACCATTCGGGACTCAGTGGGGAATCACCCCGGGGGTGCAGTTCTCCTAGGCAGAGGTATTTTAGAGCTAGCTGCAAACTTGCCGCTACTCCTGAAGATCACTAAATAAATTCCTTTTTATTGAGTAATGAAGTCTCTGAAACTGTATCATTACAGGGAGGAAAGCACATGGATGGATTTCCTGCCCCAATCCCAATTGCAGCCCATTAAGGGGCAATTAATGCCCATTTTAGGACCTTAGCCTGCAACTGCCGGTATTCAGCTCGTCTCAGATGGGGCAGTCATCACACAGGAAGCCTGAAAAGCAAGCATTGGGGGGTTTCTCACTATCAGGTACTCAGTGCCTGTGAAGGGCCCAACATGGGGAACAGGGTGGGTCCCCACCGAGAGACACCCCCCTGCCCATCCCTCCAACCCTCAGCTCCCCTCTAGCCAGCAACCCCTTTCTTCCAATCCCTATCCTGCCCTCACTCACCTGTGGCCTGAATCCCTCACTGATCCTTAGCTTCTGGTGGGTGCATTACTGGCAGATACCATTCTCCTCCCCATCCCCACGTGGAGCTGAGGGCAATGATGAGCTGCCGTTCTCTCATTGTCTCAAAGCTCTCTGCTGGTGCTGAGAGGGAGGCTTTCCTTGATCCTGGAGAAAGCAAGCCATTGGCCACTTAAGTACATGACATAGGCCCGCCCCCACCCCCTCCCCCTCCAGGAGGTGACGTGGAGCTCTCACCAGCTCTCCAGCCAGTGGGCAAGACCCCCACCGCTTGAACTAAATTTCACCCAATAGAATGCTTCTGAAGGAGATCACTTCTCAGATAATGTGCGGAAACACATAGCAAGGTAACCAGTGTAAGCAAAGATAATGTGAACCTGTCACCTTCACCCTGTCAATCATCCACTATTAATGGTTCTTTACCAACCTACAGCAATGGCGTTTGATTTTTTTGCAGCTTGCTAACCATGCTGGGCTGTTTCAAATCACTTCAGTCATGTTAAATGTTGAATGGACAGCCAGAACACATCAGTTACAGGTACTAAACACACACGTCCATACATCAAAGGACTTTTTATTTGCACCCATTTCCATAAAACTGTAGCCCGAAAGAAGCAGCCTCTTGTAGCCTCCCATCCTTTGACTCTGTCTACACATCCCGCTGCCTCGGCAAAGCAGCCAGCATAATCAAGGACCCCACGCACCCCAGACATTCTCTCTTCCACCTTCTCCCATCGGGAAAAAGATACAAAAGTCTGAGGCCATGTACCAACCGATTCAAGAACAGTTTCTTCCCTGCTGCCATCATACTTTTGAATCCACCTACCTTGCATTAAGTTGACCTTTCTCTACAGCCTAGCTATAACTGTAACACTACATTCTGCACTCTCTCGTTTCCTCCTCTATGAATGTTATGCTTTGTCTGTATAACGTGCAAGAAACAATACTTTTCACTGTATGCAAATACATGTGATAATAATAAGAACATAAGAACTAGGAGCAGGAGTAGGCCATCTGGCCCCTCGAGCCTGCTCCACCATTCAATAAGATCATGGCTGATCTTTTTGTGGACTCAGCTCCACTTACCCACCCGCTCACCATAACCCTTAATTCCTTTACTGTTCAAAGATTTATCTATCCTTGCTTTAAAGACATTCAATGAGGTAGCCTCAACTGCTTCACTGAGCAGGGAATTCCACAGATTCACAACCCTTTGTGTGAAGAAGTTCCGCCTCAACTCAGTCCTAAATCTGCTCCCCCTTATTTTGAGGCCATGCCCCCCTGTTCTAGTTTCACCTTTTGCTACCAAATAAACCTGTTGGACTTTAACCTGGTGTTGTTAAACTTCTTACCTAGTTTCACCTGCCAGTGGAAACAACTTCCCTGCTTCTATCTTATCTATTCCCTTCATAATCGTATATGTTTCTATAAGATCTCCCCTCATTCTTCTGAATTCCAATGAGTATAGCCCCAGTCTACTCAGTCTTTTCTCATAAGCCAACTCTCTCAACTCCGGAATCAACCTAGTGAATCTCCTCTGCGCCCCCTCCAGTGCCAGTATATATATCCTTTCTCAAGTAAGGAGACCAAAACTGTACACAGTAATAAATTAAATCAAACCCAATCAAATCAAGTGAGATAAGTATGATCAAATGTATGATATACTACAAAACTCAGATTTGATGTTGGGTATCTTGTAGCCTGCAGTGGTATTTGGTCATGATGTGGAATCTTTCTGCCAATGGTATTTGCTACCAAATTAGATAGCTTAAGTCATTAATTTGCTACCAAATACCGTTGGACTTTAACCTGGTGTTGTTAAAACTCTTACTGTGGTATTTGGTCACAGATATTGCTTTGCCAAATTTGTTGTACCACACATAATGAAGTTCTATAGAGTCTCATCATTTTCACTGTGTTTCGTTTGGATAGCTTAAGTCATTAATTTGCCTCTTTGAAAAATAAGAATCATGATTGTATTATTTGGCACACATGCTTTCTTCTTGGAATTGACAATAATTGTCATGTAGTTTCATGTGTTAGAACAAATTAATTGACACCAGCCAATAAATCATTGTTTACATGCAGCAGTCATAGAAATCAACATGAGGGACAAATCGGAACAATATGTGAAAAAAGCAGCACAGTGGTTAGCACTGCTGCCTCACAGCGCCAGGGACCCGGTTTTGATTCCAGTCCTGGGTTTTAAAGTTTGTTTGTTAGTGCCATAAGTAGGCTTACATTAACACTGCAATGAAGTTACTGTGAAAATCCCCTAGTCACCACACTCCGGCATCTGTTCAGGTACACTGAGGGAGAATTTAGCACGGCCAGTGCACCTAACCAGCACATCTTTCAGACTGTGGGAAGAAATCGGAGCACCCGGAGGAAACCCACACAGACGCGGGGAGAACGTGCAGACTCCGCACAGACAGTAAATAAAACCAGGGATCGAACCTGGAATCGAACCATGCTGTGCTCCGGTAACTGTCTATGCAGAGTCTGCATGTACTCCCCATGTCTGCGTGGGTTTCCTCTGGGTGCTCCAGTTTCCATCCACAGTCCAAAGTTGCGCCGGTTAGGTGGATTGGTCATGCTAAATTGCCCCTCAGAATCCCAAGATGTGTAAATTATAGGGATTAGCGGGGTAAATAGGTGGGGTTACGTAGTTATGTGAGAGTTGGTGCAGACTCAATGGGTCAAATGGCCTCCAATGTAGGCATTCTAAATCCTGATTGGAAATAGCCTTGAATTTCAGAGGGCTGGTAATAAGCAGACTGAACAACTTGATCCACTGTGCACTGGAACGCGATAATACAAGCAGAATGTTGTGATGCAGTATTTAAAGGGTGTGCTTTAAAGCAACGTTCACATTTTAATGTCCTGAACACTACCGGAACTTTCCGCCAAGTACTGTTTATGAGTGGGTAGAATGAGAGTCGAAAATCTGACACCACAATTGATCCATTCCTTCCCGTTTCATAGACCATTTAATTTGTGTTTGGTAATGAAAGGAATCATTCTGGAGGCGCTACAACCACTGCAGCAATTTCACTTAGCAACCAAATCAGCACATTTCTTTTGTGTCATGAGTAATTTCTGGGCCTGCTCACTTGCATTCATGTTCCAATGCGTTGCGCCACATAGAAGTCTCACCCTGGTTCTTTCCCACAATGCACGCAAACCAGCTGAGCAAGAGCCATTATAGAGGAAGAGACGAAGAAAAACTCTGAAGGAAATCACCCTCATTCTCTTGGTCAAGCTCCCAACAAGACGGGAGCAGATCATCTCAAGATTTCAAGAAGAAATTAGCTATAGCTTTTGGGGCCAAAGGGATCAACAGATATGGAGGGGGAAGGGGTAGGGTCAGGATATTATATTTGATGATCGGCCGTGATCATAATGAATGGTGGAGAAAACTAGAAGGGCCAAATGGCCTACTCCCGCTTCTAGCATGTTTGCATGTTTCTATCTCTCTGTATTGTTAACCAGATGTCACCTGAAGAAAGGAAGGGAAAAATGAATTGAGAAAGAGAGGGCCAAAACTGCCATGGAGGGGCAATCCAGCGGTCATTGCCACTCTGTGGATCACCAGCAAATTTCCTCCCCCCCATTCCTTTTTCCTTACCCAGGTTGGGAGCCCCACATTTTCTGCCCTCTCTGCTGAGTCAGGCCTGGTGAGAAATGTGCAGCACATAAGCTGCTGGACTCCTTTCAGTGCAAGACAGGATCACCGAGGGAGGTGAAGCCAACCCCTTCTCTTTTATAGCACTAGCTGCCATAAACAGGGTCAGTTTAAAATTCCCGTCACTTTGAGAAGCCGGGGAGAAGGTCAGTGTGTAAGATACGTTGCTGAGTGAAGGGTTTAGGAGGTCCGGGGGGGGGGGGGGGGGGGGGGGGGGGTTGGGGGCTGGGCGGGGGGAGGGGGAGGGGTAGTGGGGAGGAGGAGGGGTATGGTGGGGAGGTGCAGAGGGTGGTCAGGGATCAGGGGGTAGTCAGTCGTCAGGAGGTGGGGAAGTAGTCTGGGGGGAGGGGTGTAGTCAGTGAGTCCAGTGCGGTGGGGGGAGGGGGATTCAGAGAGGGGTTGGGGGTTTCAACACAATAGTTATCTTCAAATTTCCCTGGGTAACTATTCTGCGAACAGACAGATTTTTAATTGGCAATGGGTTGAAGGGTTATGGGGAGAAGGCAGGAAAATGGGGATGAGGAGCATATCGGCCATGATTGAATGGCGGAGTGGACTCGATGGGCTGAATGGCCTAATTCTGCTCCTATATCTTCTGGTCTTATGAACTTATGAGAATCGGAACCATCCAAAGTCACCAATTTAAATTGGAATATCGGATTGCTCCTGGTACAGGCTAATTGCCCACCGGAAGCTTAAAATTCCCGGACAATGTCCATGCAGTCCTTGCCTGGGGGCTGCCTGGCAAACCCAACTGCATCTCGGAGGTACAACCTCCATGGGGAACGGAAGTTCTGGGCCAGTCATCCTGCCCTCCACCCTAACATTCTGGAATTTAGAAGAATTAGAGGGGACCTCATAGAAACATATAAAATCCTGATGGGACTGGACAGGCTAAATGTGGGAAGAATGTTACTGATGTTGGGGAAGTCCAGAACTAGGGCTCACAGTTTAAGAATAAAGGGTAAACTATTCGGGACTGAGATGAGGAAGAACTTCTTCACTCAGAGGGTTTGAACCTGTGGAATTCTCTACCACAGAAAGCCGCCAGTTTGTTAGATATGTTCAAGAGGGAGCTGGACATGGCCCTTGTGGCTAAAGGGATCAAAGGGTATGGAGAGAAAGAGGGAGGGGGATACTGAAAATGCATGATCAGCCATGATAGTATTGAATGGCGGTGCAGGCTCGAAGGGCTGAATGGCCTCCTGCTTTACCTATTTTCTATGTTTCTATGTTTCCTTTCTCTCTTCTCTTTGTGACAATGAGACACCGACGTATATTTCTCTAGACTACAGAATACCTTGCCTAAGTTAGCATTCTCCATTCATGAATGTAGGCCATGAGTTTCAACATGTTATCTTACCATGAGCAGACACTGCGGGAGAGCCCATTGGCAATGTGTACATTCTTTCCACCAGGTTGACTGAATCATTTTTTTTCCACTTCCCAGTTTTGCGATGACACTACTACCGTTCTGCTCTCAAATGAGATCAGGTACCAGTCCAAATAAAATATTCACCCTGGCACCTTCCTGAGACATGTGGCTTCACATCACTGAAGTCAATTGGCCATAAAGTACTTTGGGATATCCTCAGATTGTGAGAGGCGCCATGCAAATGCAAGTCTTTCTTAATACCACAACACATGGTGCATTTGCCTTCCAAGCCATAATTCTGTGTTGATTAACCTCTTAATAAACAATTCAGATGATTAAGCTGGTTAGGAAAAGGGTTGGTTATGTAAAGGAATAAATGAATCACGATTTGAAGGAATAATATGGCTCCAATCTCACTGGGATGATCAGGATGTCACTAGCGCAGTACGGGAATGAGTGATGCAGATTGTAACGTTAGATTCATTTCCTGGAATTTCACAAGTTTACTTTGGAGAGTTAGGTGCAAATTCCAATGTTCTGTTTCCTGAGAGGTTTTACCTGTGGTTATTCTCTTCCCTGAGGAAGCAAAAGATCTCTAAATTATACATGGTCCATTCGAAGCAGTAGACACAGTGGGTCGAGGCAGCTTTCATTATTCATAACAGAATTGTCATGTAAGGAATTCTGAACAGAGATATGGCAACTTTGAAGGATACTAAAGTAGGCAATGAACATACAGATGGCCTTATTTGGAGTTTGCGTGCCTGCTCCATCCTGTATCAATGTTTGGTAAATGACATTGAAGAGAACTTTTAAGGCAATAAAAGTGTCACTTTTCTGCTCATCTTGATGTTCATATAAACTATTCACCTGGTATCCAACGTAATGCGAAGACAAGTAATGAAATGGGACAACGTGAGTTGAAAATTCACTTTGAACCAACACCTGTGAATATTTGGAGAGCCCAAGAATTCCCATAGCTGGAGATGGAATCTGTGATGTTACAAAAGCTGAATGCTGCTCCCCAGGTGCATGCATCTTTTTCTGTTGCCTACTGAATAAATAAAGCACAATGGCCATGAGGTGATTGAGTTATGTGACCTCCTCCCTTGTCGAATTCAATCAGCAAGTTCAGTTTTTCTCCGTTTGTAGGACGCCTGGGACTATGGGCAAGTTCTCAACACGTTTCACATAACTATATCTGTTGAACATTTGATCACCAAGGGAGGGCTGAATGTGCGCTGATTTAGGATCCTTTGCTGTTACGATTTCTGTAGTCCAAGCACATTGTGGTTGAAAGATGGTGATGTTCATTGCACTGATCAGCCGTACAACAGAAGCAATTTTGTTTGGACAAATGATGCCCCAGAATGCTTGAGGGTTGTCATTGCAAGAAAATTGCCATGGTTACAGTTGGTGTTTAGTGACACTGGCAGTGAGTGTGGAGCTGTTCTTTTTCTTAACTTTTCAATTACTTGGGGCTTGCAAGAAAATACTTCCGGGCAGTTGTAATTTTAGATAACTTGTATGTGGAAGGCTTAGTCATCAGCCATTCTGCATCGTAAATACAACGTCCATATTATAAGGTGTTGAAAGGGAGGGAGAATGATCAAAGGGAAAGTCTGGGATAGGTTAGAGAGTGGGAGAGATTAATTGAGGAATGCTGTCAGAGGGAAGGGGAGGGGAGGAAGGATCCGGAGAGACACCAGTAAACAGAAGTTATGAACATACATATGAACGTACAAATTAGGAGCAGGAGTAGCCCACTTGGCCCCTCTGCTCCACCATTCAATAAGATCATGGCTGATCTAGTTGCAACCTCCTGCATATACCTAATCAACCTTCACCGCTCCCCCACACCACCCGCCGCCCTCCCCACCCCACCTCACCCTTGCTAATTAAGAATTTATCCAGCTCTGCCTTAAAAATATTCAAAGACATTGCTCCCATTGTCTTTTAAGGATGGGAGTTCTAAATACTCATAACCCTGTGGGAGATAAATATTTCCTCATCTCCATCTTAAATTCACCCTTATTTTTAATCTTAATTCTAGATTTTCCCATAAGAGAAAATATCCTGTCCACATCCATCCTGTCAAAATCCCTCAGGATCTTATGTTTTAATCAAGTCACTTCTTACTTTTCTAAGCTCCAGCGGACACTAGCCTAGCCTCTCTAATCTTTCCTTATGAGACAACCCACCCATTCCAAGTATTAGTCTAGTAAACCTTTTCTGAACTGCTTCAAATGCATTTACATCTTTCTTTCAATAAGGTGACCAATGCTGTACACAGTACTCCAGATGTGATTTTCGCCGTGTCCTGTACAACTGAAGCATAACCTCCTTACTTTTATATTCAATTCCCCTCATAATAGAAAATAGCATTCCATTAGCTTTCCTAATTATTTGCCATATCTGCCTACAAGCCTAGGACACTATGATCCCTCTGTATCGCAGAGCTCTGCAATCTCTCACCTTTTAGATAATATGCTTCTTTTTTATTCTTCCTGTCAAAATGGATAATTTCATATTTGCCCACATTATACACCATTTGCTGGATCATTACACATTCATTCAACCTATCTATCTTCCTGTTGTAGCCTCCTTATGTCCTCTTTCCTACTTTCCAGCTTACTTTCCTACCCATCTTCGTATCATCAGCAAATTTAGCAACCATACCTTCAGTCCCTTCACCAAGCCATTTGTATAAATTGTAAAAAGTTGAGGCCCCAGCATTGAGGCTTGTTGGTGGTGCTTGCAACCCACAATATCTGAAAGGAATTGGAGAAATACTTTTGTTGAGGATGAGACGAAGAATGAAACAAAACTATGGATCATGGCATATTTGTTTAGAAAACTCAAGCTCACAAATGTGAAATTTAATTTTCTTGCTATGTTTCCAGCACTGGTTAGAGGTGCTCTAAATAGAATTGGTGCAATTCACAATATCTTCCAATGAACAAATTAACTGAAGGAGACCTTAACTATAATTTTCAAATAGGCAAACTGTTCCAATAGACTTCAGGCTGGAGTGAGAATCAAAGTTTAAGAAATGAGCTTGATCTTTCTCCTTCAAACATCTCATAGAATCATAGAATCCCTACAGTGCAGGAGGAGGCCATTCGGCCCATCGAGTTTGCACTGACCACAATCCCACGCAGGCCATTCCCACTATCTGCACGTATTTACCCTGCTAGTTCCCCTGACATTATGGGGCAATTTCCCATGGCCAATCCATCTAACCTACCTATCTTTGGACTATGGGAGGAAACCGGAGCACCCGGAGGAAACTCACACAAACATGGAGAGAACGTGCAAACTCCACACAGACACCATCTCGAAGCAGATTTGTTCGTGGCGAGTTCCTGTTTATACAGTATCTAAATTCTGTATTTTCACTAACACTTGCATTATCACAAATTATTTTTTCCCCTCTCAGTGTGTGATCTTATCTGTTTTTTGCAGTTTCCCCCCACAGACAGGGCAACTGAAAACAGCTGGAATGTTCTGCAAAACGACTGATATCTTAATGACACAAAATGCTGAAAACAAGTGTTGACGTGCTAATGGACAATCGTAAACCTTCTCAAGATCCCACGCATTTTGCGACAACGCTGGCTCAGCAGGTGCTGATTAAATCTTTTGCGGAGACGTTCGAACCTCTGCACACTAGTGGGAGAAACACAAGAGCCTTGTATGAGGTTCAGACACAAGAGATGCAGTCTGAATAACTTATAGACTGATGTAGAATATTAAGTCAGTCATAGCCGCTATTTTGCATTAAATCTAGGGATTGGGCTCTTCTCAAGCTGTTCCTTGACCTTAAAGGAAAATTTCTGAGACTTAAGCTGCATATTCTGGCCAGTGGCCACTACCAGAGACATGAAGTCCAATAGGGGACAGGGAACATTGAGCATGCAGCAGCAACCAATGCCATCGTAGAAATTATAGGCCTCTCAAATCCTTAAAGCAATGTTTCCTGCTGATAAACTTAAACGCAGTAAGAAGTTTGACAACACCAGGTTAAAGTCCAACAGGTTTATTTGGTAGCAAATGCCACTGTCTGGAGAAGGCTGTCCTGTCTGGAGACAATACACATTTCTTTAACCTGTGCCTAATGCTCTCTCCACTCATATTGTCTGTATCTTTAAGACTTGATTAGCTGTAAAGATTCACATTCTAATCAGTATTCTGTAACTTGAGTTTGTGTCTCTGTATGCCTTGTTTATGAGCAGATATCCACTCCATCTGACGAAGGAGCCGCGCTCCAAAAGCTAATGGCATTTGCTACCAAATAAACCTGTTGGACTTTAACCTGGTGTTGTTAAAACTCTTACTGTGTTTGCCCCAGTCCAACGCCGGCATCTCCACATCATGATAAACTTAAAACCAGTTGAGGTTTGTGCACAATGAACTCAAAATAATGGAAGTGCAGCAAAGGTTTAGTTGTTAGAGAGGCTTGGCCAACACCAACCAACAATGGCACCTGATAACCACGTCATTTGTGGCACTTGTGACAGAACCTGCCTCTCATGGACTGGTCTCTTCAACCATCAGCTGAGGTCCACCATACGAAGCTGCTTCATCCAGTTTCATTTGCTGCATTTCTATCATCTTAGCTAGATGGAAGAATACGAGTGATCAGTGCAGCAAATGCTGTTTTCATCAGCCAGAGCTTTGCAGCACAGAACGATTCAACCTATTGTGCCTGTGTAGGCTTTTGATTAGAGTAGTCCAGAGGGCAGCATGGTGGCACAGTTATTAGCACTGCTGCCTCACAGCGCCGCGGTCCTGGGTTCGATTCCTGGCTTGGGTCATTGTCTGTGCGGAGTCTACATGTTCTCCTCGTGTCTACATGGGTTTATTCCGGGTGCTCCGGTTTCCTCCCGCACTCCACTGTGCTGGTTAAGTGGATTGGCCATGCTAAATTGTCCCTCAGTGTACCCGAACAGGCGCTGGAGTGTGGCGACTAGGGGATTTTCACAGTAGCTTAATTGCAATGTAAGCCTACTTGTGACACTATTCCTTAAACTTTCTCTATTCCCTCTAATATCCCCCTATTTCAAATATTTAGCTAATTTTCCATTATTAAATGCAATGGCCTGTGCCTGGCCTGCTCCCACATACCTCCATGGAGAAGGGGAAGAAAAAGGGAGAGAAAACTACTGCTGTCAAATATTTATTGTCAAATACTTCACAATATCAGGAGACACTTGCCACTTTCTTTCATTAAGATGTTTGTCCATACTGCCTATCCTTTAGCACTCTTGTCCTGCAATTTACAATTCAGGGTGGTCATTTGCTGCAGCTAATGGCTACTGTGAATTTGAGAACAAAGATTCATAGTGGGATGTCACTAATGTCATACATGGTGACTGAATGAGAAATTTATGTGCGAAGGAAGGACACCTTAAGGAATGACATTTTGAAAGCAAAGGATCCTCCTGAAGTCCTGTGCTGTAAAATGTCCTCCCAACAGAACTTCATCCCTTTGATCCAACTCTTTCCAGGCCTCAGGATGAACCTCAGCTATTGGTAGATATAGTGCAACCAGAATGTTGTCCTCAAAGCCAGAGAATCCAGCACAAGTTCAATAACAGATAAGATTTTTTCGCCTCCCTTGTGAGGAGGAAGAGTTATTCAAAGCAGTGACCAATGAAGGAAATTTGGCATGTCAGATATGACTCTCACCAACTTTTACAGATGCACCATAGAAAGCATTCTTTGTGGTTGTATCACAGCTTGGTATGGTTCCTGCTCTGCCGAGGATCACAAGAAACTACAAAAGGTTGTGAATGAAGCCCAGTCCATCACGCAAACGAGCTTCCCATCCATTGATTCTGTCCACACTTCCCGCTGCCTTGGCAAAGCAGCCAACATAATTAAGGACCGCAAGCACCCTGGATATACTCTCTTTCACCTTCTCCCATCAGGAAAAAGATACAAAGGTCTGAGGTCACGTACCAACCGACTCAAGAATAGCTTCTTCCCTGCTGCTGTCAGACTTTTTAATGGACTTCCCTTGTATTAAGTTGATATTTCTCTACACCCTAGTTATGACAGAACACTACATTCTGCACTCTCTCATTTCCTTCTCTATGAACAGTATGTTTTGTCTGTATAGCACGCAAGAAGCAATACTTTTCATGTATACTAATACATGTGACAATAATAAATCAAATCAAATCAAAATCAAATCAAAAGACTCAGAGTTCTAGAATTACACAGGAGTCTCACCAGAAAGACAGCCAATTTTGTGTTGGTCCTTGATTCAGCAAGGGCTTTTGTGACTTCATCACCTCCTGTACTCCCTCTGAGATTACCCAGTCCTTCTCCAAAGTAGACCAAGCCACCCTTGACAATTTCTGCCACTGTGGAGGCCTCAAGTTTGTAAATGCTGTGGCCATAATCACAGAGATTGCAGATGCAAAATATGGCATGTCAATATTTATTTTGGCTATCTTGAGTTCCATGTCTTTTCCTACATAGCACCTGAGCATTCACTCTCTTCCGTAGAAAACAGTGGAGACTGGATAATTGAATACATTCAAGGCTGGGTTAGACAGATTTATGATTGACAAGGGAGTCTATGGTTATGGAGGAAGGATATGGATAAATGGATTAAAGAACATGATCTCAAAGAATGGGAGGAGCAGGTTTGGTGGGTCGAATGGCCTATGCGTGCTCCTATTCCTTATGATCTCACAGTGCTCAATGGAACCAAATGATATTCTCCAGATCACCCACAGCAAGAGAACTGCACTGAGATTTTCAGCCCTTGAAAATAGATGAATGGCATGAACCAATACAAAGCTCAAGAGCAAACCTCTTGTAACCTTCTTTAAAGTTTGATTTGATTTGATTTATTATTGTCACATGTAATAGCACACAGTGAAAAGTATTGTTTTTTGCGCGCTATAGAGACAAAGCATACCGTCCATAGAGAAGGAAACGAGAGAGTGCAGAATGTAGTGTTACAGTCATAGCTAGGGTGTAGAGAAAGATCAATTTAATGCAAGGTAAGTCCATTCAAAAGTCTGACAGCAGCAGGGAAGAAGCTGTTCTTGAGTCGGTTGGTACATTTCCTCAGACCTTTATATCTTTTTCCCAATGGAAGAAGAAGGAATAGAGAATGTCCGGGGTGCGTGGGGTCCTTAATTATGCTGGATGCTTTGCCAAGGCAGCGGGAAGTGTAGACAGAGTCAATGGATGGGAGGCTGGTTTGCGTGATGGATTGGGCTACATTCACAACCTTTTGTAGTTTCTTGCGGTCTTGGGCAGAGCGGGAGCCATACCAAGCTGTGATACAACCAGAAAGAATGCTTTCTATAGTGCATCTGTAAAAGTTGGTGAGAGTCGTAGCTGACATGCCAAATTTCCTTAAGTCTACCCCTCTGACCTTGTGATGTGCTACTATGGCAAAGTGAGACATTCCGGTTCAGGAAGGAAGGTACCTGTGCTTTGAGAAAGGTATTGTAGAGGAATATGTATGATAGTGTTCACAAACATTTCATCCGAGCTCATGACAATGGAGCACTCCTTTCATTAACAAGTAGCAAGATAAGTTAAATGAGCATCACCATACAAACAGGACAGCATGCTGCAATTGTTACGAATGTAAGACTTCATAAGAGGGTCATGTTTGAAACCGTCTCATTAATTTAAGGTAAAACAGAACATCCTAGATAGGAAGGTATGAAATTGTGCTGATACAGTCACCTCTACAATACCTTTCTCAAAGCACATATAATGTATATACATAATCTGGGTTTTTGGTTGACTGGGGGCAATTTTTTGTAATTTAGTGTATTAGTTGCCTGCTAAGTAATGTTCAGTTGATGTTGATTTTAGTTTGTTTATTACAGTAAAAGTCTTAAATCTTGTCACACATTTCTTTGTGCACTCACTGTGAAATTCACATCTTTTTAAAAGTTATCATTCTCCACAGGAATCACAGCACAATGAACAAGTGGTCTAGTGCAGTACTGCTGGAATTAGATATAGAAGCTCCATGTATTTGAAACTTAGATACATCTGTATATAAAAGTCATTATACAAAGATATCTCCTTGTGGCGGGTGTCTAACGCCAAACCATGTTGCTGGCACAATGATTTCAAACAGGGACTTCTCACAGATATGAAAGGGTTCTCCCTCCAACAGTCATGACCGGTATCAGAGCTCACTTAATATCTTGGTTTACAGCCAGCTGTATATTTTGTGGCATAACATTGGCAGAGGGATGACTACATGTCTGTTGCTTTGGCTATGACCAACTTTGAATAGTGAAGACATTACTGGGCATTTACAATTCTGTTGTCTTTGCGCAACTTTATTACCTTTACTCTGCCAGCTGTTTCTGCCCCTTTCTTAAATGTTTGTCAGCTGTGGCTAAACAAGATATTTCTAAGATGTTTGACTGCATATTTAGAAAGAAACACTCTACTCATGATGGAAAATGGTGCAGATTATAAATTACTCCTCTCCTGAACACACTGGCTATACCTTTTGAGGTATAGGCACCCTACTGAGATAAAAGGAGGCAGGTTATCAATTTACAAACTATTGGAAAAAACTGAACTTATATTTTTGACTCTAGAATAGAGAAGTTAACAGGGGCAATTCTTCCAGCCCTCTAGCAACAGGTCAGGAGACATCAGTGGAGGCTGTTTAGTGGGCTCCCCGCTAGGCACTACAGACTCCAAGCATCTCCAGGGCCAGGATTTCCAGAAATCGGTGCAAAGCTGATTTCCATATTTAAATCGGGATTTTAATATCATTAGCAGACCCAGGACTGAAGCCTCCGGGCCCGCTAGTGGGGTTTACAACAGCTCCCCACTAACAAGGAGCTGGCAGCCTGAACTCACTGGAGTGAAGAGAGGCCATGTGGGCCCCCAGGAAGTCGGGTGCCCCCTGGCAGTGCCAGCCTGACCCCCTGGCACTGCCCAAGTGGCAAAGTGGCAATGCCACCGGGCATTGGGCAGTGCCAAGGAGGCAAGGCCAGAGGGGGGGTGGGACCTATTCGAGGCAGGGCCTATCAGTGGGGTTGTTATTCCAGTTTTTACGCAAATTTGGCATTTAGAATTTTTTGGGGGGGAATCCCGGCCAATGCTTTGAAGGGGTGTGATGGAGTAGATGTAGAGAAAATGTTTGCATTTGTGGGAGATTCCAAAATTAAGGGCCATAAAATAATGCAGACATTAATGATTTTAATAATCAGAGTGGTGAGAATTTGGAACTCACGACAACATTGAAAGGTTGAGGTGGTTCGTATAGATGCATGGAAGAGGAAACTAGAGGAGTACATGAGGGAGAAAGGGATAGGAAAACATGTTGATTGGTTGAGGTGAAATATAGAATCCCTACAGTCCATTTAGCCCATCAAGTCTGCACCAACTCTCCGACAGAGCATCTTACCTAGGCCCTATCGCCGTAACCCCACATAGTTACCCTGCTAATTCCCTTAACCTACACATCTTGGGATACTGAGGGACAATTTACCATGGCTAATCAACCTAAGCTGCACATTTTTGGTGAGAGGAGGCTCATGCGGAACATAAACATCAGCTTCAACCAGTTGGACTGAATGGTCTGTTCCATGCTGTGAATTTGTATAAATATAAATTCAACACATTAACTTTGGTCTCAACATCAGCAAATTTCTTTTGGAACTTCTTAACAGCCCTCATGGCTTGTGACGACATTCAGTTGATGTCACCTGCTCCCATGGTCGCAGTTGGCAGACTGTAGCTGTTCACCAATCCAAAAGGTAAACAGCCTGCAAAGCAGCACTTCATTCATATTCATGTCTCCTGCGTGATTAAACCACAATGTAACAGAGCTCTTTCAACTGTTTGATTGGCCAGAGGGCTTTACGTCCAATTACAAAGAGGGGTTAAATCACTAACTAGGTGTTCGACACTTGTTGCTTTTTTAGGATATATAATCGGTGGATAATAAGGATCAGGAATGGGATCTCATTTAAAAATTTCAGTAGCAGCTGGCGTGTCCAGATGTGGTGGCATTAGCCTCGGTGGTTAAATTGGAAAGATGGTTTGCATTTATAATCTCAATTTATCCAGGTTACAATAACCCTCACAATGTCCATGCAAAGCTTCTAAAAACTGTGATCAAAGTAAATGAAGTTATCAATATAATATAAATATATATGATATAAATTTATATTTCCTGTTATCCACCATGTCAAAACAATACTACTTTAACCAAATGAGAACTTTACACAAACGAGAAAACAGCACAATTCTGGATCTCAAGATCTAATAAAAAGTTTGAATATATAGCTGATATTTACAAAGTTCAAATTTTGCTTCAGATTTGAACCTTGCTATAAACAGATAGACGCAAGGAAAACAAACAGTAGCTACATAAATAAAAGCAAATTACTGCAGATGCTTTGACAAAGGGTCATCTGGACTCGAACTGTTGGCTCTTTTCTCTCCTTACGGATGCTGCCAGACCTGCTGAGATTTTCCAGCATTTTCTCAAACAGTAGCTCCAGGGCGGCACGATGGCACAGTGGTTAGCACTGCTGCCCCACAGCGCCAGGTACCCTGCTTCAATTCCAGCCTTGGGTCACTGTCTGTGTGGAGTTTGCACGTTCTCCCCGTGTCTGCGTGGGTTTCCTCCGGGTGCTCCGGTTTCCTCCCACAGTCCAAAGATGTGCAGGCTAGGTGGATTGGCCATGCTAAATTGCTCCTTCGTGTCCATAGATGTGTAGATTAGGGGGATTAGTGGGCTAGATATGTGGGCATAGGGCGGGGAGAGGGCCTGGGTAAGATATACTCTGTCAAACAGCTGGTGCAAACTCGATGGGCTGAATGGCCTCCTTCTGCACTGTAGGGATTCCATGACTTGTTAAATACAATTCTGAATGCAAATTATTAGCTCCGAGAGACTGTCTTCTCAATGAAAAATGATCACTTGGGAATAGGCAGTGCATTAATAATGAAATAAAGTATTCCATCCATTCCTATTCACAGCAAATGACTCAATTAATGTACTTGTAACTATGACATACTTCACATGCCTCACTATAATGCTGTTATGCACAGATTATGGTTTAATGACATTGCCGACTAACATATTTATAAGACCATTCGTTGCAACTCATAGGCAGTGTGATGGTGAGGTCCGATGTATTGTACCACCAATATGCTTTAATTAAATCTTTCCTGAACGCTGAATATAGTAAAAGAAAAGCACCGATTTCGCACAGACACAAACAACTATCAAAATGCACCAGGAGCTCAAGAGGCTTAGCAGGCTGCAACTGTAACTAATTACTAATGCATGAGGATCTGAATGTTCCATCCATGAATGTTTGAAACACAACGGCCAAAAGTCCCAGAATCAAGAATTAAATGCTACAGAGAAAATGTGCAACTCCCTCCAGCCAACACCAACTAAGTCTAACCGTCCATTATAGTCCACAGCAACTACAAAAGCAACCCGCATTTATGTAATGCTTTCATAGAATCCATAGAATCCCTACAGTGCAGAAGGAGGTCATTTGGCCCATCGAATCTGTACCAACTCTCCGACAGAGCATCTTACCCAGGCCCCTTCCCCATAACCCCACATGTATTACCTGGCTAACCCCTCTAACCTACACATCTAGAGACACTAAGGGGCAATTTAGGATGGCCACTCCACCTACCTTGCACAAAGATTCCTTCATGAAATGTGGACTCCACTGGCTAGGTCAGCATTTATTGCCCATGAGATAGTGGTGGTGAGCTGCCTTCTTGAACCGCTGCAGTCCATGTGGTGTAGGTGCACCCACAGTGCTGTTAGGGAGGGAGTTCAAGGTTTTTAACCCAGTGACAGCAAAGGAACGGCGATATATTCCCAAGTCAGGATGGTGAGTGATTTGGAGGGGAACTTCCAGGTGCTAGTGTCTCCATGTGTCTGCTGCCCTTGTACTTCTAGATGGTCATGGTCATGGATTCGGAAGGTGCTATCTAAAGAGTGCTAGTGAGTTTCTGCGGTGCATCTTGTAGACGGTGTACTCTGCTGCCACTGTTCGTTGATGGTGGAGGGAGTGAATGCCTGTGAATTGGGTGACAATCAAGCAGGCTACTGGATGGTGTCAAGCTTTCTCAGTGTTGGAGATGCACTCATCCAGGCAACTGGAGATTATTCCACCACACTCCTGTGTGCCTTGTAGATGATGGACAGGCTTTGGGGAGCCAGGAGGTGAGTTACTCACTGCAGGATTCCTAGCCTTTGACCTGCTCTTGATATCACAATGGGGCAGTTAAAACAGGCAGGCTCCAACAACTACCTTAGCCCATCTAGGAATGGAACATATGATGTTGCTGTTACTCTGCACCACATTCTAACCATCTGAGCTAACCAGCCCTTTCAACAGATCAATATCTGAAACAAAATTATTAAAATTCTTCCTGCAGAATTTTTCCTTCCCACAAACTGTTGTAATTACATTACAATCATGACCTGCTGTTCTGAGTTCAGATGGTATCAATCCTGCAATCCCCATAGAAATGCAGCTGACTAATGCAAATTTCACACTCACTAATCAACTGGATTTGCAGCTAGGTGGGCAAGGTGTAAAATACATGCAGATTAATAACCTGTAGATTAGAAGGTTGGTGTCAAGGGGTTCCATTTTTCAAAATATTAGGTATTTGTAACACCTTGTTGCCATTTAGCACGTCGCTGTCTCACCTCAGGTGAGACAAGTAGGTATTAAATGGCAGCTTTATGTAAATAACGGAGCAAGACTCAGGGCCTTAGAGACTAAGTCAAATCATTTAAGTACATGGTAAATAAGAACAGCCCAGCACAAACCATGAGTAATAATACCTGATCTGTACTTCCAAAAATGTCCCTTTTGCCCTATCCTATGTTTTCCACTTAATCTCCAAAGATGTCTTTTCTTTGTGGCAACATTTACACATGTCAGCCATGGCTCAGTTAGTAGCACACTTACCTCTTGAGTCACAAGGATCCAGCTATCTAGCCCAGAGCTTGAGGATAAAAATCAAAGCTGAGACATAGAACATATAGAACATAGAACATTACAGCGCAGAACAGGCCCTTCGGCCCACGATGTTGCACCGACCAGTTAAAAAAAAAAACTGCAGGTTGTCTCCGGTTGTCAGTGGCTGTCCCTTGATTCGAGGATGATGTCTGCTCAGGGTTGCAAGGCTTTTGCCATGCTCTTCATATCTTTGACTGCACACGGACAGCAGCGGCTCAAGAAGAAGGCTCACCACCTTCTCAAGGACAATTAGGAATGGGCAATAAATGCTGGCCTTGCAAGCAATGCCCACATATTTGAAGCAACAACAGAGAATAGATAAAGGAATTACAATGCATATAGTTGAAATTAATTTTCCAAAAAAGGTTTGAAGGAGTTTTTTAAAAAAGTTTCTTCCATGGAAGTGGACAAGGCCACTTAGTAGTGGATTACTAGCCCAGTGACATTACCACTACACCACCATCGCCCCTCAATGCCGCACAAGAGATATGTGACCAAGATAATAAAAGGAAGACTTCACCACCAACAGATGCCTCACAGCACTTTACAGCCAATGAGCTCTTTTTGAAGTGCGGTAATGTAAGGAATATGGAAGCCCATACGTCCGCAGGAAATTTGTCCAAACACCAACAGCAAACAATTAGAAAATCTGTTTCTTGTGAAATTGATAGACATGATTGCGGATGACGACAGTGTCGTTGTCCACTCTTCAGAGATTTGCAAGTCATAGAGGTTCACAGCATGGAAACAGGCCCTTCGGCCCAACTTGTCCATGCCGCCCTGTTAGCCTGATGGTTCTGGTTTGCTTTAAAAGCTAGTCTTTCAGATCTGCTGCTCAGTCTGATGCTGTTTACAGCTCCAAGCCCAGGCCCCTCTAATCCCTCAGGGCCTGATGTTTGGCACCATCTGCATAACCCTCTCCCCAGACCCTATTCCTTTCTCCCTCATATGCTTGCCAAGTTTCCCCTTAAATGCATTCATACTTTTAAATTCACTTCAACCGCACCCTAAGGTAGCAAGTTCCACATACCCAACAGTCTTTGGGTGAAGAAGTTTCTTCCAAATTTCCTATTGGATTTCTTGGTGACTATCTTATTTTGCTGACCTCTAATTATGCCGTTAGCCACAAGTTGAAACATTCTCTCTTGTAGTCACTCCATCAATACCTTTCATACTTTTAAAGACCTCTGTTAGGTCACTTCTCAGCCTCCATGTTTCAAGAGAAAAGTGACCCAGCATCTAAATCCCTCCCTAATGTGTATACCCATGGATTTATGATGTTGTCCTTGTAAATCTTCTCTGCATCCTCTCCAATTCCTCTATCTTTTTTTATCTAATATGGCGATCACATCTGTAAGTGTGGTCTAACCAAGGTCCAATCCAGTTATGCAGTCTTCCTTTGCAATTCTTTCCCCCTAGGAATAAAATCTGTTTAGTTTGTATTTTTTAAAGCCAATTAAACTAACCTGTGGCACAATCTTTAGTAAGAAGTCTCACAACACCAGGTTAAAGTCCAACAGGTTTACTTGGAATCACGACCTTTCGGAGCACTGCTCCTTCATCAGGTGAGAGAAAGGAGCAGCACTCCAAGCACTACTCACCTGATTCCAAATAAACCTGTTGGACTTTAACCTGGTGTTGTGAGACTTCTTACTAAAGATTGTGCCACAGGTTAGTTTAATTGGCTTTAAAAAATACAAACCAAACAGATTCTATTCCTGTGCCCACCCCAGTCCAACGCCGGCATCTCCACGTCACAATCTTTAGCGATTGATGTAACTGTATTCTAAGATCCCTTTGTTCCTGGACTCCATTTGCCAATTGTGCAAGTTTATTAAATGCCCTCTTGCAATCTTTTGCCTTATTGACTCGGTCCCTTCCCACCGCCCAAACGTGATGTCATCCATAACTTTAGAAATAGTGCTCTTGATTTCAAAGTCCAAATCGCAAAGGCAAATTGTGAACAACAGTGGTCCCAGTGTTGAACCTTGAGGAACACCACTGCCCACCTTCTGCCATTCGGAATAAGCACCCTGCGCTCTCACTCTCCACTTCCTGAATGAACCCAGCAAGCAATCCATTCTCCCACATCATCAATCCAGTGCCTTTTTACTGAGTCATTCCCTCTTGACAGCGATCTTAATTTGGTTGTTGCTGCACTGGATTTCAACATGAGGACGATAAATGAAAATTCCAGCTCACCCACATGTCTACAACACAGAGCCAGCAGAGGGATGGGGGTAGAAGGTGATGAGGTCGAGCAGGGTACTGCCACTGCATTGGCATCTCCATCTCCGAGGGATGATAGGCATGCAGCAAACAATCCATTTAGGTTGGGGAGGATCCTCACTTGGTGCACCTTTACTCATGGTTGTGAAAGCCAAGCGTGAGAGGCCTAGGGCAGGATTTTATGGCCTCGTCCGTCCCAAAACCGTAAAACCCCGCCCAGGGTCAATCTTTCAATGCTCCGTCCCCCTCCCCCCACCTGCTCTGATTCCCGTGGCGGGCGGGACAGTAAAATTCCGGCCTTAATTTGTCATCATGCAACACAAAGCCGATCCCATGGACGGAAATTTACAGGCCCGTCTTGGTGAGGGTGGGGTCGTAAAATGCAGTGAGCGGTCCAAATGTCCGTTGATCCCGGCGAGACTGGATAATCCGGCAGCGGGAAAATTCCACTAAGTGTCTTTATATGATGTCACCAAGGAGCAGCATATAGATGAAGTAAAGAAAGGGGAGCAAGGTTAGACCCTTTTAAAGTAAAGTAAAGTTTATTTATTAGTCACAACTAAGGCTTACATTAACGCTGCAATGAAGTTACTGTGAAATTCCCCTAGTCGCCACAGTCTGATGCCTGTTCGGGTCAATGCACCTAACCAGCACGTCTTTCAGAATGTGGGAGGAAACTGGAGCATCCAGAGGAAACCCACGCAGACACGGGGAGAACGTGCAAACTCCACACAGACAATGACCCAAGCCAGGAACTGAACCCGGGTCCCTGGCTCTGTGAAGCAGCAGTGCCAACCTCTGTGCTTGGGTTGCCTTGGAGGACTTGGGAAAACTTGCCAATCTGTATTGTCCTCAATCGACACGGTGGCACAGTGGTTAGCACTGCTGCTTCACAGTGCCAGGGACCCGGGTTCGATTCCCGGCTTGGGTCACTGTCTGTTTGGAGTTTGCACATTCTCCACGTGTCTGCGTGGGTTTCCTCCGGGTGCTCCGGTTTCCTCTCACAGTCTGAAAGACGTGCTGGTTAGGTGTATTGACCCAAACAGGCACCGGAGTGTGGCGACTAGGGGATTTTTACAGCAACCCCATTGCAGTGTTAATGTAAGCCTATTTGTGACACTCAAAAAATAAGCTTAAACTCAAAGGTTCTCATGCTGATCAGATCCAAAGGCTCACGTGATTCCAAAATAAATGATTTCTTTCACAGCCACATCAGCAATGTACTGGAAACACTTGGATACCGTTTGAAAATGAGAAGAACCCAAGCCAAAAAAATAGTGATCCTTTGAAATGATGAACAGTCCGTGTCTTTATTGTACACTGGAGGACTGGGGAATTAATAAATACCAGAAATATATTACAAAGAAGGCATTCCATTGCTCATCTAACCATGAATCAGTTCTTTGCAACCTCTGAGTCAGCTGTGGACACACTTTGATTCCAAGAAATAAAATGTATTTCTTCTGTTTGATAAGGTTTTCACAGACGTTGCCTACATAGCAGCTTAATTACCACACGCTAGCCAGATCTTTAATTCTCTGTCACTTTGAACGCACCAGCACAGGCCGTTGGCTGCCAGCAAGATAACAGTTTGTGCAGCAGCTAGGCGGCCAGTCTGGAACCTGACATTTGATATAAAGTCGCCACTTATGTGACAGCATGAATTTTTTTGGCTTCCTAAAAATACAACAGAGTAACAAATCCAAAGCTGTCTGCTTGCTAATGCCAGCGTCTCCTCTGTCCTTGGCAGTGGGCACGGGTCTGACTCAACACGTCGAGCTATGTTTTGTCCACCTTAAAATTTTGGGAACAACAGACCCATTGACGCAAGCACGGCAAAGGACCAAGAACGTCACAGCGGGGAAATTCACGTCAAATTGATTTTGGTTTTGTAAGCAAAGTTTGTTACAATTTTGGACATCGTTTTAGAAAAAGTGTGTTAGCCGTCAGTATGGAGTGGTGGAAGCAAAAATATTTCGCGTCGTTATTCCCCTTCATTGATACACGATGCAAAGTGCTTCTGTCCTAATCTCACAATGTTAACTCACCCTTTCCTGATTCACACAATGGCTGAGGAACAGGTGGCTGCTTGTAGCCTGTGACTGTGGCCCACCTGCTCTCCAGCCTGAGTGTGAGAGCACTCTGACTTAGCAATTAATCTGCAACACACTTGCTCGCTGACACTCATTGTCACGATTCAAGGCCATTTAAGTTTGAAGTTTATTATTAGTGTCACAAGTAGGTTTACATTAACACTGCAGTGAAGTTATTGTGAAAATCCCCGAGTGGCCACACTCTGGCACCTGTTCTGGTCGCAAAAGGTCGTGAATGTAGCCCAATCCATCACGCAAACCAGCCTCCCATCCGTTGACTCTGTCTACACTTCCCACTGCCTCAGCAAAGCAGCCAGCATAATTAAGGACCCCTCGCACCCCCCGGACATTCTCTCTTCCAACTTCTTCCATCGGGAAAAAGATACAAAAGTCTGAGGTCACGTACCAACCGACTCAAGAACAGCTTCTTCCCTGCTGCTGTCAGGCTTTTGAATGGACTTACCTTGCATTAAGTTGATCTTTCTCTACACCCTAGCCATGACTGTAACACTACATTCTGCACTCTTTCGTTTCCTTCTCTATGAACGGTATGCTTTGTATAGCGTGTAAGAAACAATACTTTTCACTGTATGTTAATGCATATGACAATAATAAAATCAAAATCACTGAGGGAGAATTTAGCATGGCCAATGCACCTAACCAACACGTCTTTCGGACTGTGGGAGGAAACCGGAGCACCCAGAGGAAACCCATGCAGTCACGGGGAGAATGTGCAGACTCTACACAAACAGTGACCCAAGCCGGGAATCAAACCCAGGTGCCTGGCACTGTGAGGCACCATGCCATCCAAGTTTAGCCAGCCAAATTATGGGAGGAAAGCTTGTGCTTGTGGACCCATTCCCCAGAAAGGCCTTGATCCTCGTGTAGTTTGGCCTTAATGCGTCTTTCTCACATTTACAGCTTGATATTCTCCAGAATCAAACTGTGTCTCTTGTGTAAGCACTATGGACAGTATTCTCCTATGCCCCCATCGGTGAGATCAATGGCGGGTGGAGGGGGAGGCAGGGGAGAGAACTAGGTGGAGGGTTCCATAATGATAGTGCGATCTTTTGATTCAGTCCGAAAGTTGGATTGCCATTCCCACTGGAGGCTGGCATGAAACCGATCTGTGACACAGTGGTTAGCACTTCTACCTCACAGCGCCAGGGACCCAGGTTCAATTCCCGGCTTGGGTCACTGTCTGTGCGGAGTCTGCACGTTCTCCCCGTGTCTGCGTGGGTTTCCTCCAGGTGCTCCGGTTTCCTCCCACACTCCAAAGATGTGTGGGTCAGGTGCATTGACCATGCTAAATTGCCCCTTAATGTCCCCGGATGCATAGGCGAGAGGGATTAGCAGGGTAAATATGTGGTGTTACGTGGATAGGGCCTGGGTGGGATTGTTGTCAGTGCGGACTCGATGGGCTGAATGACCTCTTTCTGCACTGTAGGGATTCTATTAACAAAAAGGATACAGATGAAGGCCCAACCGGAATCTCTATCCCTGCCCCCTCCCCCCCCCCCCCCCCATCCCACCCCACACCCCCCTCCCCCACGCCTGATTTTCCGCAACACCAACAGGAAAACACACTGGTCCAGAACACATCTGGATCAATGCTAACATGGCGTGCAGATGCCGGGACTAACCTTAAGGGTGTTAGTCAGTTCATGGGCATCGTACAACTGGTTGGAGGCTTCCAGCTACTAGATCTTGGAGCACCTCATGCAGCACAGGGTGGGCAGTGCTTTATCCACCTGACTCCTTCACCAAGCAGCTTCCAGACAGCGGGAATTCTCCACACAGCTACTTCACCCTCGCTTCGGAACTTCTTCCAGTGACTTTGCCAGGGGATCGGACATTTGTCCTGGGATCGAGCATTCTTCCAGGGATGCCGCCACAGGATAGGGTCCACCAGTTGCAGGTGACAAGGCAGCAGGAAGCACTGTTGGGTGGCAATGAAGTGTTGGAGAGGGAAGTTAAAGATGGCTAGGAGGGCACTGCAGGTGGGGTGTGGGGCCGAGACAAGGGCATTAGTGACTGGGGGTGCAGGAAGGGGTCCCACAGGGGTGCAGTGAGGTGGTACAGGAACGGATGAGGAGTTTGGGCAAGGGATGTGTTGGTTGCTGGGTGTGGTTTGCTCATGTCCAGATGTATGAAGGGGTGGGTGCAGGTGTAAAGTGAAAAGGTAAGCAATGGCCAGGTCAGAAAGTCATAGAATAACTACAGTGCAGAAGGAACCCATTCGGCCCATCGAGTCTGCACCGACCACAATTCCACCCAGGCCCTAGCCCCATAACCCCACATATTTACCCTGCTAATCCCCTTGACACTAAGGGTCAATTTAGTACAGCCAATAAACCTAACCTGCACAGCTTTGGACTGTGGGAGGAAACCGGAGCACCCGGAGGAAACACACGCAGACACGGAGAGAACGTGCAGACTCCACACAGACAGTGACCCGAGGCCAGAATCGAACCTGAGTCCCTGGCGCTGTGAGGCAACTGCGCTAACCACTGTATCCTAAATCTTAAAAATGTTTTGCTGGCAGGTAGTGGAAGGTCCGAGTGTAGGTGTGTAGGGTTGCTGCTTATTGTACAGACTATGATGGACAATAACCTCAAACTGTATTCCTATAATAGTTAAATAGGAATTGGTGTATGTGGAATGTCAAGTGAAGTTTTGTGCAAAGACAGGCAAGCTGCATGGTGTGAGTGGAAGTTGCGGAGGAAGCCAGGAAGAGGTTAGCCTTCTGCTGGGTAGTGAAGGGTGCGACAAGGGGGTGAGAATTGTTGAGAGTGGTCAGAGAGAGGACAAAGACTGTTGCCATGTGTTGTCGAGAGAGCCAGAGAACTGTACTCAACTTTTCTTACCTGTGTGCTCACAACACTCACAAGATAATCTCACAATGATTTTGTGAGATAATTGAATCACAAATGAGTTGTCTCCAGGCCTTGGGGAAGGGGCTGCAGAGATGTTCCCCTAATTAACAGCCTCGGTAATCCCTCGCTACGCCTGGCACAGATCAATTCCGAGGATCCTGACACTGGTTGGGATAAAGAAACTCCCTTTCCACCCTCATCTCTCCCTGCAAGACCTCCAGGGAGACCAAAGAAAACATGTGGCTTGTCTCTGACTCATATTGTCTTGGTTTCTTGTACAACAGCTCCAAGAGCCAAATCTTTCAGAAGGTAACATAATTTTACTTTAATGAGATAAATCTGCACTTTAAATAGACATCTGGCAGACCTACTCCAGAAGTGTGTAGGTTTTGTGGAAGATCCCTGAAATGGATGGACAACTGTCTGGTAAGGTTATAATGAGACCCAGGAGTTAAAATAACCTAACCTTGTTCTTGGCTGCAGCCGTTCTGACACCAAAATGCACCCGCTGAAAACTAGCCCTGAGTTAAAAGTTTTAATTGTGAGTTCCAATTGGAAATCTGTTCAGTAAAGTACAGAACATCCACGATCGGTTTAATTATGGCAGTTTAAAGTGACCATATGTGATGTGTATAACAACACAAAGAAGCACTGGATTAAACTGGCATAAATATTAGTACTGTCATGAAGGAACTCCCAAAGAGAATCCTCAGCGTGTGCACTGACAACATGCACAAAGGAAAAGAAGGAAGAATCGCTTCTGGTAAAGAACGAGATGGAGAAGTGCCCATACAAGAATCAAAGCCGTTTCAATTACCTGAAACACAACGAGAAGGGTTTTGACAAATTACAATAAAAATAACCGTGAGATTTGTAACAGTCAGAAGCACTAACCAGAAGCAAGCACTTAGCAAATGTGAAAAAAGTATGTGAATAATGTTACAGTAAATGTTGCACATGCTCTAGAACAATGAGCAGAAAAACAATTTCTATTTTATTAGCTGTGAAAGAAAAGCAGTGATAAATAAAACATGTTTGGATCAGTTTGTTCTCTGTCCAAATGGATCAGCTTATCTGTGCGAGGGAAGGACATTTGCAATCCAGATGGTACACATGGCTGTAAACATGGTAGATCAGTGGCTCTATAAACTTTCCATATTATTATTTTGGTCTGTTTTTTATTATCTCCAGCCCCAAGATATGTTGTACACATAATCTAAAAAAAATTGATTGATTATATAGCAAGCCATTCTGTACATAACCGAGACGGCATTTTGCGTACCTCCATGAACCTCTAAACATCCATCACTCCCAGTTAGATAAAACATAAATATAGGGTAGAAAAAAAGTTGTTTATGCATTGCCCCAGTAATTTTGTTATGGAACCCTGAGTCAATTAACACAGCAGTTTAAGTCAGAGAGAAGAGAAAGATTCCACATAGAAACATAGAAACCAGAAGTAGGAGTAGGCCATTCGGCCCTTTGAGCCTGCCCCGCCATTCATTTTGATCATAGCTGATCATCAAATTCAATATCCTGATCCTGCCTTCCCCCCACATTCCTTAATCATAGAATCACAAGGTTAAGAAATGTTTCAAACAACTGTACACTACTTAGTATTGCATTTCAAAGATTTCTTTAAAGGTTTTTTTTGCCAAATCCCCGGACAATGTCATCCTCAACTTTATTTATAGCGGTTAAGGATTCCGGATTTGGTCATACCTTCAGTTGGCTAGGTGTCTGAAATTCACTCCATAAACCTCTTTGGTTTTGGTTATCTGACCCAAGATCTCCTCAACATGTTTTGGTGTCATAATGCTCCTGTAAAGTGTTTTGGGACGTTTTCTTCATTGAAGGTGCTCCATAAATTTTAGTTGCTGCAGTCTACAGTTTATCTACCTCGTCGGGTAGCATGTCTGTGAGGGTCATGTAAAATTAAGCCCTTTGTGTAGGTGAAGCATTTTTTGTGCGCCCTCGATGGACCTGGGCCTTTTGTTTCCTCTCTGTTGGAACATCACAGGATATGATATTTCAGTCGTGAACCAGGTCATCAGCCACAGTCCACAGTTCACTTGCCTCAAAGACTCAAAGGCCAACTCTCTCCATTAGAGAGAGACAATTGGTTATTTAGCTTGAGGTCGGCACCGCTCTGCAAGTGTGCGGCACCGTGACCAAGCAGGTCCCCATGAACGACCACTACCTGTATGAGGGCGACTAAGCAACCTTCTGCATTTCTGCCATCTAATTAACTAACCCCCCACAGTAGGGAAACAGGAAATTCTCCATTTCACAGAGTGGGAGTGTCTCAAAAACGGTATCGCAAAATGCCAGGATGCAACAGGTATGAGAAAAACTTCAGAAAAATCAGAAGTTTGTTTTAAGAGAAACATGATGAGATACTTGGACTGCCAGACAACAATGAGCAAACCAAGTTTCCTTAGGTATTATAAATATATTCTCCAAAACACTGTTTATTTTACAACTGGACCCAATTATTTCCATGTATCAGTGGCCTGGAAGGAATCAAAGGCAAAAACATTGAAATCTTTGAGGGTGGTGACTTTGGCAACTGCTGGTAATGTGTAGCCAAGTTCAGCAGGAGGTAAATCCTCTTCTTGGCTCCTGCAGATGTTCTCAACTACCTGACATGACAACCCCAGCCTCCAGCAGCACTGTTCTTCTGAGAGGGAAAGGAAGCTGACCCCCTGTCTATACATCCTGCTATGTGGGTAGTCCCCATTCCTATCTCCAGCCGACTGTTGCTTCCTTCTCTGATGCATCCCTACACTCCCTCTGCCAGCTGCCAGCACTGATTGTCTTCCTTGCCCAGTGCCCAATCTAAAGCAGCTCTGTTACTGCTTATCGTGTGAAGATGTCAAAAATGTACAAAGAGAGAAGTCTCTCGCAACAAGTAGTGTCAGCAAACCCTTCCCGGCGGGAACTGAGAACCAGCTGTGCCTTTATTAATCTCAGGACTCCTGACCTTTCACTAGCCCCATGAAGTGCCAGTAAATCTCAACTCTGTTTTAATGGCGACTTTCCTGAGCCCCAGGAAGCACATGCAGGAAGTATTAAATTCAAATTATCCTGAAATAAAAGCAGCTGCATGTAAATGTTATAATCAGTAACCGTCCTCTCCCAAGGGGATGCCTCGCACACACTTGAACCCACCTTTGGTAAAACTGGAATTGGGCATATTGGGGGACAATTGAGGTTGATTATCAGTAGCTGACATTTTAACCTGTTCCCTCATCCCCCAGTGCCTCCTGCCCTTTCTTGCCTGTCATGGGGGTTTAAAAATCCTCCATATTTTTGTGTCAATGCTTATTCGCCAGCAGTGCAAGATATTAGAAATGAACAGGTTTTAAGCGGATGCAGAGCCGGGGAGAAAGGGATCTGGTTTAGCGAAAAGGGAAAAGTCTGTGATAACATAAGAAAGCAATGATGGTGCAAGGTAAAGAAGGGTGGGATGATGATGGGACTGAGAACAAAACAAAAGATAAGTTTATTTATTAGTGTCACAAGTAGGCTTACATCAACACTGCATTGAAGTTACTGTGAGACTCCCCTAGTCGCCACACTCTGGCGCCTGTTCGGGTACACTGAGGGAGAATTTAGCATGGCCAATGCACCTAACCAGCACATCTTTCGGACTGTGGAAGGAAACCGGAGCACCCGGAGGAAACCCACACACGTACACCGGAAGAACGTGCAGACTCTGCACAGACAGTGACCCAAGCTGGGAATTGAACCCAGGGGTCCCTGGTGCTGTGAGGCAGTAGTGCTAACCACTGCGCCACCGTGCCACCCAAGACAGGTCAAGAGGAGATGTAATAGTCAGGACCTTTGGTCCCCATCACAAACTCCATTCTCTAGTCAACAACTCCATCCCTCCTCCTGTCCATTGTCTGAGGCCCAACCAGACTCTTCTCAACCTTGGAACTGTATTTGACCCCAAATTTTAACAGCATGTCACGCAGACTACCTATGTCTTTCTCTGGCTCTTCCTTGCCTCAGCTCATCTGCTGCAGATGCCTTTGTTACTTATAGACTGACTATTCCAATGCACTCTCATTGGATTTGAGACCAGGGAAAGATCAGTCATGATCTGATTGAATGCTGGAGCAGGCTCGAAGGGCTGAATTTGCCTACTTCTGCTCCTAATTCTTATGTTCCTATGTTCTCCCATCTTCCAACTTTCATAGCCTGAAGGTCATCCGGAACACTGCTGCCAGTGTGCTAACTAGTCTCATTCACCCTGCACTCACTTTCTTACATTGGTTCCCAGTGACACAACACCTCAATTTTAAAACTGTCAACTTTCTCTTCAGATCTCTCCATGGCCTCACCCCTTATCATCTTTGTAATCTCTTCCAGCTCCTACAACCATCCAAGATCTCTATATTTCTCCAATTCGGATCTCTTGCACATCCTTGATTTTTAATGCTCTAACACTGGGGCCCATGCCTTCAGATGCCAGGACTCAAAGCTCTGGAATTCCTTGCCTAAGCCTCCCCTCTCTACTCCCCTTCCTCCCTTTCCTCTCATATTGTGATCAACAAAGCCAATTACAATTCAATTCCAGTCTTGGGTGACTGTTGGTGTGAAGTTTGCACATTTTCCCCATGTCTGCATGGGTTTTCTCCAGGTGCTCCAGTTTCCTCCCACAGTCCATAGCTGTGCAGATTAGGTGGATCGGACATGCTAAATTGCCCCTTAGTGTTCAAAGATGAGTAGGTTAAGGGGATTAATGGGATAAATGCATGGGGTTATGGGGATAGGGCAGGTCTTGGGCCTGAATAAGATGTCCTGTCAGAGAGTCGGTGCAGACTTGATGGGCTGAATGGCCTCCTCCTGCACTGCAGGGATTCTATGATCCTATGATTCAATGAAATCCTGCCTGTTTGACCAAGCTTTTAGTCATCTGCCCTAATGTCTCCCTATGTAGCTTGGTGTCATAATTTGTTTGATAACACTCCTGTGAAGTGCCTTGGGACATTTTATTGTGTCATTTTATTGAACTAGCTAGATGGGTGGAGAACTGGCTTAGCCATAGAAGACAGAGGGTAACAGTGGAGGGGTCTTTTTTCCAGTTGGAGGTCTGTGACTAGTGGTGTTCCACAGGGCTCTGTACTGGGACCTCTGCTGTTTGTGATATATATAAATGATTTGGAGGAAGATGTAGTTGGTCTGATTAGTAAGTTTGCGGACGACACAAAGATTGCAGGAGTTGCGGATCGTGATGAACATTGTCAGAGAATACAGCAGGATATAGATAGGCTGGAACATTGGGCGGAGAAATGGCAGATGGGAATTTAATCCAGATAAATGCGAAGTGATGCATTTTGGTAGATCTAATGTAAGGGGGAGCTATACAATAAATGGCAGAACCATCAGGAGTATAGACACACAGAGGGACCTGGGTGTACAAGTCCACAGATCCTTAAAGGTGGGAGCACAGGTGGAGAGGGTGGTGAAGAAGGCATATGGCATGCTTGCCTTTATTGGACGGGGCATAGAATATAAAAGTTGGCATATGATGTTGCGGCTGTATAGAACGTTGGTTAGGCCACATTTGGAATACTGCGTCCAGTTCTGGTCGCCACACTACCAGAAGGACTTGGAGGCTTTGGAGAGAGTACAGAAAAGGTTAACCAGGATGTTGCCTGGTATGGAGGTCTCAGCTATTAGGAGAGATTGGGTAAACTGGGGTTGTTCTCCCTGGAAAGACGGAGGATGAGGGGTGACCTAATAGAGGTGTCTGAAATTATGAAGGGCATAGATAGGGTGAACAGTGGGAAGCTTTTTCCCAGGTCGGAGGTGACGAACACAAGGGGTCACAGGTTCAAGGTGAGGGGGGCAAGGTTCAACACAGATGTCAGGGGGACGTATTTTACACAGAGGGTGGTGGGGGCCTGGAATGCACTGCCAAGCAAGGTGATTGAGGTGGACACGCTGGGATCATTTAAGACTTATCTAGATAGCCACATGAACAGACTGGGAATAGAGGGATACAAATGAATGGTCTAGTTGGGCACATGAGCGGCGCAGGCTTGGAGGGCCGAAGGGCCTGTTCCTGTGCTGTATTGTTCTTTGTTCTTAAAGGGGCTACGTAAATACAAATTGTTGTAAATGATTACCACAGAATAACAGAGGGTAAAGAAAGCATGGAGTAATCAGGAAAGGCGTGTTTCTCTGCTGTTGCCAGGGAATGTGGTGGAAAAATGGCAGGTAGACCCCTGCACTAATCATGAACTGAGAGGGAAAGAGAGAAAACTACTGACTGAAAAAGTGTTCTCATCTTCACCTCACAGTAATATTGGAAGATGGAGAATGCAAGCTACGCAGCAATTCAAATCCCCATCTAAGAAACCAAAACTTTGTGAAGAACTAAAATCACTATTTATCTTCATCCTTCACAGTTTAGCATGTTTTTGTTGATAAAACTGTTTTGCAAGGATTCTGCGTTACTAAGTGTGTTCGCACATCTTAGCATGTGGTTTTGAGCCAACATCAAATATATCCACTTTTCTGAAAGCAGTTTCATTTGTTCTGAGGCAAAATATACAAGCCGTGCCAATGTTTATCATTCAGACAGGTCTACTCAGGGCTGACAAGAGGAAATAAATGAAGGCTTGCACTAATATCAAGCAATCTCAACCATACCGATTTAAATCTTCAGAAAACTGCATTTCACACATGCTGCCTTTGGAACCAAGATGGGGTGAGGTTGAGGGAGGGGTGGTGGGGAGGCTTGAGGATGGAGTTCGCCCTTGCTCATTAGTAGCATTGTAAACATCACAAGGTGATTTCCTAGAGTAAATGCAATGAGGCTGTAAACTCAGCACAAAGGTCTCAGAGAATTTACCCTCCACAGTGACTGTAATCTTTTCCAGCACCATATATCTTCCCTAGAAATACTCGACAAAGAGACTCCTCCTGTCTATGTTTATGATCTTGCTTATACACGGTGAGCAGAAGAAAATATCCTTCAACTCCAAAAACTCATTAAGGATGAAGGGGTTTTTTTGGTACTAGGTATGGAAATAACACCATGGGGCGGCATTGAGCCCAAACTTTCCCTACTCAAAATCCAGAGAGCATGAGGCTGTCGAGCTCTTTAAATTGGACAGATAGTCTACTGAATACATGAATAGCTGTCGCCTGGTCAAGGTACCAGGAGGCTGCCAGGATAGTGGAGCCATTGCCTCAGTATGCAGAAAAAGTCAAAGGCCCTCCTGGAGGGAAGGCATAGTGAGAAAGTAACTCAAAACCCCAATGCTAGGGTCTACCTACCTTTTTTCTATGATGTTCCCTGGTAAAAGCAACAGTCTTTGCTCTGCCAGATTAATCCATCCTTTCCCCTCCGCTATTCGAAATTTTCTGTCAACTTGCATGTAGACAGTTCCTTTGTTTTATTTATTAGGGTCACAAGTACATTAACACTACAATGAAGTTATTGTGAAAATCCCCTAGTCGCCACACTCCGGCACCTGTTCAGGTACACTGAGGGAGAATTTAGCATGATCAATGCACCTAACCAGCACGTCTTTCAGACTGTGGGAGGAAAGCAGAGCACCCGGAGGAAACCCACGCAGACACGGGGAGAACATGCAGACTCCGCACAGACAGTGACCCAAGCTGGGAATCGAACCCAGGTCCCTGGTGCTGCGAGCCTCAGTGCTAACCACTGTGCCACCGTGCCGCCTTTAACATAGTTCCGAGGCACTTCACAATAAACTGCAAAGGATATAGAGTAGAAGAAACATGGCGAGTGACAATAACATGACATATGAGTCACTGGAGCAAACATTACAAGCAGCTAAAATGAAATCTTTAGCCAACATTGCAAGCAACCAATTAAAAATGGCTACATCTGAGAGTCTTTGCAATCAATTCCATAACATTACATAGTATGTACAACACACCAACAGGGCATTTTGCCCAGCTGTTTCATGCTGAGGTTTACGTTCCACCCTTACATCTGTTGACATTCTTACTGGTGGAAATATAAATAATAATTCACAATTCTTTTTTAGTCCACAACTATTCAAATAATGTTTTGGAGTGGGTCAAAAATGATTTGCTTTCCTTTATACTTTTCAGGCATCTTCATGTTAACACATGGCCATGCTCAACTTAAAAGTCTGAAAGCAAAGCGCGATTTGAAACAAAAAGGTTCAGGATTAAAATCATCAGGTTTGAGGTTGCAGCCAAAAGTAAAAATATAAAAATGTACTTTATTTTGAAAATGTCCTTGAATTCCATTAAAAATACTGAAACATTAAAGGAAATTAAACTGTTTTGCTCCCAAGGAAAACACAATGGCCGGAATCTTATCACTGTTCATGCCGGTGGGATTTTCCCATCCTGCTGCAGCGAACAGAGATTGAGCTAGCCGCCAAATTCTCCGACCTCGTCACAGCGAGAGTGTGGCGTAGACGGCAGGCAAGATTGCGCCCTATGTCTTCACAGCAGTTACCACAATCCCTTGAAGATGTCAACTACCTGTAGAACAACCGATGAAAAAACATCAAATTATATCAGTTTAAGATCTGTCGTAGCTAATGGCTGGGTTTCAATTGTCCATTATGGACAATCTCCAACGAAACAACACTGGGAAACACTGATGTTTACATGGTATTGATGATCACCAACCAGCAGGCTTTTCAGGTGAAAATATCCTTGTATTTTTTTTCCCCCACAAGAAAGTCTGCCAACTTATTCTTACATTACAATTGTAGAAATATTATTCAATCATAGGTCTCCAACCGAAGACATTTGGCCCATTGTTTTGGTGTGCTAGTTCTTTGAAAGAGTTATCCAATTAATGCCACTCCCCTGCTCTTTCCCATATTCCCCTGAACATTACTGCCACCAATACTGCAGAAAATACTTAATGGACCCAGATTATTACCATAAAATCTTCAGTCCTGCCCCCGAACACAGTGTTTTCTAATTTCACCGGGGTGGGACTGGAATTGGGACTGCAATCACACACAGGCATCTTAAGGAGCCAGCTGGCCATTTAAATCATCAGCTGCCTCCACTGAAATCTGGTTTTTGTAGCCCAGGAATGCGAAACTAGATGTGTACATATTAGACCAGGTAAGGGCTGGTCTGAACTTGGTTGATTTGTTTGGCTAGCCAGAGGCATACCTTTTAAGAGGTAAGGTACACCTTTGAATGTGGGAACACCCTTGGGAGAGATAAAGTGCCCTTTGAGATAGGTGAGGCATCCTTTGGAATTGTTAAAAGTAAATGCTATTGTGTATAAACAAAGTTGTGAAAACTCATTGGAAGTCACAAAACTGTTAAAGAGCTGCCAAGCTGTCAAAGAACTGTCAAAGCTGTCAACAAACTGTCAAAACTCATTGAAACTGTCAAAACCCACTGGAACTGTCAAAGCTGTCAATGGGCTTAACTCTGCTCGATTTTTAATTTGAAAACAAAGGTATTTGATATTTCATTCTGTCTATTGATAGACACAAATCAGGAGTGTGATGAAATACTCTTCACTTGCCTAGATGAGTGCAGCTCCAACAATACTCAAGATATTCAACACTATCCAGGACAAGGCAGCCGGCTTGATTGGCACCCATCTGCCACATCTAACATCCACTCTGTCTAACACCTAACATCTCCCTCTAATACATTGGCAGCAGTGTGTACCATCTACATGATTCACTACAGCTCCTTTGACAGCAACTTCCAGTTCCATGGCCTCTACCATCTAGAAGGACAAAGGCTGCAGATGCATGGGAACACCACAACCTGCAAGTCACACACCATCCCAACATGGTATTACATCACTGTCCCTTCTACTGTCACTGAATCATAATCCTGAAACACCCTTCCTAATTGCACTGTGGGCGTACCTGCACCACAGGTACCACTACCTGCAGTAGTTCAAGAATGAATTTCCCAAAGGCAATTAGGGATGGGCAATGAATGTGAGTCAAGCCAATGACACCCACATCCCATTCATGAAAGAATTTTAAAAATAGCCTGAAGGTTATCATTATAGGATTTGTGCTGCAATGATCGATTTTACAAACAAACAATATCACAGCGGGATGTCTGGTAAGTGAGAAGTTTGATTGAGAACTGCAAGTGGTCATGGAGTAGAAAAGTTTGTTTTCATAAGAGATTAGTTGAAGGAATTTCTATGTACTGAATGACTTTTTCAACAGTGAGAGTGTTTTATGTTTATTGATGCTATCAATAGACTCATAACTTTATTTTATGCCAGCATGGCTGGTAAGGTTTGCCTATGGTGGATACTAGGTAGTTGGCATGGAGGGGGAAGGGCAAAATGTGTTGTGTGGAAGGCATGGTTTGACATGAATTGGAACGAAGTTGGCATCGGATTTGTAAACAGCCATTGTGATGCTGAGGAGCAATGATGTTATGAGGAACCATGAGGTTGAATTGAGGGCTATGTGTTGGCCTAGGGGTATATGGGGCCATGGGGCATGAGATGGCATGAGTTGACATGAATGGGACATGGAGGGCACCGTAAGGGAATTGATAGGTGAGGACTGGAGGGTATTTTAAAAATAATTTTTTAAATTAAACTCAACAAAGTGCCGGGGCACAGAGGCAGCCCTTCCACCCAGGCCACATCCACACCTGACAGCCTCCACACACGATTCAGGGATGGCAGGCCCAATCTCTAATCCAACATGCCCACCACCAGTATGATAATAGGAACTGCAGCCTCCCATTTCAAAAGGTCAGATTCGCAGAACCTGGAACTCTCCTGTCTCTGCACACCCGACCCAGGAGCAGAAATCTGGGAAATATGTTTATATGGAATTTCTTTCTCTCTCTCTTTCCCGAGCTCTCCTAACTTCCATCCATTTGTGTTCCAGTCCCCGAGATCAACATTCCGTTAACCATCTCCATTATTTTTGTAGCTGTCCACTTGCTTTTCGTATTTATTTTCTCATGGATGCCTCTGTTCATCCATGTTTCCTCACTACTTCCCATAGGGAAAGTTCTCTGATCAAACTTTCTTCAGCCCCAGAGTGGATGACCTCACACTGAACACCATCTGTCACATGAATAGTAGAAATAATAGGATAAGAAATGAATGGAAATACATTGCAATCTCATATTATGTAACTCAGAATAGAATAATGTCATACGAAGTGACTCATTGTATGCTGTAGCACGTGTATCAAATTATAATTATATAAATTGAATTCACACAACTTACAGGGAAATTTTAACACTGAGATAATCTTCACCGATAGACCGTGCCATACCAATTGAGGTCATGATTTGCAGATGATATTGTCTAGACCAAATTATTGGATTATATACAACTATTCGTTACACTTTTATGCTGTGCTGTTTGGGAGGTCATTAAAACTATTTTCTTCTCAGCTTTCTGCCAAGTGTTTACATAGAGACAGGAGTAGGGACTTAGGGCCCTTCAAGCCTCTTCCATTATTCAGCTAGATCATGACTGATTTAGTGTCTCAGCTCCATTTAATTGACTTTGGTCCACATTCGCCAGTTTTAGTCTTGAAAATTTCATCTGACTCTGTGATGATACTGTGCCTTTAAGAAATGTATTTATATCATGTTTTTTGTGAGGGGTATGTTTAAAATTCAGCCCTGGTTTACCTGGTGCCGATCTGTCTGCAAACCAGGAAGATACAAAAGTCTGAGATCACATACCAACCGACTCAAGAATAGCTTCTTCCCCGCTGCCATCAGACTTTTGAATAGACTTACCTTATGCTAAGTTGATCTTTCTCTACACCCCAACTATGACTGTAACATTACATTCTGCACCCTCTTCTTTCCTTCTCCCCTATGTACTTTATGAATGGTATGCTTTGTCTGTACAGCGCACAAGAAACAATACTTTTCATTGTATACTAATACATGTGACAATAATAAATCAAGTCAAATTTTTAAAATCAGTTCTTTTCTGAGAATACAGGAGAATAATTGATCATAGTTAAAGGGGTGTTTGTTTTAATCTGAGCTAATGATTTTTTGCTCATATTTGGGTTTTTGCCCTGGGGTTTCAGAGTAGGGTTTGATTAAGTTGATTGACAAGAGACAAGAGCCATGTGAATGGGTGGAGTTAAGCTTACAGGGAAAAAACAGGTTTAGTTTCTGCTTGATTTTGAAAGGAGCAAGAGGTGTTTCTCTCTCTCTCTCTGGAGGCTGCTCTTGGAGGGTCAGGAGGCAGGTGTCTCTCTACCTCTCTCCAGAGGTGTTTGAAGGCTCGAGGCCTGCTAACAAGTAAAAAATAATGTTTCTTTGTTAGAAGAGGAGTTTAAGTCTATAAGGAATATTGTTTAAATTGAAATTAAACTGATAGGTTAGCAGTTAAAAGTTGTATCTTGTCATGTTTAAGTATTTCAATTGATAAAAGTTAAGCAAATTTATTTGTTATATTTAAACTGCATTGTTAAAAATAAAGCTTGTTTTGATAAAAAGCTTCTTAGTGTGTCAATAGAATCACCCACCTGGGGTGAAACACCTTAAAAAATAGTTGGAGTCCAGTCTAACTTCATAATATACCTTGAGGTTTCTGATCTGGCCCCTAAGAACTCAACATTCGCAATCTTTTGGCAGAGAGAATTCCAAATTTCCATTATCTTTGTAAGAAGAGATCATAGGATCCCTACAGTACAGAAGGAGGCCATTCAGCCCATCGAGTCTGCACCCACAACAGTCCCACCCAGGCCCTATCTCCGTAACCCCACATATTTACCCCGCTAATCCCTCTAACCTACGCATCCCGGGACACTAAGGAGCAATTTATTATGGCCAATCAACCTAACCCGTATATCTCTGGAGTGTTGGAGGAAACCGGAGCACCCGAAGGAAACCTAGAAAGACATGGGAAGAAAGTGTAAACTCTGCACAAACAGGGACCCAATCCAGATCCCTGGAGCTGTGAGGCAGCAGTGCTAACCACCGAGCCGCCCACCGGATATTTCCTGATTTCACTCAAATAGTTGGCCTGAATTTGAAGAATGAGCTGCCTCATTCTGGAAGCCCTCACCAAAGATAATCATTTTGGGCACTACTGAATCCCTTTATCATTTTAATTACCTTGATTAGATCACCAGCCAACACCCTAACATCACCCAGCCTTCCCCCAGTGCCATTTTCCCAAACTCAAGAGAATACAAGCCAAGTTTATGCAATCCATCCTTTAAATCTGGTATTGCTCTGGAAGTATTTGTGCTGTACCCTCCCCAAGGTCAGTTACTTTTCTCTGAGTTTTGGAACTCAAAACTGAACACTATAATCCAGAATAACTTCTCTTCAAGGCAACTAAAGAATCACTTCCTCATTTTGGAATTACAATCCCCCTGAGAGAAAGACGAACATCCCATTATTCCAAAATGGCAGCTGGACAGCGGGTGGGCACAATAGTTTGGGTGACCAGAGGTCACAGGTTTGCACCCACCATGGAAAAGCTCACCAGCAAATACGTAAGTCATTTGAAAGGGTTTTGGAAAGGGATCATGGGAAGGAAAGGAGGTGTGTCCATGATAGGATTTTTTTTTCGATAACCTTGAAGGACCTTAACATCCTTCTCAATAGTTGATGATGTGCCTTTACATGAGCGAGAAGATTGCAGTTGCTTCTCTGCTCTGGCACTAGTTAAAATGCATTCAGTGTCTCGTTGCTGAACTGGGACACTGGCTTGTATTAGTCCATGATGTCTCTGCCTATTCCGATGATTGCTTCCACCTCCTAACCAAGGCAAGCGGTTAAAAATGATGCCTCACAAGATTCCACTGGGAATGGGAAAGGCACGATGCTCAATTTCAAAGGTCCACCACTCCATTCCCATCGGACGGAGTGGCTTTAAGTTGATTCCTGGATCTTTGTCTATGCAATATTTAGGTAAGTGCAACAAAGTCCAATAGTTGAACCACTTACCACTAGCATGGTACTCCAATTACTGAAATAGAACCATAGAACCCCTACAGTGCAGAAGGAGGCCATTCGGCCCATCGAGTCTGCACCGACAACAATCCCACCCAGTGCCTATTCCCGTAGCCCCACCTATTTACCCTTGCTGATTCCCCTGACACTAAAGGGCAATTTAGCATGGTCAATCCACCCAACCTGCACATCTTTGGACTGTGGGAGGAAACCAGAGCACCCGGAGGAAACCCACGCAGACACGGAGAGAACATGCAAACTCCGCACAGGGAGCCACCCAAGGCTGGAATTGAACCCGGGTCCCTGTCGCTGTGAAGCAGCAGTGGTAACCACTGTGCCACCATGCCGGCCAAATATAAGATCATAAGAAATAGAAACAGGAGTCGGTCATTCAGCCCTTCAAGCCTGTTCCACCTTTAAATAAGATCATGGCTGAACTAACAATCAGAAGTCCGGTCTCCTGCCTTCTCACTGAAACCCTCAGTTCCCCACCTGATTAGAAATGTGTTAGCTGATCTCCTGTCTTCAGAAGGCGGAAGCAGATGCATACCATTGACCTTGGCTCAGGGTAAAACTAATAGACAAATTTATTTCACATTAAACAAATAAATTAGTAATATTTAGTGGAAACAATATCCATGAGCATTTTGTCAAACAACCTATCATGGATATAATTTAATAGATTGACCCTAATGATTGTGCATTCAACAGACATAGAATGATAGAACAGTTATAGCTCAGAAGAAGGCCATTCAGCCCTTTGAGTCTGTGCTGGCTTTCTGAAAAAGCAACTTAGCTGGTCCCACTCACCCACCCTTTCCCACAGTCATGTCATTTTCAAATTGCCTGTCTATATATCTACCACATAAGCTGATGGCTGATAGAATACATCTGTATAACCCGCAAGAAACAATACTTTTCACTGTATACTAATACATGTGATAATAATAAATCAGATCAAATATGCAGTAATCTAATGATACGAGTATTTCTTAACTTAACGAAAAAGATTCTGTTCTTGGTACTTCAGCTCATTCTCTCTCTCTCCAGCACTGTAAGATTCTCCTTAATCAACACTGGCACCTCTTTTCCTTTCTTTCCTTCCCTATCTTTCCTGAACACTTTGCACCCAGGAATGTTTTAGCACCCATTCCTGCCTTTTATTGAGCCGGATCTCATTATTGCCACGAAATCGTCTTCCCAGGTGGGTATCTATGCCAGTAGTTTACCAATTTTATTTACTGTACTTTTACATACAAGCACTGGAAACTGAATTTAGACCGGTTCTGTCTTTTCTCTTAGTCTGGCTCCCCTAGTACATGACTATTTCTTACTCGAGAGCTATCTGTCTCACCAAACCCATTGAGTGCCTTAGAACATAGAACATAGAAAGCCACAGCACAAACAGGCCCTTCGGCCCACAAGTTGCGCCGATCACATCCCCACCTCTAGGCCTATCTATAGCCCTCAATCCCATTAAATCCCATGTACTCATCCAGAAGTCTCTTAAAAGACCCCAACGAGTTTGCCTCCACCACCACCGACGTCAGCCGATTCCACTCACCCACCACCCTCTGAGTGAAAAACTTACCCCTGACATCTCCTCTGTACCTACCCCCCAGCACCTTAAACCTGTGTCCTCTCGTAGCAACCATTTCAGCCCTTGGAAATAGCCTCTGAGAGTCTACCCTATCCAGACCTCTCAACATCTTGTAAACCTCTATCAGGTCACCTCTCATCCTTCGTCTCTCCAGGGAGAAGAGACCAAGCTCCCTCAACCTATCCTCATCAGGCATGCCCCCCAATCCAGGCAACATCCTTGTAAGTCTCCTCTGCACCCTTTCAATGGCTTCAACATCTTTCCTGTAATGAGGTGACCAGAACTGCGCGCAGTACTCCAAGTGGGGTCTAACCAGGGTCCTATAAAGCTGCAGCATTATCTCCCGACTCCTAAACTCAATCCCTCGATTAATGAAGGCCAGTACGCCGTACGCCTTCTTGACCGCATCCTCCACCTGCGAGGCCGATTTAAGAGTCCTATGGACCCGGACCCCAAGGTCCTTCTGATCCTCTACACTGCTAAGAATGGTACCCTTCATATTATACTGCTGCTTCATCCCATTGGATCTGCCAAAATGGATCACCACACACTTATCCGGGTTGAAGTCCATCTGCCACTTCTCCGCCCAGTCTTGCATTCTATCTATGTCTCGCTGCAACTTCTGACATCCCTCCAAACTATCCACAACACCACCTACCTTGGTGTCGTCAGCAAACTTACCAACCCATCCCTCCACTTCCTCATCCAGGTCATTTATGAAAATGACAAACAGCAAGGGTCCCAGAACAGATCCCTGGGGCACTCCACTGGTCACTGACCTCCATGCAGAGAAAGACCCCTCCACAGCCACTCTCTGCCTTCTGCAGGCAAGCCAGTTCTGGATCCACAAGGCAACAGCCCCTTGGATCCCATGCCCTCTCACTTTCTCAAGAAGTCTTGCATGGGGGACCTTATCGAACGCCTTGCTGAAGTCCATATAGACCACATCCACCGCTCTTCCTTCGTCAATGTGTTTGGTCACATTTTCAAAGAACTCAACCAGGCTCGTAAGGCACGACCTGCCCTTGACAAAGCCGTGCTGACTACTTTTGATCATACTAAACTTCTCTAGATGATCATAAATCCTGTCTCTCAGGATCCTCTCCATCAACTTACCAACCACTGAGGTTAGACTCACCGGTCGGTAATTTCCCGGGCTGTCCCTGTTCCCTTTCTTGAATATAGGGACCACATCTGCAATCCTCCAATCCTCCGGAACCTCTCCCGTCTCCATCGACGATGCAAAGATCATCGCCAAAGGCTCCGCAATCTCCTCCCTCGCCTCCCACAGTAACCTGGGGTACATCCCATCCGGTCCCGGTGACTTACCAACCTTGATGCCATTCAATAGTTCCAACACATCCTCTTTCTTTATGTCCACATGCTCGATCCTTTCTGTCCACTGCAAACCAGCAGTACAACCACCCAGATCCCTTTCCACCGTGAATACCGAGGTAAAGTATTCATTAAGCAGCTCCGCCATTTCTAACGGTTCCGCACAAACTTTTCCCCCTTCACCTTTTAAGGGTCCTATGCCTTCACATCTCATCCTTTTACTCTTGACATATTTGTAGAAAGCCTTGGGATTCTCCTTAATCTTACCCGCCAAGGCCTCCTCTCAGCTGTTACATTCTGGTGCCTGCCTCATCCAGCCTATACAAATCCCACCTCCAGCAAAACTGGTCCCAGGGTGCCAGGAATTGAAAGCCTTCCTTCCTGCACCATCCCTCCAGTAAGGAGTCTAACAACACCAGGTTAAAGTCCAACAGGTTTATTTGGTAACAAACGCCACTAGCTTTCGGAGCGCTGCTCCTTCTTCCATCCCTCCAGCCAGACATAATCTTATGCTCACTGGCATGCGGCACTGGGTGCAATCCAGAGTTTAGTATTTTCGAGGTCTTGCTGATTTATTTCTTTTCTCTCTCTTTATAATCTACCTGAAGGGCCTCCTCCCTCCTACTAGCTGTATAATTGGTGCTGATATGGACCTTGACCTTCGGCTGTTCACCCTACCCCCCTCAGCATGCTCTGCAAATGTAAAATTAAACTCTATTTTGTTGCACCACAGACCAAACTGCATATTGTTATCAGATAGAATTCTTGTACCTTCCAGAAAGGGCCAGCAGGCACCAAGTTGAATCCGAAATGTGCTATACAGTAAAGTTTATTTATTAGTCACAAATAAGGCTTACATTAACACTGCAGTGAAGTTACTGTGAAATTCCCCCTGTCGCCACACTCCAATGCCTGTTCGGGTCAATGCACCTAGCCAACACGTCTTTCAGACTGTGGGTGGAAACCGGAGCACCCGGAGGAAACCCACACAGACACGGGGAGAACATGCACACTCCACACAGACAGTGACCCAAGCCGGGAATTGAACCCGGGTCCCTGGCGCTGTGTGGCAGAAGTGCTAACCACTGTGTCACCGTGCCGCCCCGTGTCGTGCCGATCATGTGTGATCTTATACACAGAATGTTCGCAGGTATACGCAATCCTGGTCTCCCCTTTTCAATATGAACCAGCGCTTAATAATCAGGAGTGAAGCCCAGGCTGGATTTTTTTTCCCTTAGCCCTGAAGCTAATTGTAGTTCTCCTAATGGTACTTACGATGGATCTGTTCTGGAACCCGGGACCTTCCTGATTTGTACGGATCAGTGACACAGGGTAGGATCTTCTGATCCCGCCAGCGGGAGGAAGCTTGGCAGGCGGGGGGGGTGAAAAATGAGTTTCCCGACAGCAGAATAAACTTCAGCGATTATATTCTCTGTGCTCTAAAGGCAGGTTAAAGGTGGTAGACCTTCCCAACAAACAATGTCAGGAAGCCTTTTTGCATGTACTGGCATGGCATGTATGCTCATTAAAAGGCCACCTCACCACAGTTAAGCACCACCTCCAAATTAAGTTCCCCGCCAGTGAAAAAATTAGAACGTTCGCATTTACAACAGCACAGCTGAGACCAAAACGTTGTCTGATTTCAAGAAATTAGATATAGCTCTTGGGGCTAAAGGGGTCAAGGGATTTGGGAGGGATCCGGATATTGAATTTGATGATCAGCCATGATCAAAATGAATGGCTCGAAGGGATGAATGGCCTACTCCTGCTTCTAGTTTCAATGTTTCTATAACAGGCGTGCACCCGGCACTGCAGACTCTCTTCCATGTGTAATGGTGAGTTGCTGTCCTTAATAGGCAGCATCTGTAAATGCCAGCATATGCATGAGACTGGGTGGTGGCAGTGCTGTTGGCAGGGAAGAGTGGAACAGTTGCTGGGCAAAGGTGGAAGGGATAGTGCGCACTGTGCCGGTGACCTTTAGATTAGGACCTTTGACCCTATGAGGTTGTGGTGAACCACTGTTACTACATGTATGTGCCTGGACACACCCATGCTGCACCTGGCCCGAGACTCCTCCCTTTCCACCTGAGACACCTCCCTTTCCACCCAGGGTGGGGTATAAAGGTGATGGTCCCCCCTCCTCGCCTCAGTCTAGACCAGGTCAGCTACAAGGGTGTGCTCCTGTTCTCTGTGAATAATAGCCTATTATTTTCCCTCACTCACAGGAGTCTTCGTGTCGTAATTGATAGTGCATCAGAGGCAACGTAGGGGACAGCGGTTTCCTGCTTGCCAGGGCCATAAGAAATGGCGATGTCCTGGTGGGCTGCTTATTTAATGATCTGAACAGTGCAAGACTGTGTGCAGTCGGCCATTTCTCCCCATCCTCCCCAAACCCCTCCCCCCCCCCCCCCCCCCACTGCCCCCCTCCCCCCCACAACAGAAATCACTCCTACCCTCACACCTGCCACGAAACCTAGACTCCAGAACGGAAGATCCCATAGTTGAAAGTGACGCTGTCTTCTTACTGAACCATCAGGCAAGTAGAGATTATTCAGGCAACATGTGGCTCCATCACAATACTCCAGCTGCTGACCTCCTTCGCCATCTGTAACTATGGGTGGGATTTTCTGGCCACGCTCGCCCCAAAACCCGAAAATCCCACCCAAGGTCGACGGACCGTTGCATGGTCCGCCCCTCCACCCACTACGATTCCCGTGGCGGGCAGGATCCCTTGTCTTTGTGGTGACAGTAACAGGTTCCCGCTTGCCATTGCTTGCAAAAAAAATGCCTCCGCACTGCTCCTAACGGCAGCCAGCTAATCATCAAGTAAGATAGTGTTGAATGGTCTTTTGTATTTTAACTTTTTGTATTTTACAATTTTGTCTTTTAAAAAGCATTTAGACAGATGGGTACAGAGGGATAAGGGCCAAATGCGGACAACTGGGACTAGCTTAGTGGTTAAAAAAAAAGGGCGGCTTGAACAAGTTGGGCCAAAGGGCCTGTTTCCATGCTGTAATCCTCCATGACTCTATGGTAGCACAGCCTCTGACCCTCAAAGGTTTTCAGTTGTTTAAAGTTAAAGTTTATTTACCAGTGTCACAAGTAGGATTACATTAACACTGCAATGACGTTACTGTGAAAGTCCCCTCGTCGCCACACTCCAGCGCCTGTTCGGGTACACTGAGGGAGAATTTAGCATGGCCAATGCACCTTACCAGCACATCTTTCGGAAAGACGGAAGGAAACTGGAGCACCCAGAGGAAACCCACATAGACACGGGGAGGACGTGCAGACTCCACACAGCCAGTGACCCAAGCCGGGAATGGAAACCTGGTCCCTGGCGCTGTGAGGCAGCAGTACTAACCACTGTGCCACCGTGTCGCCCTGGTACTCGCACATCGGACAATGCTGGCTAATTCAATTGCCATCCTCCCTCAGAAAGACAGCAAGCAGAATGTCAGTTTGATAATGGGGATCTCTGTCCTTCAAATAGGTGTTTGGAGACAGGGGTCTCCCTACACCAGAGTTGCACCTGCCACGTGTTCTGACAGCGAGCCAGTGTCACACATGTTCATGAGCTTTCTGCCATGGTTCAGGTGACCAGCTCCTTCCCACACCCGATTCCCAACTTCTTCTGGATCCGCAAACCGATTTATCAATTGCAGGACCAAAATCCAGCCCAATGTTTCAGACAAAATGAAGGCGCTATATGTATGATGCCTCTAACGTAGCAAGGCAAATGTCCAGCGTCAATTCCCAACCATTCACAAGAAAGCTTGGCCTCAGTCTTTCCCCTGGATACCAATAGAGGGTCATTGTTTATCATGTAGTTGTTTACACTTTGTCACTTCCTGGTTGTTTTTAGTGCCAGTTTCCTTTCCATTGCCACAGCGAGCTGTTTCTTATCTGGTTACACACATGGGCCCCAGTAATAACATTAGCTGCCAGGAGTTTGTAATAAGGATCAGCAGTCTGCTGGAACACTGGCCACACTAAATATTAAGCAATGTGAAAAATTAAATCAGAAGGAAAATGAACTGCTCAAGGAAGTTAATAATCCAACAATAAGTTACCACAGTTTTTGAGGATGTAATAAATCTCAGGCTTTAAATAACAGACACAAATTTCCAAGGTCAAACTTGATTTAATAAGCTGAAACGAATTTGCGTAGTAATTTAATGAATAAAATTTTTTGCATCATTTTATTTATAGAAACAAATGTAAAAATAGACAGAAGGAAAATTGAATTAGTACAATCCAGTTTTAGAAAATGTGAGCTTTTGCCGTTAACCAATTGCTAAATCGTCGCACTAAATCTGTCCAGCAACTTTTATCGTGAGCAATGAACATTTTTTACGCTCCCCGTCCTCGATAACACAGGCTACTCAGACAGAAAACCACCATCTGCACCCACAATGACCCAAAGCAATGTTGCTTCTGCAATGTGTAGACTCTGCCCTTTTTAAATTGAAACAATAAAACAAGGGTCTGAGTGATTTAGTCAGTTAGCTCTTTGTTTTTCCACCTCTGGGACCTGGGCTCAAATCCAGCTCAGATCAGTAGGCTGAAAGGCTCTTTCTATCTGCTCTAAGAGTCCTGAATGATATGAGTTCACCTCGGCAGTTTCAACCCAATCCAGCACAAAACCACCTAGAATTCTCCATTCATCTGTGCAAAGTCAGTCATTTCACTTAAAAGCATCATTAGAATGGTTTGTGCGGTAAATGGAAATAGTTTGAGATATGCCAACACCGGCTCTTTAGAATGAATGATCCTGTAGTTTGTCTTTATTAGCACAAAATATTGCCAATGAAATGGTGACGATTGGCTAAAATACTAGTTTATTTATTAGTGTCTCGAGTAGGCTTACATTAACACTGCAGTGAAGTTACTGCAAAAATCCCCTAGTCGCCACACTCCGGTGCCTGTTCGGGTACACTGAGGGAGAATTTAGCATGGCAAATGCATCTAACCAGCATGCCTTTCAGACTGTGGCAGGAAACCCAAGCACCCGCAGGAAACCCATGCAGACATAGGGAGAATATGCAAACTCCACACAGACAGCGCTGGGAATTGAACCCGGGTCCGGCGCTGTGAGGCAGCAGTGCTAAACCACTTTGCCAACAAATAGCTATTAAGAGACCTTGGAGCTAAATTTGTTCTGTTCAATTTTACTGGATTTACGATTTAATAGTTTCAATTTAAAATGTTACACAGAGATTTTTCTTGTTTATTTTCACAATAGTACAAATTTTAGGTTTCCCTGTAGGATGTCATTACCTTTTCACTTCAAGAAAATGCTGACAACTTGCTAAGATGCAGCATCTAATCGAGGCAGTAGGAATCATGAAGGTATCACATAGAAAGTTTATCTTTCCGCTCTGAGAGGATTCTACTGGATCTGTGCAGTGTGTTTCAGATGCTGACCTTTTGGAACATCACAGACACAAATTCACACCTCAAAATCCTTCTGTGACAAAACTAAAGGTTTATTCATTAGTGTCACAAGTAGGCTTACATCAACACTGCAATGAAGTTGCTGTGTAAATCCCCTAGTCGCCACACTCCGACACCTGTTTGGGCACACTGAGGGAGAATTTAGCATGGCCAATGCTCCTAACTACCACGTTCTGAAAGAACGTGGAAGGAAACCAGAGCACCCAAAGGAAACCCACACAGACACGGGGAGAATGTACAAACTCCACACAGACAGTGACCCGAGGCTGGAATTGAACCCGGGTCCCTGGCACTATGAGGCAGCAGTGCTAACCACTGTGCCACCTTCACATGATACATCTGTGAGTATCATAAACTGTGGTGGTTCAGTCGACCCAGGATATAAGATGACACCATTTCTCCATCTTGAAAAATCTTGTTTTTGTAAATACTGGGCGTATAAGCCCACCCCCTACCTGTCAAAGCCAAAACGTAGTCATTAGTACTCAGCCTCAATTTTTCACCTCAAAAATGAAAGTTTTAGTTGTTCCTAAACAACAAGTACAAGGAATCAAAGAGGTGCTGCAAAAATATTGTGAAGATGTGTGGGGAGTTTAAGACATGCCCACTCTTTGTGTCAGATACCGATGGCATTTCAATATAGCGACCACCCACATCAGTGGTTCAATTTTATACACATCGTGTAAGTTGACCCCATTTTTGGAGCTATTTTGCGAGGCTTCAAATGTTGACTTATAGGCAGGCAATTCAGGAGTGGGAAGAATGACAATTCCACATTATAATTATTAGAGAAACTACTTCTCACTACACTTATATGCACGAGTTTCTGTATATGTGCATATTATATGTGTGTATGTACATAGATGTGAGTGTGCGTGTGTGGGTGTGAATACAGAGCACCAAAGAGTTCACTCCAGGTAAAATTTAAAACTTCCCTTCATGGGGTGAGTCAGAGCACGAGTATTCCTCCAGTACCATATGTAAATGCTGCCCAGTTGACCTCTTTTTCATACCTGTATCTCCCCTCCTCTCCTCTGGAACAATCATTTCCTTTCGCCCGTCCCTCCATTTACATTGGATCTGATGAAAGTCACAGGGTTATTTGAGTTTGAATCATTTCCTGCTAACAGCAGCCTATTGGTGAGGCCCAGTCTTTGAAATCAACTGGGGTTCTCCTTAGCACTCCCAGATGTGTCATCTGCTCACTCGGCCACTTTTGCAACCAGGGTCTAAACTTCACACCCAAGTCTTTTAGTTATAGAGGTTTACAGCTTGGAAACAGGCCCTTTGGCCCAACTTGTCCATGCCGCCCATTTACCGTTAAGCTAGTCCCAATTGCCTGCGTTTAGCCCATACCCCTCTATACCAATCTTACCCATGTAACTGTCAAATCAAATCAAATCAAATCAAAGTCTAAATGCTTTTAAAAAGACAAAATTGTACCCGTCTCTACTACTACCTCTGGTAGCTTGTTCCAGAAACTCACCACCCTCTGTGTGAAAAAATTGTCCCTTTGGACCCTTTTATCATCTCTCACCTCTCATGCCCTCTAGTTTTAGACTCCCCTACCTTTGGCAAAAGATGTTGACTATCTACCCTATCTATGCCCTTCATTATATTATAGACCTCTATAAGGTCTAAGCCTAAGCCTCCTATGCTCCAGGGAAAAAAGTTCCAGTCTATCCAGCCTCTCCTTATAACTCAAACCATCAAGTCCTGGTATCCTCCTGGTAAATCTTTTCTGCACTCTTTCTCGTTTAATAATATCCTTTCTGTAATAGGGTGAGCAGAACAGTATTCCAAGTATGGCCTTACCAATGTCTTGTACAACTTCAACAAGACGTCCCAACTCCTGTATTCAATGTTCTGACCAATGAAACCAAGCATGCTGAATGCCTTCTTCACCACCCTGTCCACCTGTGCTTCCACTTTCAAGGAGCTATGAACCTGTACCCCTGCACATGTATTATTTCAATCTCTCTGACAACGGATTGACATTAAAAAAAAAGATAAACTTTGATCTGATCTATAAAATTGTTTTATCCCAGGATATGATAAGAGTGATCAGGCAGGATCAGAGTTGCTTTGTTCAACTGGGAACATTCATATCATTGACATAAAATAAATCTAACATAAAGCTGTCCTATTTTGGTGGGTCACTTTGAATAGGATCATTTCCCTTGTATTGTCTCCCACAGCCCATGGCAGAACCTTCCACCCTGAACCGAAGGTTGCCAGCTCTGGTTGAACGCATTCCTGGAGATCTCATCGTGTAACTTCCAATCCCCAAGAGTCCTGCCCTCACACTCCTATTATCAATCACCTAAAATGTCCATTTTACCCTTTCCCCTACCAATTGGAAAACAAACATAGAACATAGAATAGTACAGCACAGGGGCAGGCCCTTCGGCCCCCAATGCTGTGCCAAATATGATGCCAATTTGAGCTAATCCCTTCTGCCTGCCCTTGGTCTATATCCCTCTATTCCTTGCATATTCATATGCATATCTAAAAGCCCCTTAGACGCCCCTATCGTATCTGCCTGCACCACCATCCCTAGCAGCATGTTCCAGACACCTACCACTCTCTGTGTAAAAAACTTACCCCTCACATCTCCTTTGAACTTTCCCCCTCTCACCTAAAGTGCATGCCCTTAAGTATTAGGCATTTCACTTCCTGATTTGCTGATTCTTCACTGACTGTTCAAAATGTCATTTTTTAAAAAACAATATCCAACATTTTTACAGCCAATAAACGAACTGTGACAAAAATTGATCCTCTGTTCCTGGCTGTTTTAATGCTTCTATGATATTCCTCCTGGCTTACTCACTGCACTGTTCCCGAGATGAGGGGAATGTGAATCTCCAGATAAAGCTTCAGTTTGGCTGTTGAGATCAATATTTTGATTAAGATTGTTAATTCAAGAATCCAACCCTCCAGCACCCTCACTCCCCTAAACCTTCCATTAAAAATCAACAAAACGCTTCCTGAATATTATATTAAGTGCTCCTACTGTCTTATTCTATTATTGGTCAATGTGTGCAGACTGTAATGGATTCCCATTCTCTTTTTGAACTGTTTTCCTGCCCTTTTATGTCCCTCTTTTATTTGCAAGCACTTTGAAACCAAATGAATCTCACCAACTTCCCTTGTTCCAGCGATAGAGCGTAATTTTAAGTTATTTAATTTTAAATATATTTCTTTACATGTTTCAGAACTTTAGTTTCAAATCCTGAAGTGTTGCATTCAGATAACAATGTTAAAGAAAAAGTAATGTAAGTTCCTTAGTTATTAATCCTGAACTTGTCTCAGTGTGTGGCCTTTAAAATTAGTTATCTTGATGGAAGGATGAATAATGTTTAATAAATTCTCTTTTCAGTTCTGTTTTCTGTACATCAAACAGCAATAAACAAGCAATGTTTTTAGGAATGTGTAGCCTATTACTGGAGCTATTGCCTCTGATATGTTAGCTAATGGGGATTGCAGACTGGAAGGTAACAGTTAAGTAAGCAGTGCCCTGATAAACCTGTAATAAAATCACAATAAGGATGTGATATGTTAACATACAGCAAGGTTAGTTTGTTGGAATTAGAGGCGGGATTTTATGACCTCATTCATCCCAAAACTGTAAAATCCCGCCGGAAGTCAATGGACCTTTCCGTAGTCCGCCCCCTTGCCTGCTCCAATTCCCGTGGCGGGCCAGTAAAATTCCGGCCATTATTTTCTCTCAGGATGTAGGCAATGCGAGGAAAGCAGGGTTTATTAAATATTTTTAATCACCCCAAGAAGGTGATGATGGACCTTCTTGAATTGCTACAGTCTTGGCAGTGATGATCCTCCCATTATATCCTGGTGAGAGAGGAAAGATTTGAAAGGGGCCTGAGGGGCAACTTTTTCACACAGAAGGTGGTGCATTTATGGAATAAGCTGCCTGAGGAGGTGGTAGAGGCGGGTACAATTACAACATTTAAAAGACAGGTGCATGGATAGGAAACATTTAGAGGGGTATGGGCCAAACATAGGCAAATGGGACTAGTTTAGTTGAGGAAACCTGGTTGGCATGGAGGACTATATTTCCATGCTATATATCTTGGACTTTATGAAGCAGAGGATTCCAGGACTTTAATACAGTCACATCCAGTTGTGAACAGCGGTTGACAATTAAACAACTAATCAGAGAAGGAGGCCCCTCCACAAACATTCCCAAACACAAAGATAGGGGGGAGGAGTCCAACACATCAGTGCAAAAGATGGCCCTGAAGCAATTGCAACCACCTTCAGCCAGAAGTGTTGAGTGGATGATCCACCTTGGCTTCCTCTTGAGGCCCCCAACATCATGGCCGTACCCTCAGCCCCTGGACATGCTGTCAAATATGAAACTATCTGGAGATGACCAAGACCCAGTGCCAGCAGATGGTCACTGACATCTATACCCTCATCGCCAAAGACCTTGCACCTCACAGCACTGCTCACTATGCCCTCCCAGTAGCTTTCAAAGTTACTGTGGCCTTGAACTTCTTTGCTGCTGGGTCCTTCCAAGGATCATCTGCAGATCATAGTGGCATCTCAAAAACACCTTCATCTCACCAATCCCGTTGCCAGATCTGGAGAGCGCATTCATGGAATAACAGAAATGACTTCACCAAGACAGAGGGTTTCGCTTCCTTCATTGGCTTACCCCACGGTGCACCCACATGGTCATCAAGGCACCTTGCAAATGGCCAGTGAGGTCCATCAACAGGAAGGGCTTTCACTCGTTCAATGGAGTAACCAAGTTTCATTATGTATTCTTGGCTGAGAGCCCATTAGAATATTAGAACGCTAGAACCGCTGCTCCCCAAAGGAAACATGCTTTGATTGACAGATCAGGTGCTCTGATCTGTGCGGGTCCATTTCACAATGTTTGTTTACACGTGTTAAGTGGTTTCAAGGGTTTCTAGTTTTTGAGATTTCAAAGAATCTGAATGATTTGCATTTTTATTAGCTTGTACTTCAGCTTATTTTCCAATAGGAGAAACTTCTCAATTAATGACTTTTTTCAAGGGTTTTTTAATATATTCTACTTTACTCAGCAGGATTCATTAATTCTGGATAATGTACAATGGTTCAATGGAGAGAGAAGTACTAGAAGTGCCATAGCTTGACATTGAGGGCATGAGGGAGTGGAAGGAAAAAGATGGACATCGCTGCATAAGGAACCTGAGGAGTGGGTAGAGAAACATGGGGGGGATGAAGGGCCATAGTGGGTGGGTGGACAAGCAAAGATTCATGAAGGGCTGTGGGATACTTGGAAGAGCAGAGGTTAGAATGGGGCATTCAGGGTGGTTAGGGTGTAACTTGGCAAAGGGGCATGAGGGGAATGTTTTAAACTTTCAAAAGGTCGCTGCTTGCAGACTTGGGTTCTTGACTCCTCTCAGAGTCAATGAACCACGACTGTTTAAAAATCTGGACCGACTCCATGCAAATGGAGGAGGAGTGAGAGATACCTATGTCTGCAGTGAAGATGGCCAGTTCAGGGGTGCAGGACGTGGGCTTCTGACAGAAAACAGCTGCGACCTTTAAATGTCTCCCGAAAATCATAGAGTCTTTAATGGGGTCAGGTCTCCTCAAATGGTGGCCCACCCACCATTTCTAAAGGGTTCCCGAGATGACTCGGTGAAAATCCAGGCCTAAATGTATCCACACTTCAGCTGAACCACCTCTGTCCCCACTAGCTCTGTGAACAGGATATCTGTCTCCACATCCATTAAGGGCTTCCCTATGCAGTAATCTGAACTCCAACGAGCTTCCCCGCGGAGAGCAGGGTCCAATATCAGAACCAGTTTCTGTTTCCTGCCTGATTGGTAAAAAATCAACCCAGACTATTAGAAGCTCCAAGAGACAGAGGCCCTGCTGAGAAAAGAGACACACTATCAAAGCTTTTCATGTTGTCGTCATCAGGACAAAGAGGCAAGGTAAAGGGAACAACAATTTTTACTGCAAGTGGACTCTGATTGGTAGAGGCGTTGCCATGGAGAATGCAGCAGAAAACAGTTAACTGTTAATTGCCAGCTTCTGTTTCAAATTCAAACTAGGCAGGTTGACTCTGATTGGTCAAGGCATTGCCATGGGGAATGAACCAGGGAAAGGCTGTTCCTGAAGCTTCTGTTTAGTTGGAAAAAGTATAATGTGTGGACGTACTCCTTCCCTCTGCAAAGGAGAGGGCCCCGTGTGTGAATATATCTGGCTTCTAGAATGTACAAGTGAGCCATACTGTGAGCCTGACTGACAATCTTAAATTGTTTTTCACTGTAATCCTTAGCACAATCAGGATTGTTTAGCAAATGTTGTCCAATCAGAGTCCAGTTGCCAATCAATTAGCACTCTCTTCTCATGAAATATAAATTGTTGTTTCCTTTACTGTTGGTTTATCTTGAGAAGCTGCCCTGATGAGTGCAAGATGAAAAGCTTTGATAGCATGTCCCTTTTTTCAGTAATACTCAAGTTCTATACTACCAAATCATAGAAACTCTACAGTGCAGAAGGAGGCCATTCGGCCCATCGAGTCTGCACCGATCACAATCCCACCCAGGCCCTACCCCCATATCCACCTGCTAATCCCTCTAACCTACACATCTCAGGACACTCAGGGGCAATTTTAGCATAGCCAAACAACCTAATCCACACATCTTTGGACTGTGGGAGGAAACCAGAGCACCCGGAGGAAACCCACGCAGACACGAGGAGAATGTGCAAACTCCACACAGACAGTGACACAAGCCAGGAATCGAACCCAGGTCCCTGGAGCTGTGAAGCAGCAGTGCTAACCACTGTGCTACCGTGCTGTCCTTAATGACTTATTAACTTAGGGAATAGTAAAAGGGGAGAGATTGATAGGTCAGGGGAAATAATTAATTGAGTGATGTTAAAGCCAATGTTAAGTCCAATGTTCAATGATGACAAATTGAATTCAATCCTTTATCCTGGTGCTCCAAGACATGTATATATTATCTCCCCTGTACAATAATAAAGTCAATATAGGATTTTATAGTGTAATAGGCTGTTTGCAGATAGTTGCCTCCCTATATGTGATTCTAGATCATGTGGTACCAGTGGCTTAATTAACTGCTGAGCTCAGCATGGAATTTCACCTGCTTACAACAACACAGACTTACTGGTGTGGCACCAAATTCAGAGCACACGGTAGGATAGAGTATAAAGGAAGAAATAAAGGGAGCTTGTCAGAAAGGAATAGCATTAATCATAGAAGATTTTAACTTGCTGATAGAGTGAAAACATCAGGGCGGCACGGTAGCACAGTGGTTAGCACTGCTGCTTCACAGCTCCAGGGACCTGGGTTCGATTCCCGGCTTGGGTCACTGTCTGTGTGGAGTTTGCACATTCTCCTCGTGTCTGCTTGGGTTTCCTCCGGGTGCTCCTGTTTCCTCCCACAGTCCAAAGATGTGTGGGTTAGGTTGATTGGCCATGCTAAAATTGCCCCTTAGTGTCCTGAGATGTGTAGGTTAGAGGGATTAGCGGGTAAATATGTAGGGATATGGGCGTAGGGCCTGGGTGGGATTGTGGTCGGTGCAGACTCGATGGGCCGAATGGCCTCCTTCTGCACTGTAGGGTTTCTATCTATGATCAGCTGGTCAAAGGTGGCATAGATGAGGATGATGTGGCGATGCCGGCGTTGGACTAGGGTAAGCACAGTAATTCACGGGCATTCAGCCTCTGATCTTCGGGTAAGCGTTCTCCAAGGCAGCCTTCACGATACACAACAACGCAGAATCACTGAGCAGAAACTAATAGCCAAGTTCCGCACACATGAGGACGGCCTCAACCGTTCATGTCACACTATCTGTAACCCCCACGACTTGCCTGGGCTTGCAAAATCTCGCTAACTGTCCTGGCTGGAGACAATACATACTTCTTTAACCTGTGCTTAACCCTCTCTCCACTCACATTGTCTGTACCTTTATGACTTGATTACCTGTAAAAACTCGCATTCCAACCATTATCTTGTAAATTGAGTTTGTGTCTATATATGCCCTGTTTGTGAACACAACTCTCACTCACCTGATGAAGGGGCAGTGCTCCAAAAGCTGGTGCTACCAAATAAACCTGTTGGACTTAAACCTGGTGCTGCGAGACTCCTTACTATAGATGAGGATATCATAGAATGTTTTGGGATAGTAAGAAGTGACTTAATTGCAGCCTTTGCGATCCTGAGGGGTCTTGACAAGATGTTTTCTCTTGAGGAAGAATCTGGAACTAGCAATCATGATTTAAAAATAAATGTCACTCATTTAAGGCAGATATGGGGAGAATTTTTTTTTCCCCAGAGGGTGATGAGTCTTTGGAACTCTTTCCTCGAAAAGCAGTGGAAACAGAGTCCTTGAATATTTTGAAGGCAGAGCTGGATAAATCCTTGGGGAACAAGGGGGTGGAAGGTGATCGGGGGTAGGCAGGAATGTGGGGTTGCGGTTACAATCAGATCAGCCATGTTCTTATTGAATGACAGAACAGGCTTGAGGGGCCGAGTGGCCTACTCCTGCTCCTAATTCATGTGTCCGTATGTAACACATGGATCTCTCCAACCTAAATGTTTTTCTATCTGGAACTTATTCTTTCTCTGAGGCTCCATCATTTACTCATTACAGCTGCGTGCACATTGCAGGTACTTTACCTTTTCTGATGGACTGTTATGGTTCTGTCGGCAGTGAGCCCAGAACAAAAGCCAATTTATTTTTGGATAGTTAAATCCAATTGATAAATGGAAAGAAATGTTAAACTAATTTATTTGTAATCTAATTTGGCAAACAAGTTTTTTGTGGCAGTAAAGGTTTTGCAAGTATCCTGGAATTCCCTGACATCTGGTGTAAACATACATTTCATTAATCACAAAATACTGGAAAGGTATATTACCCACTAACTACTGGGGATCTGGCGTCCCATTAGCTAGTGATTAATAAGAAGTCGGACTCTAACAGAACAAAGAATCGTTAATATTAGCACGAAATGTACATATTGGCAAAGAATGGAAGAACATCAGTAGAAAGTGCAAACATAATACAAGTTCATTACCTCAAATCCGGCTATCTGAAAACCGGCAGTGTCCAAACACCGGACATTTTTTTAGGCAGCTATGTAAGAATTTTAAGTGCTATTAAGTGAGTGAGGAAACTGACTGGCTTGTTCAGGGAGTCACTGCATTGGCGTAGCGGCATGCCAGGGCGTTATCCGCTTTGCGCGTTGTCCCTTGACCTCAACCAACCCAGCTCAGAAAAGTTTGGGAGTTGCCTTTCCCTGCACAACTTCCATCTCCAGTGTTTCTCTAGCGCTCCAGTGACCCGAAATTACCGCAATTTTAATTTGAGGCCTTACCAAAGCACTATCCAGCTTCAGTGTGACTGCCTTAGACTTTATCTCATTGCAGCACAGTTATTGTGAAATGCCTGCAGACCTATTTCCAGTTGTATCCTGCTTGTTATAGCTCCTGCCCTGACCAAGTATGCAAGAAAGTACAAAGGGTTGTGAATATAGCCCAGTCCATCACGCAAACCAGCCTCCTATCCATTGACTCCGTCTACACATCCTGCTATCTCGGAAAAGCAGCTAGCAAAATCAAGGACCCCATGCACCCAGACATTCTCTCTTCCACCTACTTCTGTCAGGATAAAGATAAAAAATTCTGAGGTCACGTACCAACCGGCTCAAGAACAGCTTCTTCCCTGCTGCTTTCAGACTTTTGAATGGACCTACCTTGCATTAAGTTGATCTTTCTCTACACCCCAGCTATGACTGTAACACTACATTCTGCAGTCTCTCCTTTCCTTCTCCCCCTATGTACTCTATGAACGGTATGCTTGTCTGTTTTGCGTGCAAGAAACAATACTTTTTACTGTATACCAATACATGTGACAATAATAAATCAAATCAAATTAAAAACCGGCAAGATCCAAAATCCAGAGCACACAGAGTCCTGAAGTTGCCAGGTTTGAGACACTCTAGTTCTACTCTGAGGATTCCTAATGGTCCAAATAAGGAGAAATACAAAAAGTTAGAAAAAAGAAACAAATAAACAATTTTCACCAACTAAAATAAAAGTAAATTACTGTGGATGCTGGAATCAGAACTCTGAACAAGAGTAATCCAGACTCGAAACGTTGGCTCTATTCTCTCTCCACAGATGCTGTCAGACATTTTCTGTTTTTTTCACTGACTAAGACCTAGTTGTTGATGATGAATTGTTGCAGTTTAACTATCAAGTGTGACTCTTTCACTCTGGGTGAGACTTGGTGTTAATAGATTTACCCAAAGGGGAAGATGCTTGAACCATGACTTTGAGCTAAGCAAACAGCACAGAGGGATATAGTGCCTGGGATTATGGATGCAGTGGTCATTGGTTGGTGGTCATCGAGTCATAGAGATTTACAGTACGGAAACAGGCTCTTCAGCCCAACACGTCCATCTTTTCTGCACTGTTTCTAGTTTAATAATATCCTTTCTATAATAGGGCGATCAGAACTGTACACAGTATTCCAAGTGTGGCCTTACCAATGTCTTGTACAACTTCAACAAGGCGTCCCATCTCCTGTATTCAATGTATTCAATGTTATTCTGAAATGTCACTGAATGTCACAAATATCACGAACCCATTCTGAAATGTAGCAGGAGATAGTGGAGGAAGGGAACTGCAGTATCATCAAGGGCAGAGCAAGTTCACAATTGGCAGTAGATATTGCATCTAACAGTAGGTGCGCCTGGGCATGGTGAAGGAGTGGTGAATAAGGAACACAGTGCCATCAGGGAGCATGTGGCTTGGGTACACTATCTAATCCAGAAAGATTTGTAACTATCAGGTGCCCTGCATGACCAGTGACAGCACAGATCATTGCCCTGAGTTTTTGTAACAGAGAATCACTTCAAGATCCAGAGAGGGCAACACAGGAGGCAACTGAGTTAATTGTTTGACTTTTTTTTTATTAGTGTCAGAAGCAGGCTTACATAACACTGCAATGAAGTTACTGTGAAAATCCCCTGGAAGCTACACTCCGGTGCGTGTTCGGGTACACTGAGGAAGAATTTTTAGCATGGCCAATCCACCTAACCAGCACGTCTTTCGTACTATGGGAGGAAACCGGAGCACCCGGAAGAAACCCGCGGAGACACAGGGAGAACATGCAAACTCTGCATAGACCCAAGCCGGGAATTGAACCCAGGTCCCTGGTGCTGTGAGGCAGCAGTGCTAACAATTGTGCCACCATGCCAACTTTGGAATATTTCCTGCACAAAGTATATTAGATTTCAAAGTATGTAATTTTTAAAATTGGTTTTCAGTTTTAATAACTTGTTTAGCATGATTTGCCTCTTGTATGCCATTATAACCTCTGTTTTATAGATATTTATGCCTTTTTTTATACTTTCCTTTAAGGTGTGCAGTTTCATCTGGAGCACTCAGTGAGTTCCTCTGAGCAGCTGGCACAGTGCTGTGAGTGGTTAGAGTACTCATCGTTCTTCCAATGATCGATTGCCATACCTCTAAGCATATTTGGGGATTATTTTGCCACAAGGAATCTATTCCTGATGTTCTATTATGGAGATTTTTGGTACTTGTAGAATTCACTCTGTTCAATCGTTCTCTGATGACTCCAAACTCTGCGATCCCACTAATATCACACAATCCAAAACCACATTAGCAAAATTCTGACATTTATTCTCTGGCTTCTTCACCGTTTGAGAAGGGGTCAATATTGGATAAATAATTTTACATTACTACATATCAGATTGTATTCTAAAGTGACGCTACTTAAAAAATTGTTATTTTCAAACATGCCTCTTGTTTTTTTTAAGGAAAGTTTGACCCTTCAGTTACTTTTTAGTAACTGTGGTCCAGCAATGTAAAACAAACACTTTTAAGTGGCATTTTTAAAATTTGTTCATGGGGTGTAGGTGTCATTGGTAAGACCCACATTTATTGTCAATTCCTGATCGCCCTTGAGAAGGTTGCAGTGAGGTGACATTTTGAATTATTGCAGTTGTAGGTACATCCACAGTGCTATTTATTGTGTTTTGTACCTCAGAGATACGCAGAGGTGACATTTACCAGGCTCTGTGTGTGCACAAGAGATTTATTACATTGTTTTAAATGTGTCCACTTTCTCATTGAGTAATCCCACCATTAACATTGTAGTTATGTTCCTGGCAATTGCAACTTTAAATGAACCAATGTTAAGCAAATCAAATTTTCCCATTACGACCTATGGAAAAGCTGCAATTAGGTTTAGTAGGACCATTCTCATCAGAAAAAAAACATTAAAACCCAACCATGTGGGCGGCACAGGGACCCAGGTTCGATTCCTGGCTTGGGTCACTGTGTGGAGTTTGCACGTTCTCCCTGTGTCTATGTGGGTTTCTTCCGGGTGCTCCGGTTTCCTCCCACAGTCTGAAAGACATGCTGGTTAGGTGCATTGGCCATGCTAAATTCTCCCCCAGTGTACCCAAACAGGTGCCAGAGTGTGGTGACCAGGGGAATTTCACAGTAACTTCACTACAGTGTTAATGTAAGTCTACTTGTGACTAATAAATAAACTTACAATTTTAAACAACCCTCCCACTCCCCAACCCTCTCACTTGCTGACCCTCCCACTCACTGTCCCTCCCACTCCCTGCCCCTCCCACTCCCCAACGCTCACATTCCCCAACCAGCCTCCCATCCATTGACTCTGTCTACACTTCCCGCTGCCTCGGCAAAGCAGCCAGCATAATTAAGGACCCCACGCACCCGGGACATTCCACCTTATTCTTTCGGGAAAAAGATACAAAAGTCTGAGGTCACGTACCAACTGACTCAAGAACAATTCTTCCCTGCTGCTGTCAGACTTTTGAATGGACTTAACTTGCATTAAGTTGATCTTTCTCTACACCCCAGCTTTGACTGAAACACTACATTCTGCACTCTCTCATTTCCTTCTCTATGAAAGGTATGCTTTGTCTGTATAGCGCGCAAGAAACAATACTTTTCACTGTATACTAATACATGTGACAATAATAAATCAAATCAAAATCAAATTTTAAAAAATCACTCCCTGACCCTCCCACTCGCTGACCCTCCCACTCACTGACCCTCCCACTCACTGACCCTCCCACTAACTGACCCTCCCATTCACTGACCCTCCCACTCGCTGACCCTCCCACTCACTGACCCTCCCACTCACTGACCCTCCCACTCACTGACCCTCCCACTCACTGACCCTCCCACTCTGACCCTCTCACTCACTGACCCTCCCACTCACTGACCCTCCTGATCCTCTCACATGCCTCCTCTTGTTCTTCCTGGACCTCTTGCTCACTTTCTCTCTCCTGACTGCCTCCCTCCTGCTCTCTGCTTTCCCCCTCAGTCTGACGAGTTGCTCCCTTGCTTCCTTTCTCTCACTGCCATTTTCTCAAGCCCTTTCTCGCAGTAAAGCTCTGAAAGGGAAGTAACAAGTGAACGATGGAAGCTGTGAGTGTGAGGAATAGTGAGTGCGAGGGTTGGGGAGTGCGAGGGTCAGTGAGTGGGAGGGACAGTGAGTGGAAGGGTCAGTGAGTGGGAGGGTCAGCGAGTGGGAGGGTCAGTGAGTGGGAGGGTCAGTGAGTGGGAGGGTCAGTGAGTGGGAGGGTCAGTGAGTGAAGGGTCAGTGAGTGGAAGGGTCAGTGAGTGGGAGGGTCAGCGAATGGGAGGGTCAGTGAGTGAAGGGTCAGTGAGTGGGAGGGTCAGAGTGGGAGGGTCAGTGAGTGGGAGGGTCAGTGAGTGGGAGGGTCAGTGAGTGGGAGGGTCAGTGAGTGGGAGGATCAGTGAGTGGGAGGGTCAGTGAATGGGGGGGTCGGTGAGTGGGAGGGTCAGTGAGTGGGAGGGTCAGTGTGTGGGAGGGTCAGGGAGTGGGAGGGTCAGTGAGTGGGAGGGTCAGGGAGTGGGAGGGTCAGTGAGTGGGAGGGTCAGTGAATGGGGGGGTCGGTGAGTGGGAGGGTCAGTGAGTGGGAGGGTCAGTGAGTGGGAGGGTCAGTGAGTGGGAGGGTCAGTGAGTGGGAGGGTCAGTGAGTGGGAGGGTCAGTGAGTGAAGGGTCAGTGAGTGGAAGGGTCAGTGAGTGGGAGGGTCAGCGAATGGGAGGGTCAGTGAGTGAAGGGTCAGTGAGTGGGAAGGTCAGAGTGGGAGGGTCAGTGAGTGGGAGGGTCAGTGAGTGGGAGGGTCAGTGAGTGGGAGGATCAGTGAGTGGGAGGGTCAGTGAATGGGGGGGTCGGTGAGTGGGAGGGTCAGTGAGTGGGAGGGTCAGTGTGTGGGAGGGTCAGGGAGTGGGAGGGTCAGTGAGTGGGAGGGTCAGGGAGTGGGAGGGTTGGTGAGTGGGAGGGTCAGTGAGTGGGAGGGTCAGCAAGTGGAAGAGTCAGCGAGTGGGAGGGTCAGTGAGTGGGAGGGTCAGCAAGTGGGAAAGTCAGCGAGTGGGAGGGTCAGTGAGTGGGAGGGTCAGGGAGTGGGAGGGTCAGTGAGTGGGAGGGTCAGTGAATGGGGGGGTCGGTGAGTGGGAGGGTCAGTGAGTGGGAGGGTCAGGGAGTGGGAGGGTCAGTGAGTGGGAGGGTCAGTGAGTGAAGGGTCAGTGAGTGGGAGGGTTGGTGAGTGGGAGGGTCAGTGAGTGGGAGGGTCAGTGAGTGGGAGGGTCAGCAAGTGGGAGAGTCTGTCCCAAAATGGCACTGATCAAGGCACACACTACATCAACCCAGCATGAAATGATGCCTCCCAGCCCTGTATACCACTGCAGTAAATTGGAACAACTTAAAATGGTGCAATTAAAAACGGGGGCTTACTGTACTTACTGCTGTTTCAGTTCTGCTGTAGTCACAGCACAGTAAGTCTCACAACACCAGGTTAAAGTCACAGCACACAGCACAGTGAGAAGTCAACACTGAACAATTGAACAGGGCACTGTTAGGGAGTCCCAGGATTTGAATTTCTGTTTTTACGTTAGAGATTGGAACAGCACTGGCAGAAAGGGAGGAGTAATAATTCTCATGAAGTTCTTGCACTGGGGAGAATGGTGCCCGACACTGGAGTTGTCAGGTGGAGAGTGCAACACTCTTCTAAACCTCCAATTGATTTGACGAAACATTATTCTCCTTTCCAGCAGTTTGATTATTAAACAAATCTCCACCTTCCCCGCCCCTCCCTGTCCAATCAATCCAAAAAACTGAGCTCCAATTCCGGATTTTGGGATTCCTGGAAATGAAACAATCATTACATAACCTGTAAAAAATCCAGCCAAGACTTTGCTCAGAGTGTGTAACTAAATTAGGGAAGTAAAATGCTGTGAAATACCCATAAAATACTTTGCAGGTTGATGAATATTCCAAAAATGTTATAAATGCATTGAAACTCAACAGTCTCACTTTAGCAATAGAACCTTTAGTTCGGATTCTCCAGTGTATCTCTGAGTACAGGAATGATCTGGTTAGCTTTTCTTACCGTTCCTGGCTTGGGTCACTGTCTGTGCAGAATCTGCACAGAGTCTGTGCGGAGTTCTCCCCTTCTCTGTGTGGGTTCCTCCGGGTGCTCCGGTTTCCTCCCATAGTCCGAAAGATGTGCTGGTTAGGTGCATTGGCCATGCTAAATTCTCCCTCAGTGTACGCGAACAGGCGCCGGAGTGTGACAACTAGGAGACTTTCACAGTAACTCCATTGCAGTGTTAATGCAAGCCTACTTGTGACACAAATAAATCAACTTTATACTTTAAACACATTGCTTGCATAGTAAGCCTGTTAGCTATTCATCTTATAGAACACAACTGAAAAGTTACCTGTACAATGGGTTTTGGTGAGACAGAGGGTTTTTTTAATATACTGTAGGCTAAAGATGTGGATGATTCATAGTGAGTAACCTGACAACACCCATCTTCAGTCCATCTGCCTCATTCCCCCTCCAGAATCAACGCTTTGCTTCCCACTCAATCCCGACAACTTTGTCCTCTCCCATTCCACCAACACTTCCTGGAGGGCATACCGTCAACCAGGAACACCATATTGTGGGAATTCTGATTGGCTTCTGCTCTGTATGACTGCTGTGAGCATTGCTTTCCAATCTTGAAGTTCTGAAACTATGTAATGAGGTTCACAACAGTAGCTGAGATTTCTTGCTGGTTATAATCTCTTCAGATAGATTCTGGAGTTAAGGAAAGAATTTCCTTTTGGGTAGATGTTAGCCTGACCTGCACTCAGGTCCAGCCTTGACGCAGTGCCAGCAATGAGCCCATGAACCAAGTGGTCCGAAGATCGATCGAGTTTGGTCCTCAGGCCTCACCTGTGATCTGCAGCTTGTTCCAGCAGTTTCTTTCCCATGATTCAGTTGTGGTCTAACTATGGGGTACACAAATGGGAGTCATTATGAAACCCCCCACCCTCACACACACACCCAATGAAATTATACACAGTAAGATGATAAAAACAAATGTGAGATAAGATAAGAAATCCCTAGAACGCAAAATGTCTGACAAAATAACACATAATCACTTTTCAGCTTTGAAACATCACTGGTGAACTCTTTTGCTGATGCAGTGCATGATGCCATATTGAGCCTGCCATACATTGCAGCCTTGAAACACACTCCAGATGACGTATTATCATAGAATCCCTACAGTGCAGGATGAGGCCATTTGGCCCATCAGGCCTGCACCAACAACAATTCCATCCAGGCCCTATCCCCGTAACCTCACATATTTACCCCTGGACATTAAGGGTCAGCTTAGCATGGCCAATGCACCTAACCTGCACATCTTTGGACTGTGGGAGGAAACCGGAGCACCTGGAGGAAACCCATACAAGACACGGGGAAAATGTGCGAACTCCACACACGAGTAACCTGAGGCTGGAATTGAACCCCGGTCCCTGGCGATGTGAGGAGGCAATGCTAGCCACTGTGCCACCGTGCTGCCCCTTCAATCCAAAGGGTTCTTTTAACCAGAGCAGTAGCAAGTCATTTAAATGTAGAATTGATGATCCAGGTATTACACTCATCACATTGTTTTGCAAGTAAGTCAAGGTTTGTATATATAGGCATGTCAGTTTGTACAGTTGTAAACCTTTGTACTGAAAAAATATTTATATCCATCTTCACGTCAAGTGGTCATTGTTTTGTGATGATGCTTTTGGTTAAGCTGCTGATACTCTTTGTAGCGGCTCGTACATGAATAGTACCCACTAGGGCAAGATACCAGAGATTGAATGCTTGGTTGTGGAACAGAACATCAGTGTGAGGCGTAGGGAACAAAGTGAAGAAAATACAAGATTTATTTTGAAAGGATACAGGGGAATTGCAATTACTCTATGAATAGACGTGAGGAATGATAGAATTTTGGTCTGCTGATATACTGAATGGGAAAAATATGCAAATTTCCTTAAGTCACTCAAATCACTCTAAATATTAAATTATTGCGGTAATTTTGGGTACATTGGATTACCACATTAATTAGGCTCAGGCCCAGCCTGTTATTTCAAAAAAAAAATCCATGGAACAGAATTGGAAACAAACAGACAGAATGCTGCCAAGTCTGTAAAGAGCTGTTGAACAGTTGGGATGTATCTGCAAGCAACTGGAGATATCTCTGTTCTTAAAAGCCTCTTCATCCTCCAGAGCTTCTGAATGATGTTGCCAGTGGGACTGGTGCAGTATAATCAGCAACTATAAAACTTCCGTCACAAAACTGGGAGTTTTCCATGTTGAATGTGGATGGGGATCACTCTTAGCATCGATCACCACTTTGCGGAGAAGACCCCAAAGGACTTGCAGGGTCAGTAGATTTTTGTCCACCTGCTTTCTGCATGTTATCATAGAATCATAGGATCCCTACAGCGCAGGAGGAGGCCATTCGGCCCATCGAGTCTGCACTGCCCAAAATCCCACCCGGGCCCTATTCCTGTAACCCCACATATTTACCCTGCTAATCCCCCTGACACTGAGGGTCAATTTACCGTGGCCGATCAACTTAACCCACGCACCTTTGGACTGTGGGAGGAAACCAGAGCACCCGGAGGAAACCCACGCAGACACGGGGAGAATGTGCAAACTCCACACAGACTGTGACCTGAGGCCAGAATTGAACCCGGGTCCCTGACGCTGTGCCACCGTACCACCCCATTATTCTTGTTTATATTTTGTGGCGGCACGGCGGTTGGCACTGCTGCCTCACAGCGCCAGGGACCCCAGTTCAATTCCGGTTTCGGGTCACTGTCTGTGTGGAGTTTGCACATTCTCCCCGTGTCTGCGTGGGTTTCCTTCAGGTGCTCCAGTTTCCTCCCACCATCCAATGATGTGCCGTTTAGGTGGATTGGCCATGGAAAATTGCCCCTTAGTGTCCTCCTAGGTTAGGAGGATTAGTTACATAAAAAAACATAGAAACATAGAAAATAGGTGCAGCAGTCAGCCATTTGGTATTTCAAGCCTGCAGCACCATTCAATGTGATCATGGTTGATCATGCACTTTCAGTATCCCACTTCCACTTTGTCCCCATACCCTTTGATCCCTTTAGCCACAAGGGCCATGTCATGATAAATGTGCACGGATAGGAAGGTGTGCCTGGGTAGGAGCCAGTGCAGACTCGATGGGCCAAAAGGCCTCCTTCTGCACTGTAGGGATTCTATGAGTCTTGTACTTACGTACTATTTAATGAGAGCTGTCCACAAAAAAGCATGGAGGCACAATCCGGCCAATTATGCCAGGCATGCGCTCATTGTAGGAGTATTCCGCCAACCTCACCAAAGTCTGAGGGGGTCAGGCAGAGAAGCCCATTAGAGCAAACCTTCAGCAGGATAGACTGAATATGTGCTACCTCCACACAGGAGAGCTCAGATACGCCTGTATTCAATGTCGGTGCTGGGAAAGGCAGTAGGGAGTCCCCACTTTGGGAAAGTGGTCACTGGTGCCAAGAATAACCCCTGTCTGCAACTCCAATCAAGGCCACTGGAAGATCCTGTGTAAGGCCAGGAGCAAGCGTATCTGGTTCCAGCACGATTTCTGGCTCTTCCACTGGACTCAGCAAGGTCTTGGCGGTATAGTCCGCCAGAGCAGCTGTGTTAATTCGGGGCCAGCAATCTCGATGATGATAGAGCTACTTTGGTAGCTGACCCTGTTTTATTGGAAATTAGAGTCAAACATTCGGAGAAATGTGTCTGTATTTTCAGAGAGTGCAAGGAAAGGGGTCAGTTTTTGCAATTGGACTCTCACACAAATAAATGGTAACCACTGTCTTCCAGTCTGAATTAAGAGGGTCACGTAGAGAAATGGAAGAACGTCTCTCTCTTTGATCTGATAGCTGCAGACAAAGCTTGGCCTAGGAAACAAGAGAAAGGAATAATGTTTAGGTCTGATCAGATAACTTCAGTAAATCTGCTTCTCCACAAGAGCGTAGCTTATTACTCCATCCTAGCATTGATTGTAGACTAATAATTGTGGCCAGATCATAGAATCCTTACAGGAGACCATTCACCCCATTGAGTCTGCACCAAACACAATCCCACCCAGGCCCTACCCCCGTAACACCACATATTTAGCCTGCTAATCCCCCCTGACACTAGGGTCAATTTAGCATGGCCAAGCCACCTAATCTGCACATCTTTGGACTGTGGGAGGAAACCGGAGCACCCAGAGGAAACCCACACAGGGAACATGCAGACTCCACACAGACAGTGACCCGAGGCCAGAATCGAACCCGGGTCCCTGGTGCTGTGAGGCAGCAGTGCTAACTACTGTGCCACCGTGCCACCCCAATTTTGTTTTTCTTTTATTGTCCCTGGAAAACAGAGGCAAATGGAATTCAGTTTCTTATATTCTACTTGGAATTTTTTATAAAGCTGTAAGCCAGTAGAGGCAATTAAAATCAATCATTCATAAAGTATTTTGCACTGTGCATTAGCATTTCTGATCTTTAGCTGAAAAACAAGGCCCATTATTCCTACATGTAACATATCAGATAGAGTTTGTCACTTATAATTTCAAAATAATTCACTTATCTTAATCTACATTATAATGGCCTAGGATGTTATTAAACTGGAAAGGGTGCCATAAAGATTTACAAGGATGTTACCAGAACTGGAAGGTTTGAATTACAAGGAGAGGCTGGATAGGCTGGGACTTTTTCCCCTGGAGCATAGGAGGTGAGGGGTGACCTTATAGAGGTTAATAAAATCATGAGGGGCATAGATAAGGTGAATAGCCAAGGTCTTTTCCCTGGAGCAGGGGAGTCCAAAACTAGAGGGCATAGGTTTAAGGTGAGAGGGGAAAGATTTAAAAGGGACCTGAGGGGCAACTTTTTTCACAGAGAGGGTAGTGCATGTATGGAATGAGCTGCCAGAGGAGGTGGCAAAGGTGGGTATAATTATAATGTTTAAAAGATATTTGGACAGGTGCATGGATAGGAAATGTTTAGAGGGATATGGGCCAAGCACAGGCAAATGGGACTAGTTTGGTTTAGGAAACCTGGTCGGCATGGACAAATTGGGCCGAAGGGCCTGTTTCCGTGCTATAAATCTCTATAAATCTCTATGACTCTCTATGAAACCTGAGTAAAAAGTGATTGAAAGTAGATAGAAAGCATTAAGGCTCTTTTCATCTATTTTTAGCATTGCCTTGGTCACAAGAACACACAAAAGATAGAAGCAAGACTAGACCACATGACTCGTTCTGCCTGCTCCACCTTTGAATAGGATCGTGACTGATCTTCGATGCCACTTACACGCCCACTCATCATATCCTTTGATTCCCAGAGAGGCATAAAATCCGTCTATCACAGCCTTCAGTATGGTCAACAAAGGAACATTCGCAATACTCCAGGGTAGAACATTCCAAAGATTCACAATCCTTCGAGTGAAGAAATCTCTCCTCATCTCAGTCCTAAAAGAGCGATTCCTCATCCTGAGACTGTGCCAATGTTCTAGATTCCCCAGTCAATGGAAACAATTTTATTACTACTTTCTATACATGTTGCTATATTTCCTCTGGCACAAAACACTTGAAACTAACAAACCTCTTGTGATTCAACTCCTCAAAAGCCTTCTGAACATCCAATGATAATATTACCGACTCCATCCCCTTTATCTAATCAATTTGCTCTTCTCAAGTTTCTATTAAATTTGTCAAACAAAACTTGCCTTTTACAAATCTGTCCTGGCCCAGAACATACTTTGAACTAACTATTATCCTCTCCCTTCTTGAAAAATGCATTAAGGTGGCCACTTTCCAATCCCGGATGAAGAAGTAAGGATAATTGAGCATTGTGGTCAGTTTCTTCTATCACCTCCTGGCTTCACTCAGAAGATAAGAGTGAACGCTGTCAAGGATCACTAACTTGCCCATTTCGAAGTTCTCTTAAAGCTTTCAAAACTAATCCCTTTACCGTCAGCCTATAGGTTAGTCCAGATCTCCTCCAGTGCATCCACGTCCTCACTTTGACCATAATTTACTGCAAAATATCCATTCAATATTTTGGTTGTTCCTCCATCTTATGAAAGTACTATCTTTTTAGGTACTTTTTATAGGCTGATAAAACCCTGATGGAATCATAAGCCAGAATCTTGTCCTTGTGCTCGGTCCTGTGAATGGGGCTGGAAGCAACCCCACTCTGGCAGTTTTCAGAACCTGGGGCCGCATTTTATTGGCAGCAGGCAACAAATTGGGAGCAGTAGCCACTGCTGGGCCTGTACCTGGAAGAAAAGAATGTCATGGAAGGAGGGAAGGATCTGGGGCACCAAGGTCATCCAGGGTTGGCAAGGGGTTGGGAGGAGGGGGCTGGGCGAGGTATTGGTGAGGGCACATGGCACCATTGGGCACCACTGGAAGGCCACCTGGCAGTTTCCCCACATGGCAGAAGTCCTAGCCGCTGTTGGCAAAATATCAGTGGTGAGTGGGGGAACGGGAGAGGGGGCGGGGACTGCCCATTGATTGGCCCTTTAAATGGCTCAATCGACCCCCAAGCTGGCCATCCACCCTATCTCTATAAAATGATACGACTGCAGGGAGATGACAGACATAACATCTTCTGATTTCCCACGCCATTTTACAAGATCTCCCCACCTCCCCCCGCCCCCCCCCCCCCCGCACCCACCCACCTCCCCTTCCCCCCCCTTCCCCCCCCCCCCCCCCCCCCCCCCCCCCCCGCCCTCCAGGCCCAGGATCACAGAATGATGTAGTACAGAAGGATGCCATTCAGCCCATTATGACTGTGGCAGCTCTTTGAAGGAGCTCTCCAATTAATCCCACTCCTCTGCTCTGTGTCCAGATTCTTGAAAATCATTTCACTTATCAAAGTTCCTTTTGGAAGTTGTGATTGAATCTGCTTCTTTCAGGCATTGCGTTCCAGATCACAACAGCCTGCTGTGTAAGAAAATGTTTCCTCATGTCACCTCTGGTTCTTGCGCCAATTACCTTCATTCTGTGTCCTCTGCTTACTGACCCTCCTGCAAGTGGAAACAGTTACTCTTTATTTATTCTATCAAAACCAATAATGATTTTAAACACCTCTAATTAAACCTCCCTTAATCTTCTCTGCTCTGAGGAGAGCAACTCAGTGTGTCCACGTATTGAATTCCTGCACCCCTAGTAGATCCAAGTAAATCTCCCTTGCAAACCATCTGAGGCTTTGACATCTCCCAGATATCTAGTATTGAATGTAGCACCACAGTGGGGGCTGAACCACTATAAAAGTTTAGAACAACTTATTTTCTTTTGTACCCTATGCCTTTGTTTATAAAGCCAAGGATCTCATATCTCTTTATAATGGCCTCCTCAACCTCTCTTGCCACTTTCAAGAATTTGTGTACCTATACCCTCTGTTCCTGCACCCCATTTAATATTGCAGCACGGTGGCACAGTGGTTGGCACTGCTGCCTCATATGCCAGGGACCCAGGTTCAATTCCTGCTTTGGGTGAAAGTCTGTGTGGAGTTTGCACGTTCTCCCCGGGTCTGCGTGGGGTTCCTCCGGGTGCTCCGGTTTCCCCACACAGTCCAAAGATGTGCAAGTTAGGTGGATTGGCCATGCTAAATTGCCCCTTAGTGTCCCAAGATGTGTAGGTTAGTAGGGTTTTGGAGATAGGTAAGATGCTTTATTGGAAAATCGGTGCACACTCGATGGGCCAAATGGCCTCCTTCTGCATTGTACAGATTCTATGAACAATACTGTTTACAGGCTAGGGGGCAATGTGTGCAGTGGTGGCCCACAGGTATTAGTGTTGGGACCGCTGCTCTTCTTGATATATATTAATGATCTAGCACACATGGCATCATTTTAGAGTTTGCAGATGATATCAAATTCAGAAATGTAATAACCAGTGAGAAGGATAGTGACAGACTTCAGGGAGAGTTGGACAGACTGATGAAATGGACAGAAACATGGAAGATAAAATCTACTGCGGAGAAGTGTGAAGTGATCATTTGTGGTATGGAGAATGAGAGGGAATATAAACTACATCATAGAATCAAAGAATTCCCACAGTGCAGAAGGAGACCATTCGGCCCATTGAGTCTACACTGACCCTCTGACAGAGCATCCTATCCAGGCCCTACTCCTGTAACCCCACGTATTTACCCCACACATCCTGGGACACTAAGGGTCACTACACAGTGCAAGGACACTACATTCTGCACCCTCTCCTTTCCTTCACCCCTATGTATCTATGGATGGTACACTTTATCTGTACGGCGCGCAAGAAACCATACTTTTCATTGTATACCAATATGTGTGACAATAATAAATCAAATCAATTTAGCATGGCCAATCCACCTAGCCTGCACATCTTTCGGACTGTTGGAGGAAACTGGAACACCCTGAGGAAACCCATGCAGACATGGGGAGAATGTGCAAACTCCACACAGTCACCAAAGTTCGGAATTGAACCTGAATCCCTGGCGCTATGAGGCAACACTGCTAACCACTGTGTCACTGTGCCACCCTTCATCCAGCACTACTCCCTGCCTTTTTTAGCTCATTCCATATCCACTCTGCCGCTGTCCTGTGTGCCATCGGCTTCAGTTTTTCTAGACACTCCATTATGCAGTATTTTAAATGCCTTTTATAAGTTATCAACCATATTATCCTTATCAATCCTCTCTGTTATTTCACCAAATAACTTGATTAAGTTAATTAAACTTAAGTTAAGTTAGTTATAACTGTAGAGGACATGGTTAAAAATACCTTTCTTAAAGGCACAGTACCATCACAAAATGGATTGCATTTTTGTTACATGCACCGAAGAGGAGAAGAAACTGAAGACTATGATTTCCATGTTCCAGGAGCACCATTCCTATTTCGTTCTGTTAGGTCCAACTTTAGCTTTTTTAAAGTTCTTTTTATTTTTAGTCTCCCCATCTATCTCATCTTTAGTGTACTGTAGCCAGTAATGCACACCATTTCCCTTCTTATTTCTTAATTGTATCCATATGGATTCTGTCTTTGTGCAATCCCCTAGGACGCACTTGCATTCTAGCACTATGATAGAATCTTTCACTAAAGCTGCTGCCCCTCCTTTCCCCCACCGCTCCCACACCCCCCTTCTCGCCCAAAAATGTTATAAACAGGAATATTAAGTTCCCTGTTCTATCCAAACAAAAACCTGTTATAGCTACTACATCACATCTGTCCATAGTTATTAATGCTCCTCATGCTCCCATGTTGTTTTGAATGCATTGTGCATGCCACTCAATACTGATTCCAGTTTGTCAGAGTGATTCTTATTCCTGGTTTTCCACTCTTTTTTAGCTATTCCCTGTCCCTTTTACAACATTTCGATCTCCTACTGCTGCAAAGCCTGCTTCTTTCTCTTCAGCTGTTGCTAGCATTTCCACACCATTTATTTAACTGGACCTTCTGTTCCAATAATATGCTTGAATCTACTCTCCCTCAAAAGGTTCAAACAGGATGACATGGTGGCACAGTGGTTAGCACTGCTGCCTCACAATGCCAGGGACCTGGGTTCAATTTCCAGCTTGGGTCACTGTCTGTGTGGAGTTTGCACGTTCTCCCCGTGTCTGTGTGGGTTTTCTCCGGGTGCTCCGGTTTCCTCCCAGAATCCAAAGATGTGGGGGTTAGGTGGATTGGTCATGGTATTGTCCCTTAGTGTCAGGGAGACGAGCTAGGGTAAATGCATGGGGCTACGGGGATAAGGCCTGGGCGATATTGTGCAGACTTGATAGGCCGAATGGCCTCCTTCTGCACTGTAGGGATTCTGTGATTTTAAACTTTTCCCAACCCTTGACATTTTTGAGGTTTTTTTTCTGTACTATGAGAAGGTTCACTGGAGTGAAGTCAAAGTGAAGTGAAACTGTAACTGTACATTCACAAACAGATTTTTAAAAAATTCATTCGTGGGACATGGACGTTGCTGGCTGGGCCAGCATTTATTGCCCATCCCTAGTTACCTGAAGGCAGTTGAGAGTCCACCACATTGCTGTGGCTCTGGAGGCCAGACCAAGGTAAGGACAACAGATTTCCTTCCCTACATTAGTGACCCAGATGGGTTTTTCCAACAATCGAAAATGGTCATCAGTAGATTCTTAATTCCAGATTTTAAAAAAAATTGAATTCAAATTCCACCATGGATTTGAACCCAGGTCCCCAGAACATTAGCTGAGTTTCTAGATTAAAAGTCTGGCGATAATACCACGAGGCCATCGCCTCCTCTTGGATCTCTGAAATCTCTGATCCCATATGCCCCGCCACTTCCCCCAACGAGAACGGAGAATTTGCCGCTCAACCAGATCTCCATTCACAGCAGCGGGACTGGAAAATCCCAGCCGTGGGCGTGGTCGCAGAATTCTGGCCAATGAGACAGCTTCATGATTCATTAGCAGCATCATCGGAACACAGTGATAATTAGTCCACCATTTGGAAGATTGGGGAGGTGCATGTGACCCCACATGTGAGAGATTACAGCATACAGTTGATGTGACATGGCGCCTTTAATGTTATGCCATCATATATTGAGATATTAATGATTTAGATGAGGGAACTAAATGGAACATCTCAAAGTTTGCAGATGATACCAAATTGGGTGGGAGGGTGAACTGTGACGAGGATGCAGGGATCCTTCAGAATGATCTGGACACGTTGGGTGAGTGGGCTAATCAATGGCAGATGCAGTATAATTTGTATAAGTGTGAGGTTATTCACTTTGGAAGCAAAAACAAGAAGGCAGATTACTACCTGAATGGCTGTAAATTGGAAGAGGGGAGTGTGCAGTGGGACTTGGGTGTCCTTGTGCAACAGTCACTGAAGGTAAGCATGCAGGTGCAGCAGGCAGTAAAGAAGGCAAATGGCATGTGAGAGGTTTTGAGTACAGGAGCAGGGATGTGTTGTTGAAATTATACAGGGCCTTGGTGAGGCCACACCTCGAGTATTGTGTGCAGTTTTGGTCTCCTTTTCTGAGGAAGGATGTTCTTGCTCTCGAGGGAGTGCAGCGACGGTTTACCAGGCTGATTCCGGGGATGGCGGGACTGATGTATGAGGAGAGAGTGACTTGGTTAGGATTGTTTTCGCTGGAGTTCAGACAAATGAGGGGGGATCTCATAGAGACTTATAAAATTCTACCAGGACTAAACAGGGTAGATGCAGGATGTTCCCAATGGTGGGGGAGTCCAGAACCAGGGATCACAGTCTGAGGATTCAGGGTAGACCATTTAGGACGGAGGTGAGGAGACATTTCTTCACCCAAAGAGTGGTGAGCCTGTGGAATTCATTACCACAGGAAATAGTTGATGCCAAAACATTGAATTTATTCAAAAGGCGGCTGGATGTAGCACTTGGGGCAAATGAGATCAAAGGTTATGGGGAAGAAGTAGGATTAGGCTATTGAGTTGGATGATCAGCCATGATCATACTGAACGGCCGAGCAGGCTCAAAGGGCCAAATGGCTTCCTCCTGCTCCTATCTTCTATGTTTCTATACTGGGTGAGACTGCGGATAGTTGGGAACCTGTCTCGGGGGCAGGGGATTCATATGGTGTTCGTGGAAGTGGAAATGACTAGGGTTGGGAAGCATTTTCCGATCGGGGCCATTGTGATCTCCTGGACTCGTTTCGATCGCCTCAGGGGGTCGGAGAGGAATTTCCCAGATTTTTGTTTCCCCATATTGGCCCTGGGGTTTTTCACTCTGGGTTTTCGCCTCTCCCTGGAGATCACATGGTCTGGAATGGGGGGGTGGGGGTAAGTTAATAGGTTGTAATGAACAAAGCATCGTAGCTGTGAGGGACAGCTCGGTGGATAGGATATTGGTATGTAGATAGGCTGGAAAATTGGGTGGGGATCCTGGATTCAGGATTCAATCCTGGACCGGGGAGCGGCGCGGGCTTGGAGGGCCGAAGGGCCTGTTCCTGTGCTGTATTGTTCTTTGTTCTTTGTTCTTTGGGCAGTAAATGGCATACTCTCACTCCTTAGATAAAGGTAAACTGTGAGAGACACAGATGGACATTCTTATGGAAGAGACCAGTCCTGTTGGACTGATAGAATATCTGGAGCATATCCAAATCTTTTAACAATAACCAAAAACATTCAGAGAGATTTAACATATATTTTTATTTTGTTGTAAATACATTAAGCACATTCTAAAATTAACATTCAAAACATGACGGGACAAAGTTGGTCTTCAGGAAGTAGCAAGCCTGTTTTACACCCATGAAAGTCAATGGAAAAGAAAACCATGCAGGATGTAAAATGGGTTACCAATTCACAATTGGATACTTTGTGCTTGCGGCAAAGACCAATTTCACCCCTGACGTAATACTGCTGTAATAAACCTGCAAACAGTGACAAAAATGAACATCTTGATGTTGTACTTCAAACCATTCTTGAGCAGCAACACCAAGACTAACCCTCTTGTTCTTATAACACACACTGTGCCTTGTGTTGATGACAATTTTCGCTGTTGGCACTCATTTACTTTCAACTCACTACACATTTTACATTCAGATGAATGGCCTTTACAGTTTATACCAATTAACTGGCTCCTTCACTGCCTGAGAAGCATTAAAGAGTCATTATAGCAGGAACATTCTGAATACTTGGTGTATATTTATATATATATATATTGTTTGAACCTCTCGGTTACTGTGGAGTAAAGGAGACATGAGTTCTTCATTAAGTAATTTTATTTCTTTAATCCAACTTCACACACATTTCTCCACCAACAAAATAGTGCCGCTTGTGATGCCTTTCTATATCAGTGACTTCTCTTGAATAATTGACATCAAATTAAGACTTAACTGGAAGGCCTGTTAAGCCATTCCTAACATATATGTGTGTATATATATTACTGCTCCCAAAATAATTTTCTCAGGAATTGCCCATTTAAAGAGTCAAAGATGACTAAGCTGGAAAACAAGCACAGGGTTTGCGATGGATCATTATATCTTATCCACTCAGTGTGAAGCAGGCAGCCAGACAACGTAATGGGTATTAAAGGTGCTGCCACTTCAGCAAAGGGGATCAAAATCCTGAGAAGTTAGCATGATGGAAAAGAAACTTGCACAACTTAAATCCAGCCTGCGCTCTCACGTGGGCTGTACTGAGGCTGGAGTTGGTGGGGGGAGTTCCTGTACAAGTCACTCTGACATTGAAAAAAATTGAGTAATGGCACAATGTGGGAGAAAACATGCTCCAAAGTCTGCACTGGAGGCCAGAGGGTGAAATGACATAAAAGTTCCACTGCCAAGGATTTGGACAAGCATTTCCAAGGATTTGAATGAGCAATTCCATGGATTCGCATGAGCATTTCCATGGACAGACTACAGGAAAAGCGTATGCACAGTGAAATGTTTGATCTTGACAGGCCTGCCAGAAAGCATGCATGCAACATTAAGGATCATGGAGGAGTCTGACACCAACTTTGCCCAAGGCTTTACACAGAGCTTGAAGCCCATGGGTGGCACAGTGGTTAGCACTGCTGCCTCAGAGCGCCAGGGACCTGGGTTCGATTTCAGCCTTGGGTGACTGTCTGTGTGGAGTTTGTTCTCCCCATGTTTGTATGGGTTTCCTCCGGGTGCTCCAGTTTCCTGCCACAATCCAAAGATGTGCAGGTTAGGTGGATTGGCCATGCTAAATTGACACTTGGTGTCTTAAGATGTGTAGGTTTGGGGGATTACCAGGGTAAATACGTGGGGTTACAGGGATGGAGCCTGGATAAGATGCTCTGTTGGAGAGTTTGTGCAGACTCAATGGGCTGAATGGCCACTGTAAGAATTCTTTAGTTCCAGCATGGTAATGGTAGCCAACGCAATTGGCACACTCGACCCAACCATGATGGAGCATCTGATGGCCAATGCCTCAGCTTCCATTGCAGCACAAGTAGCAGCCATCCAATGGCTGGGTGCTCAATATTCTGTCAGTCAATCTTAGACTACTGCCATCACAGCTGCAGATACCACCATTGAAAGGGACTTATAGGCTGAACAACAATCTGTCCTCCAAAACATTGCTAGGATTGCTGAGGTGCCGCTCTGTGAAAGTGGCAGTAACAGCATGGGACACAACCTAGCACTTTCTCTCAGAATGATGGAATTCATCCTTTCGTCACTGCTCCTTCACTGGTGCTCCTGCTGATGCCGTATATACAAGTCAGAGCTTTCTGGCAGGGTTCTGGCGAAGGGTCACCCAGACTCGAAACGTTGGCTCTATTCTCTCTCCAGTGATGCTGTCAGACTTGCTGAGATTTTCCAGCGTTTTCTGTTTATGTTTCAGATTCCAGCATCTGCAGTATTTTACCTCTTCGCTGAGTTGTTTGCCATTCAAGAGCTTGAACATCTGGATATGGGAAAACAAGGGCAGAAAGTATGGATACAAAATCAGAAACAGAACATTGAAATGGATAAAATTCTGACAGGGCTGGACAGACTGGATGCAGGGATGATGTTTCCTTGCTGGTTGGGAGGTCTAGAACTAGGGTCAAGGCCTCAGAATGTGGGATAGGCCATTTAGGACTGAGATTAGGAGAAATTTCTACACACAGTAGAACCTGTGGAATTCTCTACCACAGAAGGTTGGAGACGCCAAGTCACTGAATATATTTAAGAAGGAAAGAGATTTCTCATCTCAAGGGATATGGGGAGAGTGTGGAGGAATGGTGTTGGGATAGAGGATCAGCAATGATCAGACTGAATGGGGGAGCAGGTTTAAAGGGTTGAATGGCCTATTCCTGCTTCGATTTCTTGTGTTCTTGTGATACTACCTAAGAGGTGGAATACTCTGACGCTGTGCAGATTTAGAATTACTTTGCACCACTCAAAAAACATAATAGGCGAGATTCTCTAGCCTTCCAGCCCCGTGTTTACCACAGGCGGGAGGTGGCGCTTTGTTTGCTAGCGGCAGGATTCCCTTCGATGTCACTCCCACACCGACAGGAAACTCATGGGCAGGACTGCACTGCTGGCGGGACCGTAGAATCCCGCCAGCATGAACGGCCAGAGAATTCTGGCCAATAGCTTGATACCACATGAGAGTTGGAACTCTTTGGTACAATTAGGTGATGGAAAACTTTGTTATCAGATGGGCAATAGCATCAATTGAAATCTTCCTAATGATGAAGAATTCTGCTCGGGTAAAAAGTGAAAAGTTATCTCTTCTTATTGATGAGTCGATGATGAGGGCTCTGCAATTCCAAACTAATTTAAGAGTGAGAGGAAAAGTCTGGAAACACATTTTTCATACAATGGGTTGTAGGAACATTGACTACTTTGCCACAGGGACTAGTTCAGCAAAACGCTTTGTACCATTTAAAGGAATATTTGATAGCTATTTCAAGGAGGGGATGAAGTCTTAGGACAGTGGGGCAGTGGGATTAGATTAGGATTACTCGAGCAAAGAACAGGTACAATGAGCCAAATAAGCTGCTTGTGTTCTATAACCCTCTCCAACTTTACTGAACACATGGTACATCATGGTGCACAGTATTCTATGCATTTTGATATTCCCCTGATATTATCTCATGGTTTCCACTCCCTGCCAAGTTAGTTTAAAGCCTTCCCACTGACACGAGCAAATTGCCCTTGCAAGGAACTCAGTCCTGCCTCTATTTAGGTGCAACCCACCTGGCCTTTCAGGACCCATCTTCCCCAAATGTTCCAGGAATCTAAAGCCCTCCCTTTATTCTAATACCTTATTTTACTTTTAGTTGGCTTTAATGCTTTGTTTTATTTTAATGATTGTCTGTATCTGTGTTATGAATTATAATCATTTGTTTTATTCATATTGTCCCACAATTCAACACTGGCTTCAATGGTGACTTTTCAATAAACAATCTATCTTTTAAGTTTGTTTATTAGTGTCACAAGTAGGCTTACATTAACACTGCAATGAAGTTACGTGAAAATCCTCCAATCGCCACACTCTGGCGCCTGTTTGGGTGCACTGAGGGAGAATTTAGCATGGCCAAAACACCTAATCAGCACGCATTTCAGACTGTGGGAGAAAACCGGAGCACCCGGAGGAAACCCACGCAGACACAGGGAGAATGTGCCGACTCCGCACAGACAGTGACCCAAGCCAGGAATCGAACCCAGGTCCCTGGCCCTGTGAGGCAGCAGTGCTAACCACTGTGCCACTGTGCCATAATCTATCTAATAAAGATTTAAAGTGGTTTGAAAAAGAAGCAAATATAATGAGAGAAAAAACTTTCTTCACACAACGAGTGGTTCGGGTCTGGAATGCACTGCCTGGAAGTATGGTGGAGGCAGGTTCAATAGTGGCATTCAAACAAAGAACAAAGAACAAAGAAAATTACAGCATGGGAACAGGCCCTTCGGCCCTCCAAACCTGCACCGACCATGCTGCCCGACTTAACTAAAACCTCCTACCCTTCCAGGGACCCTGTCCTCTATTCCCATCCTATTCATGTACTTGTCAAGACGCCCCTTAAAAGTCACTACCGTATCCGCTTCCACTACCTCCCCCGGCAACGAGTTCTAGGCACCCAGTACTCTCTGTGTAAAAAAATCTGCCTCGTACATCTCCTTTAAACCTTTCCCGTTGCACCTTAAACCTATGCCCCCTAGTAATTGACTCTTCCACCCTGGGCAAAAGCTTCTGACAATCCATTCTGTCCATGCCTCTCATAATCTTGTAGAGTTCTATCAGGTCACCCCTCAACCTCCGTCGCTCAAGTGAGAACAAACCAAGTTTCTCCAACCTCTCCTCATAGCTAATGCCCTCCATACCAGGCAACATCCTGGTAAATCTCTTCTGTACCCTCTCCAAAGCCTCCACATCCTTCTGGTAGTGTGGCGACCAGAATTGAACACTATATTCCAAGTGCGGCCTAACTAAGGTTCTATAAAGCTGCAACATGATTTGCCAATTTTTAAACTCAACACCCCAGCCGATGAAGGCAAGCATGCCGTATGCCTTCTTGACTACCTTCTCCACCTGCATTGCCACTTTCAGTGACCTGTGTACCTGTACACCCAGATCCCTTTGCCTAACAATACTCTTAAGGGTTCTGCCATTTACTGTATATTTCCTGTCTGTATTAAACCTTCCAAAATGCATTACCTCACATTTGTCCGGATTAAACTCCATCTGCCATCTCTGCGCCCAAGTCTCCAACTGATCTATATCCTGCTGTATCCTCTGATGTTCCTCATCGTTATCCACAAATCCACCAACCTTTGTGTCGTCCACAAACTTACTAATCAATCCAGTTACATTTTCCTCCAAATCATTTATATATATTACAAACAGCAAAGGTCCCAGCACTGATCCCTGAGGAACACCACTTGTCACAGCCCTCCATTCAGAAACGCACCCTTCCACTGCTACCCTCTGTCTTCTTTAACCAATGATGTGGAGGCGTTGGACTGGGGTAATTACAGTAAGAAATCTCACAACACCAGGTTAAAGTCCAACAGGTTTATTTTCGTGGCTTGTGCTACCAAATAAGCCTGTTGGACTTTAAACTGGTGTTGTGAGATTTCTTACTACGTTCTTTGACTGAGCCAGTTCTGTATCCACCTTGCCAGCTCACCTCTGGTCCCATGCGACTCAATGCGATTCGAGAGGCATTAGTTGGTTACTTGAATGAAACTAATGTGCAGGGGTACGGGGAACAGGTAGGGGAATGGCACTAAGTCACAAAACTTGTTTGGGGAGCCAGTGCAGACCTGATGGGCTGAATGGCCTCCTTCTGCACCATAACAATTCTGTGATTTATTTTTATGCTGGTTATAATTAATATGCTGCATTCGATCTATAAATGGTATTCTCCTGAACATAATTTTTATTTATTATCCAGCTGAAACAGAGCTACAATAGTTTTATATGTATACTCACTACTACACTGTACCTTGCTCTAATATGGTGTGTATCCTAATTAACATTATCATCCTGCATAATTACTATAATAGTGTCTAACTAAAATTAGCTTATACTGTACTCTAGCTTGCAAATATTGAAACCTGTGTGTAATTAACATTGTACATTACAATGGTTACAGTTATTACATTGCATCCTGTCTATTAAAACGAAACCTGAACCATAATTAATTTAGTTTCTAATTTAAATTATTATGCCAAGTCCTTATCATTACATAATTATCATATTTAAATGGAACTCTTTTCTTGACCTGGAGAGAGTGGTGGATGTCTGACACAGAGAAAAGGATTTCAGAATGTTAGAAAGTTTTGGAAGTGAAGTTGCAATTTAAGAATCATCTTAACCAGTATCCGTACTGCTCACAGGCTGTGTGTAAGTTACACTGTCGTGAGCTTTCTCACTGCTGTTAATCACCTGATGCAAATGAATAATCACAAGAAAAGCTTCCATGAAAGATAAACTCTATCCAATTTGGATAAACGGAAAGGTAATGGAGCTACACTTCCAGGAATTAGAATTCCTGCCATTTTTCCATGATTTTTTTACTGCAGTTGCGGAAGCAGATCTCGAGGATATCTGTGGTAATCTTTCCCAGGGATCAGTTAGTAATATCCACCGCTGATTCATTTAACACCACAGATGATGTTGGACTGGTGCAGAGGAGATTTACAAGGATGTTGCCTGGATTGAGTGGCATGCCTTATGAGGATAGGCTGAGGGAGCTCGGTCTTTTCTCCTTGGAGAGACGTAGGATGAGAGGAGACTGATGTGCGTCTGGTAAATAGACAAAGCTGATGTTGCCAGAAACAGAAGGCTTTTATTCGCTAAAAAAGGAACGATGTGGAACAGACAATAAACAGACAATACTGAGCATGTGGACCTCCCGACTGAAGGCCGGAGGGGGAGGGCTGCAGCCTTTATACCCTGAGGGCGGAGCCTCCAGTTAAAGGTGCAGCCGAATTAAAGGTGTCAGGGAGTGTCTCATATATGAACAGTAGTGGCAACAATATATACAGCTGAACCGTGCCAAAGGCACGACAGTGGTTTACCACAGAGACCTAATAGAGGTATACAAGATGTTGAGAGGCATAGATCGAGTGGACTCTTGGAGGCTTTTTCCCAGGATGGAAATGGCTGATACGAGAGGACACAGGCTTAAAGTGCTGGGGGTAGGGACAGGGGAAATGTTCGGGGGAAGTTTTTCACACAGAGGGTGGTGGGCGAGTGGAATCGGCTGCCGTCAGTGGTGGTGGAGGCAAACTCAATAGGGCCTTTTAAGAGACTCCTGGATGAGTACATGGGACTTAATAGGATGGAGGGTTATAGGTAGGCCTAAAAGGTAGGGATATGTTCGGCACAACTTGTGGGGCTGAAGGGCCTGTTTTATGCTGTAGTTTATCTATGTTTCTATGTTTCTATGATCATTTAGTGATCCAAAGACTGGAGCCAAGGTCTTTCATCATTTCTCTCTCTGCTCTCCCAGTTCAATAATGGACTGTCGATTCTTTATTGCCTGGTTTGTGTTGTCATCAAAGATCCAGTTTTCTCAGTCTCTCTTCATAGGACAACGCTCTGATCCCAGGAACCAATCTAACGAACCTTTGCTGTACTGCCTCCAATGCAAATATGTCCTTTCTCTAGTGTGGAGGTCAAAACTGCACACAGTACTCCAGATAGGGGCTGGAATTTTACCTGCCTGTCCGCCACGTGAACCAGAGCGGGCAAGGGGCGGAGCAAGGGAAGGTTCATACGGGATTTTACGGTTTCAGGACGAGTGAAGCCAGAAAATCCTGCCCATGGTCTTTTGAAAACCCTGTACAACCTTATCAAAAGTTTGTTATTCCTGTACTCTAATCCCCTTGCAATAAAGGTTAACATGTCATTTACCTTCCTAATTGCTTGCTGTATCTGTCTGATAACATCTTGTGTTCCTTGTACCAGCGCACCTGAGTGTCTTTGAACATCAACACTTACAAAGTTCCCATCATATAAAAAATATTCAGCTTTTTTAACCAAAGTGAATAACTTCGCACTTACCTTCATTATACTCCTACTGCTATCTTGTTACCCACTCACTTAACCTATCTACATCTCATCCCAGCCTCTCTGAGGCATCCTCGTAATTAATCTTTGCATCTAGATTTGTATAATCTACAAATGCAAGATAGATGGCAATACAGAGAATAGTCTAAGTCATTAATATAGATCATACGTTGTTGAAGCCCCAGCACTGACCCTTGTGGCACTCCAGTATTCACTACTTGCCAAACTGAAAATTCCCATCTATGCCCACTCTCTGCTTCCTATCTCTTAACCAATCCTCTATCCATGCTAAGATATTGCCTCCAACTCCATGCACACATTTCTTGCCTATTAAACTTTTATGTGGCAGCTTGCTGAAAGTCTGAAATTCAGCTATATTACATCTACTGGTTCCTCATTGTCTACCTTAGAATCATAGAAACCCTACAGTACAGAAAGAGGCCATTCTTACTAATTCTTACCTTACTAGTTACATCAGCAAAATCTCCAATAAATTTGTTCAACACCATTTCCCTTTAGGAAAACCATGTTGACACGTTCTGGTCATTCCATACATTCCAAAATGTGCTGTTAACACTTCCTTAATATTCCAACTTTGAAAATGTTTGGCCCCAAGTTAACCTGTCATACAGGTCTTCAATCCGGGGCATGGAGTATCTGTCAAGATTAGAAAGCCTAGTGACCGTAAGCCTAGAGTCTCCACAAAGTCGGGTCGACTAATCCGGCTTAAGGACAGGAACAACAGGTGCAGCCCACTCTGCAAATCGTACGGGTGTTATTATGCCCAACTTTTCCAGGCGTTCCAGTTGCAACTCTACTTTTCCCAACAGGGAATACGGAACTGGTCTCAGTCTAAAATACTTTGGTGTAGCACTGGGGTCAGCATAGATCTTAGCTTTGGATCCCTTTATTTTTCCAAGCCCTTCCTTGAAAACTTTGCCGTACTTATTGATGACTTTGTGCAATCCTACCCTCATCACCAATGTAATAATCTTATCGAGGCCAGTCTGAACGCCTGGAAAAACTGGGCATAATATTTACAATGTGCTCAAAATGCCACTCAGTGGCTGCAGTGGACAGGTCAGCCCCAAAGTCTTTCAACAGCTGGCCTGAGTGGAGACAGCTGGTTTTAAACCACCCCCCCCCCCCCCCCCCACCCCCCGCTTCCCTGTTGCTCCTTTCCTATTGGAGAGCCTCCACTCGCCTCATAGGGGAGTTTGTATTTTTTGAAGCCCAGCGGGAGATCCACTGACAATCCCTCGTGGCCATCATAACAATCAGGAAACCTGGAAGCAAATGCTAAACCCACGACTCAGTTAAAGAGCCATGGCAAAGCCAGTTTCTTTGGCAGCTTGGGTTACTCACCCACAAATGTGGAGATGCCGGCGTTAACTCACCCACAGCCAGCCTCCCCACTGAATGCGACTCAGTCGAAACAAAATCTTGCCCAATACAACCGGGCTGATTAGCGTTAACTATTCCTTCCTAGCTTTACTGTACCACACCTATAATTAACAGTATACTACACTATGACCATAATTAGTATAACAAGGCTATAATTAATATTATGTTGGTGTTTCCCTATAATTACTCGACTGTACATACCCATTATTAATGGAATAATGTACCTTATCTATAATATAATACCCAGGCAATGATTGTTTTGCCATGTGTGCCACTTAAAGTCCTTGTAGAATAGAAAACGTCAATAATAATATCTCCTCAATGCTGCTTACTAGATGACCATATAGTATTTTTGAGTGAAGCATAGTTATCCTTCTTCATCCCCCACCCCCCCCAAGTTACGATTGACCATCTATGATATAATTTAGCCAAGATAGATTAACTCATCCTGTTTGGGAAAGGCACAGGACAATTTGAGAATTAAACTAAATGTTTCTTTTATTTCTTCAAACATTTTCTTTCCTTTATCCTCTCCAGAAGAGTTTGATTCTTGGTGGGTGACAATTTCTCACCCAAATGCCCTGTATTTGTGTATCAGCCTTGACCATGAAGGTTGACTGCTTATTTAACCACTGGATTATCTTGCAAACCTGGCCATCTCCTCACCTGATACCTCCACTCATCTCCATCAGGCTTCGCTAGATAATGTTTGGGAGCAGGTAGTTTCATCTGCTCCCTAACCCAGGCTCACTACAGTTAAATAAACTGGTTTAATTGTAACCATGGCTGAAAGTAGCTGAGTTAATCATAGAATCCCTACAGTGCAGAAGGAGGCCATTCAGCCCATTGGGTCTGCACCGACAACAATCACACTAAGCCCTATCCCCGTAACCCCAATTATTTACCCAGGTAATCCCTCTAACCTACACATCCTGGGACACAAAGGGGCAATTTAGCATGGTCAATGGGGAGGAAACTGGAGCACCCGGAGGAAGCCCACACAGACACAGGGAGAACGTGCAAACTCCACACAGACAGTGACCCACGGCCAGGAATTGAACCCAGGTCCCTGGAGCTGTGAGGCAGCAGTGCTAACCACTGTGCCACTGTGCCACCCCATTGGTGCTGCTAACCAAGAACAATCCAGGAATCAAAACCAGAGCCTGCTGGATCTGTGTTGCTTGATGCATCACTGAGTGCATGTGTGAAATCATCAAGAGAATTGTTAAACTAACTGATTTCATATGTCCTACATCTACCAATCTGAGAGGGGGGCAGTCTGACAAATCTTATCAAGCCCCATTCTTACAACTGGCATTTGGAAGCAAAGATGTTTTTCCCTCTTGGTTGATGTGTGTGTCTGGTGTGTGTTTATGTGTGTATGCATGTCTTTGTATATGTTTGTACATATGTGTGTGTACAGTGCGTGTTTGTGTGTGCCACTGTCTCCCCATATATGTGTATGTGTGTACAGTGTGCATGTATGTGTGTGTTTGTATGTGTCTGTGTGTGTTTGTATGTGTGTGTATATGTTTGTATGTGTCTGTGTGTGTTTGTATGTGTGTGTATATGTTTGTGTATATGTTGGGGTGTACACGTGTACATGTATGTGTGCATATGCAGAGGTGGGGGGTGTTAGTGTGTAAATGTTTGTATATATGGCATGGGGGTGTATGTATATATATTGGTATGGATGTGTGTGTATGTTTGTGTGTGTATATGTTTGTGCGTGTATATGTTTGTGTATGTGTGTATATATTTTTGTGTGTGTTTATGTTTGTCTATATATATGTTTGTGTGTGTATATGTTTGTGTATGTGTGTATATATTTTTGTGTGTGTTTATGTTTGTCTATATATATGTTTGTGTGTGTATATGTGTGTGTTTAGGTGTGTGGTTGAATGGTATAATGGAGATATCGGAGCATACTCTGTCCCTGTAATACAGCTGTAGATTAGGTGCAGATATTATTGAATGCTTAAGGTCTGAGGCCCTGAATCCTCACTGAGATGAAAGGTTGTGCATTCAACTCCTACTCCAGAGACTTGAGCACAAAAATCCAGGCTGGCACTCCAATATAGTAGAGTCATAAAGGTTTACAGCATGGGAACAGGCCTTTTGGCCCAACTTGTCCATGACGCCCCAGTGCAGTACAGTACTGAGAGAATACTTTACTGCATTATTGTTAATGCCTCCTATTAGATGAGAATTTAAACTGGGGCCCTGTCTTCTCTCTTGGGCAGATGCTAAAGATCCCAGGACACCATTTTGTGCTGGTGGATATCTATCCCTCAATAACCACCATTAAAACAGATTATCTGGTCATTAGCTCATTGTTGCTTGCAGAAGCTTACTTTGTGCAAATTGGTTGCTGTGTTCCTGACAGCGGGCTTGAAGCAGCCAAATCAGAGACCGTCCCTGAGAAAATGGCTCACCCTGTCTCTCGCTCAGGGCAAGGGCGAGTATCGAAGCTCCTTTGGACTCGATGTCAGAGTTCCGAAGACGATGGGAAAATGCTGCTCTTGAACTGCAAAGAATTTGCCCAGACAAACCAATCATATTTACTCCCATCGCCGGCTTCCCAATCACTGGCTTCCCCGATTTGTTCAGGTAAATACGACCAAAAAACAGGCAGGAAATTCTCCCCTTTTCCCACCCGTTGGGCACTTTGTTATGTTTTGGGAGAATCCTGGCCAATTTTGCCCTCAGAAGAGAAGCCCAAATGAAAAAGTGGCACTGAAGCTATTACTGTTCATGTTACCATTCCCTGATTCATTCCCTAGAAGCCCCCGGTCGCCGGCTTCCCGACCACCGACACCTCCCCCCGCCAATCACTGGCTGACCGGATTCCCCCCGCTCCCCCCCCTCCCCCCACCACCCAGCCCCGACCACCATCCACCCCACCAATGGCCAGCACCAATCACTCCCTCCTCCACCGATCCCACTTGTAGAGTGGCAGCGGGTCCCCACCATCACCAATCACCCCAATAGGCCCCATCCCCAGCATGCCCCACCCCCTCTGGCCCCACCCTCTTTGCACTGCCTGGTGGGCAGTGCCACTGTGCCCAGTGAGCAGTGCCAGTGTGTTCCTTGGGCAGTGCCAGGGTGCCAGGCCTCAATGGCCTCTGTCTACACCAGCGGAGTGAGGATGCCTGTGGGAACCAGCCCCAGTGGCGGGGGAGATGTTATCAATTTCCATATCATAATCAGCTCTGTGCCGAATTCCAGCGTGGAGCTGATTGCACGAGAAAAAAGGGCCTTGGAGACTCGCGATCGGCCGGATGCCGGTCACAAATCTTGTGTGAGGCTGATGTCCCCGGCCTGCTGTGCTATTGGAGCAGTGCAGCAGGCTGGGAGAATCCTGGCCATGCGTTTAAGATTTGTTGCGGTTGCAGCAGAGAGATCATAACCGTGAAACTCTCCTGCACCTGTAGCTGAGACTACAACACGAATTTGTATTTATATAGCACCTTTGACGTTTAAACTGTTCCAAGGCACTTCATAGAACTGCTATCAAATAAACATTTGGCACTGAGTTTTAAGTTGGCGGTCTTGGTGATTGGATGTGGTTGGAAGCTCATCTCAGGGTTAAGTATGACTCTAAAGTTAAATACAGTCTGGTCCAGCTTCAGTTGGCAGTGAGAGGGATGGAATCAGTGCCTAGGGTGCAGAGATTGTGACAGGGACTGAAAACAACAATGGCTTTGGTCTTCCAAATATTGAGTTGGAGGAAATGTTGGCTGTTCCAGTGCTGGAAGTTGGATAAGCAGTCTGACAGTTCAGTGATAGAAGAGGGGTGAAAAGTCAAAGCAGATTTATTTCCATGACATAGTGCTGCCCGGCAGTTCAGAGGGTAATGTGTTGCACAGAGAATAGGAGCATGAATAAGCCATTCAACCCTTCAAGCCTGCTCCGCCATTCAGTATGATCATGGCTGATGATCCAACTCAATAACGCGTTCCCACTTTCCCCCCCATATCCTTTGATCCCTCTTGCCCCAACAGCTATATCTAACTCCTTCTTGAAAACATTTATCCACATCATACAGCACCTGCCATGCATTTGCCCACTCACTCAACGTAACCAAACCACACTGACGCATCTCTGCATCCTCCTCACAGCTCACCCTCCCACCCAGCTTTGTGTCATCTGCAACTTGTTGACTGGGCCACCACGGAACCAAATTGAACAGAAAGCTTTAAACTTGAATGTTGGTCTAATTATCTAATCTCAGGCTCAGACACAGGAAAAGATACAATTGACTTCATTGTCACATGGCCAAGAAAGGAAAACATTAAGCCAGCGTTTCCTATTCCTGATGTAATCTAATAATAATTTGAAAGCCCGAGCTTGACTATTCCACTTCCTGTTCCTAGATCAAGAATAGCACAACAAAGCACTGAAAGCTCAGTGTACATCTCAGAAAACCAGCCCCTGCTGCATTATCTGGAACTTGTGTTGCTGACATTCCCAGCCGTTATTCAACATAAAGAATGGGACTTTATAGAATCTTGCAATCTTACAGAACAGAGGAGATCATTTGGTCCATCATACCTGTGCTGGGTCATTGAAGGAGCACTCCAATAAGACATAGGAACAGGAGTAGGCCATTCGGCCCATCGAGTCTGCTCCACGATTCAATGGGGTCATGACTGATCTGAATCCTCAACTCAACTTTCCCTCCTTATCCCCATAACCCTTGATTCCCTTACTGATTAAAAATCTCAGCCTTGAACATACTTAATAACCTAGTCTCTATAGTCCTGTGTGGTAAAGAAATCCACAGAATCACTACCCTCTAAGAGAAGATGATGTGAAGTTGCTGGCGTTGGACTGGGGTAGCCACAGTAAGAAGTCTCACAACACCAGGTTAAAGTCCAACAAGTCTATTTGGTAGCACAAACTTTCGGAGCGCTGCTCTTTCATCAGGTGAGTGCAAGATTTGTTTCACAAACAGGGCATATATAGACACAAACTCAATTACAAGATAATGGTTGGAATGCGAGTCTTAACAGGTGATCAAGTCTTTACAGGTGCAGACACTGCAAGTGGAGAGAGTGTTAAGCACAGGTTAAAGAGGTGTGAATTGTCTCAAGCCAGGACAGTTAGTGAGATTTTGTAAGTGCAGGCAAGTCGTGGGGGTTACAGATAGTGTGACATGAACCCAAGATCCCGGTTGAGGCCGTCCTCATGTGTGCGGAACTTGGCTATCAGTTTCTGCTCGGCGATTCTGCGTTGTCGTGTATCGTAAAGGCCACCTTGGAGAACGCTTACCCAAAGATCAAAGGCTGAATGCCCTTGACTGCTGAAGTGTTCCCCGACAGGAAGGGGATACTCCTGCCTGGTGATTGTCAAGCGGTGTCCATTCATCCATTGTCGTAGGGTCTGCATGGTCTCCCCAATGCACCATGCCTCGGGTCATCCTTTCCTACAGTATCTCAGGTAGACAACGTTGGCCGAGTCACAAGAGTATGTACCGTGTACCTGGTGGATGGTGTTCCCACGTGAACATCATCTGTTCCCCTGTTTGTGAAACAAATCCTGCACTCACCTGATGAAGGAGCAGCGATTCGAAAGCTCGTGCTACCAAATAAACCTGTTGGACTTTAACCTGGTGTTGTGAGACTACTTACTGTGCCTCTGAGAGAAGAAATTCCTCTTCATCTTTGTCTTAAATGGGCGACCCCTTACTCTGAGATTATGCCCTCTGGTTCTAGACTCTCCCACTAAGGGAAACAACCTCTCAGCATCTACGCTGTCAAACCCCTTGAGAATCTGAAATGTCTCAATAAGGTCACCTCTCATTCTTCCAAACTCCAATGAGTACAGGTCCAACCTACCCAACCTCTCCTCATAAGAAAATCCCTCCATACCCAGGATCAACGTAGTGATCCTTCTCTGGACTAGCTCCAATGCCAGTATATCTTTCCTTAGATAAATTCTGATGGGACTGGACAGGTTAGATGCAGAAAGAATGCTCCCGATGTTGGGGAAGTCCAGAACAGGGGTCACAGTCTAAGAATAAGGGGTAAGCCATTCAGGACTGAGATCAGGAAGAGTTCTTCACTCAGAGAGTTGTGAACCTGTGGAATTCTCTACCACAGAAAGCTGTTGGGGCCAGTTCATTAGATATGTTCAAGAGGGAGCTGGAAGTGGCCCTTGTGGCTAAAAGGATCAAGGGGTATGGAGAGAAAGCGGGAGTGGGATATTGAAAGTGCATGAACAGCCATGATCATATTGAATGGTGGTGCAGGCTTGTAGGGCTGAATGGCCTACTCCAGCACTATTTTCTTTGTTTCTATAAGGTGACCAAAACTGGTCACAGTTTTCCCCATACTCCTGCAATGGGACTTGTGAAAGGCACTGGAAACAACCAACTCTGGTGAAACTGTACTTGAGTGCCAACAGTGCATTCAGAGGGTAAAAAAATTAATAGGTTGGATCTTCTGGTCATGATAGCAGTGAATGCTGGGTAGTTTGAGGCTATTGAGTGCCACAACAGCATAGCAACATAGGGCGGGAAACTTTCTCCTGTGTCTAACCTCACTACAACTGGGATATTGTAGGGGAAACCTCAACCCGTATCCGCCCTCAACTGGGATTGTCACAACTTTACCCTGTCTCTAAATTCCCCTAGATGACGAATGTCATCCAGACTTGAAACATTGGCTCTATTCTCTCTCCACAGATGCTGTCGACCTGCTGAGATTTTCTAGCATTTTCTGTTCTTGTTTCAGATTCCAGCATCCGCAGTATTTTGCTTTTATTTTATTTTGTATCTTACCTGGGTATATGGCGGAGATCTTTACACCCTATGTAACCAATGCTGAATCTGTCAATATAGAAGGTGCTTAATCCTTTATCTAACCTCTAAACCCAGAACTATAAGGGAACTTTACTCTGTATTTAACCATTGCTGAATCTACAAATAGCAATTTATGCTTGAATCTGGAGGTTGCAGTGAATGGGCTATGGATGAATCCATGTGTAATAAGTCCTCAGATGCAGAAGTCCCTTCACCAAAATCCCTTCATTTACATGTCTGACAACAGCATACAGAGTGCTTTCAGTTAGCAGTCTACACTCGGAGTCCCAGAGGAACTGACACGCCTGGATAAGTACAAAGCAAGAGGCTCCTTGATTGGCCCATCAATTTGGAGGGAGTTCATATTCTAACAGGCCCACCTCAATTGCCTGATTAAAGACATTACACCATGCACTCACTAGAACCTGTCAGTGAGTAAACATAGGCTGATTCCCCTGCACTTACTCCAGTGTTTATGAGGATATATTTATGCTCCAAGGAGACATGGAGATGTCTCAGGAACTCCGCCATTTAAATCAACAAGAGTGTAAAAACACTCTCCCTCTCCAGGCAACTGCCCTCCCCCACCCCCCGCCCCCCATGTTCCCCCAGAACATCCCCCCAACCCCGCAAACCTGCTGCTCTCCACTCCTGCTCTTCAGTCCTGCTGATAATGGAGAACAGCCAGGGGGCCATGATGCCAGTAGGGTGGAGTGGGAAGCCGTGGATTCAGGAAGGGGAGCGGAGATGTGGGTGCTGTGGTTGGGAGGTGGGGCAGTTGGAGGTGGGCCTGCAGAGCCAGGGCGGGAATCAGGGGGGGAAGTTGGGGAGGGGGGTTGGACTGCAATTATCGCTAAATCAAAAGAAGATAGGAGGACCACTCGCCAAAGGTCTGAAGGTGGGCCATTCAGTCAGAGACTGTTATTGAGCTGAAGGCAGACCCCAAGAACCTGTCTTCTGTTCATGGCATCGGAAGAGGACTATGCCTCACTGCTGGGTCACTCCGGTAATCTCTCCAATGGATCTGTGTGTCGAGGGGAGAGGCAAATTCACTCTGCAGCCTGAGTCCAGGGTAGGTCATCGTTTTTTACGCAGTCTGTGGCATAGCCTCTGCTTCACTACTAACCTCAAGATCCGAGCCACTAAAACCATCACTGCCCCAGTCTACCAGCCAGATCCTTAGACAACACCTTCCAAACCCACAACCACTTCCATCTAGAAGGACAAGGGCAGCAGATAGATGGGAACACCGCCATCTGAAAGTTCCCCTCCAAGCCACTCACCATCCTGACTTGGAAATATATTGCTGTTCCTTCACGTTCGCCTGGTCAACATCCTGGAATTCCCTCCCTAATGGTATTGTGGGTCAACCCACAGCACATGGGCTGCAGCGATTCAAGAAGGCAGCTCACCACCACCTTCTCAAGGGCAACTAGGGATGGGCAATAAATGCTGGCCAGCCAGCGACGCCCATGTCCCACGAGTGAATAAAAAGAAACTGGGGCTTTTGGGAGTAAGTCCCTGGAGGGGCAGTTTCCCAAAGATCCATTTTCCTGGGATTTCTACAGCTTTTCAATCAAGGCAGAATCCCCCCTTGTTATCCGCACTTTGCTTGCTGAACTGCGCTTGGGTATTGCGATCTGAAACCCTTACAATGCACAACTGTGTTTAATGTTTTTCATGCACCACTTATTTTGAGACTGAGGCCCCTAATGCTTGTTTCTACCTTCCCTAATCAAACTGTGCTGACTGCTGCGCTGAACCCTTGACCCAGATCCCACTAGCCTGGATCTGATTGCAGTACAGCAGAATTCCAATGATGTCACTGAAGGAACATTCAATCCTCCAGAGACTGAGCTTATGAACTGAACCTCTGGAGGTTGTAAATGTCACACTCCAAGTTAGTGCTGGCTTTCACATGCCACAGGGTTATACAGTTCATGCCTGGAGCTGGTTGAACATCCCAAAATGGAGTTGGGAGTGTTACAGAAATAACTGGAAAAATCTTGTTACAGCAGGTGCCTAAAATGGGCCCCATTCACAAATGAAAGCAATCGCTGTGTGTACATAATATTTCTGTTTGGTGTACACTCCTGTTCAATACATATTCCTGTTTAGTGTGTGTGACCTTTCAGCATGTATAATTCTGCTTGTTTGCAGTACGCACTTTTGTAACATTAGAAATCTTCCTATGTTTCTGCAAGTGGCCTGATTCGGTTTGTGGATGGCCTTAATGCATAAGGACCTCATTTGTATTTCCCAATGTTCCCTCCTCATCTGCTAAACATTCACATTGGTTTGTTGTCTGGTGATATGAGCATTTTTCACACCTAACCTTGCCTGGCAGCTCTGGCAAGCAATGCAATATGAGGCATGTCATAACATATTTTTTAAAAATCATTCACAAGTTGCAATTTTCTCTGTTGAGATCATTGCCCATCTCTGTACAACGGAGCGGCTTGCTGCATTTCAGAGGGCAGTTTCTTTTTATTCATTCGTGCGATGTGGATGTCGGGGGTTGGCCAGTATTTAGTGCCCATCCCTCATTGCCCTTGAGCTGTGTGGTGAGCTAGGCCATTTCAGAAGTCAGTTGAGAGCCAACCACGTTGGGTGGCACGGTGGCACAGTGGTTAGCACTGCTGTCTCACAGCTCCAGGGACCCGGGTTCGATTCCTGGCTTGGGTCACTGTCTGTGCGGAGCCTGCACGTTCTCCCTGTGTCTGCGTGGGTTTCCTCCGGGTGCTCTGGTTTCCTCCCACAGTCCAAAAGATGTGTTGGTTGGGTACATTGGCCATGCTAAATTCTCCCTCAGTGTACCCAAACAGGCGTCAGAGTGTGACGACTAGAGGATTTTCACAGTAACTTCATTGCACTGTTAATGTAAGCCTACTTGTGACACGAGTAAATAAACTTTAAAATTTGCTGTGGCTCTGGAGTCACATGTAGACTAGACCATGTAAGGACAGCAGACTTCCTGTCCTAAAGGACGTTAGTGAACCAGATGTTTTTTTCCTGACAATAATTTCATGGTCATCTGTCAATTCTTATTTCCAGATATTTTTTATTGAATTCGAATTCCACCACCTGCCGTGGCAGGATTCGAACCCAGGTGTCCAGAACATTAGCTGAATTTCTAGATTAGTAGTCGAGCTATAATACCACTGGGCCATCACCTCCCCCTAAGAGCCAGGCATGTTGCTGATGGTCTGGAATCACGTAGATGATAAACTGGATAAGGACAGCAGATTTCCTTCCCTTAATGACATCTGTGAACCAAATGCATTTTATAACAATCCCCCAGTTTTGTTTTGCTTATATCTGATACCAGTTTTTTAAAATTCCAGATTTAATTAATTTACCTCAGAAAAATTCCTCGGCCTCCTTGGTGGGGTTTTAACTGAATCGCTATTCCAGAAACGTAACGACCACATCACCATACACTTAAACTGAGCCCCTCCACACCTCAAGGTGAACATACTTCCACCAGCAATTTAAACAAGGAGGCCAGAAATTCTCTGTTTGCAACTTTTCTTTGCTAGATTCTTGATTAACAAGATGGGTGGGTGGAGGAGGGGGGAGTTTATTTGGGGGGCGGGGTGGCGGAGGGGTTAGGTGACTAATGGACTGTGGTAAAGACCCATCTGGTTCACTAATGAACCAAATAGTGCACCAAATTTGCACCTCATTATGCCAACATCTTCATGCACAGGTTCGAACAAGACTTCTTCACCGCACGGGACCTTCAACCGATGCTATACACTAGATACATCGATGACATTTTCTTCCTTTGGACTCATGGTGAACAATCACTGAAACAACTCTATGATGACATCAACAAGTTCCATCCCACCATCAGGCTCACCATAGACTACTCTCCGGAATCGGTTGCATTCTTGGACACGCGCATCTCCATTAAGGACGGTCACCTCAGCACCTCACTGTACCGCAAACCCACGGATAACCTCACGATGCTCCACTTCTCCAGCTTCCACCCTAAACACGTTAAAGAAGCCATCCCCTACGGACAAGCCCTCCGTATACACAGGATCTGCTCGGATGAGGAGGATCGCAACAGACACCTCCAGACGCTGAAAGATGCCCTCATAAGAACAGGATATGGCGCTAGACTCATTGATCAACAGTTCCAACGTGCCACAGCGAAAAACCGCACCGACCTCCTCAGAAGACAAACACGGGACACAGTGGACAGAGTACCCTTCGTCGTCCAGTACTTCCCCGGAGCGGAGAAGCTACGGCATCTCCTCCGGAGCCTTCAACATGTCATTGATGAAGACGAACATCTCGCCAAGGCCATCCCCACACCCCCACTTCTTGCCTTCAAACAACCGCACAACCTCAAACAGACCATTGTCCGCAGCAAACTACCCAGCCTTCAGGAGAACAGTGACCAAGACACCACACAACCCTGCCACAGCAACCTCTGCAAGACGTGCCGGATCATCGACACAGATGCCATCATCTCACGTGAGAACACCATCCACCAGGTACACGGTACATACTCTTGCAACTCGGCCAACGTTGTCTACCTGATACGCTGCAAGAAAGGATGTCCCGAGGCATGGTACATTGGGGAAACTATGCAGACGCTGCGACAACGGATGAATGAACACCGCTCGACAATCACCAGGCAAGACTGTTCTCTTCCTGTTGGGGAGCACTTCAGCGGTCACGGGCATTCGGCCTCTGATATTCGGGTAAGCGTTCTCCAAGGCGGCCTTCGCGACACACGACAGCGCAGAGTCGCTGAGCAGAAACTGATAGCCAAGTTCCGCACACACAAGGACGGCCTCAACCGGGATATTGGGTTCATGTCACAATATTTGTAACTCCCACAGTTGCGTGGACCTGCAGAGTTTCACTGGCTGTCTTGTCTGGAGACAATACACATCTTTTTAGCCTGTCTTGATGCTCTCTCCACTCCCATTGTTTTGTTTCTTAAAGACTGGATTAGTTGTAAGTATTCGCATTCCAACCATTATTCATGTAAATTGAGTCTGTGTCTTTATAAATTCTGTTTGTGAACAGAATTCCCACTCACCTGAAGAAGGGGCTCAGAGCCTCGAAAGCTTGTGTGGCTTTTGCTACCAAATAAACCTGTTGGACTTTAACCTGGTGTTGTTAAACTTCTTACTGTGTTTACCCCAGTCCAACGCCGGCATCTCCACATCATCACTAATGTCACTCAGCTCACCACCACCTTTTCAAGGACAATTAGGAATGTGCAATAAATGCTGCCTTTGCAATCTTTTCTGTGTCTGAATAAACAAAAAACCCGTTTCCTTAAAAAAAAACATTCTTTACCTCTCACTTTGAAGATGCTATTTTACAATTGTGGTTGGGGAATTTGTGACTCATCCATTTGAAAAGTGGTCCTTCAACCAAAAATGTTCACGAATTAAAAATGCCTTAAGATATATCTCATTAAACAATAAATCTTGTCTCTAACCCTGTGTGAAGGAAAGTACAAAATGTCTGCACCTAGTTCTTGATGAATAACAAAAATCTGGTTTCAACCTTTCCCTCCACTCACCCCATTTCCACATTCCCTCTCTTTTAGTTATCCAATTCCTCCTCCTCCTCTTCCCCATTCCTCCCTCTTTTCTCCCCTCACACTCGCAGAGACTCAGCACGATGTTAACACTCACCAGAGCAGGAATTTAAATGGAATAATTCTCAGCACCGATATTCCATTTGATTGCTGCTCTTGACTGTGTCAGGAGAGTGAAAACTAGAACACCCAGCAGGCCAATGACGGACTGTCCCATGGTGGCTAAATCAAGAAGGACCCTGAAGGTTCTGGAAGAAGTCAGTATTCAACAACAGCAACAACTTGCACCTACTGTGGCGGGCTTCCCGCTGGCAGAAGCAGCTCGCCATTGGCTGGCGACGGGATCAAGATTGGGTGGCACGGTGGCACTGTGGTTAGCACTGCAGCCTCATAGCACCAGGGACCCGGGTTCGATTCCCGGCTTGGGTAACTGTCTGTGCAGAGTTTGCACGTTCTCCCCGTGTCTGCATGGGTTTCCTCTGGGTGCTCCGGTTTCCTCCCACAGTCCAAAAGATGCGCTGGTTAGGTGGATTGGCCATGCTAAATTCTCCCTCAGTGTACCCGAACAGGCGCCAGAGTGTGGCGACTAGGGGATTTTCACAGTAACTTCATTGCAGTGTTAATGTAAGCCTACTTGTGACAAATAAACTTTAACTTTATCTTCCAGTCCCGCCGACGTCAATGGCATTTTGTGTTGTTTTTTGTGTGTGCCACTGGGTAACCAGCTGTGGGGAGTTGCCATCGGTGGTACCAGATGATCCTGCTGGTGGGCAGGCTGGAAAATTCAGCCCAGTGTCTGATTCACCGAAGCATTGTGAAACAAAATGAGACTCCGGGCCACAGAAGGGGATATTGGAACAATTTGAATGAGCTGGGTCAAGGAGGTACGTCTTAAGGCAGAGAGGTACAGGAGGTAAATTCCAGAGCTTAAGGTGGCAGTTAAAGGCACAGTTACAAATGATAGAGCAATGAGAATCAGGGGTGCACAAGAGGCCACAACTAGGCAAGTGTAAAGATCTTGGAGGATTGCACAACTGGAGGAGCTTACAGAGTTAGGGAGCTGCAAGCATTTGAAAACAAGCGTATTACTGATCAAAAGCCAATGTTGGTCAACAGGCAGAGGGGTGGTGGGCGAATTGGACAGGGTGAAAGCTGAGGTTTATGTACGATGCACAATGGGAGGAAGCCATGAGGATTGAAATAGCCAAGTCTAGAGGGAAGAAAGGCATGAGTGGGTGTTTCAGTGGCAGGCAAGCTACTGAGAAGGGAAAGAGTATAAGGTGCACAAATAACCAGAGAAAGTTTTTTTATTACTGTCGCAAGTAGGCAGGGCGGCACGGTAGCACAGTGGTTAGCACTGCTGCTTCACAGCTCCAGGGGCCTGGGTTCGATTCCTGGCTTAGGTCACTGTCTGTGTGGAGTTTGCACATTCTCCTCATGTCTGAGTGGGTTTCCTCCGGGTGCTCCGGTTTCCTCCCACAGTCCAAAGATGTGCGGGTTAGGCTGATTGGCCATGCTAAAAATTGCCCCTTCGAGTCCTGAGTTGTGTAGGTTAGAGGGATTAGCGGGTAAATATGTGGGGGTAGGGCCTGGGTGGGATTTTGGTCGGTGCAGACTCAATGGGCCGAATGGCCTCCTTCTGCACTGTCGGGTTTCTAGGCTTACATTAACACTGCAATGAAGTTACTGTGAAAATTCCTAGTCACCACACTCCGACACCTATTTGGAAAACACGAAGAGAGAATTTAGCACGGCCAATGCACCTAACCAGCACCCGGAGGAAACCCACGCAGACACGGGGAGAACGTGTAGACTCCGCACAGACAGTGACCCAAGTTGGGAATCGAACCCTGGTGCCTGACACTATGAGGCAGCAGTGCTAACCACTGTGCCACCGTGCCACCCATAAAGGTTACTGATTATGTAACTGGGCTAGTAATCCAGAGGTGGATAGAGGGTGAGAGTTTATCACAGCATCACATGACAAATGCTGACATTACACTCAGAGAACACTTGGTAAATTGTGATCCAGAACTCAGAAAATAGCCATGAGAGCCATTGAATATAAAAACCCACTATACTCCATTAAACAGGGAAGGCAGTGGCGCAGTGGTATTGTCACTGGACCAGCGACCCAGAGCAAGATCTGGGGACCCAGGTTTGAATCCCACATGGCAGATAGTGAAATTTGAATTTAATAAAAATCTGGAATTAAGAATCTACTGATGACTATGAAACCATTGTCGATTGTTGTAAAAACCCATCTGGTTCACTAACGTCCTTTAGGAAAGGAAATCTGCCATCCTTACCTGGTCTGACCTACATGCGACTCCAGACCCACAGCAATGTGGTTGACTCTCAAACATCTTCTGAAATGGAGGGCAGTTAGGCTCGAGCAATACATTCTGACCCAGCCAGGTAACATCCCATAAAAGGAAATTTTTAAAAACAGCCTTGAGTTAGGGAATGGAACATTGTCCATGATTTTCTCCTTAGAACATGACCAACAACCCTTTTGGGCGGGATGGGGCAAAACGGAGTAGGGATGGGAGCGCACCAGAAAAGTCCTCCTTTTCTCATCGAGTATCTTCTCTCAAAATTATTTTTATTTGTAACTACTGATGGTTCATATTACTCTTCTGGCCCAGACAGCATAAATCAAACACTTAGAAGCGCTTAATGCAGATGTGTTATTGCAAATATAAATTATCACATTCCATATCTACTCTACGACAGCGTGTTTTAGATCTAATTTTTTTTAAAAAGTCTAACTAATTAAATAATTAAAGAAAAACAGTTCAATACTGGATTGGAATGTTTGCACAGGAAGCAAGCCTGTTACTGTTGGAGCTTTTGTGATTTTCTCAAAAATGTTGGTAGCCAAAATAAAACATAACCATCTCTGTGATCGGGCACTAGAGTTCAGGCACCAGCAAACAATATTGGAGAAAGAGTTTGATAGTGTCAGTGGGGCCCATGGCAGAGTCTCTTTGGCTGCAATTATTTTTGGTGAACAACAGGGTTGCCATCGCGAGGTCATGTTTACTATTGAAAGGAAACTCTCAGATTATTCACATGACTGATTGCAGAGGTCGTTGGGTGGTTCACACTTGTGTAGGAACAGGAAGACAGTTATTAGAGCCAATTGTTTTCCTGAATACCATTATAACTGAGTAGCAGAGGAAATATTATAGTTTGGCCTTTGTCCAGGAGCCTGGGGCTGGAGTCTATTTAGAACACTAAGTAGGAAGAGCTCTTGCAGCGATCAGGCTTTATTTAAAATTTCATTTATTCTTCATTTTGGAGGTTATTTTCACCTTGTTCCCTTGGATCTTTATCATATGTGCACTACCAAAGCCTCTATGGCTTCCCTCTAGCACTGCGTTGAGGTGGACAGGAGCCATATATAATTGTATTGATATTCTAGATTTAATAGAAATTCACCTCATAGACAATGACTAAACGTTAGAATCTACCATTTCCTACATTACAACAGTGACTGCATTAGGGGATTTTCACAGTAACTTCATTGCAGTGTTAATGTAAGCCTACTTGTGACACTAATAATGAAAGTGAAAAAAAAGTACTTCATTGGATGTAAGACATTTCTGTCCTGAGGTCATGGAAGGTGCCATATAAATATAACTCTCCTTTTGCTTTTAGCAGTGCCTATTTTCACCACTGGCCTGAATGAAAGTGAGCTACGATTTATCACACTGGAGTCTTTCTCCTACTCCTTTAGCATCTTCTCCTCCTTTATGCACGTCATTTCATTTCAGTCCTCTGCTCTCTCCTTTAAAATGCTTGTTCTCTATAGGCAGGCCAAATCTGGCCCTTTCTTTTTGAGATATCCTACAACCTTTCCTCCCTCAGACTATGCGCTGAGTGGATTATCATCCGCTGTGAATCCAGTCTGCATTTCAACTCCCTTGACCGACCCTCATGTCCTCCCTAAACCTCTCCATCCATATTCAAGGTCAGTTTCCCAACCTCACCATTTCCTGTGGCCTCTCTACTCCCATTGTCTCAATTCCTCAGTCTCCACAAAGCCTACTGCATTTAGTATTTGCCCCTGAAAAATCACTGCCAAGTTCCTGCCAAATGCGCTTTGAAATGCTGAACTACTTAACCTGTGGTCTTCCATTCAGCGTGGTACAGAGCAGCACCATTCCACCCAATGAATCTATGCAGGCTCTCTGTAGAACAACCCAATCGATCCAGCTGGGATCTTGGGCTTCATAAATAGAGTTATTCACCGGAATTCTACCGCTCCGCCCATCCTGGAATTGGAGCGGGCTAAGGACGGACAATGGAAATGCCTGTTGACCTCGGGCAGGATTTTCCAGTCTCGCTCGAACGAGGCCATAAAATTCCGCCCATTGAGTACAAAAGCAGGAATATAATGTTGACCCTTTATAGCACACTTGTTAGAGCACAACTAACATATCGTGTCCAGTTCTAATCACCACACTTAGGTTGCTGTTGATTTTCTCAACCATTCCTTCACCTTGCCTCAAACTTTGATGGCTCAGTAAAATTTTGAGGCGGGGGGGGAAGCTTCTGATACCCCTTCAAGCTCAAAAGTTGGCTAAAATGGAGTATTGAGCTGATAGACTGATTTACTCTGCAGTAAATGAAATAATTATTAGTGGAAGCGAGTGAGGAAGAGAAAAATCCTTTACCTGTAGGAGAGACTGCAAGCTCTGCCATTCTCTCTCTTGCAGCTAATGTCCTCCTTCCATTCCTCCGAGGTGTCCCCTAGCAAAATGCCCAAGATCAAGCACTTATCTTTCTCCTGGGGATTCCTATAAGGAATCCAATAATATGCAGCAGAGTACAAAGAATTTCCGGAAAGAGTTGAAACCTGTGCTAGAAATGGCCATCCAGAGCGCTATCAAGAGGGGTGGTTGCCGCTTACATTTATCATTGAGTATCTTTAAGACATAGATAGGTAGGTTCTTGGTCAATAAGGGGATTAAGGGTTACGGGGAGAAGGCAGGAGAATGGGGGGGAGAATCACATCAGCTATGATTGAATGGCAGAGCAGATGCGATGGGCTGAATGGCCTAATTCAGCTCCTATATCTTATGGTCTTATCATATTGTCTTTTATTGCTCATCAACAAGGCTGCCTGGCATTTCAATGGACAGCACACATCCTAATGTCCATTCCTAACAGTAACCAGCTGGGAGTAAACAAATGGTTGTGGAGGATTTCAAGAGCTACAAAATAGTATTTCACCTTTTACTGTTCACTTGCTCTTGGAGCTTTGAAGAGAGCACTTTTGAAACTTACTGGGAGACATTCTGGACTAGACTGGGGAACAAAAGAGCTGTCGGCCTCCGATTAGCCTCTGATGGGTGATTTTTCCCTCCTGTGCATCCTTGATCCCGGAGAAGGCCGACCAGTGGCCACTTAACAGCGGTGGACCTTCCCGAAGGAGGCAACATGGGTCTCTCATCAGCTCTCCATGCTGCCAGCAGGTGAAACCCCTCCATTTCCATAAAATCCCCCCATAATGTTCAACAAAGAAGTTCTTCTAATCAGCACCTGAGTGCACAACTTGCAGGTGTCTGCTTTAGCCTCTCCAGGCCAGGTTAGATGGTGGTGACAAAATTCATAATGCTAAAGTGCAAAGGGACTTGGGAGTCCTAGTCCAGGATTCTCTAAAGGTAAACTTGCAGGTTGAGTCCGTAATTAAGAAAGCAAATGTAATGTTGTCATTTATCTCAAGAGGCTTGGAATACAAAAGCAGGGATGTACTTCTGAGGCTTTATAAAGCACTGGTTAGGCCCCATTTGGAGTACTGTGAGCAATTTTGGGCCCCACACCTCAGGAAGGACATACTGGCACTGGAGCGGGTCCAGCGGAGATTCACACGGATGATCCCAGGAATGGTAGGCCTGACATACGATGAACGTCTGAGGATCGTGGGATTATATTCATTGGAGTTTAGGAGGTTGAGGGGAGATCTGATAGAAACTTACAAGATAATGAACGGCTTAGATAGGATGGACGTAGGGAAGTTGTTTCCATTAACAGGGGAGACTAGGACGCGGGGGCACAGCCTTAGAATAAAAGGGAGTCACTTTAGAACAGAGATGAGGAGAAATTTCTTCAGCCAGAGAGTGGTGGGTCTGTGGAATTCATTGCCACAGAGGGCTGTGGAGGCCGAGACGTTGAGCGTCTTCAAGACAGAAATTGATAAATTCTTGATTTCTCGAGGAATTAAGGGCTATGGGGAGAGAGCGGGTAAATGGAGTTGAAATCAACCATGATTGAATGGTGGAGTGGACTCGATGGGCCGAATGGCCTTACTTCCGCTCCTATGTCTTATGGTCTTATGGTCTTATGGTCGTTAACAATGATGACCAAAACTGTGCTGAAACCCTTCTTCAAAAAGACAAGTCTCATTAACACCCATTTAGTGCCTATTTTCACTCCTTCTCCAAAACAGCTCCCTTATTATCACAACAACATTTTATAGCACTTTAACAAAATGAAATGTCCCAAATGTCGTCTCAGGAGCATTCTGAAAAAGTATGGGGCTGAGCAACATAAGGTTAGGTCAGATTTGGTCAAAGAGATACGTTTCAAGGAGTGTCTTAAAGGAGGAAAGTGAAGTGTGAGGTTGGGGGAGAGAATTTCAAAGCTTGGTGTCTAGGCAACTGAAGACAAGCGCCTCCAATGGAGGAGCGAATATAATTTAGAACGCAGAAGAGGCCAGAATTGTTTGAGTTATAAGGAAAGGCTGGATAGACTGGGACTTTTTCCCTGCAGCATAGGAGGTTTAGGGGTGATCTTATAGAGGTCTATAAAATAATAAGGGGCATAGATAAGGTAGTCAACATATTTTCCCAAAGGTAGGGGAGTCTAAAACTAGAGGGCATAGATTTAAGGTGAGAGCGGAGACTTACAAAAGAATCTAGAGAGGCAATTTTTTCACATAGAGGGTGGTGAGTATCTGGAACGAGCTGCCAGAGGTAGTAGTAGAGGCGCGTACAATTTTGTCTTTTAAAAAGTATTTAGACAGTTATGTGGGTAAGATGGATAGAGGGATATGGGCCAAATGCAGGCAACTGCGACGAGCTTAGTGGTAAAAATTGGGCGGCATGGACAAGTTTGGTCCAAGGGCCTGTTTCCATGCTGTAAAACTCTAATTGGAGGGGTGCGGATATCTCAGAGGATTGAGGAGATTACAGAGATGGTGAGGGGGTGATGCCATGGAGGGATTTAAAATCAAGGCTAAGAATATTAAAATCAAGGATGAGGATGTTAAAATCAAGACCTTGCTTGAATGGGTGCTAATGTAGGTCAGCGAGCACAGGGGTGATAAAGAGACGGAATTTGCAGCGAGTTAACCAACAGGCAGCCATGTTGTGGATGACCCCCAGTTTACAGAGGGTAGAATATGGGAGGCCACTCCAGCAGGACTGTGTTGGAATAACCTAACGCAGGGGAAATGAAAGCACGAAAGGATGGCCTCAGCAACAGATGAGCTGAAACAAAGGCGAGGTCAAGGTAGAGGTAGAAATAGGCATTGGTAGTGATGGCACCAATATGAGGTCAGAAGCTTATCTCTGGATCAAATCTGACAGCAAGGTTGCGAACAGACTGGCTTAATCTCAGACTGTTGCCAGGGAATCGGCAGCTAGTGAACAGAGTTTATGGAAAGGACAGAAGTAATAACTTAAACCCAATACTCAATCAGAGGAAATCTTAGCTCGTTCAGTAGTGGATGTCAGATTAGTAGCCTGATAATTTGGTGGAGGAGATGAGAGAGGTGGTGGTGAGGGAGAGCTGGGTGTCATCAGCGTACATGTGAAAACTAACCACCATGCATTTGGATGATGTCGCTAAGGCTCAGCATGTTGTTGAGAAATAGGATAAATAAGAGAAACAGGGACATGAAAAGTAACAGTGCAGAAGCAGGAAGAGAAGCCATTGCAAGTGATTCTTCTCAAGGGCAATAAGGGTGCATGAGCATAAAAATAGGCCAAATAGCGATGCCAATAACCCATGATTTTTTTTTTAATTCTCTGACTGCAACTCTGGTTAGTGATTCTCCCATCCTGATCATCCCTCAGTGTAAGTCTCCTGTGCAATCTTTGCCTTCGTTCCCTCAAACTGAAGACACCCAGAATTGAACATAGCTTGGCACACAGCTGGTATAACCATCCAATACTAGACCTAGCTGGAACACAGTAAGACCAGTTGTAGTTTCAATGCAGGGCAGAACCCAGGTTAAACTTCTGTTTTTACAGTTCAGGCACACACCAACTGTGCCACTGAGCCATCGGGGACACTTCTGTCTGGCCTTAACACCTCTCCAGTGAATTATCTTAGAACTGTCTGAAAGGGGGGAGAAAACTACACTTGTGCTGCTATTATGCTACCAATAAATAAAAACAGCTTCCTAACTGGTTAGTTAGCCAGTTTCGAAAAAGGAAACTCCTTTTTGAGCCATGCACAGTCAGTGCCTCTGATTTAAAGTGCTCATATGTAACAACAGAGAGATTATATGGACTTGGAAAATGCATCTGTGTAATCAAAGTTTAAGCAGGGTTTCCTATGCACACAGAAATCCTTGCACATCTGGGAAATCTGATGTAAACTTTTACAACATCTCTGTTGTTACAATGGTGAGTTTGCTAATATGCAAAATATACTCCTTTAAATATATGATTATGTAAGTAGTTCTGTCATCATAGGAGTGATGCAATGTCACGTGAAAGAAACTTATAAAATTCTAACAGTGTTCGACAGGTAGATTCAGAATGAAGGATAAGGGGTAAACCTTTTAGGACTGAGGTGAGGAGAAATCTCTTCACCCAGAGATTGTGTGGAATTCACTACCACAGAATGTAGTTGAGGCCAAAACGTTGTGTAATTTCAAGAAGAAATTAGATATAGTTTTTGGGGCTAAAGGAATCAAGGGATATTGTGGGGGGGTGGGGGGAGGTGCTGGATCAGATATTCAATTTGATGATCAGCCACGATCATAATGAATGGTGGAGCAGGCTTGAAGGGCCGAATGGCCTACTCCTGCTTCTATTTTCTATGATGCGTCAGCCATCATCATGTCTGTGCGGAGTCTGCATGTTCTCCCCATGTCCACGTGGGTTTCCTCCGGGTGCTCCGGTTTCCTCCCACAGCCCGAAGACACGCTGGTTAGCTGTATTGGCCATGCTAAATTCTCCCTCAGTGTATCCGAACGGATGCTGGAGTGTGGCGACTAGGGGATTTTCACAGTAACTTCATTGCAGTGTTAATGTAAGCCTACTTGTGACACTAATAAATAAACATAAATATCAGGCAGTCCGCACAGCGAGAAGCACAGTACGAATTATTGAAAGAGAATTGGAGATATATTTGAAAAGAAAAATGTTGCAGGGTTAAAATAATACAGCCTATTCCTCAAGCATTGTTTGTACTCATCTAGAACAAGATAATCAACAGCTCTCAGCTGGTGCAGAACCTAGGGTACGGGTGACATCCTAAACTGGTTGCCATTCACCAGAGTTAGAAACAAAAGCTGTCTTCATTAAATAAAAATAAAAAGTGCTGGAAATGCTTGCAGGCTGGGTAGCATCTGTGGAGAGAAACAGAGTTAATGTTTCAGTTCGATGAGGGGGGAAGGTCCCGATGTCCGTGGGGGGAGGGTCCCGATGTCCGTGGGGGGAGGGAGGGGATCTCCTCTTGCACTCTGAGATAGGGGCAGCCTTGTGAAACGGCGCCCGAGTGCTCTGAAGCCAGGCTAACTGACGTGCTTAGGCCCCAGTTCCACTCAGTACCGGGGCGAAACCCCCAACACTCCAAAAACATGACTGAATGTGGGAGGATTGCAGTGCGGAGCGTGCCTGAGAGACCGGCACAAATCACTCCATAATTCTCACCATTATGACACTTTGGCCGGAATGTTACAGCCATTCACACCAGCGGGATTTTTCCATTTCCGTCACAGTGAACGGAGATTTGGCTGGGCTCCAAATTCTCCGATCTCGCTGCAGTGGGAGCGTGGTGTGAACGGCCGGGAAGATCGCACCCTTTTTTAGGGAGAATTCCACCCCTTGTGTGCACATAGGTACGTCAATGAACTCCACAAGGCCTTTGTGTTACTGAAGCTTTTTATTTATGCAGCTTTGAACATCCTTTAAAACCAAGATTTACAATACTGAGCAGCAGATGAGTGTCTTCTGCCTGGTGATGGACTGTAGGGAGGAAATATTTTTAAAAAACCTCAGGAGGACAATGCCCTTTCGAACTGGACTGAAATGACCTGGCATAGTTACATTCCAAAGACATTTATTTTTGCATGCTTATGGGAAAAAATTGTTTTTATGAATTTTTGGTTTACCTCATTATATGTTATTTTTGGGATGCCAAGTGTTCGACCCTCAATCTGGCCAAAAATAATATGGACTAGGTTCGCAGCACAGCTCAGAACATTTCAAAATATTCACCCATGCAGGCTGATTAAATGATAGGCAAGAGAAAACGATCTAGATATTTAATATTGTGTTCCCTCTTATGATTCTAGTAGTATTATACAAAGATGGCATGCCTTATCTCTGTATTTCCTACATTGCAACAGTGCCTACATTTCAAAAGTACTTAATTGGTTGCAAAGTTTGGGGGCAGCTGGAGATCAAGAAAGGCACAAAAAAAAGCAAGTCTTTATGCAGCTTATGTGGCCCAATCATGTCTGGTCTTAGAATCCCTACCCAGGCCCTATCCCCATAACCCCATGCATTTACCCTAGCTAGTCCCTCTGACACTAAGGGGCAATTTAGCATGGCCAATCCACCTAACACGCACATCTTTGGTCTGTGGGAGGAAACCGGAGCACACGGAGGAAAGCCACGCAGACACGGGGAGAATCTGCAAACTCCACACAGACAGTGACCGAAAGCGGGAATCGAACCCGGGTCCCTGGCGCTGTGAGACAGCAGTGCTAACCACTGTGTCATCGTGTCGCCCGTGATGATTTCCTTTTTCTTTCAGCATCAAGCCCCTGGTAATAGTTGAGTGTAGCATACTTAGGCATAGAGCTAAGACCCCTCTATTCTCCCCCCAAATAGGGCTCTGTAAATCATAGACCTGGATTTTGCGATTAAAATAATAGTAAGGTTATTGAAACACATACATGTAAATGAGGCAGCAACTTTCAGTGGCAGCACATGCACATTTATAGCTAGAAATCAGGACATTTGTGTTAGAGATCCTCTGTTTCTCCAAAAGCTGCACCATACTGGTATCCAGCTGAGAGACACATTCAAACACATGATAAACATAAGTAAACTCATAAGAAAATGTTAATGTTCGTCTATTCCAATGTAAGTAATTATTTTAGTAGTATAATAATTCATAATATTTGCCAAGCAACCCCTCTGACACGGTAAATTAATATTTACAAGTGTGGAATGTCATTCCTTCAGATTTTAATTATCGATGGCAGATTTTAAAAGAGAAAGTTTTGACATTTTTAGCACTTTTATTTTCTATCTCCCCCTCTCAATTCCATCGTTCAGTCACTCTCTTCATTTCACTTTATGTTCATGATTTGGCATTGAGTTCATTGTCCCAACTGGCACTTCCTGCTTCAGACTCATAGAATCCCTACAGTGCAGACGGAAGCCATTTGGCCCATCAAGCCTGCAACGTCATAAATCCCAGCCTGGCCCTATCCCTGTAACCCCACATATTTACCCTACACATCCCCCAACACTAAAGGGCAAATTTGCATGGCCAGTTAACCTAACTCACGCATCTTTGAACTGTGGGAGGAAACCGGAGCACCCAGAGGAAACCTATGTATCACTAACCAGTTACGCTTATTCAATCTGATTAGCAAAGGAGATACACTTGCTTGCCCAGACTCGATTTCCTCCGGGGGCTCCGGTTTCCTCCCACAATCCGAAAAATGTGCTGGTTAGGTGGATTGGCCACACTAAATTCTCCCTCAGTGTACCCAAACAGGCGACTAGGGGACTTTCACAGTAACTTCATTGCAGTGCTAATGTAAGCCTACTAATAAATTAACTTTAACTAAAGGGAAACACTAATTTAATCAGTCAGCAACATTGAAAGAAGGGATCAACAAAGAAATACTTTTAATTAGGCTGAAACTCAAGGACTCATGAGCTATAATGATAGCTTATAACAGTGATATATTGCACTGTCTTGTTACATTATGTGATTATAATAGCAATAGGCGGGGACATAACGTGCACATAGTTTTCTCATTCTTGAAATACTGATAGACATGGTGGATGCCAGGCATATCTTCATCAGGAGAGAGGGCTCACTTCACCCTCAATCAAACACGCTAGATATTGCAGGTGAACTGTGCATATGGCAAATCTGATTGGTATTATGTTAAGGATTTCGATCAAGTGAAACGATGAGAACGTCACTGCGTTGGTGACATCTGTAAGTGCCTGTGATTGACTTTCAAACCCAGGTTAGTGCCATCTTTGCAACGAGAATTACTGCTTCCTGATGTCACAAAGCATTGAGCCCTGAAAGTACATCATTGCTGTGTGATCCATGTTGTCACGGTGCAAAGTATTGCATTGTCTGCAATGGGGAATGATCAAGAAAAAGGATTTTCTCCTGTGAAAACACATTCAATAGTTAAATATCTGAAATAAGAACAGAAAACAAAGAAGCCAGATGGCACTTAGAAAGAGAAATACAGGTTATTACAATGCGGATAAGTACCTCACCAGAACAGAAAAAAATAGGGATGGCACTGTTGTCTCACAGTGCCAAAGACCTGGATTCAATTCCCGGCTTGGGTCACTGTCTGTGCGGAGTCTGCACATTCTCCCCGTGTCTGCGTGGGTTTCCTTCGGGTGCTCCGGTTTCCTCCCACAGTCTGAAAGACGTGCTGGTTAGGCGCATTGGCCATGCTAAATTCTCCTGCAGTGTATCCAAACAGGCGCCGGAGTGTGGCGACTAGGGGATTTTCACAGTAACTTCATTGCAGTGTTAACGTAAGCCTACTTGTGACACTGATAAATAAACAAAAAGTAGATGTCCACTTTAGAAAGTAAATTGTTATATTTAATTCGTCTCTGGCTCTTTATGTTTCCATCCTCTCATTAAGATATCAATATAATGGGGACAAAAACTAAAGGGAAGGAAGAAAGTAAAGGAATGCACCACCTCATTTTTTTTTTCCTTTTAGCTTTGATTCAGTTCCTGGGAATTCAAGGGCCAGAATGAACAAATGGGTAAGTCAAAGTAGCAGCTTAATGCAGTGTTCAAACTTCCGCAACATCTATTTCAAAATTAACTTGATTTTAAGAGATAGGTGTAATATAAATCATTGTGTACCATAGACACAGATCTGCCTTGATAACAATGGTAAAGCTAATAACTGTTACTACGGATAAAACCAGACAGTAATTTCTGTATCAGCACATGCAAATATAAAACATGCAATTCAGGAAGTTGCTTTCATAGATCTGAACTTTTCCCTAAGTTGTGCTGTAAACAATCCTCGTCTATAGACTCAGCACTGATAAACGGTGTGAACATGAGAACATTAGAAGTTTAGTTTTAAGGTTTATTTATTGTCACAAGTAGGCTTTCATTAACACTGCAATGAAGTTACAGTGAAAATCCCCTGGTCGCCACACTCTGGCACCTTTTCGGCTAAACTGAGGGAGAATTTAGCATGACCAATGCACCTAACTAGCACGTCTTTCAGACTGTGGGAGGAAACCGGAGCACCCAGAGGAAACCCGCACAGACACGGGGAGAATGTCCAGACTCCACACAGACAGTGATCCAAGCTGGGAATCGAACCCAGGTCCCTGGAGCTGTGAGACAGCAGTATTGTGCTACCGTGAAACAGGAGCAGAAAAAGATCAGATACCCCATTGAGCCTGCTCTGCCATTCAATGTAATCATGGCTGATCTTCAATTTAAACTCCACTTTCCTGCCTGCTCCCCACGTTCTTTGATTCCCTGACAGACCAATAAAATCTGTCTATCTCAGCCTTAAATATATTCAATGATGGAACCGCCACAACTCTTTTTGTGAAGACCATTTGGCCTCCTTCTGTACTGTAGGGATTCTATGATTCTCTGAAGTTGCAGAACTAAGCAAATAGTTACCCGCTTAACACTTAAAAGGTTAGGGTTAGTACAGTGAAAAATAAAGATTTGCATTTATGTAGCAACTTTCATGATCACCAGATTCCAAGTGCTTTGGAACCGATGAAGTGGTCACTGCTGTAATGTAAAGAGTAAATATTTTTAACAGCATAAGTGGTAATTACTGCCAAACTATATCTCTGGCCCAGAAAATATAATTTTATAAATGTGATATCTCATTCCCTCAGAACGTAATTAGTGTTGGAGCTTTTTGAAAAAAAATACACTGTTGTGACTTTTTCTGTCTCTTTTATCTTGCTTTCTTGATGTCATCTTTATTTCTCAATCTTTATTTTACTTTCTGCGCATGATTTAAATCTAATTTATTTTTTCCTTATTTAGACTTTGTGTCTCTCAATGGAGAATTATTAATCTGATTGGTTGAAGTACCATGGTGTTTCTTGTCCTGCTCACACACAACTCAGTTCCCTATAGAGGGCGGCACATTGTATCTGATGCCAGTTAGATTCCATGCAAAAGTTCATGGCGACACGATGGGTAGCTGTCAGCATTGTGAACGTCAACTGCAAAATCAAGGCTGGATTATTTTGAGTGGGGACTAAGTACATTGTTAGATTCTGAAGCAAAATCTTATGAATTTTTCACTGAAAAGTTAAATGCAGTATGCCCTTCAGAACTGCCAATCTTCTTTATTCTTTTCTAAGATAAATATACACATGACTTGACCTATTATTTGCTAAAGAATAAATCATGTTACCAACATTTTTTAAAGAATATTGCACAATCTAATTTTTGGGAATAAATTTGTACTTGCTTTGCAATCTGCTTATTTTTGTCTAACCAGGTTTTACTAAAGCTGATATTAAACTAAGAATCTTTTCTAAAACATGTATTTTCTTTTCCTTTTCCAATACTCAAATAAAAGTCCTGTTTACATTATTTGACTGGCACCGAGTTGCACTTTGTAGCTAGTTTGTTAGCTCCAGGATTAGATTTTACAATACTGTGTAGAGGTAGGGAGAACATCAAAAGCTGTTCCTACAGCATCTATTTACACAATGTTAATCATTTGTTCTACACTAACTCATAGCTCATTTCCCCTTTGTGCTACTCTTTGGTATTTACTGTCAGTCTACTTAACCAATGAATCTTTTTGTAAAACTTAACCAGATCAAGCACACTCTGATAATATGTGTGATTTACTGATATCAATTTCACAACATTGAATTAAACTTAGTAATCACAAAATTCTGGAGTATTGTGGGGAGAGGATGAGTAGCACAACGGGAATAGAGGGTAGGAATTTGGAGCAGAATTTGTTTCTACTTGAATTGTTACTTAAATTCGTCCAAACAGACATACAAACAAACAAATTAAGAGCAAGACGAGGTCACTCGAACCTACTCCGCCATTCAATAAGATCATAGCTGATCAGATTGTCACCTCCTGTCTACCCTTGATAACATCACTTCTCGGCCTTTTGGCTAAGATCAAGTGTAGCATCGATATGCCGTGCTTGGTTCAAGTCTTTAGGTTACATTTTAGCTTCATTTGAAGCAATTTTTAAAAGCGGCATCTCGGCCTTTTGGCTAAGATGCAAATGAGGTCAAGCCTTGGAGGAGGAGCTATGCCTACTCCAATCAGCTTGGATCATGTAGATCAAGCCCAAGACAGGAGGTGAGAACCCTGTCTTGTCAGCTTGGATCGGGAATGTCTCAACTTGTTGAGACTCTGAATTGGACTTGATTTGATTGAATTGGAATAAAAATACAAAAAAGCAACCCCTGATAACCTTTCACCTCCTTGGGGGGGAATCTAATGGAGGGTATGTCATCAACTCACTCCCCCTGACCCTGTCATAACATAGAAACATAGAAGATAGGAGCAGGAGGAGGCCATTTGGCCGTTCGAACCTGCTTTGCCATTCATCACGATCATGGCTGATTGTCCAACTCAATAGCCTAATCCTGCTTTTTCCCCATAGCCTTTGATCCCATTCACCCCAAGTGCTATATCCAGCCGCTCTTGAATAGATTCAATGTTTTGGCATCAACTACTTCCTGTGGGAATGAATTCCACAGGATCACCACTCTGGGTGAAGAAATGTCTCCTCACCTCCATCCTAAATGGTCTACCCTGAATCCTCAGACTGTGACCCCTGTTTCTGGACTCCCCCACCATCGGGAACATCCTCCCTGCATCTATCCTGTCTAGTCCTGTTAGAATTTTATAAGTCTCCATGAAATCCCCCCCTCATTCATCTGAACTCCAGCGAAAACAATCCTAACCTAGTCAATCTCTCCTCATACATCAGTCATACATCATGATACTTGGAAACAGGACTGGCAGAATACCAGACCACCTATTGTACTATCAGTGGTTGGTACGCCTACGTGAGACAGGCTGACTGCCACACTGGGTCTGTAGGTTACCCCTGCAATGTTGTATCAAGCCATCAATTGGTCTTAGAGAGTTGGTTGCGGGCAACATATTAAGGGAGCAACATTCAATTAAATATTGCATCCAGCATGGATAAACCACTCAACTGCTGGACAAGTTGGCACTGATTCTATAGGTATCCCAGCAGCACCATTAAAGGGAGAGGCGCCCAACTTCAACAAGTCAAATGATGCTATCTCTGGGTTTCAGGTAGTGCAAAGGTCATGTTGCATTTCTCCAAGGCTTCCGTAGTTTTGACTTGAATGGGGTTACCTTTCTGGAACTGGTGACCTGGGTGATCTTTAACCTCTCTAACTCATGTGTGCTGAGCGAATTGCTCTTGGTACTTTTCCAGCTGAGATGAGCTGACTCACAGCTACCAGGCACTGGATCTGGCTCATTCCTGGTTTTTGTGACTCATTTACTCAATGGAGAAAGCAGCTAAGTTGTTTGAAATCGCATTTCCTACATCTAGAATTATGGCTTGTGTTGGCTCCGATAGGGGAGCTACCTGCCTCGACTCTCCTCTTTTTCCCACTGTAGTAATCTTGTCATCCTACCACCGAGGCAGTCAACGCAGCAACCCCAACCGCCCCATCCTACTCCCTCGTCGAGCTGATCAGTAGATCCAACTGAAGGGTAATCTTCCGAACCTCCTTCCTCTCCAACATACTCCTCCCACCACAGATTCTCTAAACTCTCCCTGCCCCTCTCTGCATCTCCTTCCAGAATGTCCGTTCACAAACACAGCCCTTACAATCCAGGATTTTATTGTGGATTAAAGCATCAAACATCATCGCCTTGATAGGAACAAAGGGTGGTGACACCTTCCTAACTGAAGTAAACTCCCCAACTCATATTCACAACCAATCCCTCCAGCACGTCATCTTACACAGCCTCACTAGTCCCATACTATCAATCACAGGGAAGGCCATCTCTGAGCATTATTTTGTACTGTCCTCTACCCACATCCTGCTTCCCTCCCAACGCTATTTCCTTCAATATACGCCCCTGGAAAAATATTTCCCCAATTCGCTCGCAGCTACATTTTCAGAATCCCGATTGTGCAGCCTTTGGCACTCCATTCACCGTAACATTTCTGTAGCCCCCTATCTGTTCATCAACACTCTCGCCTTCACCTTCAAAGCCCATGTCTCCCTTAAAACCATTATTCTTTCTCACACTGGCTAATCCCACAGTAAAGGTTAGGCTGATTGGCTATGCTAAATTGGCATTAGTGTCAGGGGGATTAATAGGGTAAATATGTGGGGTTATAGGGATAGGGCCTGGGTGGGATTGTTATCGGCGCAGGCTCGATGGGCCAAATGGCCTCCTGTTGCACTGTACGGATTCTATAAATTTCCAATTTCTGCTCCCTCAAACCCAATGGGTGCCAACTTGAATGCAAATGACAGGCAACTGGTTTTGCAATACTCCACAAGATCTGGCTGTACCACGAAGTATTACCACATTCTGCTCCTATCTGCCAAAACTACTCATTATTCCAGGCTCATCATTCCATGGGCAAAGGGTTGGCTGTGAATATGGTTGGGGGGTTTATATCGAGGGAGAGATTAAGGGAGGGTAAGAGGGCAAAGGTAACCAGCCTGGCATCTTCCCTATATTGCAAACCATCTTCTTAAAACTCCTCTCCTCCACTCTCACCTCTAACATGTGCAAGGAACTCATGGACTTCTTGGTCACTTAAGATTTGGGACCATTCAATCAGCTGCCTATGTAATTTCCCTTCCCTTACTTCCCCCCTTGGTCCATTGAACCAAACTTCCTCCAAACTTGCCCCCTGCCTTGCACTCGTGTATCCTTTTCTAGTTTCCCCCCAATCTTTCCTTGTGCCCTCTCTAAGCTTCGCTTGTCCATGGGGCTTGGCTCCTGCTCACGACCCCATTTCCATCAAATACTGACCAACCTGCCCCTCTTCCTAGGGGTGGCACGTGGCACAGCGGTTAGCACTGCTGCCTCACAGATGCAGGTTCCCGGGTTCAATTCCGGCCTCGGATGACTGTGTGTGGAGTTTGCACAATCTCCCCGTGTCTGCGTGGGTTTCCTCCGGGCGCTCTGGTTTCCTCCCACAATCCACAGTCCCACAGATGTGCAGGTTAGGTTGATTGGCTGTGCTAAATTGACCCTAGTGTTCGGGGATTAACAGGGTAAATGTGTGGGGTTGCGGGAATAGGCCCTGGATGGGGTTGTGGTCGGTGCAGACTCGATGGGCCAAATGGCCTCCTTCTGTACTGTAGGGATTCTGTGATCCCTGGCTCCCTACTAGATGATATTATTAATGGTTCTCTCCTGCAATTTCTGTCTGTGAAAAGTACTGACCCCTCTCCAAACTCCCCGAGTGTGTTGTTGATTTTCAAATGCATGCCCATCTTTCCTGGAACTCCATGTTGAACTCCTTCAATCAGGTTTCTGCCCTGCCACAGAACAAGAACAGCTCTTATCAAAGTCACAAAGACATCCTGTGTGACTGTGACAAAGATAAACTATCTTTTCTCATTCTTCTTGACCTGTCTGCTGCCTTTGACATGGTTAACCACTCCATTGCTGTCCAGCTGGGTGGGACTGGCTGCATTCTTATTTATAAAGTTGGAGCCAGAGAATCACTTGCAATGGCTTCTCTTCCTGCTCCTGCAGTTACTAAAATGCCTTGCCCTCCAAAAATATATCCTTGGCCCCCTTCTCATCTACTTGAAGGGAAGGCAATGGGCTTAGTGGTATTATCACTAGCCTATTAATCCAGAAATTCAGTGAATGTTCTGGGGACCTGGGTTCGAATCCCACCACAGCAGATGATGGAATTTGAATTTAATAAAAAATCTGGTATTATGAATCTACTGATGACTATGAAACCGTTCCAATTGTCGGAAAAACCCATCTGGTTCACTAATGTCCTTCAAGGAAGTAAATCTGCTGTCCTACATGTGACTCCAGAGCCACAACAATGTGGTTGACTCTCAACAAGGTCACCATTGCTCTAAACTTGCCGAGATCCTTCTACATACCAGCAGGTGATGAGCCAACATTTTCCAGTGCACAGTCGCTCAATGCATCCAAGGGCAGATAGAGGTCCTGCACTGCAGGAAAGGAGACGTCATCATCTTCTCTCTAAACAGAGAGAAGAGGGAGGTTTAGGAACTAGGCTTTGTCAAGGTAACAGAATTCCCAATAGTGCAGGGAGCCACTGACTACATATGTGACTCTGTGAGCCCACATGTAAATGGGGATACATATTGGAACCACAAAAGATTGCAATCCATTAACATGCAGTTGCTTTGCGACCATCATGTCAATGAATGCTTTCTATCCTGACAGCAGCCACAATGCCTTAATACTGGGGCTGTCTGCCATTCCTGTCATCTTCAGGCCACAGAGGCTGTTTGCTTGGAGACAAGAGATACTCTTTATACAAAAGGTTCACTGCTCCCCCTCTCCACTTGGCTCATCAAGGACAACATCAAACTTTCTCTACAGGGAGCTAGTAAACCCTTTCCCCCAGGCCTGGCTGCAGCCCACTCTTGCCTGGCGTCTTAACACATGTATATCCTGACCCTACACCGACTTCTAAGGTATGTGCACAGTCAGTGCCCGAAATGGTAGTTGCAAGTGTTAGATCAAGTGAAGGTGCTTTCTCATTGGAGGTGTGGTGGAGCTTTCACCCAGCTTCCTAAAGGTGTAATGGCTGGTAAGGTGTGAAAGTGTGTGTGTCTGAAAGCTAAAATGCAAAAGGGAAAGGGCCTTGTGTTGAGGTGCAAAGCAAGAGAACCATACTCCGCGGCTTGTACATTACCATGTCATGCAAGAGAGAGAATGCCAGTATGTTGCACTGTGTTTGGGAGCTGAAGCAACGAGAAGTGGGTTTGAGGCTGCCATCACTGGGAGGAGTGTGAGAAGCTGAAGCAACGAGAAGTGGGTTTGAGGCTGCCATCACTGGGAGGAGTGTGAGAATGGGGTGGTGCACCTGAATGTTCAGGCTGAAACTTACTGTTGATGGGACTCTGGTGCATCGGGCAGCATAAGACGGTGGTGCAACAGGCAGAAGTTGTCATTTGAAAATGCAGTTACTGACCTTGACTACCCACGTGATCATTGAACTCATCACAACACTGCTGGTAGCTACCTGGGACTGGATTCTGGGAGTTGACCTCCATGCCTCCACCACCCTGGAACTTGGTCTCTTTTCTGCTGGTCCAAGGTCTCCAGTGCTGCATCAAAGAACTTCAGCATCCTCTCTCGTCTGTTGTTCTTAAGTGTCCTTCTCCTCACAACCACTTCCACGACAAGCAGTTAGCAGCAGCTTCCATCTAAAGAGTGTAGATCCCCTTAAAAATGGGTGAGATACCTTAAAGATGTGTTAGCCATGCACCAGCTGGGCACCCTATTGAGTATGCAGACCAGAGTGTTTACTTGGCTAAACACTACAATCATGGAAATGACACAGCAGCACAAAGTTTGCAAGCTGTCTGCCTCAATGTAATTGCGTATGGGTTAATTGCGAATTGTGACTCTAGCACCCACCAAAGGGAGAAAGTTTTTAGCTTATAAACTTCAATTAGTACCTAATGGGTTAAAATGCTAATATGTGAACAATTTCACATTGGGACAAATTTCCATCTCAGATTCGACACCTTACATTTGTACCAATCGAAAGCAAGTTTCTCATGCTCGAGTAACACAAGGTTTTGGCTTTTGTGTATAAATTTCACATTTTCAAGTTGCTTCTGACAATCATAGTGCAATACTTGCGATGATGTTTGTCTGATGCTATGTTGGCAATAATGGCATTTTTGCATTATTGTAGTTCCATTAATTCCCAACATAATTGTTGCACAGTTGATGCCAGTAACAAGCTTATGTTTTTAGATTTTCAACTATTCAGGATAAATGATGGATTTCAATTTTTTCCCCCAAGTCAGCTGCTTTTAAACCTTAATCGCTGGGTTGGATTCAGCGTGTCCCTGTTTTGACATTATAGCCAGGCAAGGTGTCCTGGGACGGCTCAGCATGCTCTTTCTCTTGTTTAGATTTGAAATATCTTTAATACTAACCTTTGTATCTATTGTTCTGTAGGTCAGCTTGCTGGAGGTAGGCTTAAAAATTGCCAGACCTGATATGTGCATTCTGAGACCAGGCTGCTGCTTTTTAGAATCAGCCCAGAGAAAGATGACACAGATCATTATCATGGTAGCAGAGAGGTATACAGACACTGATTTAAGGTTGCTTCCAAAATCTGATTCAAAATGTAAAATCACCTTAAGACGCACATTGACCTTCAAATGATCAATTGCTGCCAAATAGTTGGAACTGGGAAACAGCAGCTGCAGAAGAGATTCATCAAAAGCAAAGAAGGGAGAGAGCAGCATTGGCAGAAGACCTATAACCAGGTCACTTGTTCTGAGCCATAAAATAACTTTAAAAGGAGCATTTCGTCTTTAAATTAGGAGACATAAGAATCATTCACAAGAGTGAATACTTATAGTTACTGTTGGTTTAGTTCCTGATTCAATTTTATCACTTTGATTTTTGCGGGGTTTGGAAAATGCGAACAATGATAGCTTTCATGCAGAATATTGAGCACTTTACAGCTTTTTAATCTGATTCCTTATTTACAGTTAATTAACGGTTTAGTGTTCTGTACCTTTTTAATTCAATTTCCATAAAGCAATATTTTGAATCCACAAAGGCATTCATCAAACTCCAGGCCACTTAAATAATGATTTTAAAAATTAGTTGCTGAAAGACAAATGGAACAGGCTTTTGAGAAATAGTCAGGTTTGGGTTAAGTGGCAAGTAACATTTGTGCCACACACAGGGTTCAATGACATCTCCAACGAGATCATCAAAGCATTTTCCTTTGAAAGTCAATGGCATTACCACTGCTGAATCCCCAACCATACTGTATTGTGGTTTTCTATCAAGTTAGAAACCACCTGCCCCATGCTCATTATGCTTTAGACTCTCATAGCTAGCAGAGAAGCAGTCAAGCTCTAAAGATGGAAGCATTAAATGTGGAAAGTCCAAACAACCTGCAGCATAGATTGGTTAGATATAAAAACTTGTGTGTCACTGTTTCATTTTTGTTTTCATAATGAAGTTGCACATTAGAAAAAATGTGTTGGCCCTGTGTAACTCAACAGGAAGGCTGCACAATTCAACTTCAAGCTTCACCAATGCCTGCTGGCAGTACTGTTCAATACCGTTAACCACAGTGCTAATGTCCACAGGGAGACTTAACCAGTGACCATAATCTCTGATGTCCCTACAACTCAACACTACATGGTTTGTATCATCCGTCAATCATGCCAAGCATGTTAACATTTCAAGCCTTTCAGTTAAAATGGGCAATGTGGGCTCTTTTCAGAGAAAGTGCCCAGAATGCACAATCTCCTTCTGCATAATTATATGCCCCATTGACAGTGTGCAATTAGTCTTAACAACATTTCAAATTGTTTTTTTTGTGTCTGATCTGTAAATACCAGTTTGGGCAGATGCCCTCCAACCTGCCCAAAGTGTTCCTTCTGCAAAAATAGAAGCATTTTCAGTTTCTCCAGGGGAAGAGATGAATGAGAAGAATGACTGGATGCCACCCAATTTCACCAATCATTGGCCTATTCCAATATCATAAACTCTGCTTTTCATTGTTACTTAATTATGGTCCCACCAGATAATTTATTGAAATGTAATTAAAAGTTTATTTATTAGTCACAAGTAAGGCTTACATTAACACTGCAATGAAGTTACTGTGAAATTCCCCTGGAATTTTGGCGCCTGTTCGGGTCAATGCACCTAACCAGCACGTCTTTCAGAATGTGGGAGAAAATGTGGGAATTAAAATGTGGGATTAAAACTCCAAAATAAAAAAAAGGCCTCAGATTTTGAAATCCAAAGATGTACGGGTTAGGTTGATTGGCTATGCTAAAATTGCCCTTAGTGCCCTGAGATGCGTAGGTTAGAGGGATTAGTGGGTAAAATATGTAGGGATGTGGGGGTAGGGCCTAGGTGGGATTGTGGTCGGTGCAGACTCGATGGGCCGATTGGCCTCTTTCTGTACTGTAGGGTTTCTTTGATTTTATGATTTAGAAGGCAAAAGGAATCTAGTGTCCATTCTCTTAAAATGATAGCATGCCTTAACATCTGGTCACCTTGGAGGTATTTCGAACAGCTTTTGTACCTTACAGATGTGACACAACGAGACTACCCAAAAACCACTCAGCAGATTTTCCATAATCTGACTTCTGGATTTTCTGGGGTAAAAAAAGAGGAGGAAGAGGAGGAAAACACAATTTTTAAAAAATGTACTGCAGCTGAATCCCAATAGCATGGTTTGCTTACAGTCTGGTACATGGAGATGTTTAGCTGTTAACAGTCTGTTCTTTGAATGTCACCACTCAGGCAGACCTATGGCAGGTGATCTTATTTGTTCAGGTTAATTCGAAGCTAATTTTTATTTTTAAAGTTTATTTATTATTGTCACAAGTAGGCTTACATTAACACTGCAATGAAGTTACTGTGAAAATCCCCTAGTCGCCGCACTCCGGCACCTGTTCGGGTACACTGAGGGAGAATTTAGCATGGCCAATGCACCTAACCAGCATGTCTTTCGGACTGTGGGAGAAAACCGGAGCACCTGGAGGAAAGCCACACAGAAATGGGGAGAATATGCAAACTCCACACAGACAGTGACCCAAGCCAGGGATCGAATCCAGGTACCTGGCACTGAGAGGCAGCAGTGCTAACCACTGTGCCACCATGTCCCCATATTGTTGCTGCAAGTTTCACTCATTTGCTTCTCTTAGGCTCTTCATTATTTTAATAACTTCTTCAGAATATTCCTCGGGTCATGAAATGAACAAATTCCTCCTATAGAATTTATTTTTAAAAAGAGATTGTGATTCGTTGCCGTTTTATACGGGAAGACATCTGGGGGACAGACTGACAAAACTTTTACATAACTTGTTGTTTTGGCACTTTTAGTTTAAATCTCAATCTTAAACGACGCCTACAAATGTGAAATTCAGGGACCAGACATCAAATTTACAAGGAGTGCAGTCAAATGACTGGGTGGGAGACGATCACAGATGAACTGGTAGTACGTATTACCATGATAGCCAAAAGTAAAACTCAAAATAATCCATTATACCACAAAGAGCTTGATACATACATAAAATCCTACAATGCCCAAGAACAAGGATATATGCCTCCAGCAATACAGTGAAACAAAAACCGTTAACAATTGGGCCTGGTCCCTTAACAATTTGTAACGGAGCATTTTTGCAATCTTTGCAGATAATTGCACCATGTAAATATTTGAATTGAAATATTCCTTCTTATAAACCTTTTGTAATATAGGCGAGTGGGCCAAAATGAGGCAGATGGAGTTTAACATGGTAAGTGTGAGATTATCCATTTTGGGCGAGAAAACAGAAAGGCAATTTATTATCTAAATGGAGAGAAAATTCAGAGTGCTTTAGTGCAGAGCAATCTGGGTGTCCTCATGCATGAATTGCAGAAAACTAGTATACAGGTAATAAGTAAGGCAAATGGAATTTGGGCAATTATTGCAAAAGGAATAGGGTATAAAAGTGGAGAAGAGCTGCTACAACCGTACAAGGCATTAGTAAGAACGCACCTGGAATATTGTGCACAGTTTTGCACCCTTTACTTGAGGAGTAATGTAGTTGCATTAGAGGCAGTTCAGAGGTGGTTCACAAGTTTGATTCCAATGAGGAGATGTTTGTCTTATGAAGAGAGATTGAGCAGTTTAGGCCCATACTCTCTAGAGTTTAGAAGAATGAGGGGAAATCTAATTGAGGTATACAAGATGCTAAACGGGATTGATACAGTATATATAGAGACGATATTTCCTCTTGTGGGGCAACCTATAATGGGAGGTCATAGTTTTAGGATAAGGAATAGCAGATTTAAAACAGAGATAAGGAGAAGTTGCTTCTCTCAAAGAATCATGAATCTGTGGAATTCGCTATCTCAAGAGTGCAGTGTATGCCAGGACATTGAGTAAATTCGAGGAGATAGACAGATTATTAATTAGTAATGGGTTGAAGATTTATGAAGAACGGGCAGGCAAGTGGAGTTAAGGCTGAGACCAGATCAACGATGATCATACCTAATGGCAGAGCAGGCTCAAGGGGCTGAACTGCCTACTCCTAGTTTTATGTTCAGACACACTTCCCTTTTTGTTACTGGAGGTAACTATTTTTTGTAACTTACAACAAACTTATGAATGAAACTGTGAATGCGTTTTGTGAGCAGGACTAAGGATATAGTCTACCATTTAATCAAATCACCAGAGGTAAAAATGCAATCATTTTCTAATTTATTACTTACAGGGACAAGGGGTTCAGTCTCCAGAAATTAAAACACAACATTGTCCATTCCGGGGCACGTTATGTATGTATACATTGTCCAGGTACATTATATATACACAAAGAAAAGGAAGACTAAATTTGATTGTTTCTGACTAAGTCTCAAATTTCATTGACATTCATTAAGTACCATGTACAGTAATGTCAGCATCCCCTGACTGCAGTATATCTCACATAAAATGGAAGAGTATAAAATTGTGAAATCAACTCAAGACAGGAGGGCTGCATTACTAGTACTATAACCATATTGGTGAAGAGGACTATAAACCAAAGCCTGCACTTCGGGATTATGCTATGTATAAACAACAGCTTTTATCCAAGAATAGAAACATAATCCATTCTTACTGCGCATATTCACAAGTTTTAAACAAAAATTTCCCTGTTTATAACAGAACTGGAAATTTACTTCTGGACACATCAATAATGAATGTGCATCAGAAAAAAAATTACATTTTCAGTTCAAAAAGTATCAATATAAAGGAAGCAAAAAATGTTAAATATTATTCTGTATTTTTCAAACATTAGCAACTTTTTAAAAATCAATACTTCTATACTTAATAATTTACAGTGAAAACCTTAATTTTTTCAGCAGCACGTGAAAGTCAAGGTTAATGCTTGTGTGTTTCCAGTCCAGGTTAGGCATCTGAATTGCATTGCTGGCAGTCTTTCCATTTCTGTTTACGGAGATTGTTGAAGTAGAATGTGCTGATGAGGGAAGAGAGGCAGATTCGCTGTAGTGCATGTGTCACAGCGCACACTGTGCGCCTCACAGACATATACATGGGCGAAAATGCAATCCAGTCAGAAAATTATGTCCTGAGGTTTCTTGCAGCTAACTGGAGTGATTTTGATCTGTCGTACCATTCTTTATGTGAAAAGAGCATGAGGTCCTAGTTGTACTGTACAAATTATTGAAAGCCCAGGTACTCATCAAGTCCGTGCAAAGCTTGCCGAGGATTAAGGAGATGTCATTCTGAAATGCAAACAGAAAAACAAATCAAATTAGGATGTTTTCATGTCAAAAAAAAAATCAGAATATGCAACACCGCCAACTTCTGTATAAACAAAAGCGAAACACTGCTTGTGGTAGAAATCTGAAATAAAAGCAGAAATTGCTGTATATACTCAACATCTCAGGCAATATCTATGGAGAGATGAACAATAGTCTATCTGATGTTACAAGCCCTGCCGAGTATTTCCAGCATTTTCTGCTTTTATAAGTTATATATAACCAAAGTTATGCACATTCTACAGGAAGCTGAAACACTGACCGAACGAAAAAGTGAAATATTTTTAACCTTGCCTTTCAAGAGCCAATATTATTAGCAAATGAAGTCACTAATTTATTTTTATCAGGCTTTCCAAGCTACTGTACATTAAGTACACAACTGCATTTTCATAACAGTACTTAAGAAATAGGAGGACTGGGCCATTCAATAGGATTGTGGCTGACCTATGTCCTTAATTCTAATTTTCTGCCCAAAGCAAGCCCTGTGCAGCACAGCTTCTGAGTCTCACCCACAGCACTCCTGAACCTCCCTCTCGCACCCCCCCCCCCCCTTCCCCACTCTCTCATTCCCTCTCGCCCCCTTTCCTGGTCTCTCTCACTGTCCATCTCTCCCCTTCCTAACTGTCCCTCCCACTCTGTCTCTGCATCGCTCTTCCTCCTTTCCCAGTGTCTCGGTCACTACCTGACTAACAGTGGCAGTTTCCCATCCCTGCCTGCACTCCTGCTCTTGAATCGCACACCTCACTTTCTCCCCAAAGCTTGGGCTTTGGATGACTGGCGGCAGCATCAGCCTCAGAATATGATGGTAGTTGGCCCAGTATGCAGCACGAGGTGGGGGTGGGGAGGTAGAGTGCAGATGACTTATAATTGAAAATGGCAACATCGAACAAAAAAGGCTAAAACAGTAAAGGACATTAAAGAACAATGTCGTAAGTGGGGTAACTTATAGTGAGGATATACAGTTATAGCATGCAGTGTTTTTGATCCTGGTACCCTTCAAGGATTAATCAGAACCACATAGACACAGGAAGTGATTAACATGCAATTATCCTTCAGCAATTGAACGAACAGGAAAACATGGATCCTGCGATCCCATAATGCACTGGCTTGCAAAGTACAGCAAGTCAGACAAGGCATACAATACATAATATATTCCCCCAGCCTGAAAATGTCTGCTTAACAAAACATATTCTGACTCAAGACTCAGGAGGTCTTCTTTGCTCCTGGGACATCTGGTGCTTTTAGAGGAATGCTCACTGGAGACTGATGACAATTTAAGACTTGTAGCTGAATCTGAAGTTGTGTCTAATGCTGAAGATGCAATAACTTCAACTAGACTGAGGTGAGGCTGGAGTCGGCATTCCTTGACTTGGAGATCACTGGAAGTGATGAAATCAGGCTCTTCCATTAGAGGTGTATCCTTACATGGTGCTCGACTTGGCAACAGTTCGTCATCATGTCTCCACCAGGTGAGATCATCTGCTGTTTGAACAGTGGATGAAACAAATCCTGTCTAAGCAATCACAGCAGCAGGAACCCATTTAGTTCCGGTAGCATAATGATGAGCTGGATCCTCTTGTCCTGAACAGAATATTCTTGGCTTTGATCTTTGCGCTCTTCGTTCCACTTGGTCGTGCTGATGATCTTGCACAATCCGTCATGTTTTTGTAGGTTTCAACAGATCAAAGCAAGTTCCCAGTTGCCGGTCCATTAGTAGGAATGCTGGAGATGCTTTAGTTGTAGCATGTGGCATGTTTCTGTATGCTTGTGTGGCTTTTGCTACCAAATAAACCTGTTGGACTTTAACCTGGTGTTGTTAAACTTCTTACTATGTTTCTGTATGCCAGCAGAAACATGTCCAGAAGCCCTCGAATTGAGGAACGTCCTTATAATGCCCTTAAAGCATGTTTCATGGTTTGAACAAATTTCTCTGCTACTCTATAGTTGGATGGGTGGTATGGTGCTGAGGTGATGTGATGAATTCCATTACTCCATCTCAAACTCCTGAGACACAAATTGAGGTCCATTGACTGTCACAAATTCTTCTGATAACCCATGATGAGTGAACACTGCTCTTAGCCTTTGAATTGTCCTCAGCACTGAGGACATCACAGAAACTTCTGGCCATTTGCAAAAGCATCCATAACCACCATAAACATTGCTACTTCAAATGGACCAGCAAGACTGACGTGGACGCACTGCCAAGAGTTTTCCAGCCAATCCCATGGATGGAGGGATTGAACCATGTTTCTCACATTCTGACAAAGAACAGATCTTCCTTGGCTTCAATGTATTAGTCCAGGCCAGGCTAATGGAAGTAGCTTCTTGAGACTTCCTTCATGTGAACTACTCGAGTATCTCGAATGCAGTTGGTCCAACACTGGTTCCCTCAACATTGGTGGAATAACTCATGACCCAAAGCAAGTATCCTGAAGTGACTGTTAACCTCCATTTTTCTGGAAACATAAGGATGAAGGTCAGGTGACACTTGGAAGTCCAGGGAAGAGTTGCCATGCATCACAAAGTCCATTACTTTGAACAATGTTGGGTCCATTCAAATGGCCTTCTTGATTTGGACTGAAGTGATGGGTGTGTTCTCCACGTGTGCAACGTAGATGATGCTTTTTTGAGCAGTGTCCCTATGGCTGACTGGTAGGGGCAGCCTCAAAAGACCATCGGCAATGCCATGCAAGGAAGATTTTTGGTATTTGTTGTCGTGTATGAGCATTCAACATCAATGCCCAACGTTACATCCTACTTGTATCCCTTCGTTAGCTACATGCGTGTGGACCCAATATTGAGGTGAGTGGTCACTGGTCAGTCAGGAGCGTGAATTTTTACCCGAACAGGTACAGGTGAAATTTCCAGATTCTGAAAATGATCCCCATTGCTTCACCTTCTACTTATGTACATCAGCTCTCGGCTTTCCTTATAAAGTCCATTTAGCGAATGCCTTAGGCCTCTCCACACCAGAGGGCACGTTTGAGCCCTAACTTCACAATTTGCGAGTTGTAGAGCATTTCAGGATCCTGGTGGACTAACAGTCCAATCGGGACCAGCTTTCTTTCACCAGTAATTTCTTTTTCCTAACTCTTTTCTGTTATTTTTTTTGAGTGTCCCTGGGATTTTTTTTAATAACTTAAAGCAACAGCACGCCTGATGGCTCAGTAGATTTAAAAATAAAAGAAAAATGACAGTTGCAGTTCTTTACAAATTATACTGCAGTTTCATTTTAGTTTTAAAGGCTGTAGATTTCCTTTTGCTCCAAACTCTGCAGATCCCTGCATTTCACTGCTGGCCCTTTTCTACTGTGCAGTACAAATCCAACATGTGGTTCAATTGAAAAATTAAGTTTCGTTACTTTAGTTTCACTTTGAGTGGCATTACCACAAAGGTTTGTTCTGTTTTGGTCCTGGTATCCTTCAAGGATTAATCAATACCATGTAGACACAGGTGATTAACACGGCAACTATCTTTTATTGCTTTAGCAATCAAACTAAGAAAACATGGATCCTGTGATCCCATAATGCACTGGCTTGCAAAATATGGCAAGCCAGGCAAGACATACATTAATTTGACTTGCATGCTGTTATGTATTCAGCTCCACTTTCCACTTAAAAACAGAACTGAATGATCAACAATGGATATTGATCATTTTCCACTATCAAGAAACCAGAATTTATTCCTATCACTGTAAACTGTGGCAATAATGAAAGCAAAGCAAAAACCTCAGTCGTGACTCAGTTGCACTTTGTTTCTGAATCAGAAGGTTGTAGGCTCAAGTCCCACCCCAGAGCTCGAGTACAAAACAAATTTTTACGGCTGACACTTCAGTGCAGTACTAAGGAAGCTGTATTATCAGAGATACCATTTATCCAATGGAATATTAAACTGAGATTCCATCTGCCCTCAGATGGATATAAAAGGTCCCATGGCACTGTTTCAAGGTGTGGGGATGCCTGCGTTGGACTGTTTCAAGGAGCAGGGGAGTTACCTCCAGTGTCTAGCCAGTATATATCCCTCAATCAACATCACAAAAACATTATCTGTTCATTATTACATTGTAGAACCTTGCGTGAACAAATTGGCGGCTGTGTTCCTTTTATTACAAGAGTGACTATACTTCAAAAGTACTTAATTAGCTGGGAAGGACTTTGAGACTTCTGATGTTGCAAAGGCACCACGTATGTGCAAGTCTACCTTCCTTTTATTCTGACTGCAACTTCAGATCTCTTCCAGAACTGCGGTTCTCAGACCCAATAGAGTAATACTGGTCAAAAATAATTAGATCACCAGTGCACATGTGGGGCTTTATGAATTATTTTGCTCTGGGCTAGGTCTTTTGCTACTACTAAAGACAAATGCAAAAGTTTGACAATGTCAGAAAGCAGAGGCTGGAGGTAGCTATGAATATTTCTGATCCTATTTCCACCCTGTTTTTCTATTTCATTACACCTTTGCTATTGGGCTCATTTTATCAGCAGGCGATGGAACTCAGTGCAGAGCAGTTCTGAAAAGTTGCTCTATAATACAAATGAGTCTGTAGAATGAAAGAGTTTAACTAGGGTCAATAGTTATTTTAGCAGCCAAATCAGGTTGTGTCATTTCAATAATGTACCTAATTACATATAATTATAGTACTCAGGAAGGAAAGCAAATTAAATGGCAGTCAGATGCAATTTCTCAGGACGAGCCAAGACAGAATATTTACTAGAGTTTGCTTTTCCATCGGCACCTGACAACCATTATGCAGCAACTAATTTTTCAATATACAAACTGTCAAATGCAGTAGAAATAATGAGGGAAAAATGTACATGGACATCTCGATGAGGCCATACAAGATATATGCTGTCTCTTGCTAATGTTGAACAAATGGTCTTTATCCCACCACAGCACCTTTACAAAAGCTTCAAATAGTTAAGGGCATAAAAGGAGTGTTTGGAGGGAAGAGCCTGGATTGGTCCATCTAAGAAATTCAAAAATGTGGAAAGAAGGTATCTAGTGGGTCACAATGTTAATTGATCTGTTGAGGACAAAGGTACAATTGACACCAGAAATTGAAGAATAAACAGGAATAAATTGTGTATTCCGATAATATTGAGTGTGCAGCAACTTTCTGTATGATTTTGCATTGTTCACAAGATTTTCTTCAGAACACCATGGACTGCATAGTAGAGTCAGGTTTATGTAAAAGTCAGTACAGTTCACCAGAATAAAGAATACAGGATTCCAAAATATTTGGTCAAAAATCAAAGAATATGCTTGTGCATGAGAATTTTTAAAAACTTATAAAACTGTGCAAAAAGAATGATACTTTATTGTAAGAAGAGGAGAAACGTGACTGTTAGACTGAAGCACAACTACAAATACACTTTTGAATGTAAGATTCAAAGATGAAAGCAATGGGCAGCACGGTGGCACAGTGATTAGCACTGCTGCCTCACAGCGTCAGGGACCCGGGTTTGATTCCCGGCTTGGGTCAGTGTGTGTGGGGAGTTTGCACATTCTCCCCGTGTCTGCGTGGGTTTCCTCCAGGTGCTCCGGTTTCCTCCCACAGCCCAAAGATGTGCAGGTTCGGTGAACTGACCATGCCAAATTCTCCCTCAGTGTACCCAAACCAGCGCCGGAATGTGGCGACAAGGGGATTATCACAGTAACTTCATTGCAGTGTTCATGTAAGACTACTTGTGACTAATAAATAAACGTTAACTTTAAACTTTTAATCCTTCTGTGATGGTCAGCATTTAAATTAACTACAGTAAGGTCACAGGAGCTTGTTGGAATGTTAGTTTGTTTCTCTATGACTCACTAGTTCCATATATTAAACTATATGTAGTGCTCAGTCACCATAAAGGCTGGGAGAACAAAGATTTACACAATGCTAGCTGTGGTGGTCTACTCGGTCATTTGTCGTGAAGCCAACCTGGTAATTCCTCCAACACAGGATAAAGCAAGGTAATTTGAAGATTCAGAACAAAACCAGATCTATCGCGCATCTGGAGTCCCATGAGATTTCTTTTTCTTTACATAGTTACAGCTTCCTGCTTCCACAACTTTAAGTTGAAACAAAAGCAATCTCATCGTTCACCTCGTACGTTTTTGTCACCTCCAGTCTCGATTTCTCCAACTCTTCTTGCTGGATTCACACAAACGCCACATCAGGTCCCACTTTCTCTTGGTCATATATCCTCTCCAATGGATGGCACAGTGATTAGCATTGCTGTTTCAGAGCGCAAGGACCCGGGTTCAATTCTGGTCTCGGGTCACTGTCTGTGTGGAGTTTGCACATTCTCCTGCGTTTGTGTGGGTTTCCTCTGGGTGCTCCCATTTCCTCCCACGTGTCATAGATGTGCAGGTTAGGTTGACTGGCCATGCTAAATTTCCCCTTAGTATCCGGGGGATTAGCGGGATAAATAAGTGGGGTTATGGGGGTCGGGCCTGGGTGGAATTGTTGTTAGTGCAGGCTCAATGGGCCGAAAGAATCCCTACAGTGCAGACGAGACCTATGATTCTAATCTATGAAAATCTTTAATCCTTTAACAACACTTTAAAGGATGTACATTCTTTAACTTTATAAAATGATAATCCTGATTCCTAGCAGTTTCTCACCAATGGAATGCACATTTTTAGTAATTTCATAATTGCTTTTGGTTGTTTAGTTTATATCTCATCTAGCTTGAAGAGAGTACAAAGATGTGAATAACCTCCATGGGTCAAGAGGCAAACCCCAATAGGCAAAAATGCCTAACAACAAGGTTGAGCACATTCTTCAACCAAGATCTCAAAGTCAAATCAAAACTTGTGGTAATATTTAGACACAGCTCTATATAGATATAAAGAATGGCCATAATATTGTGTTAAGTTTGTGTTCATTTATCTGTATGTTTTTTCTCTAGCACTTCGGACCAGCAGATGCACTAATCAGAATATTTTTTGAAAAACACGTCGATTTAAAAATATATACTGGTCATATTATTCTATGGTGCCCAGATCCAATCCTTCAATTCTAACATGCATGTTTTCCAGAAGCACAGTATTCATGGTGGGCTGTTGTTGTAACACAGCAATTCAACTCTATATACCAGCAACAGCATGTTTTCAACCACAGGCACAGTCAATGAAGTTAAAAGCAGATTAATGACAGACCAATGACCAATTCTATCAATTAGGGAACTTTTTCAGGGAGCATTAACCGTAGTCAGAAAAAAGGCCATTTAGTCACAGTTATATCTGGTATCTGTAAGTGAATTGCAAGAATATATTTTTAATTGAACACCATCAGGCCACTAGACTTCCATAAAAATATCTCAATACAGGAAGTCATTAGGCCTATGCCTATATTAGTACTTCTGCCAGAGCACCTTCTTTAAGCCAATTTCCTTGTGAATTTCCCATGTCTTTTAGCATCTTCAAGTATTTAATTATGACTGCAGTCCAACTACTTTGGCATATCCTGTACTAGTTTTCAACCCTCTCTGGGAAATGCAATGGGAACATTGTTACTTTCCCAGGAACTCCCCGACTGAATGTTTGAAAGACATTGTGAGTTAACCAAAACAATGCTATCATTGCAAAACTAATTTTCCATTAGTATACAGTGACACAAAAAAACATTCTAGTTAGTCAGCAAATACACAAACACGTCATTTTGATGAGAAACTGACAACAATCAGGTCTTCAGTGAGCTCTCAGATGGAGGCACTTTGATTTTAAAACCCATGACCTAGAGCTGGCACCTAACACATTTTTAATTTTGATTCCAAGAGTTACTCAACAAGAAACAAACCTACCTATTATTCGTAAGAATTTAAAAGCTCAATTTATTGTTAAAGCACAATTGTGATGGAAAACCAGAAGTTTGTTATACACTGCAGAATTAAAGGTGAAACAAAGCAAGCAGAGAATTTCTTCAGAATCAAGGGAACTTAGAATAAAAGATTAGATCTGATCAGTTCCAAATTCTAAACCAGAATGATCAACAAGTTTTGAAGATAGGGTGCAGTAGAGTTAATTAAATAAGATTTTAAGTGAAGGAAAAGTTGTTCAGGGTTCATAAAGAGGACAATGTGCACAGACATTTTTCGCTCCCTTTATATTTTATATTCCAAAGATGTGTGGGTTAGGTGGATTGGCCATGCTAAATCGTCCCCGAGTGTCAGGGGGACTAGCTAGGTTAGATGTATGGGGTTATGGGGATAAGGTCTGGGTGCGATTGTGGTCAGTGCAGACTTGATGGGCCGAATGGCCTCCTTCTGCACTGTAGGATTCTATGATTTTGCCTCATCTTTACCACTGGAAGGCAATTCGTATGCAATTGCCAAAAAAATCATTTTATTAATAGCTAGCTGGTATTGGTTTTCCATTTTCACAGAAAAACCAATGGAATCCCAAAACACTGATAAAATCCCAGAATCCAATTTACTAAACAGAAGTTGACTTGCCAACATTACACCAAATGGAGTGGGTATCATCTACTTTTGACTCCACTTTGCTAAGTTTCCAACTTTCCTATATCCACAAGCAATAAATGGATACAGTGATGTGCAGGCTGCTATCTAATCTAAGGGTTGAGATAGTTAATGTAGAGAATTGGCAGATATCTAGGAGGTGGCCAATCTCAATGGAATGCACTGAATTGTGCTGAAAAT